>NW_028196700.1:0-600000 GCF_037176805.1 Vigna unguiculata | reverse complement strand
AAATTTTTTACACCCAATTCACACCTACAATTTTTTACACCTGCTTTTGACACCTCAAATTTATTTACACCCTTTTCAAACCGAAAATATTTTTCCACCCAATTCACACCTACAATTTTTGCACCCCCTTTTCACACAAATTTATTTACACCCTTTTCAAACCGAAAATATTTTGCCACCCAACTCACACCTACAATTTTTACACCCCCTTTTCACACCTCAAATTTATTGACACCCTTTTCACACCTCAAATTTATTTACACCCTTTTCATACCAAAAATATTTTTACACCCTTTTCAAACCTCAAATATTTTTCCACCCAATTCACACCTACAATTTTTTACACCCGCTTTTGACACCTCAAATTTATTTACACCCTTTTCAAAACGAAAATATTTTTCCACCCAATTCACAACTACAATTTTTGCACCCCCTTTTCACACCTCAAATTTATTTACACCCTTTTCAAACCGAAAATATTTTGCCACCCAATTCACACCTACAATTTTTACACCCCTTTTTCACACCTCAAATTTTTTTACCCCTTTTCACACCTCAAATTTATTTACACCCTTTTCAAACCTCAAATATTTTTCCACCCAAATCACACCTACTATTTTCGCACCCCCTTTTCACACCTCAAATTTATTTCCACCCTTTTCAAACCGAAAATATTTTGCCACCCAATTCACACCTACAATTTTTGCACCCCCTTTTCACACCTCAAATTTATTTACACCCTTTTCACATCTCAAATTTATTTACACCCTTTTCATACCGAAAATATTTTTACACCCTTTTCACACCTCAAATTTTTTACACCCAATTCACACCTACAATTTTTTACACCCGCTTTTGACACCTCAAATTTATTTACACCCTTTTCAAACCGAAAATATTTTTCCACCCAATTCACACCTACAATTTTTGCACCCCCTTTTCACACCTCAAATTTATTTACACCCTTTTCAAACCGAAAATATTTTGCCACCCAATTCACACCTACAATTTTTACACCCCCTTTTCACACCTCAAATTTATTGACACCCTTTTCACACCTCAAATTTATTTACACCCTTTTCATACCAAAAATATTTTTACACCCTTTTCAAACCTCAAATATTTTTCCACCCAATTCACACCTACAATTTTTTACACCCGCTTTTGACACCTCAAATTTATTTACACCCTTTTCAGACCGAAAATATTTTTCCACCCAATTCACAACTACAATTTTTGCACCCCCTTTTCACACCTCAAATTTATTTACACCCTTTTCAAACCGAAAATATTTTGCCACCCAATTCACACCTACAATTTTTACACCCCTTTTTCACACCTCAAATTCTTTTACCCCTTTTCACACCTCAAATTTATTTACACCCTTTTCAAACCGAAAATATTTTTCCAACTAATTCACACCTACAATTTTTGCACCCCCTTTTCACACCTCAAATTTATTTACACCCTTTTCACACCTCAAATTTATTTACACCCTTTTCATACCGAAAATATTTTTACACCCTTTTCACACCTCAAATTTTTTACACCCAATTCACACCTACAATTTTTTACACCCGCTTTTGACACCTCAAATTTATTTACACCCTTTTCAAACCGAAAATATTTTTCCACCCAATTCACACCTACTATTTTCGCACCCCCTTTTCACACCTCAAATTTATTTCCACCCTTTTCAAACCGAAAATATTTTGCCACCCAATTCACACCTACAATTTTTGCACCCCCTTTTCACACCTCAAATTTATTTACACCCTTTTCACATCTCAAATTTATTTACACCCTTTTCATACCGAAAATATTTTTACACCCTTTTCACACCTCAAATTTTTTACACCCAATTCACACCTACAATTTTTTACACCCGCTTTTGACACCTCAAATTTATTTACACCCTTTTCAAACCGAAAATATTTTTCCACCCAATTCACACCTACTATTTTCGCACCCCCTTTTCACACCTCAAATTTATTTCCACCCTTTTCAAACCGAAAATATTTTGCCACCCAATTCACACCTACAATTTTTGCACCCCCTTTTCACACCTCAAATTTATTTACACCATTTTCACATCTCAAATTTATTTCCACCCTTTTCATACCGAAAATATTTTTACACCCTTTTCACACCTCAAATTTTTTACACCCAATTCACACCTACAATTTTTTACACCCGCTTTTGACACCTCAAATTTATTTACACCCTTTTCAAACCGAAAATATTTTTCCACCCAATTCACACCTACAATTTTTGCACCCGCTTTTCACACCTCACATTTATTTACACCCTTTTCAAACCGAAAATATTTTGCCACCCAATTCACACCTACAATTTTTACACCCCCTTTTCACACCTCAAATTTATTGACACCCTTTTCACACCTCAAATTTATTTACACCCTTTTCATACCAAAAATATTTTTACACCCTTTTCAAACCTCAAATATTTTTCCACCCAATTCACACCTACAATTTTTTACACCCGCTTTTGACACCTCAAATTTATTTACACCCTTTTCAGACCGAAAATATTTTTCCACCCAATTCACAACTACAATTTTTGCACCCCCTTTTCACACCTCAAATTTATTTACACCCTTTTCAAACCGAAAATATTTTGCCACCCAATTCACACATACAATTTTTACACCCCTTTTTCACACCTCAAATTTTTTTACCCCTTTTCACACCTCAAATTTATTTACACCCTTTTCAAACCGAAAATATTTTTCCACCCAATTCACACCTACAATTTTTGCACCCCCTTTTCACACCTCAAATTTATTTACACCCTTTTCACACCTCAAATTTATTTACACCCTTTTCATACCGAAAATATTTTTACACCCTTTTCACACCTCAAATTTTTTACACCCAATTCACACCTACAATTTTTTACACCCGCTTTTGACACCTCAAATTTATTTACACCCTTTTCAAACCGAAAATATTTTTCCACCCAATTCACACCTACTATTTTCGCACCCCCTTTTCACACCTCAAATTTATTTCCACCCTTTTCAAACCGAAAATATTTTGCCACCCAATTCACACCTACAATTTTTGCACCCCCTGTTCACACCTCAAATTTATTTACACCCTTTTCACATCTCAAATTTATTTACACCCTTTTCATACCGAAAATATTTTTACACCCTTTTCACACCTCAAATTTTTTACACCCAATTCACACCTACAATTTTTTACACCTGCTTTTGACACCTCAAATTTATTTACACCCTTTTCAAACCGAAAATATTTTTCCACCCAATTCACACCTACAATTTTTGCACCCCCTTTTCACACAAATTTATTTACACCCTTTTCAAACCGAAAATATTTTGCCACCCAACTCACACCTACAATTTTTACACCCCCTTTTCACACCTCAAATTTATTGACACCCTTTTCACACCTCAAATTTATTTACACCCTTTTCATACCAAAAATATTTTTACACCCTTTTCAAACCTCAAATATTTTTCCACCCAATTCACACCTACAATTTTTTACACCCGCTTTTGACACCTCAAATTTATTTACACCCTTTTCAAAACGAAAATATTTTTCCACCCAATTCACAACTACAATTTTTGCACCCCCTTTTCACACCTCAAATTTATTTACACCCTTTTCAAACCGAAAATATTTTGCCACCCAATTCACACCTACAATTTTTACACCCCTTTTTCACACCTCAAATTTTTTTACCCCTTTTCACACCTCAAATTTATTTACACCCTTTTCAAACCTCAAATATTTTTCCACCCAAATCACACCTACTATTTTCGCACCCCCTTTTCACACCTCAAATTTATTTCCACCCTTTTCAAACCGAAAATATTTTGCCACCCAATTCACACCTACAATTTTTGCACCCCCTTTTCACACCTCAAATTTATTTACACCCTTTTCACATCTCAAATTTATTTACACCCTTTTCATACCGAAAATATTTTTACACCCTTTTCACATCTCAAATTTTTTACACCCAATTCACACCTACAATTTTTTACACCCGCTTTTGACACCTCAAATTTATTTACACCCTTTTCAAACCGAAAATATTTTTCCACCCAATTCACACCTACAATTTTTGCACCCCCTTTTCACACCTCAAATTTATTTACACCCTTTTCAAACCGAAAATATTTTGCCACCCAATTCACACCTACAATTTTTACACCCCCTTTTCACACCTCAAATTTATTGACACCCTTTTCACACCTCAAATTTATTTACACCCTTTTCATACCAAAAATATTTTTACACCCTTTTCAAACCTCAAATATTTTTCCACCCAATTCACACCTACAATTTTTTACACCCGCTTTTGACACCTCAAATTTATTTACACCCTTTTCAGACCGAAAATATTTTTCCACCCAATTCACAACTACAATTTTTGCACCCCCTTTTCACACCTCAAATTTATTTACACCCTTTTCAAACCGAAAATATTTTGCCACCCAATTCACACCTACAATTTTTACACCCCTTTTTCACACCTCAAATTCTTTTACCCCTTTTCACACCTCAAATTTATTTACACCCTTTTCAAACCGAAAATATTTTTCCAACTAATTCACACCTACAATTTTTGCACCCCCTTTTCACACCTCAAATTTATTTACACCCTTTTCACACCTCAAATTTATTTACACCCTTTTCATACCGAAAATATTTTTACACCCTTTTCACACCTCAAATTTTTTACACCCAATTCACACCTACAATTTTTTACACCCGCTTTTGACACCTCAAATTTATTTACACCCTTTTCAAACCGAAAATATTTTTCCACCCAATTCACACCTACTATTTTCGCACCCCCTTTTCACACCTCAAATTTATTTCCACCCTTTTCAAACCGAAAATATTTTGCCACCCAATTCACACCTACAATTTTTGCACCCCCTTTTCACACCTCAAATTTATTTACACCCTTTTCACATCTCAAATTTATTTACACCCTTTTCATACCGAAAATATTTTTACACCCTTTTCACACCTCAAATTTTTTACACCCAATTCACACCTACAATTTTTTACACCCGCTTTTGACACCTCAAATTTATTTACACCCTTTTCAAACCGAAAATATTTTTCCACCCAATTCACACCTACTATTTTCGCACCCCCTTTTCACACCTCAAATTTATTTCCACCCTTTTCAAACCGAAAATATTTTGCCACCCAATTCACACCTACAATTTTTGCACCCCCTTTTCACACCTCAAATTTATTTACACCATTTTCACATCTCAAATTTATTTCCACCCTTTTCATACCGAAAATATTTTTACACCCTTTTCACACCTCAAATTTTTTACACCCAATTCACACCTACAATTTTTTACACCCGCTTTTGACACCTCAAATTTATTTACACCCTTTTCAAACCGAAAATATTTTTCCACCCAATTCACACCTACAATTTTTGCACCCGCTTTTCACACCTCACATTTATTTACACCCTTTTCAAACCGAAAATATTTTGCCACCCAATTCACACCTACAATTTTTACACCCCCTTTTCACACCTCAAATTTATTGACACCCTTTTCACACCTCAAATTTATTTACACCCTTTTCATACCAAAAATATTTTTACACCCTTTTCAAACCTCAAATATTTTTCCACCCAATTCACACCTACAATTTTTTACACCCGCTCTTGACACCTCAAATTTATTTACACCCTTTTCAGACCGAAAATATTTTTCCACCCAATTCACAACTACAATTTTTGCACCCCCTTTTCACACCTCAAATTTATTTACACCCTTTTCAAACCGAAAATATTTTGCCACCCAATTCACACATACAATTTTTACACCCCTTTTTCACACCTCAAATTTTTTTACCCCTTTTCACACCTCAAATTTATTTACACCCTTTTCAAACCGAAAATATTTTTCCACCCAATTCACACCTACAATTTTTGCACCCCCTTTTCACACCTCAAATTTATTTACACCCTTTTCACACCTCAAATTTATTTACACCCTTTTCATACCGAAAAATTTTTACACCCTTTTCACACCTCAAATTTTTTACACCCAATTCACACCTACAATTTTTTACACCCGCTTTTGACACCTCAAATTTATTTACACCCTTTTCAAACCGAAAATATTTTTCCACCCAATTCACACCTACTATTTTCGCACCCCCTTTTCACACCTCAAATTTATTTCCACCCTTTTCAAACCGAAAATATTTTGCCACCCAATTCACACCTACAATTTTTGCACCCCCTGTTCACACCTCAAATTTATTTACACCATTTTCACATCTCAAATTTATTTACACCCTTTTCATACCGAAAATATTTTTACACCCTTTTCACACCTCAAATTTTTTACACCCAATTCACACCTACAATTTTTTACACCCGCTTTTGACACCTCAAATTTATTTACACCCTTTTCAAACCGAAAATATTTTTCCACCCAATTCACACCTACAATTTTTGCACCCCCTTTTCACACCTCAAATTTATTTACACCCTTTTCAAACCGAAAATATTTTGCCACCCAATTCACACCTACAATTTTTACACCCCCTTTTCACACCTCAAATTTATTGACACCCTTTTCACACCTCAAATTTATTTACACCTTTTTCATACCAAAAATATTTTTACACCCTTTTCAAACCTCAAATATTTTTCCACCCAATTCACACCTACAATTTTTTACACCCGCTTTTGACACCTCAAATTTATTTACACCCTTTTCAGACCGAAAATATTTTTCCACCCAATTCACAACTACAATTTTTGCACCCCCTTTTCACACCTCAAATTTATTTACACCCTTTTCAAACCGAAAATATTTTGCCACCCAATTCACACATACAATTTTTACACCCCTTTTTCACACCTCAAATTTTTTTACCCCTTTTCACACCTCAAATTTATTTACACCCTTTTCAAACCGAAAATATTTTTCCACCCAATTCACACCTACAATTTTTGCACCCCCTTTTCACACCTCAAATTTATTTACACCCTTTTCACACCTCAAATTTATTTACACCCTTTTCATACCGAAAATATTTTTACACCCTTTTCACACCTCAAATTTTTTACACCCAATTCACACCTACAATTTTTTACACCCGCTTTTGACACCTCAAATTTATTTACACCCTTTTCAAACCGAAAATATTTTTCCACCCAATTCACACCTACTATTTTCGCACCCCCTTTTCACACCTCAAATTTATTTCCACCCTTTTCAAACCGAAAATATTTTGCCACCCAATTCACACCTACAATTTTTGCACCCCCTTTTCACACCTCAAATTTATTTACACCATTTTCACATCTCAAATTTATTTACACCCTTTTCATACCGAAAATATTTTTACACCCTTTTCACACCTCAAATTTTTTACACCCAATTCACACCTACAATTTTTTACACCCGCTTTTGACACCTCAAATTTATTTACACCCTTTTCAAACCGAAAATATTTTTCCACCCAATTCACACCTACAATTTTTGCACCCCCTTTTCACACCTCAAATTTATTTACACCCTTTTCAAACCGAAAATATTTTGCCACCCAATTCACACCTACAATTTTTACACCCCCTTTTCACACCTCAAATTTATTGACACCCTTTTCACACCTCAAATTTATTTACACCCTTTTCATACCAAAAATATTTTTACACCCTTTTCAAACCTCAAATATTTTTCCACCCAATTCACACCTACAATATTTTACACCCGCTTTTGACACCTCAAATTTATTTACACCCTTTTCAGACCGAAAATATTTTTCCACCCAATTCACAACTACAATTTTTGCACCCCCTTTTCACACCTCAAATTTATTTACACCCTTTTCAAACCGAAAATATTTTGCCACCCAATTCACACATACAATTTTTACACCCCTTTTTCACACCTCAAATTTTTTTACCCCTTTTCACACCTCAAATTTATTTACACCCTTTTCAAACCGAAAATATTTTTCCACCCAATTCACACCTACAATTTTTGCACCCCCTTTTCACACCTCAAATTTATTTACACCCTTTTCACACCTCAAATTTATTTACACCCTTTTCATACCGAAAATATTTTTACACCCTTTTCACACCTCAAATTTTTTACACCCAATTCACACCTACAATTTTTTACACCCGCTTTTGACACCTCAAATTTATTTACACCCTTTTCAAACCGAAAATATTTTTCCACCCAATTCACACCTACAATTTTTGCACCCCCTTTTCACACCTCAAATTTATTTACACCCTTTTCAAACCGAAAATATTTTGCCACCCAATTCACACCTACAATTTTTACACCCCCTTTTCACACCTCAAATTTATTGACACCCTTTTCACACCTCAAATTTATTTACACCCTTTTCATACCAAAAATATTTTTACACCCTTTTCAGACCTCAAATATTTTTCCACCCAATTCACACCTACAATTTTTTACACCCGCTTTTGACACCTCAAATTTATTTACACCCTTTTCAGACCGAAAATATTTTTCCACCCAATTCACAACTACAATTTTTGCACCCCCTTTTCACACCTCAAATTTATTTACACCCTTTTCAAACCGAAAATATTTTGCCACCCAATTCACACCTACAATTTTTACACCCCTTTTTCACACCTCAAATTTTTTTACCCCTTTTCACACCTCAAATTTATTTACACCCTTTTCAAACCGAAAATATTTTTCCACCCAATTCACACCTACAATTTTTGCACCCCCTTTTCACACCTCAAATTTATTTACACCCTTTTCACACCTCAAATTTATTTACACCCTTTTCATACCGAAAATATTTTTACACCCTTTTCACACCTCAAATTTTTTACACCCAATTCACACCTACAATTTTTTACACCCGCTTTTGACACCTCAAATTTATTTACACCCTTTTCAAACCGAAAATATTTTTCCACCCAATTCACACCTACTATTTTCGCACCCCCTTTTCACACCTCAAATTTATTTCCACCCTTTTCAAACCGAAAATATTTTGCCACCCAATTCACACCTACAATTTTTGCACCCCCTTTTCACACCTCAAATTTATTTACACCCTTTTCAAATCTCAAATTTATTTACACCCTTTTCATACCGAAAATATTTTTACACCCTTTTCACACCTCAAATTTTTTACACCCAATTCACACCTATAATTTTTTACACCCGCTTTTGACACCTCAAATTTATTTACACCCTTTTCAAACCGAAAATATTTTTCCACCCAATTCACACCTACAATTTTTGCACCCCCTTTTCACACAAATTTATTTACACCCTTTTCAAACCGAAAATATTTTGCCACCCAATTCACACCTACAATTTTTACACCCCCTTTTCACACCTCAAATTTATTGACACCCTTTTCACACCTCAAATTTATTTACACCTTTTTCATACCAAAAATATTTTTACACCCTTTTCAAACCTCAAATATTTTTCCACCCAATTCACACCTACAATTTTTTACACCCGCTTTTGACACCTCAAATTTATTTACACCCTTTTCAAACCGAAAATATTTTTCCACCCAATTCACAACTACAATTTTTGCACCCCCTTTTCACACCTCAAATTTATTTACACCCTTTTCAAACCGAAAATATTTTGCCACCCAATTCACACCTACAATTTTTACACCCCTTTTTCACACCTCAAATTTTTTTACCCCTTTTCACACCTCAAATTTATGTACACCCTTTTCAAACCTCAAATATTTTTCCACCCAATTCACACCTACAATTTTTGCACCCCCTTTTCACACCTCAAATTTATTTACACCCTTTTCACACCTCAAATTTATTTACACCCTTTTCATACCGAAAATATTTTTACACCCTTTTCACACCTCAAATTTTTTACACTCAATTCACACCTACAATTTTTTACACCCGCTTTTGACACCTCAAATTTATTTACACCCTTTTCAAACCGAAAATATTTTTCCACCCAATTCACACCTACTATTTTCGCACCCCCTTTTCACACCTCAAATTTATTTCCACCCTTTTCAAACCGAAAATATTTTGCCACCCAATTCACACCTACAATTTTTGCACACCCTTTTCACACCTCAAATTTATTTACACCCTTTTCACATCTCAAATTTATTTACACCCTTTTCATACCGAAAATATTTTTACACCCTTTTCACACCTCAAATTTTTTACACCCAATTCACACCTACAATTTTTTACACCCGCTTTTGACACCTCAAATTTATTTACACCCTTTTCAAACCGAAAATATTTTTCCACCCAATTCACACCTACTACTTTCGCACCCCCTTTTCACACCTCAAATTTATTTCCACCCTTTTCAAACCAAAGATATTTTGCCACCCAATTCACACCTACAATTTTTGCACCCCCTTTTCACACCTCAAATTTATTTACACCATTTTCACATCTCAAATTTATTTACACCCTTTTCATACCGAAAATATTTTTACACCCTTTTCACACCTCAAATTTTTTACACCCAATTCTCACCTACAATTTTTTACACCCGCTTTTGACACCTCAAATTTATTTACACCCTTTTCAAACCGAAAATATTTTTCCACCCAATTCACACCTACAATTTTTGCACCCCCTTTTCACACCTCAAATTTATTTACACCCTTTTCAAACCGAAAATATTTTGCCATCCAATTAACACCTACAATTTTTACACCCCCTTTTCACACCTCAAATTTATTGACACCCTTTTCACACCTCAAATTTATTTACACCCTTTTCATACCAAAAATATTTTTACACCCTTTTCAAACCTCAAATATTTTTCCACCCAATTCACACCTACAATTTTTTACACCCGCTTTTGACACCTCAAATTTATTTACACCCTTTTCAGACCGAAAATATTTTTCCACCCAATTCACACCTACAATTTTTGCACCCCCTTTTCACACCTCAAATTTATTTACACCCTTTTCAAACCGAAAATATTTTGCCACCCAATTCACACCTACAATTTTTACACCCCTTTTTCACACCTCAAATTTTTTTACCCCTTTTCACACCTCAAATTTATTTACACCCTTTTCAAACCGAAAATATTTTTCCACCCAATTCACACCTACTATTTTTGCACCCCCTTTTCACACCTCAAATTTATTTACACCCTTTTCACACCTCAAATTTATTTACACCCTTTTTATACCGAAAATATTTTTACACCCTTTTCACACCGCAAATTTTTTACACCCAATTCACACCTACAATTTTTTACACCCGCTTTTGACACCTCAAATTTATTTACACCCTTTTCAAACCGAAAATATTTTTCCACCCAATTCACACCTACTATTTTCGCACCCCCTTTTCACACCTCAAATTTATTTCCACCCTTTTCAAACCGAAAATATTTTGCCACCCAATTCACACCTACAATTTTTGCACCCCCTTTTCACACCTCAAATTTATTTACACCCTTTTCAAACCGAAAATATTTTGCCACCCAATTCACACATACAATTTTTACACCCCTTTTTCACACCTCAAATTTTTTTACCCCTTTTCACACCTCAAATTTATTTACACCCTTTTCAAACCGAAAATATTTTTCCACCCAATTCACACCTACAATTTTTGCACCCCCTTTTCACACCTCAAATTTATTTACACCCTTTTCACACCTCAAATTTATTTACACCCTTTTCATACCGAAAATATTTTTACACCCTTTTCACACCTCAAATTTTTTACACCCAATTCACACCTACAATTTTTTACACCCGCTTTTGACACCTCAAATTTATTTACACCCTTTTCAAACCAAAAATATTTTTCCACCCAATTCACACCTACTATTTTCGCACCCCCTTTTCACACCTCAAATTTATTTCCACCCTTTTCAAACCGAAAATATTTTGCCACCCAATTCACACCTACAATTTTTTACACCCGCTTTTGACACCTCAAATTTATTTACACCCTTTTCAAACCGAAAATATTTTTCCACCCAATTCACACCTACTATTTTCGCACCCCCTTTTCACACCTCAAATTTATTTCCACCCTTTTCAAACCGAAAATATTTTGCCACCCAATTCACACCTACAATTTTTGCACCCCCTTTTCACACCTCAAATTTATTTACACCCTTTTCAAATATCAAATTTATTTACACCCTTTTCATACCGAAAATATTTTTACACCCTTTTCACACCTCAAATTTTTTACACCCAATTCACACCTACAATTTTTTACACCCGCTTTTGACACCTCAAATTTATTTACACCCTTTTCAAACCGAAAATATTTTTCCACCCAATTCACACCTACAATTTTTGCACCCCCTTTTCACACAAATTTATTTACACCCTTTTCAAACCGAAAATATTTTGCCACCCAATTCACACCTACAATTTTTACACCCCCTTTTCACACCTCAAATTTATTGACACCCTTTTCACACCTCAAATTTATTTACACCTTTTTCATACCAAAAATATTTTTACACCCTTTTCAAACCTCAAATATTTTTCCACCCAATTCACACCTACAATTTTTTACACCCGCTTTTCACACCTCAAATTTATTTACACCCTTTTCAAACCGAAAATATTTTTCCACCCAATTCACACCTACAATTTTTGCACCCCCTTTTCACACAAATTTATTTACACCCTTTTCAAACCGAAAATATTTTGCCACCCAATTCACACCTACAATTTTTACACCCCCTTTTCACACCTCAAATTTATTGACACCCTTTTCACACCTCAAATTTATTTACACCTTTTTCATACCAAAAATATTTTTACACCCTTTTCAAACCTCAAATATTTTTCCACCCAATTCACACCTACAATTTTTTACACCCGCTTTTCACACCTCAAATTTATTTACACCCTTTTCAAACCGAAAATATTTTTCCACCCAATTCACAACTACAATTTTTGCACCCCCTTTTCACACCTCAAATTTATTTACACCCTTTTCAAACCGAAAATATTTTGCCACCCAATTCACACCTACAATTTTTACACCCCTTTTTCACACCTCAAATTTTTTTACCCCTTTTCACACCTCAAATTTATGTACACCCTTTTCAAACCTCAAATATTTTCCCACCCAATTCACACCTACAATTTTTGCACCCCCTTTTCACACCTCAAATTTATTTACACCCTTTTCACACCTCAAATTTATTTACACCCTTTTCATACCGAAAATATTTTTACACCCTTTTCACACCTCAAATTTTTTACACCCAATTCACACCTACAATTTTTTACACCCGCTTTTGACACCTCAAATTTATTTACACCCTTTTCAAACCGAAAATATTTTTCCACCCAATTCACACCTACTATTTTCGCACCCCCTTTTCACACCTCAAATTTATTTCCACCCTTTTCAAACCGAAAATATTTTGCCACCCAATTCACACCTACAATTTTTGCACCCCCTTTTCACACCTCAAATTTATTTACACCATTTTCACATCTCAAATTTATTTACACCCTTTTCATACCGAAAATATTTTTACACCCTTTTCACACCTCAAATTTTTTACACCCAATTCACACCTACAATTTTTTACACCCGCTTTTGACACCTCAAATTTATTTACACCCTTTTCAAACCGAAAATATTTTTCCACCCAATTCACACCTACTATTTTCGCACCCCCTTTTCACACCTCAAATTTATTTCCACCCTTTTCAAACCGAAAATATTTTGCCACCCAATTCACACCTACAATTTTTGCACCCCCTTTTCACACCTCAAATTTATTTACACCATTTTCACATCTCAAATTTATTTACACCCTTTTCATACCGAAAATATTTTTACACCCTTTTCACACCTCAAATTTTTTACACCCAATTCACACCTACAATTTTTTACACCCGCTTTTGACACCTCAAATTTATTTACACCCTTTTCAAACCGAAAATATTTTTCCACCCAATTCACACCTACAATTTTTTACACCCGCTTTTGACACCTCAAATTTATTTACACCCTTTTCAGACCGAAAATATTTTTCCACCCAATTCACACCTACAATTTTTGCACCCCCTTTTCACACCTCAAATTTATTTACACCCTTTTCAAACCGAAAATATTTTGCCACCCAATTCACACCTACAATTTTTACACCCCTTTTTCACACCTCAAATTTTTTTACCCCTTTTCACACCTCAAATTTATTTACACCCTTTTCAAACCGAAAATATTTTTCCACCCAATTCACACCTACTATTTTTGCACCCCCTTTTCACACCTCAAATTTATTTACACCCTTTTCAAACCGAAAATATTTTTCCACCCAATTCACACCTACTATTTTCGCACCCCCTTTTCACACCTCAAATTTATTTCCACCCTTTTCAAACCGAAAATATTTTTCCACCCAATTCACACCTACTATTTTTGCACCCCCTTTTCACACCTCAAATTTATTTACACCCTTTTCACACCTCAAATTTATTTACACCCTTTTCATACCGAAAATATTTTTACACCCTTTTCACACCTCAAATTTTTTACACCCAATTCACACCTACAATTTTTTACACCCGCTTTTGACACCTCAAATTTATTTACACCCTTTTCAAACCGAAAATATTTTTCCACCCAATTCACACCTACTATTTTCGCACCCCCTTTTCACACCTCAAATTTATTTCCACCCTTTTCAAACCGAAAATATTTTGCCACCCAATTCACACCTACAATTTTTGCACCCCCTTTTCACACCTCAAATTTATTTACACCATTTTCACATCTCAAATTTATTTACACCCTTTTCATACCGAAAATATTTTTACACCCTTTTCACACCTCAAATTTTTTACACCCAATTCACACCTACAATTTTTTACACCCGCTTTTGACACCTCAAATTTATTTACACCCTTTTCAAACCGAAAATATTTTTCCACCCAATTCACACCTACAATTTTTTACACCCGCTTTTGACACCTCAAATTTATTTACACCCTTTTCAGACCGAAAATATTTTTCCACCCAATTCACACCTACAATTTTTGCACCCCCTTTTCACACCTCAAATTTATTTACACCCTTTTCAAACCGAAAATATTTTGCCACCCAATTCACACCTACAAATTTTACACCCCTTTTTCACACCTCAAATTTTTTTACCCCTTTTCACACCTCAAATTTATTTACACCCTTTTCAAACCGAAAATATTTTTCCACCCAATTCACACCTACTATTTTTGCACCCCCTTTTCACACCTCAAATTTATTTACACCCTTTTCACACCTCAAATTTATTTACACCCTTTTTATACCGAAAATATTTTTACACCCTTTTCACACCGCAAATTTTTTACACCCAATTCACACCTACAATTTTTTACACCCGCTTTTGACACCTCAAATTTATTTACACCCTTTTCAAACCGAAAATATTTTTCCACCCAATTCACACCTACTATTTTCGCACCCCCTTTTCACACCTCAAATTTATTTCCACCCTTTTCAAACCGAAAATATTTTGCCACCCAATTCACACCTACAATTTTTGCACCCCCTTTTCACACCTCAAATTTATTTACACCCTTTTCAAACCGAAAATATTTTGCCACCCAATTCACACATACAATTTTTACACCCCTTTTTCACACCTCAAATTTTTTTACCCCTTTTCACACCTCAAATTTATTTACACCCTTTTCAAACCGAAAATATTTTTCCACCCAATTCACACCTACAATTTTTGCACCCCCTTTTCACACCTCAAATTTATTTACACCCTTTTCACACCTCAAATTTATTTACACCCTTTTCATACCGAAAATATTTTTACACCCTTTTCACACCTCAAATTTTTTACACCTAATTCACACCTACAATTTTTTACACCCGCTTTTGACACCTCAAATTTATTTACACCCTTTTCAAACCGAAAATATTTTTCCACCCAATTCACACCTACAATTTTTGCACCCCCTTTTCACACCTCAAATTTTTTTACACCCTTTTCACACCTCAAATTTTTTTACACGCTTTTCAAACCGAAAATATTTTTCCACCCAATTCACACCTACTATTTTTGCACCCCCTTTTCACACCTCAAATTTATTTACACCCTTTTCAAACCAAAAATATTTTGCCACCCAATTCACACCTACAATTTTTGCACCCCCTTTTCACACCTCAAATTTATTTACACCCTTTTCACACCTCAAATTTATTTACACCCTTTTCATACCGAAAATATTTTTACACCCTTTTCACACCTCAAATTTTTTACACCCAATTCACACCTACAATTTTTTACACCCGCTTTTGACACCTCAAATTTATTTACACCCTTTTCAAACCGAAAATATTTTTCCACCCAATTCACACCTACAATTTTTGCACCCCCTTTTCACACCTCAAATTTATTTACACTCTTTTCAAACCGAAAATATTTTGCCACCCAATTCACACCTACAATTTTTACACCCCCTTTTCACACCTCAAATTTATTGACACCCTTTTCACACCTCAAATTTATTTACACCCTTTTCATACCAAAAATAGTTTTACACCCTTTTCAAACCTCAAATATTTTTCCACCCAATTCACACCTACAATATTTTACACCCGCTTTTGACACCTCAAATTTATTTACACCCTTTTCAAACCGAAAATATTTTTCCACCCAATTCACAACTACAATTTTTGCACCCCCTTTTCACACCTCAAATTTTTTTACACCCTTTTCACACCTCAAATTTATTTACACCCTTTTCAAACCGAAAATATTTTTCCACCCAATTCACACCTACTATTTTTGCACCCCCTTTTCACACCTCAAATTTATTTACACCCTTTTCAAACCAAAAATATTTTGCCACCCAATTCACACCTACAATTTTTGCACCCCCTTTTCACACCTCAAATTTATTTACACCCTTTTCACACCTCAAATTTATTTACACCCTTTTCATACCGAAAATATTTTTACACCCTTTTCACACCTCAAATTTTTTACACCCAATTCACACCTACAATTTTTTACACCCGCTTTTGACACCTCAAATTTATTTACACCCTTTTCAAACCGAAAATATTTTTCCACCCAATTCACACCTACAATTTTTGCACCCCCTTTTCACACCTCAAATTTATTTACACTCTTTTCAAACCGAAAATATTTTGCCACCCAATTCACACCTACAATTTTTACACCCCCTTTTCACACCTCAAATTTATTGACACCCTTTTCACACCTCAAATTTATTTACACCCTTTTCATACCAAAAATATATTTACACCCTTTTCAAACCTCAAATATTTTTCCACCCAATTCACACCTACAATTTTTTACACCCGCTTTTGACACCTCAAATTTATTTACACCCTTTTCAAACCGAAAATATTTTTCCACCCAATTCACACCTACAATTTTTGCACCCCTTTTTCACACCTCAAATTTTTTTACCCCTTTTCACACCTCAAATTTATTTACACCCTTTTCAAACCGAAAATATTTTTCCACCCAATTCACACCTACAATTTTTGCACCCCCTTTTCACACCTCAAATTTATTTACACCCTTTTCACACCTCAAATTTATTTACACCCTTTTCATACCGAAAATATTTTTACACCCTTTTCACACCTCAAATTTTTTACACCCAATTCACACCTACAATTTTTTACACCCGCTTTTGACACCTCAAATTTATTTACACCCTTTTCAAACCGAAAATATTTTTCCACCCAATTCACACCTACAATTTTTGCACCCCCTTTTCACACCTCAAATTTATTTACACCCTTTTCATACCGAAAATATTTTTACACCCTTTTCACACCTCAAATTTTTTACACCCAATTCACACCTACAATTTTTTACACCCGCTTTTGACACCTCAAATTTATTTACACCCTTTTCAAACCGAAAATATTTTTCCACCCAATTCACACCTACTATTTTTGCACCCCCTTTTCACACCTCAAATTTATTTACACCCTTTTCAAACCAAAAATAATTTGCCACCCAATTCACACCTACAATTTTTGCACCCCCTTTTCACACCTCAAATTTATTTACACCCTTTTCACACCTCAAATTTATTTACACCCTTTTCATACCGAAAATATTTTTACACCCTTTTCACACCTCAAATTTTTTACACCCAATTCACACCTACAATTTTTTACACCCGCTTTTGACACCTCAAATTTATTTACACCCTTTTCAAACCGAAAATATTTTTCCACCCAATTCACACATACAATTTTTGCACCCCCTTTTCACACCTCAAATTTATTTACACTCTTTTCAAACCGAAAATATTTTGCCACCCAATTCACACCTACAATTTTTACACCCCCTTTTCACACCTCAAATTTATTGACACCCTTTTCACACCTCAAATTTATTTACACCCTTTTCATACCAAAAATATTTTTACACCCTTTTCAAACCTCAAATATTTTTCCACCCAATTCACACCTACAATTTTTTACACCCGCTTTTGACACCTCAAATTTATTTACACCCTTTTCAAACCGAAAATATTTTTCCACCCAATTCACACCTACAATTTTTGCACCCCTTTTTCACACCTCAAATTTTTTTACCCCTTTTCACACCTCAAATTTATTTACACCCTTTTCAAACCGAAAATATTTTTCCACCCAATTCACACCTACAATTTTTGCACCCCCTTTTCACACCTCAAATTTATTTACACCCTTTTCACACCTCAAATTTATTTACACCCTTTTCATACCGAAAATATTTTTACACCCTTTTCACACCTCAAATTTTTTACACCCAATTCACACCTACAATTTTTTACACCCGCTTTTGACACCTCAAATTTATTTACATCCTTGTCAAACCGAAAATATTTTTCCACCCAATTCACACCTACTATTTTCGCACCCCCTTTTCACACCTCAAATTTATTTCCACCCTTTTCAAACCGAAAATATTTTGCCACCCAATTCACACCTACAATTTTTGCACCCCCTTTTCACACCTCAAATTTATTTACACCCTTTTCACATCTCAAATTTATTTACACCCTTTTCATACCGAAAATATTTTTACACCCTTTTCACACCTTAAATTTTTTACACCCAATTCACACCTAAAATTTTTTACACCCGCTTTTGACACCTCAAATTTATTTACACCCTTTTCAAACCGAAAATATATTTCCACCCAATTCACACCTACAATTTTTGCACCCCCTTTTCACACCTCAAATTTATTTACACCCTTTTCAAACCGAAAATATTTTGCCACCCAATTCACACCTACAATTTTTACACCCCCTTTTCACACCTCAAATTTATTGACACCCTTTTCACACCTCAAATTTATTTACACCCTTTTCATACCAAAAATATTTTTACACCCTTTTCAAACCTCAAATATTTTTCCACCCAATTCACACCTACAATTTTTTACACCCGCTTTTGACACCTCAAATTTATTTACACCCTTTTCAAACCAAAAATATTTTTCCACCCAATTCACAACTACAATTTTTGCACCCCCTTTTCACACCTCAAATTTATTTACACCCTTTTCAAACCGAAAATATTTTGCCACCCAATTCACACCTACAATTTTTACACCCCTTTTTCACACCTCAAATTTTTTTACCCCTTTTCACACCTCAAATTTATTTACACCCTTTTCCAACCGAAAATATATTTCCACCCAATTCACATCTACAATTTTTGCACCCCCTTTTCACACCTCAAATTTATTTACACCCTTTTCACACCTCAAATTTATTTACACCCTTTTCATACCGAAAATATTTTTACACCCTTTTCACACCTCAAATTTTTTACACCCAATTCAGACCTACAATTTTTTACACCCGCTTTTGACACCTCAAATTTATTTACACCCTTTTCAAACCGAAAATATTTTTCCACCCAATTCACACCTACTATTTTCGCACCCCCTTTTCACATGTCAAATTTATTTCCACCCTTTTCAAACCGAAAATATTTTTCCACCCAATTCACACATACAATTTTTGCACCCCCTTTTCACACCTCAAATTTATTTACACTCTTTTCAAACCGAAAATATTTTGCCACCCAATTCACACCTACAATTTTTACACCCCCTTTTCACACCTCAAATTTATTGACACCCTTTTCACACCTCAAATTTATTTACACCCTTTTCATACCAAAAATATTTTTACACCCTTTTCAAACCTCAAATATTTTTCCACCCAATTCACACCTACAATTTTTTACACCCGCTTTTGACACCTCAAATTTATTTACACCCTTTTCAAACCGAAAATATTTTTCCACCCAATTCACAACTACAATTTTTGCACCCCCTTTTCACACCTCAAATTTATTTACACCCTTTTCAAACCGAAAATATTTTGCCACCCAATTCACACCTACAATTTTTACACCCCTTTTTCACACCTCAAATTTTTTTACCCCTTTTCACACCTCAAATTTATTTACACCCTTTTCAAACCGAAAATATATTTCCACCCAATTCACATCTACAATTTTTGCACCCCCTTTTCACACCTCAAATTTATTTACACCCTTTTCACACCTCAAATTTATTTACACCCTTTTCATACCGAAAATATTTTTACACCCTTTTCACACCTCAAATTTTTTACACCCAATTCAGACCTACAATTTTTTACACCCGCTTTTGACACCTCAAATTTATTTACACCCTTTTGAAACCGAAAATATTTTTCCACCCAATTCACACCTACTATTTTCGCACCCCCTTTTCACACGTCAAATTTATTTCCACCCTTTTCAAACCGAAAATATTTTGCCACCCAATTCACACCTACAATTTTTGCACCCCCTTTTCGCACCTCAAATTTATTGACACCCTTTTCACACCTCAAACTTATTTACACCCTTTTCATACCAAAAATAGTTTTACACCCTTTTCAAACCTCAAATATTTTTCCACCCACTTCACACCTACAATTTTTTACACCCGCTTTTGACACCTCAAATTTCTTTACACCCTTTTCAAACCGAAAATATTTTTCCACCCAATTCACACCTACAATTTTTGCACCCCCTTTTCACACCTCAAATTTTTTTACACCCTTTTCACACCTCAAATTTATTTACACCCTTTTCAAACCGAAAATATTTTTCCACCCAATTCACACCTACAATTTTTGCACCCCCTTTTCACACCTCAAATTTATTTACACCCTTTTCAAACCAAAAATATTTTGCCACCCAATTCACACCT
Source organism: Vigna unguiculata (assembly GCF_037176805.1). NCBI lineage: Eukaryota > Viridiplantae > Streptophyta > Magnoliopsida > Fabales > Fabaceae > Vigna > Vigna unguiculata. The sequence continues at coordinate 578,735 of NW_028196700.1, read as the reverse complement.
ACAATTTTTGCACCCCCTTTTCACAACTCAAATTTATTTACACCCTTTTCAAACCAAAAATATTTTGCCACCCAATTCACACCTACAATTTTTGCACCCCCTTTTCACACCTCAAATTTATTTACACTCTTTTCACACCTCAAATTTATTTACACCCTTTTCATACCGAAAATATTTTTACACCCTTTTCACACCTCAAATTTTTTACACCCAATTCACACCTACAATTTTTTACACCCGCTTTTGACACCTCAAATTTATTTACACCCTTTTCAAACCGAAAATATTTTTCCACCCAATTCACACCTACAATTTTTGCACCCCTTTTTCACACCTCAAATTTTTTTACCCCTTTTCACACCTCAAATTTATTTACACCCTTTTCAAACCGAAAATATTTTTCCACCCAATTCACACCTACAATTTTTGCACCCCCTTTTCACACCTCAAATTTATTTACACCCTTTTCACACCTCAAATTTATTTACACCCTTTTCATACCGAAAATATTTTTACACCCTTTTCACACCTCAAATTTTTTACACCCAATTCACACCTACAATTTTTTACACCCGCTTTTGACACCTCAAATTTATTTACACCCTTTTCAAACCGAAAATATTTTTCCACCCAATTCACACCTACAATTTTTGCACCCCCTTTTCACACCTCAAATTTATTTACACCCTTTTCAAACCGAAAATATTTTGCCACCCAATTCACACCTACAATTTTTACACCCCCTTTTCACACCTCAAATTTATTGACACCCTTTTCACACCTCAAATTTATTTACACCCTTTTCATACCAAAAATATTTTTACACCCTTTTCAAACCTCAAATATTTTTCCACCCAATTCACACCTACAATTTTTTACACCCGCTTTTGACACCTCAAATTTATTTACACCCTTTTCAGACCGAAAATATTTTTCCACCCAATTCACAACTACAATTTTTGCACCCCCTTTTCACACCTCAAATTTATTTACACCCTTTTCAAACCGAAAATATTTTGCCACCCAATTCACACCTACAATTTTTACACCCCTTTTTCACACCTCAAATTTTTTTACCCCTTTTCACACCTCAAATTTATTTACACCCTTTTCAAACCGAAAATATTTTTCCACCCAATTCACACCTACAATTTTTGCACCCCCTTTTCACACCAAAAATTTATTTACACCTTTTCACACCTCAAATTTATTTACACCCTTTTCATACCGAAAATATTTTTACACCCTTTTCACACCTCAAATTTTTTACACCCAATTCACACCTACAATTTTTTACACCCGCTTTTGACACCTCAAATTTATTTACACCCTTTTCAAACCGAAAATATTTTTCCACCCAATTCACACCTACTATTTTCGCACCCCCTTTTCACACCTCAAATTTATTTCCACCCTTTTCAAACCGAAAATATTTTGCCACCCAATTCACACCTACAATTTTTGCACCCCCTTTTCACACCTCAAATTTATTTACACCCTTTTCACATCTCAAATTTATTTACACCCTTTTCATACCGAAAATATTTTTACACCCTTTTCACACCCCAAATTTTTTACACCCAATTCACACCTACAATTTTTTACACCTGCTTTTGACACCTCAAATTTATTTACACCCTTTTCAAACCGAAAATATTTTTCCACCCAATTCACACCTACAATTTTTGCACCCCCTTTTCACACAAATTTATTTACACCCTTTTCAAACCGAAAATATTTTGCCACCCAATTCACACCTACAATTTTTACACCCCCTTTTCACACCTCAAATTTATTGACACCCTTTTCACACCTCAAATTTATTTACACCCTTTTCATACCGAAAATATTTTTACACCCTTTTCACACCTCAAATTTTTTACACCCAATTCACACCTACAACTTTTTACACCCGCTTTTGACACCTCAAATTTATTTACACCCTTTTCAAACCGAAAATATTTTTCCACCCAATTCACAACTACAATTTTTGCACCCCCTTTTCACACCTCAAATTTATTTACACCCTTTTCAAACCGAAAATATTTTGCCACCCAATTCACACCTACAATTTTTACACCCCTTTTTCACACCTCAAATTTTTTTACCCCTTTTCACACCTCAAATTTATTTACCCCTTTTCAAACCTCAAATATTTTTCCACCCAATTCACACCTACAATTTTTGCACCCCCTTTTCACACCTCAAATTTATTTACACCCTTTTCACACCTCAAATTTATTTACACCCTTTTCATACCGAAAATATTTTTACACCCTTTTCACACCTCAAATTTTTTACACCCAATTCACACCTACAATTTTTTACACCCGCTTTTGACACCTCAAATTTATTTACACCCTTTTCAAACCGAAAATATTTTTCCACCCAATTCACACCTACTATTTTCGCACCCCCTTTTCACACCTCAAATTTATTTCCACCCTTTTCAAACCGAAAATATTTTGCCACCCAATTCACACCTACAATTTTTGCACCCCCTTTTCACACCTCAAATTTATTTACACCCTTTTCACATCTCAAATTTATTTACACCCTTTTCATACCGAAAATATTTTTACACCCTTTTCACACCTCAAATTTTTTACACCCAATTCACACCTACAATTTTTTACACCCGCTTTTGACACCTCAAATTTATTTACACCCTTTTCAAACCGAAAATATTTTTCCACCCAATTCACACCTACAATTTTTGCACCCCCTTTTCACACCTCAAATTTATTTACACCCTTTTCAAACCGAAAATATTTTGCCACCCAATTCACACCTACAATTTTTACACCCCCTTTTCACACCTCAAATTTATTGACACCCTTTTCACACCTCAAATTTATTTACACCCTTTTCATACCAAAAATAGTTTTACACCCTTTTCAAACCTCAAATATTTTTCCACCCAATTCACACCTACAATTTTTTACACCCGCTTTTGACACCTCAAATTTCTTTACACCCTTTTCAAACCGAAAATATTTTTCCACCCAATTCACACCTACAATTTTTGCACCCCCTTTTCACACCTCAAATTTTTTTACACCCTTTTCACACCTCAAATTTATTTACACCCTTTTCAAACCGAAAATATTTTTCCACCCAATTCACACCTACAATTTTTGCACCCCCTTTTCACACCTCAAATTTATTTACACCCTTTTCACACCTCAAATTTATTTACACCCTTTTCATACCGAAAATATTTTTACACCCTTTTCACACCTCAAATTTTTTACACCCAATTCACACCTACAATTTTTTACACCTGCTTTTGACACCTCAAATTTATTTACACCCTTTTCAAACCGAAAATATTTTTCCACCCAATTCACACCTACAATTTTTGTACCCCCTTTTCACACAAATTTATTTACACCCTTTTCAAACCGAAAATATTTTGCCACCCAATTCACACCTACAATTTTTACACCCCCTTTTCACACCTCAAATTTATTGACACCCTTTTCACACCTCAAATTTATTTACACCCTTTTCATACCGAAAATATTTTTACACCCTTTTCACACCTCAAATTTTTTACACCCAATTCACACCTACAATTTTTTACACCCGCTTTTGACACCTCAAATTTATTTACACCCTTTTCAAACCGAAAATATTTTTCCACCCAATTCACAACTACAATTTTTGCACCCCCTTTTCACACCTCAAATTTATTTACACCCTTTTCAAACCGAAAATATTTTGCCACCCAATTCACACCTACAATTTTTACACCCCTTTTTCACACCTCAAATTTTTTTACCCCTTTTCACACCTCAAATTTATTTACACCCTTTTCAAACCTCAAATATTTTTCCACCCAATTCACACCTACAATTTTTGCACCCCCTTTTCACACCTCAAATTTATTTACACCCTTTTCACACCTCAAATTTATTTACACCCTTTTCATACCGAAAATATTTTTACACCCTTTTCACACCTCAAATTTTTTACACCCAATTCACACCTACAATTTTTTACACCCGCTTTTGACACCTCAAATTTATTTACACCCTTTTCAAACCGAAAATATTTTTCCACCCAAATCACACCTACTATTTTCGCACCCCCTTTTCACACCTCAAATTTATTTCCACCCTTTTCAAACCGAAAATATTTTGCCACCCAATTCACACCTACAATTTTTGCACCCCCTTTTCACACCTCAAATTTATTTACACCCTTTTCACATCTCAAATTTATTTACACCCTTTTCATACCGAAAATATTTTTACACCCTTTTCACACCTCAAATTTTTTACACCCAATTCACACCTACAATTTTTTACACCCGCTTTTGACACCTCAAATTTATTTACACCCTTTTCAAACCGAAAATATTTTTCCACCCAATTCACACCTACAATTTTTGCACCCCCTTTTCACACCTCAAATTTATTTACACCCTTTTCAAACCGAAAATATTTTGCCACCCAATTCACACCTACAATTTTTACACCCCCTTTTCACACCTCAAATTTATTGACACCCTTTTCACACCTCAAATTTATTTACACCCTTTTCATACCAAAAATAGTTTTACACCCTTTTCCAACCTCAAATATTTTTCCACCCAATTCACACCTACAATTTTTTACACCCGCTTTTGACACCTCAAATTTCTTTACACCCTTTTCAAACCGAAAATATTTTTCCACCCAATTCACACCTACAATTTTTGCACCCCCTTTTCACACCTCAAATTTTTTTACACCCTTTTCACAGCTCAAATTTATTTACACCCTTTTCAAACCGAAAATATTTTTCCACCCAATTCACACCTACAATTTTTGCACCCCCTTTTCACACCTCAAATTTATTTACACCCTTTTCACACCTCAAATTTATTTACACCCTTTTCATACCGAAAATATTTTTACACCCTTTTCACACCTCAAATTTTTTACACCCAATTCACACCTACAATTTTTTACACCCGCTTTTGACACCTCAAATTTATTTACACCCTTTTCAAACCGAAAATATTTTTCCACCCAATTCACACCTACAATTTTGGCACCCCCTTTTCACACCTCAAATTTATTTACACCCTTTTCAAACCGAAAATATTTTGCCACCCAATTCACACCTACAATTTTTACACCCCCTTTTCACACCTCAAATTTATTGACACCCTTTTCACACCTCAAATTTATTTACACGCTTTTCATACCAAAAATATTTTTACACCCTTTTCAAACCTCAAATATTTTTCCACCCAATTCACACCTACAATTTTTTACACCCGCTTTTGACACCTCAAATTTATTTACACCCTTTTCAAACCGAAAATATTTTTCCACCCATTTCACACATACAATTTTTGCACCCCCTTTTCACACCCCAAATTTATTTACACCCTTTTCACACCTCAAATTTAAATACACCCTTTTCAAACCGAAAATATTTTTCCACCCAATTCACACCTACAATTTTTGCACCCCCTTTTCACACCTCAAATTTATTTACACCCTTTTCACACCTCAAATTTATTTCCACCCTTTTCATACCGAAAATATTTTTACACCCTTTTCACACCTCAAATTTTTTACACCCAATTCACACCTACAATTTTTTACACCCGCTTTTGACACCTCAAATTTATTTACACCCTTTTCAAACCGAAAATATTTTTCCACCCAATTCACACCTACAATTTTTGCACCCCCTTTTCACACCTCAAATTTATTTACACCCTTTTCAAACCGAAAATATTTTGCCACCCAATTCACACCTACAATTTTTACACCCCCTTTTCACACCTCAAATTTATTGACACCCTTTTCACACCTCAAATTTATTTACACCCTTTTCATACCAAAAATAGTTTTACACCCTTTTCAAACCTCAAATATTTTTCCACCCAATTCACACCTACAATTTTTTACACCCGCTTTTGACACCTCAAATTTCTTTACACCCTTTTCAAACCGAAAATATTTTTCCACCCAATTCACACCTACAATTTTTGCACCCCCTTTTCACACCTCAAATTTTTTTACACCCTTTTCACAGCTCAAATTTATTTACACCCTTTTCAAACCGAAAATATTTTTCCACCCAATTCACACCTACAATTTTTGCACCCCCTTTTCACACCTCAAATTTATTTACACCCTTTTCACACCTCAAATTTATTTACACCCTTTTCATACCGAAAATATTTTTACACCCTTTTCACACCTCAAATTTTTTACACCCAATTCACACCTACAATTTTTTACACCCGCTTTTGACACCTCAAATTTATTTACACCCTTTTCAAACCGAAAATATTTTTCCACCCAATTCACACCTACAATTTTGGCACCCCCTTTTCACACCTCAAATTTATTTACACCCTTTTCAAACCGAAAATATTTTGCCACCCAATTCACACCTACAATTTTTACACCCCCTTTTCACACCTCAAATTTATTGACACCCTTTTCACACCTCAAATTTATTTACACCCTTTTCATACCAAAAATAATTTTACACCCTTTTCAAACCTCAAATATTTTTCCACCCAATTCACACCTACAATTTTTTACACCCGCTTTTGACACCTCAAATTTATTTACACGCTTTTCAAACCGAAAATATTTTTCCACCCAATTCACAACTACAATTTTTGCACCCCCTTTTCACACCTCAAATTTATTTACACCCTTTTCAAACCGAAAATATTTTGCCACCCAATTCACACCTACAATTTTTACACCCCCTTTTCACACCTCAAATTTATTGACACCCTTTTCACACCTCAAATTTATTTACACGCTTTTCATACCAAAAATATTTTTACACCCTTTTCAAACCTCAAATACTTTTCCACCCAATTCACACCTACAATTTTTTACACCCGCTTTTGACACCTCAAATTTATTTACACCCTTTTCAAACCGAAAATATTTTTCCACCCATTTCACACATACAATTTTTGCACCCCCTTTTCACACCTCAAATTTATTTACACCCTTTTCACACCTCAAATTTAAATACACCCTTTTCAAACCGAAAATATTTTTCCACCCAATTCACACCTACAATTTTTGCACCCCCTTTTCACACCTCAAATTTATTTACACCCTTTTCACACCTCAAATTTATTTCCACCCTTTTCATACCGAAAATATTTTTACACCCTTTTCACACCTCAAATTTTTTACACCCAATTCACACCTACAATTTTTTACACCCGCTTTTGACACCTCAAATTTATTTACACCCTTTTCAAACCGAAAATATTTTTCCACCCAATTCACATCTACAATTTTTGCACCCCTTTTTCACACCTCAAATGTATTTACACCCTTTTCAAACCGAAAATATTTTGCCACCCAATTCACACCTACAATTTTTACACCCCCTTTTCACACCTCAAATTTATTGACACCCTTTTCACACCTCAAATTTATTTACACCCTTTTCATACCAAAAATATTTTTACACCCTTTTCAAACCTTAAATATTTTTCCACCCAATTCACACCTACAATTTTTTACACCCGCTTTTGACACCTCAAATTTATTTACACCCTTTTCAAACCGAAAATATTTTTCCACCCAATTCACACCTACAATTTTGGCACCCCCTTTTCACACCTCAAATTTATTTACACCCTTTTCAAACCGAAAATATTTTGCCACCCAATTCACACCTACAATTTTTACACCCCCTTTTCACACCTCAAATTTATTGACACCCTTTTCACACCGAAAATTTATTTACACCCTTTTCATACCAAAAATCATTTTACACCCTTTTCAAACCTCAAATATTTTTCCACCCAATTCACACCTACAATTTTTTACACCCGCTTTTGACACCTCAAATTTATTTACACGCTTTTCAAACCGAAAATATTTTTGCACCCAATTCACAACTACAATTTTTGCACCCCCTTTTCACACCTCAAATTTATTTACACCCTTTTCAAACCGAAAATATTTTGCCACCCAATTCACACCTACAATTTTTACACCCCCTTTTCACACCTCAAATTTATTGACACCCTTTTCACACCTCAAATTTATTTACACGCTTTTCATACCAAAAATATTTTTACACCCTTTTCAAACCTCAAATACTTTTCCACCCAATTCACACCTACAATTTTTTACACCCGCTTTTGACACCTCAAATTTATTTACACCCTTTTCAAACCGAAAATATTTTTCCACCCATTTCACACATACAATTTTTGCACCCCCTTTTCACACCTCAAATTTATTTACACCCTTTTCACACCTCAAATTTAAATACACCCTTTTCAAACCGAAAATATTTTTCCACCCAATTCACACCTACAATTTTTGCACCCCCTTTTCACACCTCAAATTTATTTACACCCTTTTCACACCTCAAATTTATTTCCACCCTTTTCATACCGAAAATATTTTTACACCCTTTTCACACCTCAAATTTTTTACACCCAATTCACACCTACAATTTTTTACACCCGCTTTTGACACCTCAAATTTATTTACACCCTTTTCAAACCGAAAATATTTTTCCACCCAATTCACATCTACAATTTTTGCACCCCTTTTTCACACCTCAAATGTATTTACACCCTTTTCAAACCGAAAATATTTTGCCACCCAATTCACACCTACAATTTTTACACCCCCTTTTCACACCTCAAATTTATTGACACCCTTTTCACACCTCAAATTTATTTACACCCTTTTCATACCAAAAATATTTTTACACCCTTTTCAAACCTTAAATATTTTTCCACCCAATTCACACCTACAATTTTTTACACCCGCTTTTGACACCTCAAATTTATTTACACCCTTTTCAAACCGAAAATATTTTTCCACCCAATTCACACCTACAATTTTGGCACCCCCTTTTCACACCTCAAATTTATTTACACCCTTTTCAAACCGAAAATATTTTGCCACCCAATTCACACCTACAATTTTTACACCCCCTTTTCACACCTCAAATTTATTGACACCCTTTTCACACCGAAAATTTATTTACACCCTTTTCATACCAAAAATCATTTTACACCCTTTTCAAACCTCAAATATTTTTCCACCCAATTCACACCTACAATTTTTTACACCCGCTTTTGACACCTCAAATTTATTTACACGCTTTTCAAACCGAAAATATTTTTCCACCCAATTCACAACTACAATTTTTGCACCCCTTTTTCACACCTCAAATTTATTTACACCCTTTTCAAACCGAAAATATTTTGCCACCCAATTCACACCTACAATTTTTACACCCCCTTTTCACACCTCAAATTTATTGACACCCTTTTCACACCTCAAATTTATTTTCACGCTTTTCATACCAAAAATATTTTTACACCCTTTTCAAACCTCAAATATTTTTCCACCCAATTCACACCTACAATTTTTTACACCCGCTTTTGACACCTCAAATTTATTTACACCCTTTTCAAACCGAAAATATTTTTCCACCCAATTCACACATACAATTTTTGCACCCCCTTTTCACACCTCAAATTTTTTTACACCCGCTTTTGACACCTCAAATTTATTTACACCCTTTTCAAACCGAAAATATTTTTCCACCCAATTCACACCTACAATTTTTGCACCCCCTTTTCACACCTCAAATTTATTGACACCCTTTTCACACCTCAAATTTATTTACACCCTTTTCATACCAAAAATATTTTTACACCCTTTTCAAACCTTAAATATTTTTCCACCCAATTCACACCTACAATTTTTTACACCCGCTTTTGACACCTCAAATTTATTTACACCCTTTTCAAACCGAAAATATTTTTCCACCCAATTCACACCTACAATTTTTGCACCCCCTTTTCACACCTCAAATTTATTTACGCCCTTTCGAAACCGAAAATATTTTGCCACCCAATTCACACCTATGATTTTTACACCCCCTTTTCACACCTCAAATTTATTGACACCCTTTTCAAACCAAAAATATTTTGCCACCCAATTCACACCTACAATTTTTACACCCCCTTTTCACACCTCAAATTTATTGACACCCTTTTCACACCTCAAATTTATTTACACCCTTTTCATACCAAAAATATTTTTACACCCTTTTCAAACCTCAAATATTTTTCCACCCAATTCACACCTACAATTTTTTACACCCGCTTTTGACACCTCCAATTTATTTACACCCTTTTCAAACCGAAAATATTTTTCCACCCAATTCACACCTACAATTTTTGCACCCCCTTTTCACACCTCAAATTTTTTTACACCCTTTTCATACCAAAAATATTTTTACACCCTTTTCAAACCTCAAATATTTTTCCACCCAATTCACACCTACAATTTTTTACACCCGCTTTTGACACCTCAAATTTATTTACACCCTTTTCAAACCGAAAATATTTTTCCACCCAATTCACACATACAATTTTTGCACCCCCTTTTCACACGTCAAATTTTTTTACACCCTTTTCACACCTCAAATTTATTTACACCCTTTTCAAACCGAAAATATTTTTCCACCCAATTCACACCTACAATTTTTGCACCCCCTTTTCACACGTCAAATTTTTTTACACCCTTTTCACACCTCAAATTTATTTACACCCTTTTCAAACCGAAAATATTTTTCCACCCAATTCACACCTACAATTTTTACACCCCCTTTTCACACCTCAAATTTATTGACACCCTTTTCACACCTCAAATTTATTTACACCCTTTTCATACCAAAAATATTTTTACACCCTTTTCAAACCTCAAATATTTTTCCACCCAATTCACACCTACAATTTTTTACACCCGCTTTTGACACCTCCAATTTATTTACACCCTTTTCAAACCGAAAATATTTTTCCACCCAATTCACACCTACAATTTTTGCACCCCCTTTTCACACCTCAAATTTTTTTACACCCTTTTCATACCAAAAATATTTTTACACCCTTTTCAAACCTCAAATATTTTTCCACCCAATTCACACCTACAATTTTTTACACCCGCTTTTGACACCTCAAATTTATTTACACCCTTTTCAAACCGAAAATATTTTTCCACCCAATTCACACATACAATTTTTGCACCCCCTTTTCACACCTCAAATTTATTTACACCCTTTTCACACCTCAAATTTATTTCCACCCTTTTCATACCGAAAATATTTTTACACCCTTTTCACACCTCAAATTTTTTACACCCAATTCACACCTACAATTTTTTACACCCGCTTTTGACACCTCAAATTTATTTACACCCTTTTGAAACCGAAAATATTTTTCCACCCAATTCACATCTACAATTTTTGCACCCCTTTTTCACACCTCAAATGTATTTACACCCTTTTCAAACCGAAAATATTTTGCCACCCAATTCACACCTACAATTTTTACACCCCCTTTTCACACCTCAAATTTATTGACACCCTTTTCACACCTCAAATTTATTTACACCCTTTTCATACCAAAAATATTTTTACACCCTTTTCAAACCTTAAATATTTTTCCACCCAATTCACACCTACAATTTTTTACACCCGCTTTTGACACCTCAAATTTATTTACACCCTTTTCAAACCGAAAATATTTTTCCACCCAATTCACAACTACAATTTTTGCACCCCCTTTTCACACCTCAAATTTATTTACACCCTTTTCAAACCGAAAATATTTTGCCACCCAATTCACACCTACAATTTTTACACCCCCTTTTCACACCTCAAATTTATTGACACCCTTTTCACACCTCAAATTTATTTACACGCTTTTCATACCAAAAATATTTTTACACCCTTTTCAAACCTCAAATATTTTTCCACCCAATTCACACCTACAATTTTTTACACCCGCTTTTGACACCTCAAATTTATTTACACCCTTTTCAAACCGAAAATATTTTTCCACCCAATTCACACCTACAATTTTTGCACCCCCTTTTCACACCTCAAATTTATTTACGCCCTTTCGAAACCGAAAATATTTTGCCACCCAATTCACACCTATGATTTTTACACCCCCTTTTCACACCTCAAATTTATTGACACCCTTTTCAAACCAAAAATATTTTGCCACCCAATTCACACCTACAATTTTTACACCCCCTTTTCACACCTCAAATTTATTGACACCCTTTTCACACCTCAAATTTATTTACACCCTTTTCATACCAAAAATATTTTTACACCCTTTTCAAACCTCAAATATTTTTCCACCCAATTCACACCTACAATTTTTTACACCCGCTTTTGACACCTCCAATTTATTTACACCCTTTTCAAACCGAAAATATTTTTCCACCCAATTCACACCTATAATTTTTGCACCCCCTTTTCACACCTCAAATTTTTTTACACCCTTTTCACACCTCAAATTTATTTACACCCTTTTCAAACCGAAAATATTTTTCCACCCAATTCACACCTACAATTTTTGCACCCCCTTTTCACACCTCAAATTTATTGACACCCTTTTCAACCGAAAATATTTTGCCACCCAATTCACACCTACAATTTTTACACCCCCTTTTCACACCTCAAATTTATTGACACCCTTTTCACACCTTAAATTTATTTACACCCTTTTCATACCAAAAATATTTTTACACCCTTTTCAAACCTCAAATATTTTTCCACCCAATTCACACCTACAATTTTTTACACCCGCTTTTGACACCTCAAATTTATTTACACCCTTTTCAAACCGAAAATATTTTTCCACCCAATTCACACCTACAATTTTTGCACCCCCTTTTCACACCTCAAATTTTTTTACACCCTTTTCACACCTCAAATTTATTTACACCCTTTTCAAACCGAAAATATTTTTCCACCCAATTCACATCTACAATTTTTGCACCCCCTTTTCACACCTCAAATGTATTTACACCCTTTTCAAACCGAAAATATTTTGCCACCCAATTCACACCTACAATTTTTACACCCTATTTTCACACCTCAAATTTATTGACACCCTTTTCACACCTCAAATTTATTTACACCCTTTTCATACCAAAAATATTTTTACACCCTTTTCAAACCTCAAATATTTTTCCACCCAATTCACACCTACAATTTTTTACACCCGCTTTTGGCACCTCAAATTTATTTACACCCTTTTCAAACCGAAAATATTTTTCCACCCAATTCACACCTACAATTTTTGCACCCCCTTTTCACACCTCAAATTTATTGACACCCTTTTCAAACCGAAAATATTTTGCCACCCAATTCACACCTACAATTTTTACACCCCCTTTTCACACCTCAAATTTATTGACACCCTTTTCACACCTCAAATTTATTTACACCCTTTTCATACCAAAAATATTTTTACACCCTTTTCAAACCTCAAATATTTTTCCACCCAATTCACACCTACAATTTTTTACACCCGCTTTTGACACCTCCAATTTATTTACACCCTTTTCAAACCGAAAATATTTTTCCACCCAATTCACACCTACAATTTTTGCACCCCCTTTTCACACCTCAAATTTTTTTACACCCTTTTCACACCTCAAATTTATTTACACCCTTTTCAAACCGAAAATATTTTTCCACCCAATTCACACCTACAATTTTTGCACCCCCTTTTCACACCTCAAATTTATTGACACCCTTTTCAAACCAAAAATATTTTGCCACCCAATTCACACCTACAATTTTTACACCCCCTTTTCACACCTCAAATTTATTGACACCCTTTTCACACCTTAAATTTACTTACACCCTTTTCATACCAAAAATATTTTTACACCCTTTTCAAACCTCAAATATTTTTCCACCCAATTCACACCTACAATTTTTTACACCCGCTTTTGACACCTCAAATTTATTTACACCCTTTTCAAACCGAAAATATTTTTACACCCAATTCACACCTACAATTTTTGCACCCCCTTTTCACACCTCAAATTTTTTTACACCCTTTTCACACCTCAAATTTATTTACACCCTTTTCAAACCGAAAATATTTTTCCACCCAATTCACACCTACAATTTTTGCACCCCATTTTCACACCTCAAATTTATTGACACCCTTTTCAAACCGAAAATATTTTGCCACCCAATTCACACCTACAATTTTTACACCCCCTTTTCACACCTCAAATTTATTGACACCCTTTTCAAACCGAAAATATTTTCCACCCAATTCACACCTACAATTTTTGCACCCCCTTTTCACACCTCAAATTTATTGACACCCTTTTCACACCTCAAATTTATTTATACCCTTTTCATACCAAAAATATTTTTAGACCCTTTTCAAACCTCAAATATTTTTCCACCCAATTCACACCTACAATTTTTTACACCCAGTTTTGACACCTCAAATTTATTTACACCCTTTTCAAACCGAAAATATTTTTCCACCCAATTCACACCTACAATTTTTGCACCCCCTTTTCACACCTCAAATTTATTTACACCCTTTTCAAACCGAAAATATTTTGCCACCCAATTCACACCTTCAATTTTTACACCCCCTTTTCACACCTCAAATTTATTGACACCCTTTTCACACCTCAAATTTATTTACACCCTTTTCATACCAAAAATATTTTTACACCCTTTTCAAACCTCAAATATTTTTCCACCCAATTCACACCTACAATTTTTTACACCCGCTTTTGACACCTCAAATTTATTTACATCCTTTTCAAACCGAAAATATTTTTCGACCCAATTCACACCTACAATTTTTGCACCCCCTTTTCACACCTCAAATTTTTTTACACCCTTTTCACACCTCAAATTTATTTACACCCTTTTCAAACCGAAAATATTTTTCCACCCAATTCACACCTACAATTTTCGCACCCCCTTTTCACACCTCAAATTTACACCCTTTTCAAACCGAAAATATTTTGCCACCCAATTCACACCTACAATTTTTACACCCCCTTTTCACACCTCAAATTTATTGACACCCTTTTCACATCTCAAATTTATTTACACCCTTTTCATACCAAAAATATTTTTACACCCTTTTCAAACCTCAAATATTTTTCCACCCAATTCACACCTACAATTTCTTACACCCGCTTTTGACACCTCAAATTTATTTACACCCTTTTCAAACCGAAAATATTTTTCCACCCAATTCACACCTACAATTTTTGCACCCCCTTTTCACACCTCAAATTTTTTCACACCCTTTTCACACCTCAAATTTATTTACACCCTTTTCAAACCGAAAATATTTTTCCACCCAATTCACACCTACAATTTTTGCACCCCCTTTTCACACCTCAAATTTATTGACACCCTTTTCAAACCGAAAATATTTTGCCACCCAATTCACACCTACAATTTTTACACCCCCTTTTCACACCTCAAATTTATTGACACCCTTTTCACACCTTAAATTTATTTACACCCTTTTCATACCAAAAATATTTTTACACCCTTTTCAAACCTCAAATATTTTTCCACCCAATTCACACCTACAATTTTTTACACCCGCTTTTGACACCTCAAATTTATTTACACCCTTTTCAAACCGAAAATATTTTCCACCCAATTCACACCTACAATTTTTGCACCCCCTTTTCACACCTCAAATTTATTGACACCCTTTTCACACCTCAAATTTATTTATACCCTTTTCATACCAAAAATATTTTTAGACCCTTTTCAAACCTCAAATATTTTTCCACCCAATTCACACCTACAATTTTTTACACCCAGTTTTGACACCTCAAATTTATTTACACCCTTTTCAAACCGAATATATTTTTCCACCCAATTCACACCTACAATTTTTGCACCCCCTTTTCACACCTCAAATTTATTTACACCCTTTTCAAACCGAAAATATTTTGCCACCCAATTCACACCTACAATTTTTACACCCCCTTTTCACACCTCAAATTTATTGACACCCTTTTCACACCTCAAATTTATTTACACCCTTTTCATACCAAAAATATTTTTACACCCTTTTCAAACCTCAAATATTTTTCCACCCAATTCACACCTACAATTTTTTACACCCGCTTTTGACACCTCAAATTTATTTACACCCTTTTCAAACCGAAAATATTTTTCGACCCAATTCACACCTACAATTTTTGCACCCCCTTTTCACACCTCAAATTTTTTTACACCCTTTTCACACCTCAAATTTATTTACACCCTTTTCAAACCGAAAATATTTTTCCACCCAATTCACACCTACAATTTTTGCACCCCCTTTTCACACCTCAAATTTATTTACACCCTTTTCAAACCGAAAATATTTTGCCACCCAATTCACACCTACAATTTTTACACCCCCTTTTCACACCTCAAATTTATTGACACCCTTTTCACACCTCAAATTTATTTACACCCTTTTCATACCAAAAATATTTTTACACCCTTTTCAAACCTCAAATATTTTTCCACCCAATTCACACCTACAATTTTTTACACCCGCTTTTGACACCTCAAATTTATTTACATCCTTTTCAAACCGAAAATATTTTTCGACCCAATTCACACCTACAATTTTTGCACCCCCTTTTCACACCTCAAATTTTTTTACACCCTTTTCACACCTCAAATTTATTTACACCCTTTTCAAACCGAAAATATTTTTCCACCCAATTCACACCTACAATTTTCGCACCCCCTTTTCACACCTCAAATTTACACCCTTTTCAAACCGAAAATATTTTGCCACCCAATTCACACCTACAATTTTTACACCCCCTTTTCACACCTCAAATTTATTGACACCCTTTTCACATCTCAAATTTATTTACACCCTTTTCATACCAAAAATATTTTTACACCCTTTTCAAACCTCAAATATTTTTCCACCCAATTCACACCTACAATTTCTTACACCCGCTTTTGACACCTCAAATTTATTTACACCCTTTTCAAACCGAAAATATTTTTCCACCCAATTCACACCTACAATTTTTGCACCCCCTTTTCACACCTCAAATTTTTTTACACCCTTTTCACACCTCAAATTTATTTACACCCTTTTCAAACCGAAAATATTTTTCCACCCAATTCACACCTACAATTTTTGCACCCCCTTTTCACACCTCAAATTTATTGACACCCTTTTCAAACCGAAAATATTTTGCCACCCAATTCACACCTACAATTTTTACACCCCCTTTTCACACCTCAAATTTATTGACACCCTTTTCACACCTTAAATTTATTTACACCCTTTTCATACCAAAAATATTTTTACACCCTTTTCAAACCTCAAATATTTTTCCACCCAATTCACACCTACAATTTTTTACACCCAGTTTTGACACCTCAAATTTATTTACACCCTTTTCAAACCGAAAATATTTTTCCACCCAATTCACACCTACAATTTTTGCACCCCCTTTTCACACCTCAAATTTATTTACACCCTTTTCAAACCGAAAATATTTTGCCACCCAATTCACACCTACAATTTTTACACCCCCTTTTCACACCTCAAATTTATTGACACCCTTTTCACACCTCAAATTTATTTACACCCTTTTCATACCAAAAATATTTTTACACCCTTTTCAAACCTCAAATATTTTTCCACCCAATTCACACCTACAATTTTTTACACCCGCTTTTGACACCTCAAATTTATTTACACCCTTTTCAAACCGAAAATATTTTTCGACCCAATTCACACCTACAATTTTTGCACCCCCTTTTCACACCTCAAATTTTTTTACACCCTTTTCACACCTCAAATTTATTTACACCCTTTTCAAACCGAAAATATTTTTCCACCCAATTCACACCTACAATTTTTGCACCCCCTTTTCACACCTCAAATTTATTTACACCCTTTTCAAACCGAAAATATTTTGCCACCCAATTCACACCTACAATTTTTACACCCCCTTTTCACACCTCAAATTTATTGACACCCTTTTCACACCTCAAATTTATTTACACCCTTTTCATACCAAAAATATTTTTACACCCTTTTCAAACCTCAAATATTTTTCCACCCAATTCACACCTACAATTTTTTACACCCGCTTTTGACACCTCAAATTTATTTACATCCTTTTCAAACCGAAAATATTTTTCGACCCAATTCACACCTACAATTTTTGCACCCCCTTTTCACACCTCAAATTTTTTTACACCCTTTTCACACCTCAAATTTATTTACACCCTTTTCAAACCGAAAATATTTTTCCACCCAATTCACACCTACAATTTTCGCACCCCCTTTTCACACCTCAAATTTACACCCTTTTCAAACCGAAAATATTTTGCCACCCAATTCACACCTACAATTTTTACACCCCCTTTTCACACCTCAAATTTATTGACACCCTTTTCACATCTCAAATTTATTTACACCCTTTTCATACCAAAAATATTTTTACACCCTTTTCAAACCTCAAATATTTTTCCACCCAATTCACACCTACAATTTCTTACACCCGCTTTTGACACCTCAAATTTATTTACACCCTTTTCAAACCGAAAATATTTTTCCACCCAATTCACACCTACAATTTTTGCACCCCCTTTTCACACCTCAAATTTTTTTACACCCTTTTCACACCTCAAATTTATTTACACCCTTTTCAAACCGAAAATATTTTTCCACCCAATTCACACCTACAATTTTTGCACCCCCTTTTCACACCTCAAATTTATTGACACCCTTTTCAAACCGAAAATATTTTGCCACCCAATTCACACCTACAATTTTTACACCCCCTTTTCACACCTCAAATTTATTGACACCCTTTTCACACCTTAAATTTATTTACACCCTTTTCATACCAAAAATATTTTTACACCCTTTTCAAACCTCAAATATTTTTCCACCCAATTCACACCTACAATTTTTTACACCCGCTTTTGACACCTCAAATTTATTTACACCCTTTTCAAACCGAAAATATTTTCCACCCAATTCACACCTACAATTTTTGCACCCCCTTTTCACACCTCAAATTTATTGACACCCTTTTCACACCTCAAATTTATTTATACCCTTTTCATACCAAAAATATTTTTAGACCCTTTTCAAACCTCAAATATTTTTCCACCCAATTCACACCTACAATTTTTTACACCCAGTTTTGACACCTCAAATTTATTTACACCCTTTTCAAACCGAAAATATTTTTCCACCCAATTCACACCTACAATTTTTGCACCCCCTTTTCACACCTCAAATTTATTTACACCCTTTTCAAACCGAAAATATTTTGCCACCCAATTCACACCTACAATTTTTACACCCCCTTTTCACACCTCAAATTTATTGACACCCTTTTCACACCTCAAATTTATTTACACCCTTTTCATACCAAAAATATTTTTACACCCTTTTCAAACCTCAAATATTTTTCCACCCAATTCACACCTACAATTTTTTACACCCGCTTTTGACACCTCAAATTTATTTACACCCTTTTCAAACCGAAAATATTTTTCGACCCAATTCACACCTACAATTTTTGCACCCCCTTTTCACACCTCAAATTTTTTTACACCCTTTTCACACCTCAAATTTATTTACACCCTTTTCAAACCGAAAATATTTTTCCACCCAATTCACACCTACAATTGTCGCACCCCCTTTTCACACCTCAAATTTACACCCTTTTCAAACCGAAAATATTTTGCCACCCAATTCACACCTACAATTTTTACACCCCCTTTTCACACCTCAAATTTATTGACACCCTTTTCACATCTCAAATTTATTTACACCCTTTTCATACCAAAAATATTTTTACACCCTTTTCAAACCTCAAATATTTTTCCACCCAATTCACACCTACAATTTCTTACACCCGCTTTTGACACCTCAAATTTATTTACACCCTTTTCAAACCGAAAATATTTTTCCACCCAATTCACACCTACAATTTTTGCACCCCCTTTTCACACCTCAAATTTATTTACACCCTTTTCAAACCGAAAATATTTTGCCACCCAATTCACACCTACAATTTTTACACCCCCTTTTCACACCTCAAATTTATTGACACCCTTTTCACACCTTAAATTTATTTACACCCTTTTCATACCAAAAATATTTTTACACCCTTTTCAAACCTCAAATATTTTTCCACCCAATTCACACCTACAATTTTTTACACCCGCTTTTGACACCTCAAATTTATTTACACCCTTTTCAAACCGAAAATATTTTTCCACCCAATTCACACCTACAATTTTTGCACCCCCTTTTCACACCTCAAATTTATTTACACCCTTTTCAAACCGAAAATATTTTGCCACCCAATTCACACCTATTATTTTTACACCCCCTTTTCACACCTCAAATTTATTGACACCCTTTTCACACCTCAAATTTATTTACACCCTTTTCATACCAAAAATATTTTTACACCCTTTTCAAACCTTAAATATTTTTCCACCCAATTCACACCTACAATTTTTTAAACCCGCTTTTGACACCTCAAATTTATTTACATCCTCTTCAAACCTCAAATATTTTTCCACCCAATTCACACCTACAATTTTTGCACCCCCTTTTCACACCTCAAATTTTTTTACACCCTTTTCACACCTCAAATTTATTTACACCCTTTTCAAACCGAAAATATTTTTCCACCCAATTCACACCTACAATTTTTGCACCCCCTTTTCACACCTCAAATTTATTGACACCCTTTTCAAACCGAAAATATTTTGCCACCCAATTCACACCTACAATTTTTACACCCCCTTTTCACACCTCAAATTTATTGACACCCTTTTCACACCTTAAATTTATTTACACCCTTTTCATACCAAAAATATTTTTACACCCTTTTCAAACCTCAAATATTTTTCCACCCAATTCACACCTACAATTTTTTACACCCGCTTTTGACACCTCAAATTTATTTACACCCTTTTCAAACCGAAAATATTTTCCACCCAATTCACACCTACAATTTTTGCACCCCCTTTTCACACCTCAAATTTATTGACACCCTTTTCACACCTCAAATTTATTTATACCCTTTTCATACCAAAAATATTTTTAGACCCTTTTCAAACCTCAAATATTTTTCCACCCAATTCACACCTACAATTTTTTACACCCAGTTTTGACACCTCAAATTTATTTACACCCTTTTCAAACCGAAAATATTTTTCCACCCAATTCACACCTACAATTTTTGCACCCCCTTTTCACACCTCAAATTTATTTACACCCTTTTTAAACCGAAAATATTTTGCCACCCAATTCACACCTACAATTTTTACACCCCCTTTTCACACCTCAAATTTATTGACACCCTTTTCACACCTCAAATTTATTTACACCCTTTTCATACCAAAAATATTTTTACACCCTTTTCAAACCTCAAATATTTTTCCACCCAATTCACACCTACAATTTTTTACACCCGCTTTTGACACCTCAAATTTATTTACACCCTTTTCAAACCGAAAATATTTTTCGACCCAATTCACACCTACAATTTTTGCACCCCCTTTTCACACCTCAAATTTTTTTACACCCTTTTCACACCTCAAATTTATTTACACCCTTTTCAAACCGAAAATATTTTTCCACCCAATTCACACCTACAATTGTCGCACCCCCTTTTCACACCTCAAATTTACACCCTTTTCAAACCGAAAATATTTTGCCACCCAATTCACACCTACAATTTTTACACCCCCTTTTCACACCTCAAATTTATTGACACCCTTTTCACATCTCAAATTTATTTACACCCTTTTCATACCAAAAATATTTTTACACCCTTTTCAAACCTCAAATATTTTTCCACCCAATTCACACCTACAATTTCTTACACCCGCTTTTGACACCTCAAATTTATTTACACCCTTTTCAAACCGAAAATATTTTTCCACCCAATTCACACCTACAATTTTTGCACCCCCTTTTCACACCTCAAATTTATTTACACCCTTTTCAAACCGAAAATATTTTGCCACCCAATTCACACCTACAATTTTTACACCCCCTTTTCACACCTCAAATTTATTGACACCCTTTTCACACCTTAAATTTATTTACACCCTTTTCATACCAAAAATATTTTTACACCCTTTTCAAACCTCAAATATTTTTCCACCCAATTCACACCTACAATTTTTTACACCCGCTTTTGACACCTCAAATTTATTTACACCCTTTTCAAACCGAAAATATTTTTCCACCCAATTCACACCTACAATTTTTGCACCCCCTTTTCACACCTCAAATTTATTTACACCCTTTTCAAACCGAAAATATTTTGCCACCCAATTCACACCTATTATTTTTACACCCCCTTTTCACACCTCAAATTTATTGACACCCTTTTCACACCTCAAATTTATTTACACCCTTTTCATACCAAAAATATTTTTACACCCTTTTCAAACCTTAAATATTTTTCCACCCAATTCACACCTACAATTTTTTAAACCCGCTTTTGACACCTCAAATTTATTTACATCCTCTTCAAACCTCAAATATTTTTCCACCCAATTCACACCTACAATTTTTGCACCCCCTTTTCACACCTCAAATTTATTTACACCCTTTCGAAACCGAAAATATTTTGCCACCCAATTCACACCTACGATTTTTACACCCCCTTTTCACACCTCAAATTTATTGACACCCTTTTCAAACAATAAATATTTTGCCACCCAATTCACACCTACAATTTTTACACCCCCTTTTCACACCTCAAATTTATTGACACCCTTTTCAAACCGAAAATATTTTTCCACCCAATTCACACCTACAATTTTTGCACCCCCTTTTCACACCTCAAATTTATTTACACCCTTTCGAAACCGAAAATATTTTGCCACCCAATTCACACCTATGATTTTTACACCCCCTTTTCACACCTCAAATTTATTGACACCCTTTTCAAACCAAAAATATTTTGCCACCCAATTCACACCTACAATTTTTACACCCCCTTTTCACACCTCAAATTTATTAACACCCTTTTCACACCTCAAATTTATTTACACTCTTTTCATACCAAAAATATTTTTACACCCTTTTCAAACCTCAAATATTTTTCCACCCAATTCACACCTACAATTTTTTACACCCGCTTTTGACACCTCCCATTTATTTACACCCTTTTCAAACCGGAAATATTTTTCCACCCAATTCACACCTACAATTTTTGCACCCCCTTTTCACACCTCAAATTTATTGACACCCTTTTCAAACCGAAAATATTTTGCCACCCATTTCACACCTACAATTTTTACACCCCTTTTTCACACCTCAAATTTATTGACACCCTTTTCACACCTCAAATTTATTTACACCCTTTTCATACCAAAAATATTTTTACACCCTTTTCAAACCTCAAATATTTTTCCACCCAATTCACACCTACAATTTTTTACACCCGCTTTTGACACCTCAAATTTATTTACACCCTTTTCAAACCGAAAATATTTTTCCACCCAATTCACACCTACAATTTTTGCACCTCCTTTTCACACCTCAAATTTATTTACACCCTTTTCAAACCGAAAATATTTTGCCACCCAATTCACACCTATTATTTTTACACCCCCTTTTCACACCTCAAATTTATTGACACCCTTTTCACACCTCAAATTTATTTACACCCTTTTCATACCAAAAATATTTTTACACCCTTTTCAAACCTTAAATATTTTTCCACCCAATTCACACCTACAATTTTTTACACCCGCTTTTGACACCTCAAATTTATTTACACCCTTTTCAAACCTCAAATATTTTTCCACCCAATTCACACCTACAATTTTTGCACCCCCTTTTCACACCTCAAATTTATTTACACCCTTTCGAAACCGAAAATATTTTGCCACCCAATTCACACCTACGATTTTTACACCCCCTTTTCACACCTCAAATTTATTGACACCCTTTTCAAACAAAAAATATTTTGCCACCCAATTCACACCTACAATTTTTACACCCCCTTTTCACACCTCAAATTTATTAACACCCTTTTCACACCTCAAATTTATTTACACTCTTTTCATACCAAAAATATTTTTACACCCTTTTCAAACCTCAAATATTTTTCCACCCAATTCACACCTACAATTTTTTACACCCGCTTTTGACACCTCCAATTTATTTACACCCTTTTCAAACCGGAAATATTTTTCCACCCAATTCACACCTACAATTTTTGCACCCCCTTTTCACACCTCAAATTTTTTTACACCCTTTTCACACCTCAAATTTTTTTACACCCTTTTCAAACCGAAAATATTTTTCCACCCAATTCACACCTACAATTTTTGCACCCCCTTTTCACACCTCAAATTTATTTACACCCTTTCGAAACCGAAAATATTTTGCCACCCAATTCACACCTATGATTTTTACACCCCCTTTTCACACCTCAAATTTATTGACACCCTTTCCAAACCAAAAATATTTTGCCACCCAATTCACACCTACAATTTTTACACCCCCTTTTCACACCTCAAATTTATTAACACCCTTTTCACACCTCAAATTTATTTACACTCTTTTCATACCAAAAATATTTTTACACCCTTTTCAAACCTCAAATATTTTTCCACCCAATTCACACCTACAATTTTTTACACCCGCTTTTGACACCTCCCATTTATTTACACCCTTTTCAAACCTCAAATATTTTTCCACCCAATTCACACCTACAATTTTTGCACCCCCTTTTCACACCTCAAATTTATTTACACCCTTTCGAAACCGAAAATATTTTGCCACCCAATTCACACCTACGATTTTTACACCCCCTTTTCACACCTCAAATTTATTGACACCCTTTTCAAACAAAAAATATTTTGCCACCCAATTCACACCTACAATTTTTACACCCCCTTTTCACACCTCAAATTTATTAACACCCTTTTCACACCTCAAATTTATTTACACTCTTTTCATACCAAAAATATTTTTACACCCTTTTCAAACCTCAAATATTTTTCCACCCAATTCACACCTACAATTTTTTACACCCGCTTTTGACACCTCCAATTTATTTACACCCTTTTCAAACCGGAAATATTTTTCCACCCAATTCACACCTACAATTTTTGCACCCCCTTTTCACACCTCAAATTTTTTTACACCCTTTTCACACCTCAAATTTTTTTACACCCTTTTCAAACCGAAAATATTTTTCCACCCAATTCACACCTACAATTTTTGCACCCCCTTTTCACACCTCAAATTTATTTACACCCTTTCGAAACCGAAAATATTTTGCCACCCAATTCACACCTATGATTTTTACACCCCCTTTTCACACCTCAAATTTATTGACACCCTTTTCAAACCAAAAATATTTTGCCACCCAATTCACACCTACAATTTTTACACCCCCTTTTCACACCTCAAATTTATTAACACCCTTTTCACACCTCAAATTTATTTACACTCTTTTCATACCAAAAATATTTTTACACCCTTTTCAAACCTCAAATATTTTTCCACCCAATTCACACCTACAATTTTTTACACCCGCTTTTGACACCTCCCATTTATTTACACCCTTTTCAAACCGGAAATATTTTTCCACCCAATTCACACCTACAATTTTTGCACCCCCTTTTCACACCTCAAATTTATTGACACCCTTTTCAAACCGAAAATATTTTGCCACCCATTTCACACCTACAATTTTTACACCCCTTTTTCACACCTCAAATTTATTGACACCCTTTTCACACCTCAAATTTATTTACACCCTTTTCATACCAAAAATATTTTTACACCCTTTTCAAACCTCAAATATTTTTCCACCCAATTCACACCTACAATTTTTTACACCCGCTTTTGACACCTCAAATTTATTTACACCCTTTTCAAACCGAAAATATTTTTCCACCCAATTCACACCTACAATTTTTGCACCTCCTTTTCACACCTCAAATTTATTTACACCCTTTTCAAACCGAAAATATTTTGCCACCCAATTCACACCTATTATTTTTACACCCCCTTTTCACACCTCAAATTTATTGACACCCTTTTCACACCTCAAATTTATTTACACCCTTTTCATACCAAAAATATTTTTACACCCTTTTCAAACCTTAAATATTTTTCCACCCAATTCACACCTACAATTTTTTACACCCGCTTTTGACACCTCAAATTTATTTACACCCTTTTCAAACCTCAAATATTTTTCCACCCAATTCACACCTACAATTTTTGCACCCCCTTTTCACACCTCAAATTTATTTACACCCTTTCGAAACCGAAAATATTTTGCCACCCAATTCACACCTACGATTTTTACACCCCCTTTTCACACCTCAAATTTATTGACACCCTTTTCAAACAAAAAATATTTTGCCACCCAATTCACACCTACAATTTTTACACCCCCTTTTCACACCTCAAATTTATTAACACCCTTTTCACACCTCAAATTTATTTACACTCTTTTCATACCAAAAATATTTTTACACCCTTTTCAAACCTCAAATATTTTTCCACCCAATTCACACCTACAATTTTTTACACCCGCTTTTGACACCTCCAATTTATTTACACCCTTTTCAAACCGGAAATATTTTTCCACCCAATTCACACCTACAATTTTTGCACCCCCTTTTCACACCTCAAATTTTTTTACACCCTTTTCACACCTCAAATTTTTTTACACCCTTTTCAAACCGAAAATATTTTTCCACCCAATTCACACCTACTATTTTTGCACCCCCTTTTCACTCCTCAAATTTATTTACACCCTTTTCAAACCAAAAATATTTTGCCACCCAATTCACACCTACAATTTTTGCACCCCCTTTTCACACCTCAAATTTATTTACACCCTTTTCATACTGAAAATATTTTTACACCCTTTTCACACCTCAAATTTTTTACACCCAATTCACACCTACAATTTTTTACACCCGCTTTTGACACCTCAAATTTATTTACACCCTTTTCAAACCGAAAATATTTTTCCACCCAATTCACACCTACAATTTTTGCACCCCCTTTTCACACATCAAATTTTTTTACACCCTTTTCACTCCTCAAATTTTTTTACACGCTTTTCAAACCGAAAATATTTTTCCACCCAATTCACACCTACTATTTTTGCACCCCCTTTTCACACCTCAAATTTATTTACACCCTTTTCAAACCAAAAATATTTTGCCACCCAATTCACACCTACAATTTTTGCACCCCCTTTTCACACCTCAAATTTATTTACACCCTTTTCACACCTCAAATTTATTTACACCCTTTTCATACCGAAAATATTTTTACACCCTTTTCACACCTCAAATTTTTTACACCCAATTCACACCTACAATTTTTTACACCCGCTTTTGACACCTCAAATTTATTTACACCCTTTTCAAACCGAAAATATTTTTCCACCCAATTCACACCTACAATTTTTGCACCCCCTTTTCACACCTCAAATTTATTTACACTCTTTTCAAACCGAAAATATTTTGCCACCCAATTCACACCTACAATTTTTACACCCCCTTTTCACACCTCAAATTTATTTACACCCTTTTCATACCAAAAATAGTTTTACACCCTTTTCAAACCTCAAATATTTTTCCACCCAATTCACACCTACAATATTTTACACCCGCTTTTGACACCTCAAATTTATTTACACCCTTTTCAAACCGAAAATATTTTTCCACCCAATTCACAACTACAATTTTTGCACCCCCTTTTCACACCTCAAATTTTTTTACACCCTTTTCACACCTCAAATTTATTTACACCCTTTTCAAACCGAAAATATTTTTCCACCCAATTCACACCTACTATTTTTGCACCCCCTTTTCACACCTCAAATTTATTTACACCCTTTTCAAACCAAAAATATTTTGCCACCCAATTCACACCTACAATTTTTGCACCCCCTTTTCACACCTCAAATATTTTTACACCCTTTTCACACCTCAAATTTTTTACACCCAATTCACACCTACAATTTTTTACACCCGCTTTTGACACCTCAAATTTATTTACACCCTTTTCAAACCGAAAATATTTTTCCACCCAATTCACACCTACAATTTTTGCACCCCCTTTTCACACCTCAAATTTATTTACACTCTTTTCAAACCGAAAATATTTTGCCACCCAATTCACACCTACAATTTTTACACCCCCTTTTCACACCTCAAATTTATTGACACCCTTTTCACACCTCAAATTTATTTACACCCTCTTCATACCAAAAATATATTTACACCCTTTTCAAACCTCAAATATTTTTCCACCCAATTCACACCTACAATTTTTTACACCCGCTTTTGACACCTCAAATTTATTTACACCCTTTTCAAACCGAAAATATTTTTCCACCCAATTCACACCTACAATTTTTGCACCCCTTTTTCACACCTCAAATTTTTTTACCCCTTTTCACACCTCAAATTTATTTACACCCTTTTCAAACCGAAAATATTTTTCCACCCAATTCACACCTACAATTTTTGCACCCCCTTTTCACACCTCAAATTTATTTACACCCTTTTCACACCTCAAATTTATTTACACCCTTTTCATACCGAAAATATTTTTACACCCTTTTCACACCTCAAATTTTTTACACCCAATTCACACCTACAATTTTTTACAGCCGCTTTTGACACCTCAAATTTATTTACACCCTTTTCAAACCGAAAATATTTTTCCACCCAATTCACACCTACTATTTTTGCACCCCCTTTTCACACCTCAAATTTATTTACACCCTTTTCATACCGAAAATATTTTTACACCCTTTTCACACCTCAAATTTTTTACACCCAATTCACACCTACAATTTTTTACACCCGCTTTTGACACCTCAAATTTATTTACACCCTTTTCAAACCGAAAATATTTTTCCACCCAATTCACACCTACTATTTTTGCACCCCCTTTTCACACCTCAAATTTATTTACACCCTTTTCAAACCAAAAATATTTTGCCACCCAATTCACACCTACAATTTTTGCACCCCCTTTTCACACCTCAAATTTATTTACACCCTTTTCACACCTCAAATTTATTTACACCCTTTTCATACCGAAAATATTTTTACACCCTTTTCACACCTCAAATTTTTTACACCCAATTCACACCTACAATTTTTTACACCCGCTTTTGACACCTCAAATTTATTTACACCATTTTCAAACCGAAAATATTTTTCCACCCAATTCACACATACAATTTTTGCACCCCCTTTTCACACCTCAAATTTATTTACACTCTTTTCAAACCGAAAATATTTTGCCACCCAATTCACACCTACAATTTTTACACCCCCTTTTCACACCTCAAATTTATTGACACCCTTTTCACACCTCAAATTTATTTACACCCTTTTCATACCAAAAATATTTTTACACCCTTTTCAAACCTCAAATATTTTTCCACCCAATTCACACCTACAATTTTTTACACCCGCTTTTGACACCTCAAATTTATTTACATCCTTTTCAAACCGAAAATATTTTTCCACCCAATTCACACCTACAATTTTTGCACCCCTTTTTCACACCTCAAATTTTTTTACCCCTTTTCACACCTCAAATTTATTTACACCCTTTTCAAACCGAAAATATTTTTCCACCCAATTCACACCTACAATTTTTGCACCCCCTTTTCACACCTCAAATTTATTTACACCCTTTTCACACCTCAAATTTATTTACACCCTTTTCATACCGAAAATATTTTTACACCCTTTTCACACCTCAAATTTTTTACACCCAATTCACACCTACAATTTTTTACACCCGCTTTTGACACCTCAAATTTATTTACATCCTTTTCAAACCGAAAATATTTTTCCACCCAATTCACACCTACTATTTTCGCACCCCCTTTTCACACCTCAAATTTATTTCCACCCTTGTCAAACCGAAAATATTTTGCCACCCAATTCACACCTACAATTTTTGCACCCCCTTTTCACACCTCAAATTTATTTACACCCTTTTCACATCTCAAATTTATTTACACCCTTTTCATACCGAAAATATTTTTACGCCCTTTCGAAACCGAAAATATTTTGCCACCCAATTCACACCTATGATTTTTACACCCCCTTTTCACACCTCAAATTTATTGACACCCTTTTCAAACCAAAAATATTTTGCCACCCAATTCACACCTACAATTTTTACACCCCCTTTTCACACCTCAAATTTATTGACACCCTTTTCACACCTCAAATTTATTTACACCCTTTTCATACCAAAAATATTTTTACACCCTTTTCAAACCTCAAATATTTTTCCACCCAATTCACACCTACAATTTTTTACACCCGCTTTTGACACCTCCAATTTATTTACACCCTTTTCAAACCGAAAATATTTTTCCAACCAATTCACACCTATAATTTTTGCACCCCCTTTTCACACCTCAAATTTTTTTACACCCTTTTCACACCTCAAATTTATTACACCCTTTTCAAACCGAAAATATTTTTCCACCCAATTCACACCTACAATTTTTGCACCCCCTTTTCACACCTCAAATTTATTGACACCCTTTTCAACCGAAAATATTTTGCCACCCAATTCACACCTACAATTTTTACACCCCCTTTTCACACCTCAAATTTATTGACACCCTTTTCACACCTTAAATTTATTTACACCCTTTTCATACCAAAAATATTTTTACACCCTTTTCAAACCTCAAATATTTTTCCACCCAATTCACACCTACAATTTTTTACACCCGCTTTTGACACCTCAAATTTATTTACACCCTTTTCAAACCGAAAATATTTTTCCACCCAATTCACACCTACAATTTTTGCACCCCCTTTTCACACCTCAAATTTTTTTACACCCTTTTCACACCTCAAATTTATTTACACCCTTTTCAAACCGAAAATATTTTTCCACCCAATTCACATCTACAATTTTTGCACCCCCTTTTCACACCTCAAATGTATTTACACCCTTTTCAAACCGAAAATATTTTGCCACCCAATTCACACCTACAATTTTTACACCCCATTTTCACACCTCAAATTTATTGACACCCTTTTCACACCTCAAATTTATTTACACCCTTTTCATACCAAAAATATTTTTACACCCTTTTCAAACCTCAAATATTTTTCCACCCAATTCACACCTACAATTTTTTACACCCGCTTTTGACACCTCAAATTTATTTACACCCTTTTCAAACCGAAAATATTTTTCCACCCAATTCACACCTACAATTTTTGCACCCCCTTTTCACACCTCAAATTTATTGACACCCTTTTCACACCTCAAATTTATTTACACCCTTTTCATACCAAAAATATTTTTACACCCTTTTCAAACCTTAAATATTTTTCCACCCAATTCACACCTACAATTTTTTACACCCGCTTTTGATACCTCAAATTTATTTACACCCTTTTCAAACCGAAAATATTTTTCCACCCAATTCACACCTACAATTTTTGCACCCCCTTTTCACACCTCAAATTTATTTACGCCCTTTCGAAACCGAAAATATTTTGCCACCCAATTCACACCTATGATTTTTACACCCCCTTTTCACACCTCAAATTTATTGACACCCTTTTCAAACCAAAAATATTTTGCCACCCAATTCACACCTACAATTTTTACACCCCCTTTTCACACCTCAAATTTATTGACACCCTTTTCACACCTCAAATTTATTTACACCCTTTTCATACCAAAAATATTTTTACACCCTTTTCAAACCTCAAATATTTTTCCACCCAATTCACACCTACAATTTTTTACACCCGCTTTTGACACCTCCAATTTATTTACACCCTTTTCAAACCGAAAATATTTTTCCACCCAATTCACACCTACAATTTTTGCACCCCCTTTTCACACCTCAAATTTTTTTACACCCTTTTCATACCAAAAATATTTTTACACCCTTTTCAAACCTCAAATATTTTTCCACCCAATTCACACCTACAATTTTTTACACCCGCTTTTGACACCTCAAATTTATTTACACCCTTTTCAAACCGAAAATATTTTTCCACCCAATTCACACATACAATTTTTGCACCCCCTTTTCACACCTCAAATTTTTTTACACCCTTTTCACACCTCAAATTTATTTACACCCTTTTCAAACCGAAAATATTTTTCCACCCAATTCACACCTACAATTTTTGCACCCCCTTTTCACACCTCAAATTTATTTACACCCTTTTCACACCTCAAATTTATTTCCACCCTTTTCATACCGAAAATATTTTTACACCCTTTTCACACCTCAAATTTTTTACACCCAATTCACACCTACAATTTTTTACACCCGCTTTTGACACCTCAAATTTATTTACACCCTTTTGAAACCGAAAATATTTTTCCACCCAATTCACATCTACAATTTTTGCACCCCTTTTTCACACCTCAAATGTATTTACACCCTTTTCAAACCGAAAATATTTTGCCACCCAATTCACACCTACAATTTTTACACCCCCTTTTCACACCTCAAATTTATTGACACCCTTTTCACACCTCAAATTTATTTACACCCTTTTCATACCAAAAATATTTTTACACCCTTTTCAAACCTTAAATATTTTTCCACCCAATTCACACCTACAATTTTTTACACCCGCTTTTGACACCTCAAATTTATTTACACCCTTTTCAAACCGAAAATATTTTTCCACCCAATTCACAACTACAATTTTTGCACCCCCTTTTCACACCTCAAATTTATTTACACCCTTTTCAAACCGAAAATATTTTGCCACCCAATTCACACCTACAATTTTTACACCCCCTTTTCACACCTCAAATTTATTGACACCCTTTTCACACCTCAAATTTATTTACACGCTTTTCATACCAAAAATATTTTTACACCCTTTTCAAACCTCAAATATTTTTCCACCCAATTCACACCTACAATTTTTTACACCCGCTTTTGACACCTCAAATTTATTTACACCCTTTTCAAACCGAAAATATTTTTCCACCCAATTCACACCTACAATTTTTGCACCCCCTTTTCACACCTCAAATTTATTTACGCCCTTTCGAAACCGAAAATATTTTGCCACCCAATTCACACCTATGATTTTTACACCCCCTTTTCACACCTCAAATTTATTGACACCCTTTTCAAACCAAAAATATTTTGCCACCCAATTCACACCTACAATTTTTACACCCCCTTTTCACACCTCAAATTTATTGACACCCTTTTCACACCTCAAATTTATTTACACCCTTTTCATACCAAAAATATTTTTACACCCTTTTCAAACCTCAAATATTTTTCCACCCAATTCACACCTACAATTTTTTACACCCGCTTTTGACACCTCCAATTTATTTACACCCTTTTCAAACCGAAAATATTTTTCCACCCAATTCATACCTATAATTTTTGCACCCCCTTTTCACACCTCAAATTTTTTTACACCCTTTTCACACCTCAAATTTATTTACACCCTTTTCAAACCGAAAATATTTTTCCACCCAATTCACACCTACAATTTTTGCACCCCCTTTTCACACCTCAAATTTATTGACACCCTTTTCAACCGAAAATATTTTGCCACCCAATTCACACCTACAATTTTTACACCCCCTTTTCACACCTCAAATTTATTGACACCCTTTTCACACCTTAAATTTATTTACACCCTTTTCATACCAAAAATATTTTTACACCCTTTTCAAACCTCAAATATTTTTCCACCCAATTCACACCTACAATTTTTTACACCCGCTTTTGACACCTCAAATTTATTTACACCCTTTTCAAACCGAAAATATTTTTCCACCCAATTCACACCTACAATTTTTGCACCCCCTTTTCACACCTCAAATTTATTTACACCCTTTTCAAACCGAAAATATTTTGCCACCCAATTCACACCTATTATTTTTACACCCCCTTTTCACACCTCAAATTTATTGACACCCTTTTCACACCTCAAATTTATTTACACCCTTTTCATACCAAAAATATTTTTACACCCTTTTCAAACCTTAAATATTTTTCCACCCAATTCACACCTACAATTTTTTAAACCCGCTTTTGACACCTCAAATTTATTTACATCCTCTTCAAACCTCAAATATTTTTCCACCCAATTCACACCTACAATTTTTGCACCCCCTTTTCACACCTCAAATTTATTTACACCCTTTCGAAACCGAAAATATTTTGCCACCCAATTCACACCTACGATTTTTACACCCCCTTTTCACACCTCAAATTTATTGACACCCTTTTCAAACCAAAAATATTTTGCCACCCAATTCACACCTACAATTTTTACACCCCCTTTTCACACCTCAAATTTATTGACACCCTTTTCAAACCGAAAATATTTTTCCACCCAATTCACACCTACAATTTTTGCACCCCCTTTTCACACCTCAAATTTATTTACACCCTTTCGAAACCGAAAATATTTTGCCACCCAATTCACACCTATGATTTTTACACCCCCTTTTCACACCTCAAATTTATTGACACCCTTTTCAAACCAAAAATATTTTGCCACCCAATTCACACCTACAATTTTTACACCCCCTTTTCACACCTCAAATTTATTAACACCCTTTTCACACCTCAAATTTATTTACACTCTTTTCATACCAAAAATATTTTTACACCCTTTTCAAACCTCAAATATTTTTCCACCCAATTCACACCTACAATTTTTTACACCCGCTTTTGACACCTCCAATTTATTTACACCCTTTTCAAACCGGAAATATTTTTCCACCCAATTCACACCTACAATTTTTGCACCCCCTTTTCACACCTCAAATTTATTGACACCCTTTTCAAACCGAAAATATTTTGCCACCCAATTCACACCTACAATTTTTACACCCCTTTTTCACACCTCAAATTTATTGACACCCTTTTCACACCTCAAAT
Organism: Vigna unguiculata; assembly: GCF_037176805.1. Classification (NCBI taxonomy): domain Eukaryota; kingdom Viridiplantae; phylum Streptophyta; class Magnoliopsida; order Fabales; family Fabaceae; genus Vigna; species Vigna unguiculata. The sequence continues at coordinate 543,948 of NW_028196700.1, read as the reverse complement.
TTATTTACACCCTTTTCATACCAAAAATATTTTTACACCCTTTTCAAACCTCAAATATTTTTCCACCCAATTCACACCTACAATTTTTTACACCCGCTTTTGACACCTCAAATTTATTTACACCCTTTTCAAACCGAAAATATTTTTCCACCCAATTCACACCTACAATTTTTGCACCTCCTTTTCACACCTCAAATTTATTTACACCCTTTTCAAACCGAAAATATTTTGCCACCCAATTCACACCTATTATTTTTACACCCCCTTTTCACACCTCAAATTTATTGACACCCTTTTCACACCTCAAATTTATTTACACCCTTTTCATACCAAAAATATTTTTACACCCTTTTCAAACCTTAAATATTTTTCCACCCAATTCACACCTACAATTTTTTACACCCGCTTTTGACACCTCAAATTTATTTACACCCTTTTCAAACCTCAAATATTTTTCCACCCAATTCACACCTACAATTTTTGCACCCCCTTTTCACACCTCAAATTTATTTACACCCTTTCGAAACCGAAAATATTTTGCCACCCAATTCACACCTACGATTTTTACACCCCCTTTTCACACCTCAAATTTATTGACACCCTTTTCAAACAAAAAATATTTTGCCACCCAATTCACACCTACAATTTTTACACCCCCTTTTCACACCTCAAATTTATTAACACCCTTTTCACACCTCAAATTTATTTACACTCTTTTCATACCAAAAATATTTTTACACCCTTTTCAAACCTCAAATATTTTTCCACCCAATTCACACCTACAATTTTTTACACCCGCTTTTGACACCTCCAATTTATTTACACCCTTTTCAAACCGGAAATATTTTTCCACCCAATTCACACCTACAATTTTTGCACCCCCTTTTCACACCTCAAATTTTTTTACACCCTTTTCACACCTCAAATTTTTTTACACGCTTTTCAAACCGAAAATATTTTTCCACCCAATTCACACCTACTATTTTTGCACCCCCTTTTCACACCTCAAATTTATTTACACCCTTTTCAAACCAAAAATATTTTGCCACCCAATTCACACCTACAATTTTTGCACCCCCTTTTCACACCTCAAATTTATTTACACCCTTTTCACACCTCAAATTTATTTACACCCTTTTCATACCGAAAATATTTTTACACCCTTTTCACACCTCAAATTTTTTACACCCAATTCACACCTACAATTTTTTACACCCGCTTTTGACACCTCAAATTTATTTACACCCTTTTCAAACCGAAAATATTTTTCCACCCAATTCACACCTACAATTTTTGCACCCCCTTTTCACACCTCAAATTTATTTACACTCTTTTCAAACCGAAAATATTTTGCCACCCAATTCACACCTACAATTTTTACACCCCCTTTTCACACCTCAAATTTATTGACACCCTTTTCACACCTCAAATTTATTTACACCCTTTTCATACCAAAAATAGTTTTACACCCTTTTCAAACCTCAAATATTTTTCCACCCAATTCACACCTACAATATTTTACACCCGCTTTTGACACCTCAAATTTATTTACACCCTTTTCAAACCGAAAATATTTTTCCACCCAATTCACAACTACAATTTTTGCACCCCCTTTTCACACCTCAAATTTTTTTACACCCTTTTCACACCTCAAATTTATTTACACCCTTTTCAAACCGAAAATATTTTTCCACCCAATTCACACCTACTATTTTTGCACCCCCTTTTCACACCTCAAATTTATTTACACCCTTTTCAAACCAAAAATATTTTGCCACCCAATTCACACCTACAATTTTTGCACCCCCTTTTCACACCTCAAATATTTTTACACCCTTTTCACACCTCAAATTTTTTACACCCAATTCACACCTACAATTTTTTACACCCGCTTTTGACACCTCAAATTTATTTACACCCTTTTCAAACCGAAAATATTTTTCCACCCAATTCACACCTACAATTTTTTTACCCCTTTTCACACCTCAAATTTATTTACACCCTTTTCAAACCGAAAATATTTTTCCACCCAATTCACACCTACAATTTTTGCACCCCCTTTTCACACCTCAAATTTATTTACACCCTTTTCACACCTCAAATTTATTTACACCCTTTTCATACCGAAAATATTTTTACACCCTTTTCACACCTCAAATTTTTTACACCCAATTCACACCTACAATTTTTTACACCCGCTTTTGACACCTCAAATTTATTTACACCCTTTTCAAACCGAAAATATTTTTCCACCCAATTCACACCTACTATTTTTGCACCCCCTTTTCACACCTCAAATTTATTTACACCCTTTTCATACCGAAAATATTTTTACACCCTTTTCACACCTCAAATTTTTTACACCCAATTCACACCTACAATTTTTTACACCCGCTTTTGACACCTCAAATTTATTTACACCCTTTTCAAACCGAAAATATTTTTCCACCCAATTCACACCTACTATTTTTGCACCCCCTTTTCACACCTCAAATTTATTTACACCCTTTTCAAACCAAAAATATTTTGCCACCCAATTCACACCTACAATTTTTGCACCCCCTTTTCACACCTCAAATTTATTTACCCCCTTTTCACACCTCAAATTTATTTACACCCTTTTCATACCGAAAATATTTTTACACCCTTTTCACACCTCAAATTTTTTACACCCAATTCACACCTACAATTTTTTACACCCGCTTTTGACACCTCAAATTTATTTACACCCTTTTCAAACCGAAAATATTTTTCCACCCAATTCACACATACAATTTTTGCACCCCCTTTTCACACCTCAAATTTATTTACACTCTTTTCAAACCGAAAATATTTTGCCACCCAATTCACACCTACAATTTTTACACCCCCTTTTCACACCTCAAATTTATTGACACCCTTTTCACACCTCAAATTTATTTACACCCTTTTCATACCAAAAATATTTTTACACCCTTTTCAAACCTCAAATATTTTTCCACCCAATTCACACCTACAATTTTTTACACCCGCTTTTGACACCTCAAATTTATTTACATCCTTTTCAAACCGAAAATATTTTTCCACCCAATTCACACCCACAATTTTTGCACCCCTTTTTCACACCTCAAATTTTTTTACCCCTTTTCACACCTCAAATTTATTTACACCCTTTTCAAACCGAAAATATTTTTCCACCCAATTCACACCTACAATTTTTGCACCCCCTTTTCACACCTCAAATTTATTTACACCCTTTTCACACCTCAAATTTATTTACACCCTTTTCATACCGAAAATATTTTTACACCCTTTTCACACCTCAAATTTTTTACACCCAATTCACACCTACAATTTTTTACACCCGCTTTTGACACCTCAAATTTATTTACATCCTTTTCAAACCGAAAATATTTTTCCACCCAATTCACACCTACTATTTTCGCACCCCCTTTTCACACCTCAAATTTATTTCCACCCTTTTCAAACCGAAAATATTTTGCCACCCAATTCACACCTACAATTTTTGCACCCCCTTTTCACACCTCAAATTTATTTACACCCTTTTCACATCTCAAATTTATTTACACCCTTTTCATACCGAAAATATTTTTACGCCCTTTCGAAACCGAAAATATTTTGCCACCCAATTCACACCTATGATTTTTACACCCCCTTTTCACACCTCAAATTTATTGACACCCTTTTCAAACCAAAAATATTTTGCCACCCAATTCACACCTACAATTTTTACACCCCCTTTTCACACCTCAAATTTATTGACACCCTTTTCACACCTCAAATTTATTTACACCCTTTTCATACCAAAAATATTTTTACACCCTTTTCAAACCTCAAATATTTTTCCACCCAATTCACACCTACAATTTTTTACACCCGCTTTTGACACCTCCAATTTATTTACACCCTTTTCAAACCGAAAATATTTTTCCAACCAATTCACACCTATAATTTTTGCACCCCCTTTTCACACCTCAAATTTTTTTACACCCTTTTCACACCTCAAATTTATTTACACCCTTTTCAAACCGAAAATATTTTTCCACCCAATTCACACCTACAATTTTTGCACCCCCTTTTCACACCTCAAATTTATTGACACCCTTTTCAACCGAAAATATTTTGCCACCCAATTCACACCTACAATTTTTACACCCACTTTTCACACCTCAAATTTATTGACACCCTTTTCACACCTTAAATTTATTTACACCCTTTTCATACCAAAAATATTTTTACACCCTTTTCAAACCTCAAATATTTTTCCACCCAATTCACACCTACAATTTTTTACACCCGCTTTTGACACCTCAAATTTATTTACACCCTTTTCAAACCGAAAATATTTTTCCACCCAATTCACACCTACAATTTTTGCACCCCCTTTTCACACCTCAAATTTTTTTACACCCTTTTCACACCTCAAATTTATTTACACCCTTTTCAAACCGAAAATATTTTTCCACCCAATTCACATCTACAATTTTTGCACCCCCTTTTCACACCTCAAATGTATTTACACCCTTTTCAAACCGAAAATATTTTGCCACCCAATTCACACCTACAATTTTTACACCCCCTTTTCACACCTCAAATTTATTGACACCCTTTTCACACCTCAAATTTATTTACACCCTTTTCATACCAAAAATATTTTTACACCCTTTTCAAACCTCAAATATTTTTCCACCCAATTCACACCTACAATTTTTTACACCCGCTTTTGACACCTCAAATTTATTTACACCCTTTTCAAACCGAAAATATTTTTCCACCCAATTCACACCTACTATTTTTGCACCCCCTTTTCACACCTCAAATTTATTTACACCCTTTTCATACCGAAAATATTTTTACACCCTTTTCACACCTCAAATTTTTTACACCCAATTCACACCTACAATTTTTTACACCCGCTTTTGACACCTCAAATTTATTTACACCCTTTTCAAACCGAAAATATTTTTCCACCCAATTCACACCTACTATTTTTGCACCCCCTTTTCACACCTCAAATTTATTTACACCCTTTTCAAACCAAAAATATTTTGCCACCCAATTCACACCTACAATTTTTGCACCCCCTTTTCACACCTCAAATTTATTTACACCCTTTTCACACCTCAAATTTATTTACACCCTTTTCATACCGAAAATATTTTTACACCCTTTTCACACCTCAAATTTTTTACACCCAATTCACACCTACAATTTTTTACACCCGCTTTTGACACCTCAAATTTATTTACACCCTTTTCAAACCGAAAATATTTTTCCACCCAATTCACACATACAATTTTTGCACCCCCTTTTCACACCTCAAATTTATTTACACTCTTTTCAAACCGAAAATATTTTGCCACCCAATTCACACCTACAATTTTTACACCCCCTTTTCACACCTCAAATTTATTGACACCCTTTTCACACCTCAAATTTATTTACACCCTTTTCATACCAAAAATATTTTTACACCCTTTTCAAACCTCAAATATTTTTCCACCCAATTCACACCTACAATTTTTTACACCCGCTTTTGACACCTCAAATTTATTTACATCCTTTTCAAACCGAAAATATTTTTCCACCCAATTCACACCTACAATTTTTGCACCCCTTTTTCACACCTCAAATTTTTTTACCCCTTTTCACACCTCAAATTTATTTACACCCTTTTCAAACCGAAAATATTTTTCCACCCAATTCATACGTACAATTTTTGCACCCCCTTTTCACACCTCAAATTTATTTACACCCTTTTCACACCTCAAATTTATTTACACCCTTTTCATACCGAAAATATTTTTACACCCTTTTCACACCTCAAATTTTTTACACCCAATTCACACCTACAATTTTTTACACCCGCTTTTGACACCTCAAATTTATTTACATCCTTTTCAAACCGAAAATATTTTTCCACCCAATTCACACCTACTATTTTCGCACCCCCTTTTCACACCTCAAATTTATTTCCACCCTTTTCAAACCGAAAATATTTTGCCACCCAATTCACACCTACAATTTTTGCACCCCCTTTTCACACCTCAAATTTATTTACACCCTTTTCACATCTCAAATTTATTTACACCCTTTTCATACCGGAAATATTTTTACGCCCTTTCGAAACCGAAAATATTTTGCCACCCAATTCACACCTATGATTTTTACACCCCCTTTTCACACCTCAAATTTATTGACACCCTTTTCAAACCAAAAATATTTTGCCACCCAATTCACACCTACAATTTTTACACCCCCTTTTCACACCTCAAATTTATTGACACCCTTTTCACACCTCAAATTTATTTACACCCTTTTCATACCAAAAATATTTTTACACCCTTTTCAAACCTCAAATATTTTTCCACCCAATTCACACCTACAATTTTTTACACCCGCTTTTGACACCTCCAATTTATTTACACCCTTTTCAAACCGAAAATATTTTTCCAACCAATTCACACCTATAATTTTTGCACCCCCTTTTCACACCTCAAATTTTTTTACACCCTTTTCACACCTCAAATTTATTTACACCCTTTTCAAACCGAAAATATTTTTCCACCCAATTCACACCTACAATTTTTGCACCCCCTTTTCACACCTCAAATTTATTGACACCCTTTTCAACCGAAAATATTTTGCCACCCAATTCACACCTACAATTTTTACACCCCCTTTTCACACCTCAAATTTATTGACACCCTTTTCACACCTTAAATTTATTTACACCCTTTTCATACCAAAAATATTTTTACACCCTTTTCAAACCTCAAATATTTTTCCACCCAATTCACACCTACAATTTTTTACACCCGCTTTTGACACCTCAAATTTATTTACACCCTTTTCAAACCGAAAATATTTTTCCACCCAATTCACACCTACAATTTTTGCACCCCCTTTTCACACCTCAAATTTTTTTACACCCTTTTCACACCTCAAATTTATTTACACCCTTTTCAAACCGAAAATATTTTTCCACCCAATTCACATCTACAATTTTTGCACCCCCTTTTCACACCTCAAATGTATTTACACCCTTTTCAAACCGAAAATATTTTGCCACCCAATTCACACCTACAATTTTTACACCCCCTTTTCACACCTCAAATTTATTGACACCCTTTTCACACCTCAAATTTATTTACACCCTTTTCATACCAAAAATATTTTTACACCCTTTTCAAACCTCAAATATTTTTCCACCCAATTCACACCTACAATTTTTTACACCCGCTTTTGACACCTCAAATTTATTTACACCCTTTTCAAACCGAAAATATTTTTCCACCCAATTCACACCTACAATTTTTGCACCCCCTTTTCACACCTCAAATTTATTTACGCCCTTTCGAAACCGAAAATATTTTGCCACCCAATTCACACCTATGATTTTTTCACCCCCTTTTCACACCTCAAATTTATTGACACCCTTTTCAAACCGAAAATATTTTGCCACCCAATTCACACCTACAATTTTTACACCCCCTTTTCACACCTCAAATTTATTGACACCCTTTTCACACCTCAAATTTATTTACACCCTTTTCATACCAAAAATATTTTTACACCCTTTTCAAACCTCAAATATTTTTCCACCCAATTCACACCTACAATTTTTTACACCCGCTTTTGACACCTCCAATTTATTTACACCCTTTTCAAACCGAAAATATTTTTCCAACCAATTCACACCTATAATTTTTGCACCCCCTTTTCACACCTCAAATTTTTTTACACCCTTTTCACACCTCAAATTTATTTACACCCTTTTCAAACCGAAAATATTTTTCCACCCAATTCACACCTACAATTTTTGCACCCCCTTTTCACACCTCAAATTTATTGACACCCTTTTCAACCGAAAATATTTTGCCACCCAATTCACACCTACAATTTTTACACCCCCTTTTCACACCTCAAATTTATTGACACCCTTTTCACACCTTAAATTTATTTACACCCTTTTCATACCAAAAATATTTTTACACCCTTTTCAAACCTCAAATATTTTTCCACCCAATTCACACCTACAATTTTTTACACCCGCTTTTGACACCTCAAATTTATTTACACCCTTTTCAAACCGAAAATATTTTTCCACCCAATTCACACCTACAATTTTTGCACCCCCTTTTCACACCTCAAATTTTTTTACACCCTTTTCACACCTCAAATTTATTTACACCCTTTTCAAACCGAAAATATTTTTCCACCCAATTCACATCTACAATTTTTGCACCCCCTTTTCACACCTCAAATGTATTTACACCCTTTTCAAACCGAAAATATTTTGCCACCCAATTCACACCTACAATTTTTACACCCCCTTTTCACACCTCAAATTTATTGACACCCTTTTCACACCTCAAATTTATTTACACCCTTTTCATACCAAAAATATTTTTACACCCTTTTCAAACCGAAAATATTTTTCCACCCAATTCACACCTACAATTTTTTACACCCGCTTTTGACACCTCAAATTTATTTACACCCTTTTCAAACCGAAAATATTTTTCCACCCAATTCACACCTACAATTTTTGCACCCCCTTTTCACACCTCAAATTTATTTACGCCCTTTCGAAACCGAAAATATTTTGCCACCCAATTCACACCTATGATTTTTTCACCCCCTTTTCACACCTCAAATTTATTGACACCCTTTTCAAACCGAAAATATTTTGCCACCCAATTCACACCTACAATTTTTACACCCCCTTTTCACACCTCAAATTTATTGACACCCTTTTCACACCTCAAATTTATTTACACCCTTTTCATACCAAAAATATTTTTACACCCTTTTCAAACCGAAAATATTTTTCCACCCAATTCACACCTACAATTTTTTACACCCGCTTTTGACACCTCCAATTTATTTACACCCTTTTCAAACCGAAAATATTTTTCCACCCAATTCACACCTACAATTTTTGCACCCCCTTTTCACACCTCAAATTTTTTTACACCCTTTTCACACCTCAAATTTATTTACACCCTTTTCAAACCGAAAATATTTTTCCACCCAATTCACACCTACAATTTTTGCACCCCCTTTTCACACCTCAAATTTATTGACACCCTTTTCAAACCGAAAATATTTTGCCACCCAATTCACACCTACAATTTTTACACCCCCTTTTCACACCTCAAATTTATTGACACCCTTTTCACACCTTAAATTTATTTACACCCTTTTCATACCAAAAATATTTTTACACCCTTTTCAAACCTCAAATATTTTTCCACCCAATTCACACCTACAATTTTTTACACCCGCTTTTGACACCTCAAATTTATTTACACCCTTTTCAAACCGAAAATATTTTCCACCCAATTCACACCTACAATTTTTGCACCCCCTTTTCACACCTCAAATTTATTGACACCCTTTTCACACCTCAAATTTATTTATACCCTTTTCATACCAAAAATATTTTTAGACCCTTTTCAAACCTCAAATATTTTTCCACCCAATTCACACCTACAATTTTTTACACCCAGTTTTGACACCTCAAATTTATTTACACCCTTTTCAAACCGAAAATATTTTTCCACCCAATTCACACCTACAATTTTTGCACCCCCTTTTCACACCTCAAATTTATTTACACCCTTTTCAAACCGAAAATATTTTGCCACCCAATTCACACCTACAATTTTTACACCCCCTTTTCACACCTCAAATTTATTGACACCCTTTTCACACCTCAAATTTATTTACACCCTTTTCATACCAAAAATATTTTTACACCCTTTTCAAACCTCAAATATTTTTCCACCCAATTCACACCTACAATTTTTTACACCCGCTTTTGACACCTCAAATTTATTTACACCCTTTTCAAACCGAAAATATTTTTCGACCCAATTCACACCTACAATTTTTGCACCCCCTTTTCACACCTCAAATTTTTTTACACCCTTTTCACACCTCAAATTTATTTACACCCTTTTCAAACCGAAAATATTTTTCCACCCAATTCACACCTACAATTTTCGCACCCCCTTTTCACACCTCAAATTTACACCCTTTTCAAACCGAAAATATTTTGCCACCCAATTCACACCTACAATTTTTACACCCCCTTTTCACACCTCAAATTTATTGACACCCTTTTCACACCTCAAATTTATTTACACCCTTTTCATACCAAAAATATTTTTACACCCTTTTCAAACCTCAAATATTTTTCCACCCAATTCACACCTACAATTTTTTAAACCCGCTTTTGACACCTCAAATTTATTTACACCCTCTTCAAACCTCAAATATTTTTCCACCCAATTCACACCTAAAATTTTTGCACCCCCTTTTCACACCTCAAATTTTTTTACACCCTTTTCACACCTCAAATTTATTTACACCCTTTTCATACCAAAAATATTTTTACACCCTTTTCAAACCTCAAATATTTTTCCACCCAATTCACACCTACAATTTTTTACACCCGCTTTTGACACCTCAAATTTATTTACACCCTTTTCAAACCGAAAATATTTTCCACCCAATTCACACCTACAATTTTTGCACCCCCTTTTCACACCTCAAATTTATTGACACCCTTTTCACACCTCAAATTTATTTATACCCTTTTCATACCAAAAATATTTTTAGACCCTTTTCAAACCTTAAATATTTTTCCACCCAATTCACACCTACAATTTTTTACACCCAGTTTTGACACCTCAAATTTATTTACACCCTTTTCAAACCGAAAATATTTTTCCACCCAATTCACACCTACAATTTTTGCACCCCCTTTTCACACCTCAAATTTATTTACACCCTTTTCAAACCGAAAATATTTTGCCACCCAATTCACACCTACAATTTTTACACCCCCTTTTCACACCTCAAATTTATTGACACCCTTTTCACACCTCAAATTTATTTACACCCTTTTCATACCAAAAATATTTTTACACCCTTTTCAAACCTCAAATATTTTTCCACCCAATTCACACCTACAATTTTTTACACCCGCTTTTGACACCTCAAATTTATTTACACCCTTTTCAAACCGAAAATATTTTTCGACCCAATTCACACCTACAATTTTTGCACCCCCTTTTCACACCTCAAATTTTTTTACACCCTTTTCACACCTCAAATTTATTTACACCCTTTTCAAACCGAAAATATTTTTCCACCCAATTCACACCTACAATTTTCGCACCCCCTTTTCACACCTCAAATTTACACCCTTTTCAAACCGAAAATATTTTGCCACCCAATTCACACCTACAATTTTTACACCCCCTTTTCACACCTCAAATTTATTGACACCCTTTTCACACCTCAAATTTATTTACACCCTTTTCATACCAAAAATATTTTTACACCCTTTTCAAACCTCAAATATTTTTCCACCCAATTCACACCTACAATTTTTTAAACCCGCTTTTGACACCTCAAATTTATTTACACCCTCTTCAAACCTCAAATATTTTTCCACCCAATTCACACCTAAAATTTTTGCACCCCCTTTTCACACCTCAAATTTTTTTACACCATTTTCACACCTCAAATTTATTTACACCCTTTTCAAACCGAAAATATTTTTCCACCCAATTCACACCTACAATTTCTTACACCCGCTTTTGACACCTCAAATTTATTTACACCCTTTTCAAACCGAAAATATTTTTCCACCCAATTCACACCTACAATTTTTGCACCCCCTTTTCACACCTCAAATTTATTTACACCCTTTTCAAACCGAAAATATTTTGCCACCCAATTCACACCTATTATTTTTACACCCCCTTTTCACACCTCAAATTTATTGACACCCTTTTCACACCTCAAATTTATTTACACCCTTTTCATACCAAAAATATTTTTACACCCTTTTCAAACCTTAAATATTTTTCCACCCAATTCACACCTACAATTTTTTAAACCCGCTTTTGACACCTCAAATTTATTTACACCCTCTTCAAACCTCAAATATTTTTCCACCCAATTCACACCTACAATTTTTGCACCCCCTTTTCACACCTCAAATTTATTTACACCCTTTCGAAACCGAAAATATTTTGCCACCCAATTCACACCTACGATTTTTACACCCCCTTTTCACACCTCAAATTTATTGACACCCTTTTCAAACCAAAAATATTTTGCCACCCAATTCACACCTACAATTTTTACACCCCCTTTTCACACCTCAAATTTATTGACACCCTTTTCAAACCGAAAATATTTTTCCACCCAATTCACACCTACAATTTTTGCACCCCCTTTTCACACCTCAAATTTATTTACACCCTTTCGAAACCGAAAATATTTTGCAACCCAATTCACACCTATGATTTTTACACCCCCTTTTCACACCTTAAATTTATTGACACCCTTTTCAAACCAAAAATATTTTGCCACCCAATTCACACCTACAATTTTTACACCCCCTTTTCACACCTCAAATTTATTAACACCCTTTTCACACCTCAAATTTATTTACACTCTTTTCAAACCAAAAATATTTTTACACCCTTTTCAAACCTCAAATATTTTTCCACCCAATTCACACCTACAATTTTTTACACCTGCTTTTGACACCTCCAATTTATTTACACCCTTTTCAAACCGGAAATATTTTTCCACCCAATTCACACCTACAATTTTTGCACCCCCTTTTCACACCTCAAATTTATTGACACCCTTTTCAAACCGAAAATATTTTGCCACCCAATTCACACCTACAATTTTTACACCCCTTTTTCACACCTCAAATTTATTGACACCCTTTTCACACCTCAAATTTATTTACACCCTTTTCATACCAAAAATATTTTTACACCCTTTTCAAACCTCAAATATTTTTCCACCCAATTCACACCTACAATTTTTTACACCCGCTTTTGACACCTCAAATTTATTTACACCCTTTTCAAACCGAAAATATTTTTCCACCCAATTCACACCTACAATTTTTGCACCTCCTTTTCACACCTCAAATTTATTTACACCCTTTTCAAACCGAAAATATTTTGCCACCCAATTCACACCTATTATTTTTACACCCCCTTTTCACACCTCAAATTTATTGACACCCTTTTCACACCTCAAATTTATTTACACCCTTTTCATACCAAAAATATTTTTACACCCTTTTCAAACCTTAAATATTTTTCCACCCAATTCACACCTACAATTTTTTACACCCGCTTTTGACACCTCAAATTTATTTACACCCTTTTCAAACCTCAAATATTTTTCCACCCAATTCACACCTACAATTTTTGCACCCCCTTTTCACACCTCAAATTTATTTACACCCTTTCGAAACCGAAAATATTTTGCCACCCAATTCACACCTACGATTTTTACACCCCCTTTTCACACCTCAAATTTATTGACACCCTTTTCAAACAAAAAATATTTTGCCACCCAATTCACACCTACAATTTTTACACCCCCTTTTCACACCTCAAATTTATTGACACCCTTTTCACACCTCAAATTTATTTACACCCTTTTCATACCAAAAATATTTTTACACCCTTTTCAAACCTCAAATATTTTTCCACCCAATTCACACCTACAATTTTTTACACCCGCTTTTGACACCTCAAATTTATTTACACCCTTTTCAAACCGAAAATATTTTTCCACCCAATTCACACCTACAATTTTTGCACCCCCTTTTCACACCTCAAATTTTTTTACACCCTTTTCACACCTCAAATTTATTTACACCCTTTTCAAACCGAAAATATTTTTCCACCCAATTCACACCTACAATTTTTGCACCCCCTTTTCACACCTCAAATTTATTTACACCCTTTTCAAACCGAAAATATTTTGCCACCCAATTCACACCTACAATTTTTACACCCCCTTTTCACACCTCAAATTTATTGACACCCTTTTCACATCTCAAATTTATTTACACCCTTTTCATACCAAAAATATTTTTACACCCTTTTCAAACCTCAAATATTTTTCCACCCAATTCACACCTACAATTTCTTACACCCGCTTTTGACACCTCAAATTTATTTACACCCTTTTCAAACCGAAAATATTTTTTCACCCAATTCACACCTACAATTTTTGCACCCCCTTTTCACACCTCAAATTTATTGACACCCTTTTCAAACCGAAAATATTTTGCCACCCAATTCACACTTACAATTTTTACACCCCCTTTTCACACCTCAAATTTATTGACACCCTTTTCACACCTTAAATTTATTTACACCCTTTTCATACCAAAAATATTTTTACACCCTTTTCAAACCTCAAATATTTTTCCACCCAATTCACACCTACAATTTTTTACACCCGCTTTTGACACCTCAAATTTATTTACACCCTTTTCAAACCGAAAATATTTTCCACCCAATTCACACCTACAATTTTTGCACCCCCTTTTCACACCTCAAATTTATTGACACCCTTTTCACACCTCAAATTTATTTATACCCTTTTCATACCAAAAATATTTTTAGACCCTTTTCAAACCTCAAATATTTTTCCACCCAATTCACACCTACAATTTTTTACACCCAGTTTTGACACCTCAAATTTATTGACACCCTTTTCAAACCGAAAATATTTTGCCACCCAATTCACACCTACAATTTTTACACCCCCTTTTCACACCTCAAATTTATTGACACCCTTTTCACACCTTAAATTTATTTACACCCTTTTCATACCAAAAATATTTTTACACCCTTTTCAAACCTCAAATATTTTTCCACCCAATTCACACCTACAATTTTTTACACCCGCTTTTGACACCTCAAATTTATTTACACCCTTTTCAAACCGAAAATATTTTTCGACCCAATTCACACCTACAATTTTTGCACCCCCTTTTCACACCTCAAATTTTTTTACACCCTTTTCACACCTCAAATTTATTTACACCCTTTTCAAACCGAAAATATTTTTCCACCCAATTCACACCTACAATTTTCGCACCCCCTTTTCACACCTCAAATTTACACCCTTTTCAAACCGAAAATATTTTGCCACCCAATTCACACCTACAATTTTTACACCCCCTTTTCACACCTCAAATTTATTGACACCCTTTTCACATCTCAAATTTATTTACACCCTTTTCATACCAAAAATATTTTTACACCCTTTTCAAACCTCAAATATTTTTCCACCCAATTCACACCTACAATTTCTTACACCCGCTTTTGACACCTCAAATTTATTTACACCCTTTTCAAACCGAAAATATTTTTCCACCCAATTCACACCTACAATTTTTGCACCCCCTTTTCACACCTCAAATTTATTTACACCCTTTTCAAACCGAAAATATTTTGCCACCCAATTCACACCTACAATTTTTACACCCCCTTTTCACACCTCAAATTTATTGACACCCTTTTCACACCTTAAATTTATTTACACCCTTTTCATACCAAAAATATTTTTACACCCTTTTCAAACCTCAAATATTTTTCCACCCAATTCACACCTACAATTTTTTACACCCGCTTTTGACACCTCAAATTTATTTACACCCTTTTCAAACCGAAAATATTTTTCCACCCAATTCACACCTACAATTTTTGCACCCCCTTTTCACACCTCAAATTTATTTACACCCTTTTCAAACCGAAAATATTTTGCCACCCAATTCACACCTATTATTTTTACACCCCCTTTTCACACCTCAAATTTATTGACACCCTTTTCACACCTCAAATTTATTTACACCCTTTTCATACCAAAAATATTTTTACACCCTTTTCAAACCTTAAATATTTTTCCACCCAATTCACACCTACAATTTTTTAAACCCGCTTTTGACACCTCAAATTTATTTACACCCTCTTCAAACCTCAAATATTTTTCCACCCAATTCACACCTACAATTTTTGCACCCCCTTTTCACACCTCAAATTTATTTACACCCTTTCGAAACCGAAAATATTTTGCCACCCAATTCACACCTACGATTTTTACACCCCCTTTTCACACCTCAAATTTATTGACACCCTTTTCAAACCAAAAATATTTTGCCACCCAATTCACACCTACAATTTTTACACCCCCTTTTCACACCTCAAATTTATTGACACCCTTTTCAAACCGAAAATATTTTTCCACCCAATTCACACCTACAATTTTTGCACCCCCTTTTCACACCTCAAATTTATTTACACCCTTTCGAAACCGAAAATATTTTGCCACCCAATTCACACCTATGATTTTTACACCCCCTTTTCACACCTCAAATTTATTGACACCCTTTTCAAACCAAAAATATTTTGCCACCCAATTCACACCTACAATTTTTACACCCCCTTTTCACACCTCAAATTTATTAACACCCTTTTCACACCTCAAATTTATTTACACTCTTTTCATACCAAAAATATTTTTACACCCTTTTCAAACCTCAAATATTTTTCCACCCAATTCACACCTACAATTTTTTACACCCGCTTTTGACACCTCCACTTTATTTACACCCTTTTCAAACCGGAAATATTTTTCCACCCAATTCACACCTACAATTTTTGCACCCCCTTTTCACACCTCAAATTTATTGACACCCTTTTCAAACCGAAAATATTTTGCCACCCAATTCACACCTACAATTTTTACACCCCTTTTTCACACCTCAAATTTATTGACACCCTTTTCACACCTCAAATTTATTTACACCCTTTTCATACCAAAAATATTTTTACACCCTTTTCAAACCTCAAATATTTTTCCACCCAATTCACACCTACAATTTTTTACACCCGCTTTTGACACCTCAAATTTATTTACACCCTTTTCAAACCGAAAATATTTTTCCACCCAATTCACACCTACAATTTTTGCACCTCCTTTTCACACCTCAAATTTATTTACACCCTTTTCAAACCGAAAATATTTTGCCACCCAATTCACACCTATTATTTTTACACCCCCTTTTCACACCTCAAATTTATTGACACCCTTTTCACATCTCAAATTTATTTACACCCTTTTCATACCAAAAATATTTTTACACCCTTTTCAAACCTCAAATATTTTTCCACCCAATTCACACCTACAATTTCTTACACCCGCTTTTGACACCTCAAATTTATTTACACCCTTTTCAAACCGAAAATATTTTTCCACCCAATTCACACCTACAATTTTTGCACCCCCTTTTCACACCTCAAATTTATTTACACCCTTTTCAAACCGAAAATATTTTGCCACCCAATTCACACCTACAATTTTTACACCCCCTTTTCACACCTCAAATTTATTGACACCCTTTTCACACCTTAAATTTATTTACACCCTTTTCATACCAAAAATATTTTTACACCCTTTTCAAACCTCAAATATTTTTCCACCCAATTCACACCTACAATTTTTTACACCCGCTTTTGACACCTCAAATTTATTTACACCCTTTTCAAACCGAAAATATTTTTCCACCCAATTCACACCTACAATTTTTGCACCCCCTTTTCACACCTCAAATTTATTTACACCCTTTTCAAACCGAAAATATTTTGCCACCCAATTCACACCTATTATTTTTACACCCCCTTTTCACACCTCAAATTTATTGACACCCTTTTCACACCTCAAATTTATTTACACCCTTTTCATACCAAAAATATTTTTACACCCTTTTCAAACCTTAAATATTTTTCCACCCAATTCACACCTACAATTTTTTAAACCCGCTTTTGACACCTCAAATTTATTTACACCCTCTTCAAACCTCAAATATTTTTCCACCCAATTCACACCTACAATTTTTGCACCCCCTTTTCACACCTCAAATTTATTTACACCCTTTCGAAACCGAAAATATTTTGCCACCCAATTCACACCTACGATTTTTACACCCCCTTTTCACACCTCAAATTTATTGACACCCTTTTCAAACCAAAAATATTTTGCCACCCAATTCACACCTACAATTTTTACACCCCCTTTTCACACCTCAAATTTATTGACACCCTTTTCAAACCGAAAATATTTTTCCACCCAATTCACACCTACAATTTTTGCACCCCCTTTTCACACCTCAAATTTATTTACACCCTTTCGAAACCGAAAATATTTTGCCACCCAATTCACACCTATGATTTTTACACCCCCTTTTCACACCTCAAATTTATTGACACCCTTTTCAAACCAAAAATATTTTGCCACCCAATTCACACCTACAATTTTTACACCCCCTTTTCACACCTCAAATTTATTAACACCCTTTTCACACCTCAAATTTATTTACACTCTTTTCATACCAAAAATATTTTTACACCCTTTTCAAACCTCAAATATTTTTCCACCCAATTCACACCTACAATTTTTTACACCCGCTTTTGACACCTCCACTTTATTTACACCCTTTTCAAACCGGAAATATTTTTCCACCCAATTCACACCTACAATTTTTGCACCCCCTTTTCACACCTCAAATTTATTGACACCCTTTTCAAACCGAAAATATTTTGCCACCCAATTCACACCTACAATTTTTACACCCCTTTTTCACACCTCAAATTTATTGACACCCTTTTCACACCTCAAATTTATTTACACCCTTTTCATACCAAAAATATTTTTACACCCTTTTCAAACCTCAAATATTTTTCCACCCAATTCACACCTACAATTTTTTACACCCGCTTTTGACACCTCAAATTTATTTACACCCTTTTCAAACCGAAAATATTTTTCCACCCAATTCACACCTACAATTTTTGCACCTCCTTTTCACACCTCAAATTTATTTACACCCTTTTCAAACCGAAAATATTTTGCCACCCAATTCACACCTATTATTTTTACACCCCCTTTTCACACCTCAAATTTATTGACACCCTTTTCACACCTCAAATTTATTTACACCCTTTTCATACCAAAAATATTTTTACACCCTTTTCAAACCTTAAATATTTTTCCACCCAATTCACACCTACAATTTTTTACACCCGCTTTTGACACCTCAAATTTATTTACACCCTTTTCAAACCTCAAATATTTTTCCACCCAATTCACACCTACAATTTTTGCACCCCCTTTTCACACCTCAAATTTATTTACACCCTTTCGAAACCGAAAATATTTTGCCACCCAATTCACACCTACGATTTTTACACCCCCTTTTCACACCTCAAATTTATTGACACCCTTTTCACACCTCAAATTTATTGACACCCTTTTCATACCAAAAATATTTTTACACCCTTTTCAAACCTCAAATATTTTTCCACCCAATTCACACCTACAATTTTTTACACCCGCTTTTGACACCTCAAATTTATTTACACCCTTTTCAAACCGAAAATATTTTTCCACCCAATTCACACCTACAATTTTTGCACCTCCTTTTCACACCTCAAATTTATTTACACCCTTTTCAAACCGAAAATATTTTGCCACCCAATTCACACCTACAATTTTTACACCCCCTTTTCACACCTCAAATTTATTGACACCCTTTTCACACCTTAAATTTATTTACACCCTTTTCATACCAAAAATATTTTTACACCCTTTTCAAACCTCAAATATTTTTCCACCCAATTCACACCTACAATTTTTTACACCCGCTTTTGACACCTCAAATTTATTTACACCCTTTTCAAACCGAAAATATTTTTCCACCCAATTCACACCTACAATTTTTGCACCCCCTTTTCACACCTCAAATTTATTTACACCCTTTTCAAACCGAAAATATTTTGCCACCCAATTCACACCTATTATTTTTACACCCCCTTTTCACACCTCAAATTTATTGACACCCTTTTCACACCTCAAATTTATTTACACCCTTTTCATACCAAAAATATTTTTACACCCTTTTCAAACCTTAAATATTTTTCCACCCAATTCACACCTACAATTTTTTAAACCCGCTTTTGACACCTCAAATTTATTTACACCCTCTTCAAACCTCAAATATTTTTCCACCCAATTCACACCTACAATTTTTGCACCCCCTTTTCACACCTCAAATTTATTTACACCCTTTCGAAACCGAAAATATTTTGCCACCCAATTCACACCTACGATTTTTACACCCCCTTTTCACACCTCAAATTTATTGACACCCTTTTCAAACCAAAAATATTTTGCCACCCAATTCACACCTACAATTTTTACACCCCCTTTTCACACCTCAAATTTATTGACACCCTTTTCAAACCGAAAATATTTTTCCACCCAATTCACACCTACAATTTTTGCACCCCCTTTTCACACCTCAAATTTATTTACACCCTTTCGAAACCGAAAATATTTTGCCACCCAATTCACACCTATGATTTTTACACCCCCTTTTCACACCTCAAATTTATTGACACCCTTTTCAAACCAAAAATATTTTGCCACCCAATTCACACCTACAATTTTTACACCCCCTTTTCACACCTCAAATTTATTAACACCCTTTTCACACCTCAAATTTATTTACACTCTTTTCATACCAAAAATATTTTTACACCCTTTTCAAACCTCAAATATTTTTCCACCCAATTCACACCTACAATTTTTTACACCCGCTTTTGACACCTCCACTTTATTTACACCCTTTTCAAACCGGAAATATTTTTCCACCCAATTCACACCTACAATTTTTGCACCCCCTTTTCACACCTCAAATTTATTGACACCCTTTTCAAACCGAAAATATTTTGCCACCCAATTCACACCTACAATTTTTACACCCCTTTTTCACACCTCAAATTTATTGACACCCTTTTCACACCTCAAATTTATTTACACCCTTTTCATACCAAAAATATTTTTACACCCTTTTCAAACCTCAAATATTTTTCCACCCAATTCACACCTACAATTTTTTACACCCGCTTTTGACACCTCAAATTTATTTACACCCTTTTCAAACCGAAAATATTTTTCCACCCAATTCACACCTACAATTTTTGCACCTCCTTTTCACACCTCAAATTTATTTACACCCTTTTCAAACCGAAAATATTTTGCCACCCAATTCACACCTATTATTTTTACACCCCCTTTTCACACCTCAAATTTATTGACACCCTTTTCACACCTCAAATTTATTTACACCCTTTTCATACCAAAAATATTTTTACACCCTTTTCAAACCTTAAATATTTTTCCACCCAATTCACACCTACAATTTTTTACACCCGCTTTTGACACCTCAAATTTATTTACACCCTTTTCAAACCTCAAATATTTTTCCACCCAATTCACACCTACAATTTTTGCACCCCCTTTTCACACCTCAAATTTATTTACACCCTTTCGAAACCGAAAATATTTTGCCACCCAATTCACACCTACGATTTTTACACCCCCTTTTCACACCTCAAATTTATTGACACCCTTTTCAAACAAAAAATATTTTGCCACCCAATTCACACCTACAATTTTTACACCCCCTTTTCACACCTCAAATTTATTGACACCCTTTTCACACCTCAAATTTATTTACACCCTTTTCATACCAAAAATATTTTTACACCCTTTTCAAACCTCAAATATTTTTCCACCCAATTCACACCTACAATTTTTTACACCCGCTTTTGACACCTCAAATTTATTTACACCCTTTTCAAACCGAAAATATTTTTCCACCCAATTCACACCTACAATTTTTGCACCCCCTTTTCACACCTCAAATTTTTTTACACCCTTTTCACACCTCAAATTTATTTACACCCTTTTCAAACCGAAAATATTTTTCCACCCAATTCACACCTACAATTTTTGCACCCCCTTTTCACACCTCAAATTTATTTACACCCTTTTCAAACCGAAAATATTTTGCCACCCAATTCACACCTACAATTTTTACACCCCCTTTTCACACCTCAAATTTATTGACACCCTTTTCACATCTCAAATTTATTTACACCCTTTTCATACCAAAAATATTTTTACACCCTTTTCAAACCTCAAATATTTTTCCACCCAATTCACACCTACAATTTCTTACACCCGCTTTTGACACCTCAAATTTATTTACACCCTTTTCAAACCGAAAATATTTTTTCACCCAATTCACACCTACAATTTTTGCACCCCCTTTTCACACCTCAAATTTATTTACACCCTTTTCAAATCGAAAATATTTTGCCACCCAATTCACACCTACAATTTTTACACCCCCTTTTCACACCTCAAATTTATTGACACCCTTTTCACACCTTAAATTTATTTACACCCTTTTCATACCAAAAATATTTTTACACCCTTTTCAAACCTCAAATATTTTTCCACCCAATTCACACCTACAATTTTTTACACCCGCTTTTGACACCTCAAATTTATTTACACCCTTTTCAAACCGAAAATATTTTTCCACCCAATTCACACCTACAATTTTTGCACCCCATTTTCACACCTCAAATTTTTTTACACCCTTTTCACACCTCAAAATTTATTTACACCCTTTTCAAACCGAAAATATTTTTCCACCCAATTCACACCTACAATTTTTGCACCCCCTTTTCACCCCTCAAATTTATTTACACCCTTTTCACACCTCAAATTTATTTACACCCTTTTCATACCGAAAATATTTTTACAGCCTTTTCACACCTCAAATTTTTTACACCCAATTCACACCTACAACTTTTTACACCCGCTTTTGACACCTCAAATTTATTGACACCCTTTTCAAACCGAAAATATTTTTCCACCCAATTCACAGCTACAATTTTTGCACCCCCTTTTCACACCTCAAATTTATTTACACCCTTTTCAAACCGAAAATATTTTGCCATCAAATTCACACCTACAATTTTTACACCCCCTTTTCACATCTCAAATTTATTGACACCCTTTTCACACCTCAAATTTATTTACACCCTTTTCATACCAAAAATATTTTTACACCCTTTTCAAACCTCAAATATTTTTCCACCCAATTCACACCTACAATTTTTTACACCCGCTTTTGACACCTCAAATTTATTTACACCCTTTTCAAACCGAAAATATTTTTCCACCCAATTCACACCTACAATTTTTGCACCCCCTTTTCACACCTCAAATTTATTTACACCCTTTTCAAACCGAAAATATTTTGCCACCCAATTCACACCTACAATTTTTACACCTCCTTTTCACACCTCAAATTTATTGACACCCTTTTCACACCTTAAATTTATTTACACCCTTTTCATACCAAAAATATTTTTACACCCTTTTCAAACCTCAAATATTTTTCCACCCAATTCACACCTACAATTTTTTACACCCGCTTTTGACACCTCAAATTTATTTACACCCTTTTCAAACCGAAAATATTTTTCCACCCAATTCACACCTACAATTTTTGCACCTCCTTTTCACACCTCAAATTTATTTACACCCATTTCAAACCGAAAATATTTTGCCACCCAATTCACACCTATTATTTTTACACCCCCTTTTCACACCTCAAATTTATTGACACCCTTTTCACACCTCAAATTTATTGACACCCTTTTCACACCTCAAATTTATTGACACCCTTTTCACACCTCAAATTTATTTACACCCTTTTCATACCAAAAATATTTTTACACCCTTTTCAAACCTTAAATATTTTTCCACCCAATTCACACCTACAATTTTTTACACCCGCTTTTGACACCTCAAATTTATTTACACCCTTTTCAAACCTCAAATATTTTTCCACCCAATTCACACCTACAATTTTTGCACCCCCTTTTCACACCTCAAATTTATTTACACCCTTTCGAAACCGAAAATATTTTGCCACCCAATTCACACCTACGATTTTTACACCCCCTTTTCACACCTCAAATTTATTGACGCCCTTTTCAAACAAAAAATATTTTGCCACCCAATTCACACCTACAATTTTTACACCCCCTTTTCACACCTCAAATTTATTGACACCCTTTTCACACCTCAAATTTATTTACACCCTTTTCATACCAAAAATATTTTTACACCCTTTTCAAACCTCAAATATTTTTCCACCCAATTCACACCTACAATTTTTTACACCCGCTTTTGACACCTCAAATTTATTTACACCCTTTTCATACCGAAAATATTTTTCCACCCAATTCACACCTACAATTTTTTACACCCGCTTTTGACACCTCAAATTTATTTACACCCTTTTCAAACCGAAAATATTTTTCCACCCAATTCACACCTACAATTTTTGCACCCCCTTTTCACACCTCAAATTTATTGACACCCTTTTCACATCTCAAATTTATTTACACCCTTTTCATACCAAAAATATTTTTACACCCTTTTCAAACCTCAAATATTTTTCCACCCAATTCACACCTACAATTTCTTACACCCGCTTTTGACACCTCAAATTTATTTACACCCTTTTCAAACCGAAAATATTTTTTCACCCAATTCACACCTACAATTTTTGCACCCCCTTTTCACACCTCAAATTTATTTACACCCTTTTCAAACCGAAAATATTTTGCCACCCAATTCACACCTACAATTTTTACACCCCCTTTTCACACCTCAAATTTATTGACACCCTTGTCACACCTTAAATTTATTTACACCCTTTTCATACCAAAAATATTTTTACACCCTTTTCAAACCTCAAATATTTTTCCACCCAATTCACACCTACAATTTTTTACACCCGCTTTTGACACCTCAAATTTATTTACACCCTTTTCAAACCGAAAATATTTTTCCACCCAATTCACACCTACAATTTTTGCACCCCATTTTCACACCTCAAATTTTTTTACACCCTTTTCACACCTCAAAATTTATTTACACCCTTTTCAAAGCGAAAATATTTTTCCACCCAATTCACACCTACAATTTTTGCACCCCCTTTTCACCCCTCAAATTTATTTACACCCTTTTCACACCTCAAATTTATTTACACCCTTTTCATACCGAAAATATTTTTACACCCTTTTCACACCTCAAATTTTTTACACCCAATTCACACCTACAACTTTTTACACCCGCTTTTGACACCTCAAATTTATTGACACCCTTTTCAAACCGAAAATATTTTTCCACCCAATTCACAGCTACAATTTTTGCACCCCCTTTTCACACCTCAAATTTATTTACACCGTTTTCAAACCGAAAATATTTTGCCATCAAATTCACACCTACAATTTTTACACCCCCTTTTCACATCTCAAATTTATTGACACCCTTTTCACACCTCAAATTTATTTACACCCTTTTCATACCAAAAATATTTTTACACCCTTTTCAAACCTCAAATATTTTTCCACCCAATTCACACCTACAATTTTTTACACCCGCTTTTGACACCTCAAATTTATTTACACCCTTTTCAAACCGAAAATATTTTTCCACCCAATTCACACCTACAATTTTTGCACCCCCTTTTCACACCTCAAATTTATTTACACCCTTTTCAAACCGAAAATATTTTGCCACCCAATTCACACCTACAATTTTTACACCCCCTTTTCACACCTCAAATTTATTGACACCCTTTTCGCACCTCAAATTTATTTACACCCTTTTCATACCAATAATATTTTTACACCCTTTTCAAACCTCAAATATTTTTCCACCCATTTCACACCTACAATTTTTTACACCCGCTTTTGACACCTCAAATTTATTTACACCCTTTTGAAACCGAAAATATTTTTCCACCCAATTCACACCTACAATTTTTGCACCCCCTTTTCACACCTCAAATTTTTTTACTCCCTTTTCACACCTCAAATTTATTTACACCCTTTTCAAACCGAAAATATTTTTCCACCCAATTCACACCTAAAATTTTTACATCCCCTTTTCACACCTCAAATTTTTTTACACCCTTTTCACACCTCAAATTTATTTACACCCTTTTCAAACCGAAAATATTTTTCCACCCAATTCACACCTACAATTTTTGCACCCCCTTTTCACACCTCAAATTTATTTACACCCTTTTCACACCTCAAATTTATTTACACCCTTTTCATACCAAAAATATTTTTACACCCTTTTCACACCTCAAATATTTTACACCCAATTCACACCTACAATTTTTTACACCCGCTTTTGACACCTCAAATTTATTTACACCCTTTTCAAATCGAAAATATTTTTCCACCCAATTCACACCTACAATTTTTGCACCCCCTTTTCACACCTCAAATTTATTTACACCCTTTTCAAACCGAAAATATTTTGCCACCCAATTCACACCTACCATTTTTACACCCCCTTTTCACACCTCAAATTTATTGACACCCTTTTCACACCTCAAATTTATTTACACCCTTTTCATACCAAAAATATTTTTACACCCTTTTCAAACCTCAAATATTTTTCCACCCAATTCACACCTACAATTTTTTACACCCGCTTTTGACACCTCAAATTTATTTACACCCTTTTCAAACCGAAAATATTTTTCCACCCAATTCACACCTACAATTTTTGCACCCCCTTTTCACACCTCAAATTTTTTTACACCCTTTTCACACCTCAAAATTTATTTACACCCTTTTCAAACCGAAAATATTTTTCCACCCAATTCACACCTACAATTTTTGCACCCCCTTTTCACCCCTCAAATTTATTTACACCCTTTTCACACCTCAAATTTATTTACACCCTTTTCAAACCGAAAATATTTTTCCACCCAATTCACACCTACAATTTTTTACACCCGCTTTTGACACCTCAAATTTATTTACACCCTTTTCAAACCGAAAATATTTTTCCACCCAATTCACACCTACAATTTTTGCACCCCCTTTTCACACCTCAAATTTATTTACACCCTTTTCATACCGAAAATATTTTTACACCCTTTTCACACCTCAAATTTTTTACACCCAATTCACACCTACAATTTTTTACACCCGCTTTTGACACCTCAAATTTATTTACACCCTTTTCAAACCGAAAATATTTTTCCACCCAATTCACACCTACAATTTTTGCACCCCCTTTTCACACCTAAAATTTATTTACACCCTTTTCATACCTCAAATTTATTTACACCCTTTTCATACCAAAAATATTTTTACACCCTTTTCACACCTCAAATTTTTTACACCCAATTCACACCTACAATTTTTTACACCCGCTTTTGACACCTCAAATTTATTTACACCCTTTTCAAATCGAAAATATTTTTCCACCCAATTCACACCTACAATTTTTGCACCCCCTTTTCACACCTCAAATTTATTTACACCCTTTTCAAACCGAAAAATATTTTGCCACCCAATTCACACCTACCATTTTTACACCCCCTTTTCACACCTCAAATTTATTGACACCCTTTTCACACCTCAAATTTATTTACACCCTTTTCATACCGAAAATATTTTTCCACCCAATTCACACCTACAATTTTTGCACCCCCTTTTCACACCTCAAATTTATTTACACCCTTTTCAAACCGAAAATATTTTGCCACCCAATTCACACCTACAATTTTTGCACCCCCTTTTCACACCTCAAATTTATTGACACCCTTTTCACACCTCAAATTTATTGACACCCTTTTCACACCGAAAATTTATTTACACCCTTTTCATACCGAAAATATTTTTACACCCTTTTCACACCTCAAATTTTTGACACCCAATTCACACCTACAATTTTTTACACCCGCTTTTGAAACCTCAAATTTATTTACACCCTTTTCAAATCGAAAATATTTTTCCACCCAATTCACACCTACAATTTTTGCACCCCCTTTTCACACCTCAAATTTATTTACACCCTTTTCAAACCGAAAGTATTTTGCCACCCAATTCACACCTACCATTTTTACACCCCCTTTTCACACCTCAAATTTATTGACACCCTTTTCACACCTCAAATTTATTGACACCCTTTTCACACCGAAAATTTATTTACACCCTTTTCATACCGAAAATATTTTTACACCCTTTTCACACCTCAAATTTTTTACACCCAATTCACACCTACAACTTTTTACACCCGCTTTTGACACCTCAAATTTATTGACACCCTTTTCAAACCGAAAATATTTTTCCACCCAATTCACACCTACAATTTTTGCACCCCCTTTTCACACCTCAAATTTATTTACACCGTTTTCAAACCGAAAATATTTTGCCATCAAATTCACACCTACAATTTTTACACCCCCTTTTCACATCTCAAATTTATTGACACCCTTTTCACACCTCAAATTTATTTACACCCTTTTCATACCAAAAATATTTTTACACCCTTTTCAAACCTCAAATATTTTTCCACCCAATTCACACCTACAATTTTTTACACCCGCTTTTGACACCTCAAATTTATTTACACCCTTTTCAAACCGAAAATATTTTTCCACCCAATTCACACCTACAATTTTTGCACCCCCTTTTCACACCTTAAATTTATTTACACCCTTTTCAAACCGAAAATATTTTGCCACCCAATTCACACCTACAATTTTTACACCCCCTTTTCACACCTCAAATTTATTGACACCCTTTTCGCACCTCAAATTTATTTACACCCTTTTCATACCAATAATATTTTTACACCCTTTTCAAACCTCAAATATTTTTCCACCCATTTCACACCTACAATTTTTTACACCCGCTTTTGACACCTCAAATTTATTTACACCCTTTTGAAACCGAAAATATTTTTCCACCCAATTCACACCTACAATTTTTGCACCCCCTTTTCACACCTCAAATTTTTTTACTCCCTTTTCACACCTCAAATTTATTTACACCCTTTTCAAACCGAAAATATTTTTCCACCCAATTCACACCTAAAATTTTTACATCCCCTTTTCACACCTCAAATTTTTTTACACCCTTTTCACACCTCAAATTTATTTACACCCTTTTCAAACCGAAAATATTTTTCCACCCAATTCACACCTACAATTTTTGCACCCCCTTTTCACACCTCAAATTTATTTACACCCTTTTCACACCTCAAATTTATTTACACCCTTTTCATACCAAAAATATTTTTACACCCTTTTCACACCTCAAATATTTTACACCCAATTCACACCTACAATTTTTTACACCCGCTTTTGACACCTCAAATTTATTTACACCCTTTTCAAATCGAAAATATTTTTCCACCCAATTCACACCTACAATTTTTGCACCCCCTTTTCACACCTCAAATTTATTTACACCCTTTTCAAACCGAAAATATTTTGCCACCCAATTCACACCTACCATTTTTACACCCCCTTTTCACACCTCAAATTTATTGACACCCTTTTCACACCTCAAATTTATTTACACCCTTTTCATACCAAAAATATTTTTACACCCTTTTCAAACCTCAAATATTTTTCCACCCAATTCACACCTACAATTTTTTACACCCGCTTTTGACACCTCAAATTTATTTACACCCTTTTCAAACCGAAAATATTTTTCCACCCAATTCACACCTACAATTTTTGCACCCCCTTTTCACACCTCAAATTTTTTTACACCCTTTTCACACCTCAAAATTTATTTACACCCTTTTCAAACCGAAAATATTTTTCCACCCAATTCACACCTACAATTTTTGCACCCCCTTTTCACCCCTCAAATTTATTTACACCCTTTTCACACCTCAAATTTATTTACACCCTTTTCAAACCGAAAATATTTTTCCACCCAATTCACACCTACAATTTTTTACACCCGCTTTTGACACCTCAAATTTATTTACACCCTTTTCAAACCGAAAATATTTTTCCACCCAATTCACACCTACAATTTTTGCACCCCCTTTTCACACCTCAAATTTATTTACACCCTTTTCATACCGAAAATATTTTTACACCCTTTTCACACCTCAAATTTTTTACACCCAATTCACACCTACAATTTTTTACACCCGCTTTTGACACCTCAAATTTATTTACACCCTTTTCAAACCGAAAATATTTTTCCACCCAATTCACACCTACAATTTTTGCACCCCCTTTTCACACCTCAAATTTATTTACACCCTTTTCATACCTCAAATTTATTTACACCCTTTTCATACCAAAAATATTTTTACACCCTTTTCACACCTCAAATTTTTTACACCCAATTCACACCTACAATTTTTTACACCCGCTTTTGACACCTCAAATTTATTTACACCCTTTTCAAATCGAAAATATTTTTCCACCCAATTCACACCTACAATTTTTGCACCCCCTTTTCACACCTCAAATTTATTTACACCCTTTTCAAACCGAAAATATTTTGCCACCCAATTCACACCTACCATTTTTACACCCCCTTTTCACACCTCAAATTTATTGACACCCTTTTCACACCTCAAATTTATTTACACCCTTTTCATACCGAAAATATTTTTCCACCCAATTCACACCTACAATTTTTGCACCCCCTTTTCACACCTCAAATTTATTTACACCCTTTTCAAACCGAAAATATTTTGCCACCCAATTCACACCTACAATTTTTGCACCCCCTTTTCACACCTCAAATTTATTGACACCCTTTTCACACCTCAAATTTATTGACACCCTTTTCACACCGAAAATTTATTTACACCCTTTTCATACCGAAAATATTTTTACACCCTTTTCACACCTCAAATTTTTGACACCCAATTCACACCTACAATTTTTTACACCCGCTTTTGAAACCTCAAATTTATTTACACCCTTTTCAAATCGAAAATATTTTTCCACCCAATTCACACCTACAATTTTTGCACCCCCTTTTCACACCTCAAATTTATTTACACCCTTTTCAAACCGAAAGTATTTTGCCACCCCATTCACACCTACCATTTTTACACCCCCTTTTCACACCTCAAATTTATTGACACCCTTTTCACACCTCAAATTTATTGACACCCTTTTCACACCGAAAATTTATTTACACCCTTTTCATACCGAAAATATTTTTACACCCTTTTCACACCTCAAATTTTTTACACCCAATTCACACCTACAATTTTTTACACCCGCTTTTGACACCTCAAATTTATTGACACCCTTTTCAAACCGAAAATATTTTTCCACCCAATTCACACCTACAATTTTTGCACCCCCTTTTCACACCTCAAATTTATTTACACCCTTTTCATACCTCAAATTTATTTACACCCTTTTCATACCAAATATATTTTTACACCCTTTTCACACCTCAAATTTTTTACACCCAATTCACACCTACAATTTTTTACACCCGCTTTTGACACCTCAAATTTATTTACACCCTTTTCAAATCGAAAATATTTTTCCACCCAATTCACACCTACAATTTTTGCACCCCCTTTTCACACCTCAAATTTATTTACACCCTTTTCAAACCGAAAATATTTTGCCACCCAATTCACACCTACCATTTTTACACCCCCTTTTCACACCTCAAATTTATTGACACCCTTTTCACACCTTAAATTTATTTACACCCTTTTCAAATCGAAAATATTTTTCCACCCAATTCACACCTACAATTTTTGCACCCCCTTTTCACACCTCAAATTTATTTACACCCTTTTCAAACCGAAAATATTTTGCCACCCAATTCACACCTACCATTTTTACACCCCCTTTTCACACCTCAAATTTATTGACACCCTTTTCACACCTCAAATTTATTTACACCCTTTTCATACCGAAAATATTTTTCCACCCAATTCACACCTACAATTTTTGCACCCCCTTTTCACACCTCAAATTTATTTACACCCTTTTCATACCGAAAATATTTTTCCACCCAATTCACACCTACAATTTTTGCACCCCCTTTTCACACCTCAAATTTATTTACACCCTTTTCAAACCGAAAATATTTTGCCACCCAATTCACACCTACAATTTTTGCACCCCCTTTTCACACCTCAAATTTATTGACACCCTTTTCACACCTCAAATTTATTTACACCCTTTTCATACCAAAAATATTTTTACACCCTTTTCAAACCGAAAATATTTTTCCACCCAATTCACACCTACAATTTTTTACACCCGCTTTTGACACCTCAAATTTATTTACACCCTTTTCAAACCGAAAATATTTTTCCACCCAATTCACACCTACAATTTTTTACACCCGCTTTTGACACCTCAAATTTATTTACACCCTTTTCAAACCGAAAATATTTTGCCACCCAATTCACACCGAAAATTTATTTACACCCTTTTCATACCGAAAATATTTTTACATCCTTTTCACACCTCAAATATTTTTCCACCCAATTCACACCTACAATTTTTTACACCCGCTTTTGACACCTCAAATTTATTTACACCCTTTTCATACAGAAAATATTTTTCCACCCAATTCACACCTACAATTTTTGCACCCCCTTTTCACACCTCAAATTTATTGACACCCTTTTCACACCTCAAATTTATTTACACCCTTTTCAAACCGAAAATATTTTTCCACCCAATTCACACCTACAATTTTTGCACCCCATTTTCACACCTCAAATTTTTTTACACCCTTTTCACACCTCAAAATTTATTTACACCCTTTTCAAACCGAAAATATTTTTCCACCCAATTCACACCTACAATTTTTGCACCCCCTTTTCACCCCTCAAATTTATTTACACCCTTTTCACACCTCAAATTTATTTACACCCTTTTCATACCGAAAATATTTTTACACCCTTTTCACACCTCAAATTTTTTACACCCAATTCACACCTACAATTTTTTACACCCGCTTTTGACACCTCAAATTTATTTGCACCCTTTTCAAACCGAAAATATTTTTTCACCCAATTCACACCTACAATTTTTGCACCCCCTTTTCACACCTCAAATTTATTTACACCCTTTTCAAACCGAAAATATTTTGCCACCCAATTCACACCTACAATTTTTACACCCCCTTTTCACACCTCAAATTTATTGACACCCTTGTCACACCTTAAATTTATTTACACCCTTTTCATACCAAAAATATTTTTACACCCTTTTCAAACCTCAAATATTTTTCCACCCAATTCACACCTACAATTTTTTACACCCGCTTTTGACACCTCAAATTTATTTACACCCTTTTCAAACCGAAAATATTTTTCCACCCAATTCACACCTACAATTTTTGCACCCCATTTTCACACCTCAAATTTTTTTACACCCTTTTCACACCTCAAAATTTATTTACACCCTTTTCAAACCGAAAATATTTTTCCACCCAATTCACACCTACAATTTTTGCACCCCCTTTTCACCCCTCAAATTTATTTACACCCTTTTCACACCTCAAATTTATTTACACCCTTTTCATACCGAAAATATTTTTACACCCTTTTCACACCTCAAATTTTTTACACCCAATTCACACCTACAACTTTTTACACCCGCTTTTGACACCTCAAATTTATTGACACCCTTTTCAAACCGAAAATATTTTTCCACCCAATTCACAGCTACAATTTTTGCACCCCCTTTTCACACCTCAAATTTATTTACACCCTTTTCAAACCGAAAATATTTTGCCATCAAATTCACACCTACAATTTTTACACCCCCTTTTCACATCTCAAATTTATTGACACCCTTTTCACACCTCAAATTTATTTACACCCTTTTCATACCAAAAATATTTTTACACCCTTTTCAAACCTCAAATATTTTTCCACCCAATTCACACCTACAATTTTTTACACCCGCTTTTGACACCTCAAATTTATTTACACCCTTTTCAAACCGAAAATATTTTTCCACCCAATTCACACCTACAATTTTTGCACCCCCTTTTCACACCTCAAATTTATTTACATCCTTTTCAAACCGAAAATATTTTGCCACCCAATTCACACCTACAATTTTTACACCCCCTTTTCACACCTCAAATTTATTGACACCCTTTTCGCACCTCAAATTTATTTACACCCTTTCCATACCAATAATATTTTTACACCCTTTTCAAACCTCAAATATTTTTCCACCCATTTCACACCTACAATTTTTTACACCCGCTTTTGACACCTCAAATTTATTTACACCCTTTTGAAACCGAAAATATTTTTCCACCCAATTCACACCTACAATTTTTGCACCCCCTTTTCACACCTCAAATTTTTTTACTCCCTTTTCACACCTCAAATTTATTTACACCCTTTTCAAACCGAAAATATTTTTCCACCCAATTCACACCTAAAATTTTTACACCCCCTTTTCACACCTCAAATTTTTTTACACCCTTTTCACACCTCAAATTTTTTTACACCCTTTTCACACCTCAAATTTATTTACACCCTTTTCAAACCGAAAATATTTTTCCACCCAATTCACACCTACAATTTTTGCACCCCCTTTTCACACCTCAAATTTATTTACACCCTTTTCACACCTCAAATTTATTTACACCCTTTTCATACCAAAAATATTTTTACACCCTTTTCACACCTCAAATATTTTACACCCAATTCACACCTACAATTTTTTACACCCGCTTTTGACACCTCAAATTTATTTACACCCTTTTCAAATCGAAAATATTTTTCCACCCAATTCACACCTACAATTTTTGCACCCCCTTTTCACACCTCAAATTTATTTACACCCTTTTCAAACCGAAAATATTTTGCCACCCAATTCACACCTACCATTTTTACACCCCCTTTTCACACCTCAAATTTATTGACACCCTTTTCACACCTCAAATTTATTTACACCCTTTTCATACCAAAAATATTTTTACACCCTTTTCAAACCTCAAATATTTTTCCACCCAATTCACACCTACAATTTTTTACACCCGCTTTTTACACCTCAAATTTATTTACACCCTTTTCAAACCGAAAATATTTTTCCACCCAATTCACACCTACAATTTTTGCACCCCCTTTTCACACCTCAAATTTTTTTACACCCTTTTCACACCTCAAAATTTATTTACACCCTTTTCAAACCGAAAATATTTTTCCACCCAATTCACACCTACAATTTTTGCACCCCCTTTTCACCCCTCAAATTTATTTACACCCTTTTCACACCTCAAATTTATTTACACCCTTTTCAAACCGAAAATATTTTTCCACCCAATTCACACCTACAATTTTTTACACCCGCTTTTGACACCTCAAATTTATTTACACCCTTTTCAAACCGAAAATATTTTTCCACCCAATTCACACCTACAATTTTTGCACCCCCTTTTCACACCTCAAATTTATTTACACTCTTTTCATACCGAAAATATTTTTACACCCTTTTCACACCTCAAATTTTTTACACCCAATTCACACCTACAATTTTTTACACCCGCTTTTGACACCTCAAATTTATTTACACCCTTTTCAAACCGAAAATATTTTTCCACCCAATTCACACCTACAATTTTTGCACCCCCTTTTCACACCTCAAATTTATTCACACCCTTTTCATACCTCAAATTTATTTACACCCTTTTCATACCAAAAATATTTTTACACCCTTTTCACACCTCAAATTTTTTACACCCAATTCACACCTACAATTTTTTACACCCGCTTTTGACACCTCAAATTTATTTACACCCTTTTCAAATCGAAAATATTTTTCCACCCAATTCACACCTACAATTTTTGCACCCCCTTTTCACACCTCAAATTTATTTACACCCTTTTCAAACCGAAAATATTTTGCCACCCAATTCACACCTACCATTTTTACACCCCCTATTCACACCTCAAATTTATTGACACCCTTTTCACACCTCAAATTTATTTACACCCTTTTCATACCGAAAATATTTTTCCACCCAATTCACACCTACAATTTTTGCACCCCCTTTTCACACCTCAAATTTATTTACACCCTTTTCAAACCGAAAATATTTTGCCACCCAATTCACACCTACAATTTTTGCACCCCCTTTTCACACCTCAAATTTATTGACACCCTTTTCACACCTCAAATTTATTGACACCCTTTTCACACCGAAAATTTATTTACACCCTTTTCATACCGAAAATATTTTTACACCCTTTTCACACCTCAAATTTTTGACACCCAATTCACACCTACAATTTTTTACACCCGCTTTTGACACCTCAAATTTATTTACACCCTTTTCAAATCGAAAATATTTTTCCACCCAATTCACACCTACAATTTTTGCACCCCCTTTTCACACCTCAAATTTATTTACACCCTTTTCAAACCGAAAGTATTTTGCCACCCAATTCACACCTACCATTTTTACACCCCCTTTTCACACCTCAAATTTATTGACACCCTTTTCACACCTCAAATTTATTGACACCCTTTTCACACCGAAAATTTATTTACACCCTTTTCATACCGAAAATATTTTTACACCCTTTTCACACCTCAAATTTTTTACACCCAATTCACACCTACAATTTTTTACACCCGCTTTTGACACCTCAAATTTATTTACACCCTTTTCAAACCGAAAATATTTTTCCACCCAATTCACACCTACAATTTTTGCACCCCCTTTTCACACCTCAAATTTATTTACACCCTTTTCATACCTCAAATTTATTTACACCCTTTTCATACCAAAAATATTTTTACACCCTTTTCACACCTCAAATTTTTTACACCCAATTCACACCTACAATTTTTTACACCCGCTTTTGACACCTCAAATTTATTTACACCCTTTTCAAATCGAAAATATTTTTCCACCCAATTCACACCTACAATTTTTGCACCCCCTTTTCACACCTCAAATTTATTTACACCCTTTTCAAACCGAAAATATTTTGCCACCCAATTCACACCTACCATTTTTACACCCCCTTTTCACACCTCAAATTTATTGACACCCTTTTCACACCTCAAATTTATTTACACCCTTTTCAAATCGAAAATATTTTTCCACCCAATTCACACCTACAATTTTTGCACCCCCTTTTCACACCTCAAATTTATTTACACCCTTTTCAAACCGAAAATATTTTGCCACCCAATTCACACCTACCATTTTTACACCCCCTTTTCACACCTCAAATTTATTGACACCCTTTTCACACCTCAAATTTATTTACACCCTTTTCATACCAAAAATATTTTTACACCCAATTCACACCTACAATTTTTGCACCCCCTTTTCACACCTCAAATTTATTTACACCCTTTTCATACCGAAAATATTTTTCCACCCAATTCACACCTACAATTTTTGCACCCCCTTTTCACACCTCAAATTTATTTACACCCTTTTCATACCGAAAATATTTTTCCACCCAATTCACACCTACAATTTTTGCACCCCCTTTTCACACCTCAAATTTATTTACACCCTTTTCAAACCGAAAATATTTTGCCACCCAATTCACACCTACAATTTTTACACCCCCTTTTCACACCTCAAATTTATTGACACCCTTTTCACACCTCAAATTTATTTACACCCTTTTCATACCAAAAATATTTTTACACCCTTTTCAAACCTCAAATATTTTTCCACCCAATTCACACCTACAATTTTTTACACCCGCTTTTGACACCTCAAATTTATTTACACCCTTTTCATACCGAAAATATTTTTCCACCCAATTCACACCTACAATTTTTGCACCCCCTTTTCACACCTCAAATTTATTTACACCCTTTTCAAACCGAAAATATTTTGCCACCCAATTCACACCTACAATTTTTACACCCCCTTTTCACACCTCAAATTTATTGACACCCTTTTCACACCTCAAATTTATTGACACCCTTTTCATACCAAAAATATTTTTACACCCTTTTCAAACCTCAAATATTTTTCCACCCAATTCACACCTACAATTTTTTACACCCGCTTTTGACACCTCAAATTTATTTACACCCTTTTCAAACCGAAAATATTTTTCCACCCAATTCACACCTACAATTTTTGCACCCCCTTTTCACACCTCAAATTTATTGACACCCTTTTCACACCTCAAATTTATTGACACCCTTTTCACACCGAAAATTTATTTACACCCTTTTCATACCGAAAATATTTTTACACCCTTTTCACACCTCAAATATTTTTCCACCCAATTCACACCTACAATTTTTTACACCCGCTTTTGACACCTCAAATTTATTTACACCCTTTTCAAACCAAAAATATTTTTCCACCCAATTCACACCTACAATTTTTGCACCCCCTTTTCACACCTCAAATTTATTGACACCCTTTTCACACCGAAAATTTATTTACACCCTTTTCATACCGAAAATATTTTTACACCCTTTTCACACCTCAAATATTTTTCCACCCAATTCACACCTACAATTTTTTACACTCGCTTTTGACACCTCAAATTTATTTACACCCTTTTCAAACCGAAAATATTTTTCCACCCAATTGACACCTACAATTTTTTACACCCGCTTTTGACACCTCAAATTTATTTACACCCTTTTCAAACCGAAAATATTTTGCCACCCAATTCACACCTACAATTTTTGCACCCCCTTTTCACACCTCAAATTTATTGACACCCTTTTCACACCGAAAATTTATTTACACCCTTTTCATACCAAAAATATTTTTACACCCTTTTCAAACCGAAAATATTTTGCCACCCAATTCACACCTACAATTTTTGCACCCCCTTTTTACACCTCAAATTTATTGACACCCTTTTCACACCGAAAATTTATTTACACCATTTTCATACCAAAAATATTTTTACACCCTTTTCAAACCTCAAATATTTTTCCACCCAATTAACACCTACAATTTTTTACACCCGCTTTTGACACCTCAAATTTATTTACACCCTTTTCATACCGAAAATATTTTTCCACCCAATTCACACCTACAATTTTTGCACCCCCTTTTCACACCTCAAATTTATTGACACCCTTTTCACACCTCAAATTTATTGACACCCTTTTCACACCGAAAATTTATTTACACCCTTTTCATACCGAAAATATTTTTACACCCTTTTCACACCTCAAATATTTTTCCACCCAATTCACACCTACAATTTTTTACACCCGCTTTTGACACCTCAAATTTATTTACACCCTTTTCATACCGAAAATATTTTTTCACCCAATTCACACCTACAATTTTTTCACCCCCTTTTCACACCTCAAATTTATTTACACCCTTTTCAAACCGAAAATATTTTGCCACCCAATTCACACCTACAATTTTTACACCCCCTTTTCACACCTCAAATTTATTGACACCCTTTTCACACCTCAAATTTATTTACACCCTTTTCATACCAAAAATATTTTTACACCCTTTTCAAACCGAAAATATTTTTCCACCCAATTCACACCTACAATTTTTTACACCCGCTTTTGACACCTCAAATTTATTTACACCCTTTTCAAACCGAAAATATTTTTCCACCCAATTCACACCTACAATTTTTTACACCCGCTTTTGACACCTCAAATTTATTTACACCCTTTTCATACCGAAAATATTTTTACACCCTTTTCAAACCGAAAATATTTTGCCACCCAATTCACACCTACAATTTTTGCACCCCCTTTTCACACCTCAAATTTATTGACCCCCTTTTCACACCTCAAATTTATTTACACCCTTTTCATACCAAAAATATTTTTACACCCTTTTCAAACCTCAAATATTTTTCCACCCAATTCACACCTACAATTTTTTACACCCGCTTTTGACACCTCAAATTTATTTACACCCTTTTCATACCGAAAATATTTTGCCACCCAATTCACACCTACAATTTTTGCACCCCCTTTTCACACCTCAAATTTATTGACCCCCTTTTCACACCTCAAATTTATTTACACCCTTTTCATACCAAAAATATTTTTACACCCTTTTCAAACCTCAAATATTTTTCCACCCAATTCACACCTACAATTTTTTACACCCGCTTTTGACACCTCAAATTTATTTACACCCTTTTCAAACCGAAAATATTTTTGCACCCAATTCACACCTACAATTTTTTACACCCGCTTTTGACACCTCAAATTTATTTACACCCTTTTCAAACCGAAAATATTTTGCCACCCAATTCACACCGAAAATTTATTTACACCCTTTTCATACCGAAAATATTTTTACACCCTTTTCACACCTCAAATATTTTTCCACCCAATTCACACCTACAATTTTTTACACCCGCTTTTGACACCTCAAATTTATTTACACCCTTTTCAAACCGAAAATATTTTTCCACCCAATTCACACCTACAATTTTTGCACCCCCTTTTCACACCTCAAATTTATTGACACCCTTTTCACACCTCAAATTTATTGACACCCTTTTCACACCGAAAATTTATTT
This sequence comes from Vigna unguiculata, assembly GCF_037176805.1. NCBI lineage: Eukaryota > Viridiplantae > Streptophyta > Magnoliopsida > Fabales > Fabaceae > Vigna > Vigna unguiculata. The sequence continues at coordinate 503,853 of NW_028196700.1, read as the reverse complement.
ACACCCTTTTCATACCGAAAATATTTTTACACCCTTTTCACACCTCAAATATTTTTCCACCCAATTCACACCTACAATTTTTTACACTCGCTTTTGACACCTGAAATTTATTTACACCCTTTTCAAACCGAAAATATTTTTCCACCCAATTGACACCTACAATTTTTTACACCCGCTTTTGACACCTCAAATTTATTTACACCCTTTTCAAACCGAAAATATTTTGCCACCCAATTCACACCTACAATTTTTGCACCCCCTTTTCACACCTCAAATTTATTGACACCCTTTTCACACCGAAAATTTATTTACACCCTTTTCATACCAAAAATATTTTTACACCCTTTTCAAACCGAAAATATTTTGCCACCCAATTCACACCTACAATTTTTGCACCCCCTTTTTACACCTCAAATTTATTGACACCCTTTTCACACCGAAAATTTATTTACACCATTTTCATACCAAAAATATTTTTACACCCTTTTCAAACCTCAAATATTTTTCCACCCAATTAACACCTACAATTTTTTACACCCGCTTTTGACACCTCAAATTTATTTACACCCTTTTCATACCGAAAATATTTTTCCACCCAATTCACACCTACAATTTTTGCACCCCCTTTTCACACCTCAAATTTATTGACAACCTTTTCACACCTCAAATTTATTGACACCCTTTTCACACCGAAAATTTATTTACACCCTTTTCATACCGAAAATATTTTTACACCCTTTTCTCACCTCAAATATTTTTCCACCCAATTCACACCTACAATTTTTTACACCCGCTTTTGACACCTCAAATTTATTTACACCCTTTTCATACCGAAAATATTTTTTCACCCAATTCACACCTACAATTTTTTCACCCCCTTTTCACACCTCAAATTTATTTACACCCTTTTCAAACCGAAAATATTTTGCCACCCAATTCACACCTACAATTTTTACACCCCCTTTTCACACCTCAAATTTATTGACACCCTTTTCACACCTCAAATTTATTTACACCCTTTTCATACCAAAAATATTTTTACACCCTTTTCAAACCGAAAATATTTTTCCACCCAATTCACACCTACAATTTTTTACACCCGCTTTTGACACCTCAAATTTATTTACACCCTTTTCAAACCGAAAATATTTTTCCACCCAATTCACACCTACAATTTTTTACACCCGCTTTTGACACCTCAAATTTATTTACACCCTTTTCATACCGAAAATATTTTTACACCCTTTTCAAACCGAAAATATTTTGCCACCCAATTCACACCTACAATTTTTGCACCCCCTTTTCACACCTCAAATTTATTGACCCCCTTTTCACACCTCAAATTTATTTACACCCTTTTCATACCAAAAATATTTTTACACCCTTTTCAAACCTCAAATATTTTTCCACCCAATTCACACCTACAATTTTTTACACCCGCTTTTGACACCTCAAATTTATTTACACCCTTTTCATACCGAAAATATTTTGCCACCCAATTCACACCTACAATTTTTGCACCCCCTTTTCACACCTCAAATTTATTGACCCCCTTTTCACACCTCAAATTTATTTACACCCTTTTCATACCAAAAATATTTTTACACCCTTTTCAAACCTCAAATATTTTTCCACCCAATTCACACCTACAATTTTTTACACCCGCTTTTGACACCTCAAATTTATTTACACCCTTTTCAAACCGAAAATATTTTTGCACCCAATTCACACCTACAATTTTTTACACCCGCTTTTGACACCTCAAATTTATTTACACCCTTTTCAAACCGAAAATATTTTGCCACCCAATTCACACCGAAAATTTATTTACACCCTTTTCATACCGAAAATATTTTTACACCCTTTTCACACCTCAAATATTTTTCCACCCAATTCACACCTACAATTTTTTACACCCGCTTTTGACACCTCAAATTTATTTACACCCTTTTCAAACCGAAAATATTTTTCCACCCAATTCACACCTACAATTTTTGCACCCCCTTTTCACACCTCAAATTTATTGACACCCTTTTCACACCTCAAATTTATTGACACCCTTTTCACACCGAAAATTTATTTACACCCTTTTCATACCGAAAATATTTTTACACCCTTTTCACACCTCAAATATTTTTCCACCCAATTCACACCTACAATTTTTTACACTCGCTTTTGACACCTCAAATTTATTTACACCCTTTTCAAACCGAAAATATTTTTCCACCCAATTGACACCTACAATTTTTTACACCCGCTTTTGACACCTCAAATTTATTTACACCCTTTTCAAACCGAAAATATTTTGCCACCCAATTCACACCTACAATTTTTGCACCCCCTTTTCACACCTCAAATTTATTGACACCCTTTTCACACCGAAAATTTATTTACACCCTTTTCATACCAAAAATATTTTTACACCCTTTTCAAACCGAAAATATTTTGCCACCCAATTCACACCTACAATTTTTGCACCCCCTTTTTACACCTCAAATTTATTGACACCCTTTTCACACCGAAAATTTATTTACACCATTTTCATACCAAAAATATTTTTACACCCTTTTCAAACCTCAAATATTTTTCCACCCAATTAACACCTACAATTTTTTACACCCGCTTTTGACACCTCAAATTTATTTACACCCTTTTCATACCGAAAATATTTTTCCACCCAATTCACACCTACAATTTTTGCACCCCCTTTTCACACCTCAAATTTATTGACAACCTTTTCACACCTCAAATTTATTGACACCCTTTTCACACCGAAAATTTATTTACACCCTTTTCATACCGAAAATATTTTTACACCCTTTTCTCACCTCAAATATTTTTCCACCCAATTCACACCTACAATTTTTTACACCCGCTTTTGACACCTCAAATTTATTTACACCCTTTTCATACCGAAAATATTTTTTCACCCAATTCACACCTACAATTTTTTCACCCCCTTTTCACACCTCAAATTTATTTACACCCTTTTCAAACCGAAAATATTTTGCCACCCAATTCACACCTACAATTTTTACACCCCCTTTTCACACCTCAAATTTATTGACACCCTTTTCACACCTCAAATTTATTTACACCCTTTTCATACCAAAAATATTTTTACACCCTTTTCAAACCGAAAATATTTTTCCACCCAATTCACACCTACAATTTTTTACACCCGCTTTTGACACCTCAAATTTATTTACACCCTTTTCAAACCGAAAATATTTTTCCACCCAATTCACACCTACAATTTTTTACACCCGCTTTTGACACCTCAAATTTATTTACACCCTTTTCATACCGAAAATATTTTTACACCCTTTTCAAACCGAAAATATTTTGCCACCCAATTCACACCTACAATTTTTGCACCCCCTTTTCACACCTCAAATTTATTGACCCCCTTTTCACACCTCAAATTTATTTACACCCTTTTCATACCAAAAATATTTTTACACCCTTTTCAAACCTCAAATATTTTTCCACCCAATTCACACCTACAATTTTTTACACCCGCTTTTGACACCTCAAATTTATTTACACCCTTTTCATACCGAAAATATTTTGCCACCCAATTCACACCTACAATTTTTGCACCCCCTTTTCACACCTCAAATTTATTGACCCCCTTTTCACACCTCAAATTTATTTACACCCTTTTCATACCAAAAATATTTTTACACCCTTTTCAAACCTCAAATATTTTTCCACCCAATTCACACCTACAATTTTTTACACCCGCTTTTGACACCTCAAATTTATTTACACCCTTTTCAAACCGAAAATATTTTTGCACCCAATTCACACCTACAATTTTTTACACCCGCTTTTGACACCTCAAATTTATTTACACCCTTTTCAAACCGAAAATATTTTGCCACCCAATTCACACCGAAAATTTATTTACACCCTTTTCATACCGAAAATATTTTTACACCCTTTTCACACCTCAAATATTTTTCCACCCAATTCACACCTACAATTTTTTACACCCGCTTTTGACACCTCAAATTTATTTACACCCTTTTCAAACCGAAAATATTTTTCCACCCAATTCACACCTACAATTTTTGCACCCCCTTTTCACACCTCAAATTTATTGACACCCTTTTCACACCTCAAATTTATTGACACCCTTTTCACACCGAAAATTTATTTACACCCTTTTCATACCGAAAATATTTTTACACCCTTTTCACACCTCAAATATTTTTCCACCCAATTCACACCTACAATTTTTTACACTCGCTTTTGACACCTCAAATTTATTTACACCCTTTTCAAACCGAAAATATTTTTCCACCCAATTGACACCTACAATTTTTTACACCCGCTTTTGACACCTCAAATTTATTTACACCCTTTTCAAACCGAAAATATTTTGCCACCCAATTCACACCTACAATTTTTGCACCCCCTTTTCACACCTCAAATTTATTGACACCCTTTTCACACCGAAAATTTATTTACACCCTTTTCATACCAAAAATATTTTTACACCCTTTTCAAACCGAAAATATTTTGCCACCCAATTCACACCTACAATTTTTGCACCCCCTTTTTACACCTCAAATTTATTGACACCCTTTTCACACCGAAAATTTATTTACACCATTTTCATACCAAAAATATTTTTACACCCTTTTCAAACCTCAAATATTTTTCCACCCAATTAACACCTACAATTTTTTACACCCGCTTTTGACACCTCAAATTTATTTACACCCTTTTCATACCGAAAATATTTTTCCACCCAATTCACACCTACAATTTTTGCACCCCCTTTTCACACCTCAAATTTATTGACAACCTTTTCACACCTCAAATTTATTGACACCCTTTTCACACCGAAAATTTATTTACACCCTTTTCATACCGAAAATATTTTTACACCCTTTTCTCACCTCAAATATTTTTCCACCCAATTCACACCTACAATTTTTTACACCCGCTTTTGACACCTCAAATTTATTTACACCCTTTTCATACCGAAAATATTTTTTCACCCAATTCACACCTACAATTTTTTCACCCCCTTTTCACACCTCAAATTTATTTACACCCTTTTCAAACCGAAAATATTTTGCCACCCAATTCACACCTACAATTTTTACACCCCCTTTTCACACCTCAAATTTATTGACACCCTTTTCACACCTCAAATTTATTTACACCCTTTTCATACCAAAAATATTTTTACACCCTTTTCAAACCGAAAATATTTTTCCACCCAATTCACACCTACAATTTTTTACACCCGCTTTTGACACCTCAAATTTATTTACACCCTTTTCAAACCGAAAATATTTTTCCACCCAATTCACACCTACAATTTTTTACACCCGCTTTTGACACCTCAAATTTATTTACACCCTTTTCATACCGAAAATATTTTTACACCCTTTTCAAACCGAAAATATTTTGCCACCCAATTCACACCTACAATTTTTGCACCCCCTTTTCACACCTCAAATTTATTGACCCCCTTTTCACACCTCAAATTTATTTACACCCTTTTCATACCAAAAATATTTTTACACCCTTTTCAAACCTCAAATATTTTTCCACCCAATTCACACCTACAATTTTTTACACCCGCTTTTGACACCTCAAATTTATTTACACCCTTTTCATACCGAAAATATTTTGCCACCCAATTCACACCTACAATTTTTGCACCCCCTTTTCACACCTCAAATTTATTGACCCCCTTTTCACACCTCAAATTTATTTACACCCTTTTCATACCAAAAATATTTTTACACCCTTTTCAAACCTCAAATATTTTTCCACCCAATTCACACCTACAATTTTTTACACCCGCTTTTGACACCTCAAATTTATTTACACCCTTTTCAAACCGAAAATATTTTTGCACCCAATTCACACCTACAATTTTTTACACCCGCTTTTGACACCTCAAATTTATTTACACCCTTTTCAAACCGAAAATATTTTGCCACCCAATTCACACCGAAAATTTATTTACACCCTTTTCATACCGAAAATATTTTTACACCCTTTTCACACCTCAAATATTTTTCCACCCAATTCACACCTACAATTTTTTACACCCGCTTTTGACACCTCAAATTTATTTACACCCTTTTCAAACCGAAAATATTTTTCCACCCAATTCACACCTACAATTTTTGCACCCCCTTTTCACACCTCAAATTTATTGACACCCTTTTCACACCTCAAATTTATTGACACCCTTTTCACACCGAAAATTTATTTACACCCTTTTCATACCGAAAATATTTTTACACCCTTTTCACACCTCAAATATTTTTCCACCCAATTCACACCTACAATTTTTTACACTCGCTTTTGACACCTCAAATTTATTTACACCCTTTTCAAACCGAAAATATTTTTCCACCCAATTGACACCTACAATTTTTTACACCCGCTTTTGACACCTCAAATTTATTTACACCCTTTTCAAACCGAAAATATTTTGCCACCCAATTCACACCTACAATTTTTGCACCCCCTTTTCACACCTCAAATTTATTGACACCCTTTTCACACCGAAAATTTATTTACACCCTTTTCATACCAAAAATATTTTTACACCCTTTTCAAACCGAAAATATTTTGCCACCCAATTCACACCTACAATTTTTGCACCCCCTTTTTACACCTCAAATTTATTGACACCCTTTTCACACCGAAAATTTATTTACACCATTTTCATACCAAAAATATTTTTACACCCTTTTCAAACCTCAAATATTTTTCCACCCAATTAACACCTACAATTTTTTACACCCGCTTTTGACACCTCAAATTTATTGACACCCTTTTCACACCGAAAATTTATTTACACCATTTTCATACCAAAAATATTTTTACACCCTTTTCAAACCTCAAATATTTTTCCACCCAATTAACACCTACAATTTTTTACACCCGCTTTTGACACCTCAAATTTATTTACACCCTTTTCATACCGAAAATATTTTTCCACCCAATTCACACCTACAATTTTTGCACCCCCTTTTCACACCTCAAATTTATTGACAACCTTTTCACACCTCAAATTTATTGACACCCTTTTCACACCGAAAATTTATTTACACCCTTTTCATACCGAAAATATTTTTACACCCTTTTCTCACCTCAAATATTTTTCCACCCAATTCACACCTACAATTTTTTACACCCGCTTTTGACACCTCAAATTTATTTACACCCTTTTCATACCGAAAATATTTTTTCACCCAATTCACACCTACAATTTTTTCACCCCCTTTTCACACCTCAAATTTATTTACACCCTTTTCAAACCGAAAATATTTTGCCACCCAATTCACACCTACAATTTTTACACCCCCTTTTCACACCTCAAATTTATTGACACCCTTTTCACACCTCAAATTTATTTACACCCTTTTCATACCAAAAATATTTTTACACCCTTTTCAAACCGAAAATATTTTTCCACCCAATTCACACCTACAATTTTTTACACCCGCTTTTGACACCTCAAATTTATTTACACCCTTTTCAAACCGAAAATATTTTTCCACCCAATTCACACCTACAATTTTTTACACCCGCTTTTGACACCTCAAATTTATTTACACCCTTTTCATACCGAAAATATTTTTACACCCTTTTCAAACCGAAAATATTTTGCCACCCAATTCACACCTACAATTTTTGCACCCCCTTTTCACACCTCAAATTTATTGACCCCCTTTTCACACCTCAAATTTATTTACACCCTTTTCATACCAAAAATATTTTTACACCCTTTTCAAACCTCAAATATTTTTCCACCCAATTCACACCTACAATTTTTTACACCCGCTTTTGACACCTCAAATTTATTTACACCCTTTTCATACCGAAAATATTTTGCCACCCAATTCACACCTACAATTTTTGCACCCCCTTTTCACACCTCAAATTTATTGACCCCCTTTTCACACCTCAAATTTATTTACACCCTTTTCATACCAAAAATATTTTTACACCCTTTTCAAACCTCAAATATTTTTCCACCCAATTCACACCTACAATTTTTTACACCCGCTTTTGACACCTCAAATTTATTTACACCCTTTTCAAACCGAAAATATTTTTGCACCCAATTCACACCTACAATTTTTTACACCCGCTTTTGACACCTCAAATTTATTTACACCCTTTTCAAACCGAAAATATTTTGCCACCCAATTCACACCGAAAATTTATTTACACCCTTTTCATACCGAAAATATTTTTACACCCTTTTCACACCTCAAATATTTTTCCACCCAATTCACACCTACAATTTTTTACACCCGCTTTTGACACCTCAAATTTATTTACACCCTTTTCAAACCGAAAATATTTTTCCACCCAATTCACACCTACAATTTTTGCACCCCCTTTTCACACCTCAAATTTATTGACACCCTTTTCACACCTCAAATTTATTGACACCCTTTTCACACCGAAAATTTATTTACACCCTTTTCATACCGAAAATATTTTTACACCCTTTTCACACCTCAAATATTTTTCCACCCAATTCACACCTACAATTTTTTACACTCGCTTTTGACACCTCAAATTTATTTACACCCTTTTCAAACCGAAAATATTTTTCCACCCAATTGACACCTACAATTTTTTACACCCGCTTTTGACACCTCAAATTTATTTACACCCTTTTCAAACCGAAAATATTTTGCCACCCAATTCACACCTACAATTTTTGCACCCCCTTTTCACACCTCAAATTTATTGACACCCTTTTCACACCGAAAATTTATTTACACCCTTTTCATACCAAAAATATTTTTACACCCTTTTCAAACCGAAAATATTTTGCCACCCAATTCACACCTACAATTTTTGCACCCCCTTTTTACACCTCAAATTTATTGACACCCTTTTCACACCGAAAATTTATTTACACCATTTTCATACCAAAAATATTTTTACACCCTTTTCAAACCTCAAATATTTTTCCACCCAATTAACACCTACAATTTTTTACACCCGCTTTTGACACCTCAAATTTATTTACACCCTTTTCATACCGAAAATATTTTTCCACCCAATTCACACCTACAATTTTTGCACCCCCTTTTCACACCTCAAATTTATTGACACCCTTTTCACACCTCAAATTTATTGACACCCTTTTCACACCGAAAATTTATTTACACCCTTTTCATACCGAAAATATTTTTACACCCTTTTCACACCTCAAATATTTTTCCACCCAATTCACACCTACAATTTTTTACACCCGCTTTTGACACCTCAAATTTATTTACACCCTTTTCATACCGAAAATATTTTTTCACCCAATTCACACCTACAATTTTTTCACCCCCTTTTCACACCTCAAATTTATTTACACCCTTTTCAAACCGAAAATATTTTGCCACCCAATTCACACCTACAATTTTTACACCCCCTTTTCACACCTCAAATTTATTGACACCCTTTTCACACCTCAAATTTATTTACACCCTTTTCATACCAAAAATATTTTTACACCCTTTTCAAACCGAAAATATTTTTCCACCCAATTCACACCTACAATTTTTTACACCCGCTTTTGACACCTCAAATTTATTTACACCCTTTTCAAACCGAAAATATTTTTCCACCCAATTCACACCTACAATTTTTTACACCCGCTTTTGACACCTCAAATTTATTTACACCCTTTTCATACCGAAAATATTTTTACACCCTTTTCAAACCAAAAATATTTTGCCACCCAATTCACACCTACAATTTTTGCACCCCCTTTTCACACCTCAAATTTATTGACCCCCTTTTCACACCTCAAATTTATTTACACCCTTTTCATACCAAAAATATTTTTACACCCTTTTCAAACCTCAAATATTTTTCCACCCAATTCACACCTACAATTTTTTACACCCGCTTTTGACACCTCAAATTTATTTACACCCTTTTCATACCGAAAATATTTTGCCACCCAATTCACACCTACAATTTTTGCACCCCCTTTTCACACCTCAAATTTATTGACCCCCTTTTCACACCTCAAATTTATTTACACCCTTTTCATACCAAAAATATTTTTACACCCTTTTCAAACCTCAAATATTTTTCCACCCAATTCACACCTACAATTTTTTACACCCGCTTTTGACACCTCAAATTTATTTACACCCTTTTCAAACCGAAAATATTTTTGCACCCAATTCACACCTACAATTTTTTACACCCGCTTTTGACACCTCAAATTTATTTACACCCTTTTCAAACCGAAAATATTTTGCCACCCAATTCACACCGAAAATTTATTTACACCCTTTTCATACCGAAAATATTTTTACACCCTTTTCACACCTCAAATATTTTTCCACCCAATTCACACCTACAATTTTTTACACCCGCTTTTGACACCTCAAATTTATTTACACCCTTTTCAAACCGAAAATATTTTTCCACCCAATTCACACCTACAATTTTTGCACCCCCTTTTCACACCTCAAATTTATTGACACCCTTTTCACACCTCAAATTTATTGACACCCTTTTCACACCGAAAATTTATTTACACCCTTTTCATACCGAAAATATTTTTACACCCTTTTCACACCTCAAATATTTTTCCACCCAATTCACACCTACAATTTTTTACACTCGCTTTTGACACCTGAAATTTATTTACACCCTTTTCAAACCGAAAATATTTTTCCACCCAATTGACACCTACAATTTTTTACACCCGCTTTTGACACCTCAAATTTATTTACACCCTTTTCAAACCGAAAATATTTTGCCACCCAATTCACACCTACAATTTTTGCACCCCCTTTTTACACCTAAAATTTATTGACACCCTTTTCACACCGAAAATTTATTTACACCATTTTCATACCAAAAATATTTTTACACCCTTTTCAAACCTCAAATATTTTTCCACCCAATTAACACCTACAATTTTTTACACCCGCTTTTGACACCTCAAATTTATTTACACCCTTTTCATACCGAAAATATTTTTCCACCCAATTCACACCTACAATTTTTGCACCCCCTTTTCACACCTCAAATTTATTGACACCCTTTTCACACCTCAAATTTATTGACACCCTTTTCACACCGAAAATTTATTTACACCCTTTTCATACCGAAAATATTTTTACACCCTTTTCACACCTCAAATATTTTTCTACCCAATTCACACCTACAATTTTTTACACCCGCTTTTGACACCTCAAATTTATTTACACCCTTTTCATACCGAAAATATTTTTTCACCCAATTCACACCTACAATTTTTTCACCCCCTTTTCACACCTCAAATTTATTTACACCCTTTTCAAACCGAAAATATTTTGCCACCCAATTCACACCTACAATTTTTACACCCCCTTTTCACACCTCAAATTTATTGACACCCTTTTCACACCTCAAATTTATTTACACCCTTTTCATACCAAAAATATTTTTACACCCTTTTCAAACCGAAAATATTTTTCCACCCAATTCACACCTACAATTTTTTACACCCGCTTTTGACACCTCAAATTTATTTACACCCTTTTCAAACCGAAAATATTTTTCCACCCAATTCACACCTACAATTTTTTACACCCGCTTTTGACACCTCAAATTTATTTACACCCTTTTCAAACCGAAAATATTTTGCCACCCAATTCACACCTACAATTTTTGCACCCCCTTTTTACACCTAAAATTTATTGACACCCTTTTCACACCGAAAATTTATTTACACCATTTTCATACCAAAAATATTTTTACACCCTTTTCAAACCTCAAATATTTTTCCACCCAATTAACACCTACAATTTTTTACACCCGCTTTTGACACCTCAAATTTATTTACACCCTTTTCATACCGAAAATATTTTTCCACCCAATTCACACCTACAATTTTTGCACCCCCTTTTCACACCTCAAATTTATTGACACCCTTTTCACACCTCAAATTTATTGACACCCTTTTCACACCGAAAATTTATTTACACCCTTTTCATACCGAAAATATTTTTACACCCTTTTCACACCTCAAATATTTTTCTACCCAATTCACACCTACAATTTTTTACACCCGCTTTTGACACCTCAAATTTATTTACACCCTTTTCATACCGAAAATATTTTTTCACCCAATTCACACCTACAATTTTTTCACCCCCTTTTCACACCTCAAATTTATTTACACCCTTTTCAAACCGAAAATATTTTGCCACCCAATTCACACCTACAATTTTTACACCCCCTTTTCACACCTCAAATTTATTGACACCCTTTTCACACCTCAAATTTATTTACACCCTTTTCATACCAAAAATATTTTTACACCCTTTTCAAACCGAAAATATTTTTCCACCCAATTCACACCTACAATTTTTTACACCCGCTTTTGACACCTCAAATTTATTTACACCCTTTTCAAACCGAAAATATTTTTCCACCCAATTCACACCTACAATTTTTTACACCCGCTTTTGACACCTCAAATTTATTTACACCCTTTTCATACCGAAAATATTTTTACACCCTTTTCAAACCGAAAATATTTTGCCACCCAATTCACACCTACAATTTTTGCACCCCCTTTTCACACCTCAAATTTATTGACCCCCTTTTCACACCTCAAATTTATTTACACCCTTTTCATACCAAAAATATTTTTACACCCTTTTCAAACCTCAAATATTTTTCCACCCAATTCACACCTACAATTTTTTACACCCGCTTTTGACACCTCAAATTTATTTACACCCTTTTCATACCGAAAATATTTTGCCACCCAATTCACACCTACAATTTTTGCACCCCCTTTTCACACCTCAAATTTATTGACCCCCTTTTCACACCTCAAATTTATTTACACCCTTTTCATACCAAAAATATTTTTACACCCTTTTCAAACCTCAAATATTTTTCCACCCAATTCACACCTACAATTTTTTACACCCGCTTTTGACACCTCAAATTTATTTACACCCTTTTCAAACCGAAAATATTTTTGCACCCAATTCACACCTACAATTTTTTACACCCGCTTTTGACACCTCAAATTTATTTACACCCTTTTCAAACCGAAAATATTTTGCCACCCAATTCACACCGAAAATTTATTTACACCCTTTTCATACCGAAAATATTTTTACACCCTTTTCACACCTCAAATATTTTTCCACCCAATTCACACCTACAATTTTTTACACCAGCTTTTGACACCTTAAATTTATTTACACCCTTTTCATACCAAAAATATTTTTACACCCTTTTCAAACCTCAAATATTTTTCCACCCAATTCACACCTACAATTTTTTACACCCGCTTTTGACACCTCAAATTTATTTACACCCTTTTCATACCGAAAATATTTTGCCACCCAATTCACACCTACAATTTTTGCACCCCCTTTTCACACCTCAAATTTATTGACCCCCTTTTCACACCTCAAATTTATTTACACCCTTTTCATACCAAAAATATTTTTACACCCTTTTCAAACCTCAAATATTTTTCCACCCAATTCACACCTACAATTTTTTACACCCGCTTTTGACACCTCAAATTTATTTACACCCTTTTCAAACCGAAAATATTTTTCCACCCAATTCACACCTACAATTTTTTACACCCGCTTTTGACACCTCAAATTTATTTACACCCTTTTCAAACCGAAAATATTTTGCCACCCAATTCACACCGAAAATTTATTTACACCCTTTTCATACCGAAAATATTTTTACACCCTTTTCACACCTCAAATATTTTTCCACCCAATTCACACCTACAATTTTTTACACCCGCTTTTGACACCTCAAATTTATTTACACCCTTTTCATACCGAAAATATTTTTCCACCCAATTCACACCTACAATTTTTTCACCCCCTTTTCACACCTCAAATTTATTTACACCCTTTTCAAACCGAAAATATTTTGCCACCCAATTCACACCTACAATTTTTACACCCCCTTTTCACACCTCAAATTTATTGACACCCTTTTCACACCTCAAATTTATTTACACCCCTTTCATACCAAAAATATTTTTACACCCTTTTCAAACCGAAAATATTTTTCCACCCAATTCACACCTACAATTTTTTACACCCGCTTTTGACACCTCAAATTTATTTACACCCTTTTCAAACCGAAAATATTTTTCCACCCAATTCACACCTACAATTTTTTACACCCGCTTTTGACACCTCAAATTTATTTACACCCTTTTCAAACCGAAAATATTTTGCCACCCAATTCACACCGAAAATTTATTTACACCCTTTTCATACCGAAAATATTTTTACACCCTTTTCACACCTCAAATATTTTTCCACCCAATTCACACCTACAATTTTTTACACCCGCTTTTGACACCTCAAATTTATTTACACCCTTTTCATACAGATAATATTTTTCCACCCAATTCACACCTACAATTTTTGCACCCCCTTTTCACACCTCAAATTTATTTACACCCTTTTCGAACCGAAAATCTTTTGCCACCCAATTCACACCTACAATTTTTACACCCCCTTTTCACACCTCAAATTTATTGACACCCTTTTCACACCTCAAATTTATTTACACCCTTTTCATACCAAAAATATTTTTACACCCTTTTCAAACCGAAAATATTTTTCCACCCAATTCACACCTACAATTTTTTACACCCGCTTTTGACACCTCAAATTTATTTACACCCTTTTCAAACCGAAAATATTTTTCCACCCAATTCACACCTACAATTTTTTACACCCGCTTTTGACACCTCAAATTTATTTACACCCTTTTCATACCGAAAATATTTTTACACCCTTTTCAAACCAAAAATATTTTGCCACCCAATTCACACCTACAATTTTTGCACCCCCTTTTCACACCTCAAATTTATTGACCCCCTTTTCACACCTCAAATTTATTTACACCCTTTTCATACCAAAAATATTTTTACACCCTTTTCAAACCTCAAATATTTTTCCACCCAATTCACACCTACAATTTTTTACACCCGCTTTTGACACCTCAAATTTATTTACACCCTTTTCATACCGAAAATATTTTGCCACCCAATTCACACCTACAATTTTTGCACCCCCTTTTCACACCTCAAATTTATTGACCCCCTTTTCACACCTCAAATTTATTTACACCCTTTTCATTCCAAAAATATTTTTACACCCTTTTCAAACCTCAAATATTTTTCCACCCAATTCACACCTACAATTTTTTACACCCGCTTTTGACACCTCAAATTTATTTACACCCTTTTCAAACCGAAAATATTTTTGCACCCAATTCACACCTACAATTTTTTACACCCGCTTTTGACACCTCAAATTTATTTACACCCTTTTCAAACCGAAAATATTTTGCCACCCAATTCACACCGAAAATTTATTTACACCCTTTTCATACCGAAAATATTTTTACACCCTTTTCACACCTCAAATATTTTTCCACCCAATTCACACCTACAATTTTTTACACCCGCTTTTGACACCTCAAATTTATTTACACCCTTTTCAAACCGAAAATATTTTTCCACCCAATTCACACCTACAATTTTTGCACCCCCTTTTCACACCTCAAATTTATTGACACCCTTTTCACACCTCAAATTTATTGACACCCTTTTCACACCGAAAATTTATTTACACCCTTTTCATACCGAAAATATTTTTACACCCTTTTCACACCTCAAATATTTTTCCACCCAATTCACACCTACAATTTTTTACACTCGCTTTTGACACCTCAAATTTATTTACACCCTTTTCAAACCGAAAATATTTTTCCACCCAATTGACACCTACAATTTTTTACACCCGCTTTTGACACCTCAAATTTATTTACACCCTTTTCAAACCGAAAATATTTTGCCACCCAATTCACACCTACAATTTTTGCACCCCCTTTTCACACCTCAAATTTATTGACACCCTTTTCACACCGAAAATTTATTTACACCCTTTTCATACCAAAAATATTTTTACACCCTTTTCAAACCGAAAATATTTTGCCACCCAATTCACACCTACAATTTTTGCACCCCCTTTTTACACCTAAAATTTATTGACACCCTTTTCACACCGAAAATTTATTTACACCATTTTCATACCAAAAATATTTTTACACCCTTTTCAAACCTCAAATATTTTTCCACCCAATTAACACCTACAATTTTTTACACCCGCTTTTGACACCTCAAATTTATTTACACCCTTTTCATACCGAAAATATTTTTCCACCCAATTCACACCTACAATTTTTGCACCCCCTTTTCACACCTCAAATTTATTGACACCCTTTTCACACCTCAAATTTATTGACACCCTTTTCACACCGAAAATTTATTTACACCCTTTTCATACCGAAAATATTTTTACACCCTTTTCACACCTCAAATATTTTTCTACCCAATTCACACCTACAATTTTTTACACCCGCTTTTGACACCTCAAATTTATTTACACCCTTTTCATACCGAAAATATTTTTTCACCCAATTCACACCTACAATTTTTTCACCCCCTTTTCACACCTCAAATTTATTTACACCCTTTTCCAACCGAAAATATTTTGCCACCCAATTCACACCTACAATTTTTACACCCCCTTTTCACACCTCAAATTTATTGACACCCTTTTCACACCTCAAATTTATTTACACCCTTTTCATACCAAAAATATTTTTACACCCTTTTCAAACCGAAAATATTTTTCCACCCAATTCACACCTACAATTTTTTACACCCGCTTTTGACACCTCAAATTTATTTACACCCTTTTCAAACCGAAAATATTTTTCCACCCAATTCACACCTACAATTTTTTACACCCGCTTTTGACACCTCAAATTTATTTACACCCTTTTCATACCGAAAATATTTTTACACCCTTTTCAAACCGAAAATATTTTGCCACCCAATTCACACCTACAATTTTTGCACCCCCTTTTCACACCTCAAATTTATTGACCCCCTTTTCACACCTCAAATTTATTTACACCCTTTTCATACCAAAAATATTTTTACACCCTTTTCAAACCTCAAATATTTTTCCACCCAATTCACACCTACAATTTTTTACACCCGCTTTTGACACCTCAAATTTATTTACACCCTTTTCATACCGAAAATATTTTGCCACCCAATTCACACCTACAATTTTTGCACCCCCTTTTCACACCTCAAATTTATTGACCCCCTTTTCACACCTCAAATTTATTTACACCCTTTTCATACCAAAAATATTTTTACACCCTTTTCAAACCTCAAATATTTTTCCACCCAATTCACACCTACAATTTTTTACACCCGCTTTTGACACCTCAAATTTATTTACACCCTTTTCAAACCGAAAATATTTTTGCACCCAATTCACACCTACAATTTTTTACACCCGCTTTTGACACCTCAAATTTATTTACACCCTTTTCAAACCGAAAATATTTTGCCACCCAATTCACACCGAAAATTTATTTACACCCTTTTCATACCGAAAATATTTTTACACCCTTTTCACACCTCAAATATTTTTCCACCCAATTCACACCTACAATTTTTTACACCAGCTTTTGACACCTTAAATTTATTTACACCCTTTTCATACCAAAAATATTTTTACACCCTTTTCAAACCTCAAATATTTTTCCACCCAATTCACACCTACAATTTTTTACACCCGCTTTTGACACCTCAAATTTATTTACACCCTTTTCATACCGAAAATATTTTGCCACCCAATTCACACCTACAATTTTTGCACCCCCTTTTCACACCTCAAATTTATTGACCCCCTTTTCACACCTCAAATTTATTTACACCCTTTTCATACCAAAAATATTTTTACACCCTTTTCAAACCTCAAATATTTTTCCACCCAATTCACACCTACAATTTTTTACACCCGCTTTTGACACCTCAAATTTATTTACACCCTTTTCAAACCGAAAATATTTTTCCACCCAATTCACACCTACAATTTTTTACACCCGCTTTTGACACCTCAAATTTATTTACACCCTTTTCAAACCGAAAATATTTTGCCACCCAATTCACACCGAAAATTTATTTACACCCTTTTCATACCGAAAATATTTTTACACCCTTTTCACACCTCAAATATTTTTCCACCCAATTCACACCTACAATTTTTTACACCCGCTTTTGACACCTCAAATTTATTTACACCCTTTTCATACCGAAAATATTTTTCCACCCAATTCACACCTACAATTTTTTCACCCCCTTTTCACACCTCAAATTTATTTACACCCTTTTCAAACCGAAAATATTTTGCCACCCAATTCACACCTACAATTTTTACACCCCCTTTTCACACCTCAAATTTATTGACACCCTTTTCACACCTCAAATTTATTTACACCCCTTTCATACCAAAAATATTTTTACACCCTTTTCAAACCGAAAATATTTTTCCACCCAATTCACACCTACAATTTTTTACACCCGCTTTTGACACCTCAAATTTATTTACACCCTTTTCAAACCGAAAATATTTTTCCACCCAATTCACACCTACAATTTTTTACACCCGCTTTTGACACCTCAAATTTATTTACACCCTTTTCAAACCGAAAATATTTTGCCACCCAATTCACACCGAAAATTTATTTACACCCTTTTCATACCGAAAATATTTTTACACCCTTTTCACACCTCAAATATTTTTCCACCCAATTCACACCTACAATTTTTTACACCCGCTTTTGACACCTCAAATTTATTTACACCCTTTTCATACAGATAATATTTTTCCACCCAATTCACACCTACAATTTTTGCACCCCCTTTTCACACCTCAAATTTATTTACACCCTTTTCGAACCGAAAATCTTTTGCCACCCAATTCACACCTACAATTTTTGCACCCCCTTTTCACACCTCAAATTTATTGACACCCTTTTCACACCGAAAATTTATTTACACCCTTTTCATACCGAAAATATTTTTACACCCTTTTCAAACCTCAAATATTTTTCCACCCAATTCACACCTACAATTTTTTACACCCACTTTTGACACCTCAAATTTATTTACACCCTTTTCAAACCGAAAATATTTTTCCACCCAATTCACACCTACAATTTTTGCACCCCCTTTTCACACCTCAAATTTATTGACACCCTTTTCACACCTCAAATTTATTGACACCCTTTTCACACCGAAAATTTATTTACACCCTTTTCATACCGAAAATATTTTTACACCCTTTTCACACCTCAAATATTTTTCCACCCAATTCACACCTACAATTTTTTACACCCGCTTTTAACACCTCAAATTTATTTACACCCTTTTCAAACCGAAAATATTTTTCCACCCAATTCACACCTACAGTTTTTTACACCCGCTTTTGACACCTCAAATTTATTTACACCCTTTTCAAACCGAAAATATTTTGCCACCCAATTCACACCTACAATTTTTGCACCCCCTTTTCACACCTCAAATTTATTGACACCCTTTTCACACCGAAAATTTATTTACACCCTTTTCATACCAAAAATATTTTTACACCCTTTTCAAACCGAAAATATTTTGCCACCCAATTCACACCTACAATTTTTGCACCCCCTTTTCACACCTCAAATTTATTGACACCCTTTTCACACCGAAAATTTTTTTACACCCTTTTCATACCAAAAATATTTTTACACCCTTTTCAAACCGAAAATATTTTTCCACCCAATTCACACCTACAATTTTTTACACCCGCTTTTGACACCTCAAATTTATTTACACCCTTTTCATACCGAAAATATTTTGCCACCCAATTCACACCTACAATTTTTGCACCCCCTTTTCACACCTCAAATTTATTGACACCCTTTTCACACCGAAAATTTATTTACACCCTTTTCATACCAAAAATATTTTTACACCCTTTTCAAACCGAAAATATTTTGCCACCCAATTCACACCTACAATTTTTGCACCCCCTTTTCACACCTCAAATTTATTGACACCCTTTTCACACCGAAAATTTATTTACACCCTTTTCATACCGAAAATATTTTTACACCCTTTTCAAACCTCAAATATTTTTCCACCCAATTCACACCTACAATTATTTACACCCGCTTTTGACACCTCAAATTTATTTACACCCTTTTCATACCGAAAATATTTTTCCACCCAATTCACACCTACAATTTTTTCACCCCCTTTTCACACCTCAAATTTATTTACACCCTTTTCAAACCGAAAATATTTTGCCACCCAATTCACACCTACAATTTTTACACCCCCTTTTCACACCTCAAATTTATTGACACCCTTTTCACACCTCAAATTTATTTACACCCTTTTCATACCAAAAATATTTTTACACCCTTTTCAAACCGAAAATATTTTTCCACCCAATTCACACCTACAATTTTTTACACCCGCTTTTGACACCTCAAATTTATTTACACCCTTTTCAAACCGAAAATATTTTGCCACCCAATTCACACCTACAATTTTTGCACCCCCTTTTCACACCTCAAATTTATTGACACCCTTTTCACACCTCAAATTTATTGACACCCTTTTCACACCGAAAATTTATTTACACCCTTTTCATACCGAAAATATTTTTACACCCTTTTAACACCTCAAATATTTTTCCACCCAATTCACACCTACAATTTTTTACACCCGCTTTTGACACCTCAAATTTATTTACACCCTTTTCTTACCGAAAATATTTTTCCACCCAATTCACACCTACAATTTTTGCACCCCCTTTTCACACCTCAAATTTATTGACACCCTTTTCACACCTCAAATTTATTTACACCCTTTTCACACCGAAAATTTATTTACACCCTTTTCATACCGAAAATATTTTTACACCCTTTTCACACCTCAAATATTTTTCCACCCAATTCACACCTACAATTTTTTACACCCGCTTTTGACACCTCAAATTTATTTACACCCTTTTCAAACCGAAAATATTTTTCCACCCAATTCACACCTACAATTTTTTACACCCGCTTTTGACACCTCAAATTTATTTACACCCTTTTCAAACCAAAAATATTTTGCCACCCAATTCACACCTACAATTTTTGCACCCCCTTTTCACACCTCAAATTTATTGACACCCTTTTCACACCTCAAATTTATTGACACCCTTTTCACACCTCAAATTTATTGACACCCTTTTCACACCGAAAATTTATTTACACCCTTTTCATACCGAAAATAGTTTTACACCCTTTTCACACCTCAAATATTTTTCCACCCAATTCACACCTACAATTTTTTACACCCGCTTTTGACACCTCAAATTTATTTACACCCTTTTCATACCGAAAATATTTTTCCACCCAATTCACACCTACAATTTTTGCACCCCCTTTTCACACCTCAAATTTATTGACACCCTTTTCACACCTCAAATTTATTTACACCCTTTTCACACCGAAAATTTATTTACACCCTTTTCATACCGAAAATATTTTTACACCCTTTTCACACCTCAAATATTTTTCCACCCAATTCACACCTACAATTTTTTACACCCGCTTTTGACACCTCAAATTTATTTACACCCTTTTCAAACCGAAAATATTTTTCCACCCAATTCACACCTACAATTTTTTACACCCGCTTTTGACACCTCAAATTTATTTACACCCTTTTCAAACCAAAAATATTTTGCCACCCAATTCACACCTACAATTTTTGCACCCCCTTTTCACACCTCAAATTTATTGACACCCTTTTCACACCGAAAATTTATTTACACCCTTTTCATACCAAAAATATTTTTACACCCTTTTCAAACCGAAAATATTTTGCCACCCAATTCACACCTACAATTTTTGCACCCCCTTTTCACACCTCAAATTTATTGACACCCTTTTCACACCGAAAATTTATTTACACCCTTTTCATACCAAAAATATTTTTACACCCTTTTCAAACCGAAAATATTTTTCCACCCAATTCACACCTACAATTTTTTACACCCGCTTTTGACACCTCAAATTTATTTACACCCTTTTCATACCGAAAATATTTTTCCACCCAATTCACACCTACAATTTTTGCACCCCCTTTTCACACCTGAAATTTATTTACACCCTTTTCAAACCGAAAATATTTTGCCACCCAATTCACACCTACAATTTTTACACCCCCTTTTCACACCTCAAATTTATTGACACCCTTTTCACACCGAAAATTTATTTACACCCTTTTCATACCAAAAATATTTTCACACCCTTTTCAAACCTCAAATATTTTTCCACCCAATTCACACCTACAATTTTTTACACCCGCTTTTGACACCGCAAATTTATTTACACCCTTTTCATACCGAAAATATTTTTCCACCCAATTCACACCTACAATTTTTGCACCCCCTTTTCACACCTCAAATTTATTTACACCCTTTTCAAACCGAAAATATTTTGCCACCCAATTCACACCTACAATTTTTACACCCCCTTTTCACACCTCAAATTTATTGACACCCTTTTCACACCGAAAATTTATTTACACCCTTTTCATACCGAAAATATTTTTACACCCTTTTCACACCTCAAATATTTTTCCACCCAATTCACACCTACAATTTTTTACACCCGCTTTTGACACCTCAAATTTATTTACACCCTTTTCAAACCGAAAATATTTTGCCACCCAATTCACACCTACAATTTTTGCACCCCCTTTTCACACCTCAAATTTATTGACACCCTTTTCACACCGAAAATTTATTTACACCCTTTTCATACCAAAAATATTTTTACACCCTTTTCAAACCGAAAATATTTTGCCACCCAATTCACACCTACAATTTTTGCACCCCCTTTTCACACCTCAAATTTATTGACACCCTTTTCACACCGAAAATTTTTTTACACCCTTTTCATACCAAAAATATTTTTACACCCTTTTCAAACCGAAAATATTTTTCCACCCAATTCACACCTACACTTTTTTACACCCGCTTTTGACACCTCAAATTTATTTACACCCTTTTCATATCGAAAATATTTTGCCACCCATTTCACACCTACAATTTTTGCACCCCCTTTTCACACCTCAAATTTATTGACACCCTTTTCACACCGAAAATTTATTTACACCCTTTTCATACCAAAAATATTTTTACACCCTTTTCAAACCGAAAATATTTTGCCACCCAATTCACACCTACAATTTTTGCACCCCCTTTTCACACCTCAAATTTATTGACACCCTTTTCACACCGAAAATTTATTTACACCCTTTTCATACCAAAAATATTTTTACACCCTTTTCAAACCTCAAATATTTTTCCACCCAATTCACACCTACAATTTTTTACACCCGCTTTTGACACCTCAAATTTATTTACACCCTTTTCATACCGAAAATATTTTTCCACCCAATTCACACCTACAATTTTTGCACCCCCTTTTCACACCTCAAATTTATTTACACCCTTTTCAAACCGAAAATATTTTGCCACCCAATTCACACCTACAATTTTTGCACCCCCTTTTCACACCTCAAATTTATTGACACCCTTTTCACACCGAAAATTTATTGACACCCTTTTCACACCGAAAATTTATTTACACCCTTTTCATACCGAAAATATTTTTACACCCTTTTCACACCTCAAATATTTTTCCACCCAATTCACACCTACAATTTTTTACACCCGCTTTTGACACCTCAAATTTATTTACACCCTTTTCATACCGAAAATATTTTTCCACCCAATTCACATCTACAATTTTTGCACCCCCTTTTCACACCTCAAATTTATTGACACCCTTTTCACACCTCAAATTTATTTACACCCTTTTCACACCGAAAATTTATTTACACCCTTTTCATACCGAAAATATTTTTACACCCTTTTCACACCTCAAATATTTTTCCACCCAATTCACACCTACAATTTTTTACACCCGCTTTTGACACCTCAAATTTATTTACACCCTTTTCAAACCGAAAATACTTTTCCACCCAATTCACACCTACAATTTTTTACACCCGCTTTTGACACCTCAAATTTATTTACACCCTTTTCAAACCGAAAATATTTTGCCACCCAATTCACACCTACAATTTTTGCACCCCCTTTTCACACCTCAAATTTATTGACACCCTTTTCACACCGAAAATTTATTTACACCCTTTTCATACCAAAAATATTTTTACACCCTTTTCAAACCGAAAATATTTTTCCACCCAATTCACACCTACAATTTTTTACACCCACTTTTGACACCACAAATTTATTTACACCCTTTTCATACCGAAAATATTTTGCCACCCAATTCACACCTACAATTTTTGCACCCCCTTTTCACACCTCAAATTTATTGACACCCTTTTCACACCGAAAATTTATTTACACCCTTTTCATACCAAAAATATTTTTACACCCTTTTCAAACCGAAAATATTTTGCCACCCAATTCACACCTACAATTTTTGCACCCCCTTTTCACACCTCAAATTTCTTGACACCCTTTTCACACCGAAAATTTATTTACACCCTTTTCATACCAAAAATATTTTTACACCCTTTTCAAACCTCAAATATTTTTCCACCCAATTCACACCTACAATTTTTTACACCCGCTTTTGACACCTCAAATTTATTTACACCCTTTTCATACCGAAAATATTTTTCCACCCAATTCACACCTACAATTTTTGCACCCCCTTTTCACACCTCAAATTTATTTACACCCTTTTCAAACCGAAAATATTTTGCCACCTAATTCACACCTACAATTTTTGCACCCCCTTTTCACACCTCAAATTTATTGACACCCTTTTCACACCTCAAATTTATTGACACCCTTTTCACACCGAAAATTTATTTACACCCTTTTCATACCGAAAATATTTTTACACCCTTTTCACACCTCAAATATTTTTCCACCCAATTCACACCTACAATTTTTTACACTCGCTTTTGACACCTCAAATTTATTTACACCCTTTTCATACCGAAAATATTTTTCCACCCAATTCACACCTACAACTTTTGCACCCCCTTTTCACACCTCAAATTTATTTACACCCTTTTCAAACCGAAAATATTTTGCCACCCAATTCACACCTACAATTTTTACACCCCCTTTTCACACCTCAAATTTATTGACACCCTTTTCACACCTTAAATTTATTTACACCCTTTTCATACCGAAAATATTTTTACACCCTTTTCAAACCGAAAATATTTTTCCACCCAATTCACACCTACAATTTTTTACACCCGCTTTTAACACCTCAAATTTATTTACACCCATTTCAAACCAAAAATATTTTTCCACCCAATTCACACCTACAATTTTTTACACCCGCTTTTGACACCTCAAATTTATTTACACTCTTTTCAAACCGAAAATATTTTGCCACCCAATTCACACCGAAAATTTATTTACACCCTTTTCATACCGAAAATATTTTTACACCCTTTTCACACCTCAAATATTTTTCCACCCAATTCACACCTACAATTTTTTACACCCGCTTTTGACACCTCAAATTTATTTACACCCTTTTCATACAGAAAATATTTTTGCACCCAATTCACACATACAATTTTTGCACCCCCTTTTCACACCTCAAATTTATTTACACCCTTTTCAAACCGAAAATATTTTGCCACCCAATTCACACCTACAATTTTTGCACCCCCTTTTCACACCTCAAATTTATTGACACCCTTTTCACACCGAAAATTTATTTACACCCTTTTCATACCAAAAATATTTTTACACCCTTTTCAAACCTCAAATATTTTTCCACCCAATTCACACCTACAATTTTTTACACCCGCTTTTGACACCTCAAATTTATTTACACCCTTTTCATACCGAAAATATTTTTCCACCCAATTCACACCTACAATTTTTGCACCCCCTTTTCACACCTCAAATTTATTTACACCCTTTTCAAACCGAAAATATTTTGCCACCCAATTCACACCTACAATTTTTACACCCCCTTTTCACACCTCAAATTTATTGACACCCTTTTCACACCTCAAATTTATTGACACCCTTTTCATACCAAAAATATTTTTACACCCTTTTCAAACCTCAAATATTTTTCCACCCAATTCACACCTACAATTTTTTACACCCGCTTTTGACACCTCAAATTTATTTACACCCTTTTCAAATCGAAAATATTTTTCCACCCAATTCACACCTACAATTTTTGCACCCCCTTTTCACACCTCAAATTTATTGACACCCTTTTCACACCTCAAATTTATTGACACCCTTTTCAAACCGAAAATTTATTTACACCCTTTTCATACCGAAAATATTTTTACACCCTTTGCACACCTCAAATATTTTTCCACCCAATTCACACCTACAATTTTTTACACCCGCTTTTGACACCTCAAATTTATTTACACCCTTTTCAAACCGAAAATATTTTTCCACCTAATTAACACCTACAATTTTTTACACCCGCTTTTGACACCTCAAATTTATTTACACCCTTTTCAAACCGAAAATATTTTGCCACCCAATTCACACCTACAATTTTTGCACCCCCTTTTCACACCTCAAATTTATTGACACCCTTTTCACACCGAAAATTTATTTACACCCTTTTCATACCAAAAATATTTTTACACCCTTTTTCAAACCGAAAATATTTTGCCACCCAATTCACACCTACAATTTTTGCACCCCCTTTTCACACCTCAAATTTATTGACACCCTTTTCACACCGAAAATTTATTTACACCCTTTTCATACCAAAAATATTTTTACACCCTTTTCAAACCGAAAATATTTTTCCACCCAATTCACACCTACAATTTTTTACACCCGCTTTTGACACCTCAAATTTATTTACACCCTTTTCATACCGAAAATATTTTGCCACCCAATTCACACCTACAATTTTTACACCCCCTTTTCACACCTCAAATTTATTGACACCCTTTTCACACCGAAAATTTATTTACACCCTTTTCATACCGAAAATATTTTTACACCCTTTTCACACCTCAAATATTTTTCCACCCAATTCACACCTACAATTTTTTACACCCGCTTTTGACACCTCAAATTTATTTACACCCTTTTCAAACCGAAAATACTTTTCCACCCAATTCACACCTACAATTTTTTACACCCGCTTTTGACACCTCAAATTTATTTACACCCTTTTCAAACCGAAAATATTTTGCCACCCAATTCACACCTACAATTTTTGCACCCCCTTTTCACACCTCAAATTTATTGACACCCTTTTCACACCGAAAATTTATTTACACCCTTTTCATACCAAAAATATTTTTACACCCTTTTCAAACCGAAAATATTTTTCCACCCAATTCACACCTACAATTTTTTACACCCACTTTTGACACCACAAATTTATTTACACCCTTTTCATACCGAAAATATTTTGCCACCCAATTCACACCTACAATTTTTGCACCCCCTTTTCACACCTCAAATTTATTGACACCCTTTTCACACCGAAAATTTATTTACACCCTTTTCATACCAAAAATATTTTTACACCCTTTTCAAACCGAAAATATTTTGCCACCCAATTCACACCTACAATTTTTGCACCCCCTTTTCACACCTCAAATTTCTTGACACCCTTTTCACACCGAAAATTTATTTACACCCTTTTCATACCAAAAATATTTTTACACCCTTTTCAAACCTCAAATATTTTTCCACCCAATTCACACCTACAATTTTTTACACCCGCTTTTGACACCTCAAATTTATTTACACCCTTTTCATACCGAAAATATTTTTCCACCCAATTCACACCTACAATTTTTGCACCCCCTTTTCACACCTCAAATTTATTTACACCCTTTTCAAACCGAAAATATTTTGCCACCTAATTCACACCTACAATTTTTGCACCCCCTTTTCACACCTCAAATTTATTGACACCCTTTTCACACCTCAAATTTATTGACACCCTTTTCACACCGAAAATTTATTTACACCCTTTTCATACCGAAAATATTTTTACACCCTTTTCACACCTCAAATATTTTTCCACCCAATTCACACCTACAATTTTTTACACTCGCTTTTGACACCTCAAATTTATTTACACCCTTTTCATACCGAAAATATTTTTCCACCCAATTCACACCTACAACTTTTGCACCCCCTTTTCACACCTCAAATTTATTTACACCCTTTTCAAACCGAAAATATTTTGCCACCCAATTCACACCTACAATTTTTACACCCCCTTTTCACACCTCAAATTTATTGACACCCTTTTCACACCTTAAATTTATTTACACCCTTTTCATACCGAAAATATTTTTACACCCTTTTCAAACCGAAAATATTTTTCCACCCAATTCACACCTACAATTTTTTACACCCGCTTTTAACACCTCAAATTTATTTACACCCATTTCAAACCAAAAATATTTTTCCACCCAATTCACACCTACAATTTTTTACACCCGCTTTTGACACCTCAAATTTATTTACACTCTTTTCAAACCGAAAATATTTTGCCACCCAATTCACACCGAAAATTTATTTACACCCTTTTCATACCGAAAATATTTTTACACCCTTTTCACACCTCAAATATTTTTCCACCCAATTCACACCTACAATTTTTTACACCCGCTTTTGACACCTCAAATTTATTTACACCCTTTTCATACAGAAAATATTTTTGCACCCAATTCACACATACAATTTTTGCACCCCCTTTTCACACCTCAAATTTATTTACACCCTTTTCAAACCGAAAATATTTTGCCACCCAATTCACACCTACAATTTTTGCACCCCCTTTTCACACCTCAAATTTATTGACACCCTTTTCACACCGAAAATTTATTTACACCCTTTTCATACCAAAAATATTTTTACACCCTTTTCAAACCTCAAATATTTTTCCACCCAATTCACACCTACAATTTTTTACACCCGCTTTTGACACCTCAAATTTATTTACACCCTTTTCATACCGAAAATATTTTTCCACCCAATTCACACCTACAATTTTTGCACCCCCTTTTCACACCTCAAATTTATTTACACCCTTTTCAAACCGAAAATATTTTGCCACCCAATTCACACCTACAATTTTTACACCCCCTTTTCACACCTCAAATTTATTGACACCCTTTTCACACCTCAAATTTATTGACACCCTTTTCATACCAAAAATATTTTTACACCCTTTTCAAACCTCAAATATTTTTCCACCCAATTCACACCTACAATTTTTTACACCCGCTTTTGACACCTCAAATTTATTTACACCCTTTTCAAATCGAAAATATTTTTCCACCCAATTCACACCTACAATTTTTGCACCCCCTTTTCACACCTCAAATTTATTGACACCCTTTTCACACCTCAAATTTATTGACACCCTTTTCAAACCGAAAATTTATTTACACCCTTTTCATACCGAAAATATTTTTACACCCTTTGCACACCTCAAATATTTTTCCACCCAATTCACACCTACAATTTTTTACACCCGCTTTTGACACCTCAAATTTATTTACACCCTTTTCAAACCGAAAATATTTTTCCACCTAATTAACACCTACAATTTTTTACACCCGCTTTTGACACCTCAAATTTATTTACACCCTTTTCAAACCGAAAATATTTTGCCACCCAATTCACACCTACAATTTTTGCACCCCCTTTTCACACCTCAAATTTATTGACACCCTTTTCACACCGAAAATTTATTTACACCCTTTTCATACCAAAAATATTTTTACACCCTTTTTCAAACCGAAAATATTTTGCCACCCAATTCACACCTACAATTTTTGCACCCCCTTTTCACACCTCAAATTTATTGACACCCTTTTCACACCGAAAATTTATTTACACCCTTTTCATACCAAAAATATTTTTACACCCTTTTCAAACCGAAAATATTTTTCCACCCAATTCACACCTACAATTTTTTACACCCGCTTTTGACACCTCAAATTTATTTACACCCTTTTCATACCGAAAATATTTTGCCACCCAATTCACACCTACAATTTTTACACCCCCTTTTCACACCTCAAATTTATTGACACCCTTTTCACACCGAAAATTTATTTACACCCTTTTCATACCAAAAATATTTTTACACCCTTTTCAAACCTCAAATATTTTTCCACCCAATTCACACCTACAATTTTTTACACCCGCTTTTGACACCTCAAATTTATTTACACCCTTTTCAAACCGAAAATATTTTTCCACCCAATTCACACCTACAATTTTTGCACCTCCTTTTCACACCTCAAATTTATTTACACCCTTTTCAAACCGAAAATATTTTGCCACCCAATTCACACCTATTATTTTTACACCCCCTTTTCACACCTCAAATTTATTGACACCCTTTTCACACCTCAAATTTACTTACACCCTTTTCATACCAAAAATATTTTTACACCCTTTTCAAACCTTAAATATTTTTCCACCCAATTCACACCTACAATTTTTTACACCCGCTTTTGACACCTCAAATTTATTTACACCCTTTTCAAACCTCAAATATTTTTCCACCCAATTCACACCTACAATTTTTGCACCCCCTTTTCACACCTCAAATTTATTTACACCCTTTCGAAACCGAAAATATTTTGCCACCCAATTCACACCTACGATTTTTACACCCCCTTTTCACACCTCAAATTTATTGACACCCTTTTCAAACAAAAAATATTTTGCCACCCAATTCACACCTACAATTTTTGCACCCCCTTTTCACACCTCAAATTTTTTTACACCCTTTTCACACCTCAAATTTATTTACACCCTTTTCAAACCGAAAATATTTTTCCACCCAATTCACACCTACAATTTTTGCACCCCCTTTTCACACCTCAAATTTATTTACACCCTTTTCAAACCGAAAATATTTTGCCACCCAATTCACACCTATTATTTTTACACCCCCTTTTCACACCTCAAATTTATTGACACCCTTTTCACACCTCAAATTTATTGACACCCTTTTCACACCTCAAATTTATTTACACCCTTTTCATACCAAAAATATTTTTACACCCTTTTCAAACCTTAAATATTTTTCCACCCAATTCACACCTACAATTTTTTACACCCGCTTTTGACACCTCAAATTTATTTACACCCTTTTCAAACCTCAAATATTTTTCCACCCAATTCACACCTACAATTTTTGCACCCCCTTTTCACACCTCAAATTTATTTACACCCTTTCGAAACCGAAAATATTTTGCCACCTAATTCACACCTACGATTTTTACACCCCCTTTTCACACCTCAAATTTATTGACGCCCTTTTCAAACAAAAAATATTTTGCCACCCAATTCACACCTACAATTTTTACACCCCCTTTTCACACCTCAAATTTATTGACACCCTTTTCACACCTCAAATTTATTTACACCCTTTTCATACCAAAAATATTTTTACACCCTTTTCAAACCTCAAATATTTTTCCACCCAATTCACACCTACAATTTCTTACACCCGCTTTTGACACCTCAAATTTATTTACACCCTTTTCAAACCGAAAATATTTTTTCACCCAATTCACACCTACAATTTTTGCACCCCCTTTTCACACCTCAAATTTATTTACACCCTTTTCAAACCGAAAATATTTTGCCACCCAATTCACACCTACAATTTTTACACCCCCTTTTCACACCTCAAATTTATTGACACCCTTTTCACACCTTAAATTTATTTACACCCTTTTCATACCAAAAATATTTTTACACCCTTTTCAAACCTCAAATATTTTTCCACCCAATTCACACCTACAATTTTTTACACCCGCTTTTGACACCTCAAATTTATTTACACCCTTTTCAAACCGAAAATATTTTTCCACCCAATTCACACCTACAATTTTTGCACCCCATTTTAACACCTCAAATTTTTTTACACCCTTTTCACACCTCAAAATTTATTTACACCCTTTTCAAACCGAAAATATTTTTCCACCCAATTCACACCTACAATTTTTGCACCCCCTTTTCACCCCTCAAATTTATTTACACCCTTTTCACACCTCAAATTTATTTACACCCTTTTCATACCGAAAATATTTTTACAGCCTTTTCACACCTCAAATTTTTTACACCCAATTCACACCTACAACTTTTTACACCCGCTTTTGACACCTCAAATTTATTGACACCCTTTTCAAACCGAAAATATTTTTCCACCCAATTCACAGCTACAATTTTTGCACCCCCTTTTCACACCTCAAATTTATTTACACCCTTTTCAAACCGAAAATATTTTGCCATCAAATTCACACCTACAATTTTTACACCCCCTTTTCACATCTCAAATTTATTGACACCCTTTTCACACCTCAAATTTATTTACACCCTTTTCATACCAAAAATATTTTTACACCCTTTTCAAACCTCAAATATTTTTCCACCCAATTCACACCTACAATTTTTTACACCCGCTTTTGACACCTCAAATTTATTTACACCCTTTTCAAACCGAAAATATTTTTCCACCCAATTCACACCTACAATTTTTGCACCCCCTTTTCACACCTCAAATTTATTTACACCCTTTTCAAACCGAAAATATTTTGCCACCCAATTCACACCTACAATTTTTACACCTCCTTTTCACACCTCAAATTTATTGACACCCTTTTCACACCTTAAATTTATTTACACCCTTTTCATACCAAAAATATTTTTACACCCTTTTCAAACCTCAAATATTTTTCCACCCAATTCACACCTACAATTTTTTACACCCGCTTTTGACACCTCAAATTTATTTACACCCTTTTCAAACCGAAAATATTTTTCCACCCAATTCACACCTACAATTTTTGCACCTCCTTTTCACACCTCAAATTTATTTACACCCATTTCAAACCGAAAATATTTTGCCACCCAATTCACACCTATTATTTTTACACCCCCTTTTCACACCTCAAATTTATTGACACCCTTTTCACACCTCAAATTTATTGACACCCTTTTCACACCTCAAATTTATTTACACCCTTTTCATACCAAAAATATTTTTACACCCTTTTCAAACCTTAAATATTTTTCCACCCAATTCACACCTACAATTTTTTACACCCGCTTTTGACACCTCAAATTTATTTACACCCTTTTCAAACCTCAAATATTTTTCCACCCAATTCACACCTACAATTTTTGCACCCCCTTTTCACACCTCAAATTTATTTACACCCTTTCGAAACCGAAAATATTTTGCCACCTAATTCACACCTACGATTTTTACACCCCCTTTTCACACCTCAAATTTATTGACGCCCTTTTCAAACAAAAAATATTTTGCCACCCAATTCACACCTACAATTTTTACACCCCCTTTTCACACCTCAAATTTATTGACACCCTTTTCACACCTCAAATTTATTTACACCCTTTTCATACCAAAAATATTTTTACACCCTTTTCAAACCTCAAATATTTTTCCACCCAATTCACACCTACAATTTTTTACACCCGCTTTTGACACCTCAAATTTATTTACACCCTTTTCAAACCGAAAATATTTTTCCACCCAATTCACACCTACAATTTTCTTACACCCGCTTTTGACACCTCAAATTTATTTACACCCTTTTCAAACCGAAAATATTTTGCCACCCAATTCACACCGAAAATTTATTTACACCCTTTTCATACCGAAAATATTTTTACACCCTTTTCACACCGAAAATATTTTTCCACCCAATTCAAACCTACAATTTTTTACACCCGCTTTTGACACCTCAAATTTATTTACACCCTTTTCAAACCGAAAATATTTTTCCACCCAATTCACACCTACAATTTTTGCACCTCCTTTTCACACCTCAAATTTATTTACACCCATTTCAAACCGAAAATATTTTGCCACCCAATTCACACCTATTATTTTTACACCCCCTTTTCACACCTCAAATTTATTGACACCCTTTTCACACCTCAAATTTATTGACACCCTTTTCACACCTCAAATTTATTTACACCCTTTTCATACCAAAAATATTTTTACACCCTTTTCAAACCTTAAATATTTTTCCACCCAATTCACACCTACAATTTTTTACACCCGCTTTTGACACCTCAAATTTATTTACACCCTTTTCAAACCTCAAATATTTTTCCACCCAATTCACACCTACAATTTTTGCACCCCCTTTTCACACCTCAAATTTATTTACACCCTTTCGAAACCGAAAATATTTTGCCACCTAATTCACACCTACGATTTTTACACCCCCTTTTCACACCTCAAATTTATTGACGCCCTTTTCAAACAAAAAATATTTTGCCACCCAATTCACACCTACAATTTTTACACCCCCTTTTCACACCTCAAATTTATTGACACCCTTTTCACACCTCAAATTTATTTACACCCTTTTCATACCAAAAATATTTTTACACCCTTTTCAAACCTCAAATATTTTTCCACCCAATTCACACCTACAATTTTTTACACCCGCTTTTGACACCTCAAATTTATTTACACCCTTTTCAAACCGAAAATATTTTTCCACCCAATTCACACCTACAATTTTTTACACCCGCTTTTGACACCTCAAATTTATTTACACCCTTTTCAAACCGAAAATATTTTTCCACCCAATTCACACCTACAATTTTTGCACCCCCTTTTCACACCTCAAATTTATTGACACCCTTTTCACATCTCAAATTTATTTACACCCTTTTCATACCAAAAATATTTTTACACCCTTTTCAAACCTCAAATATTTTTCCACCCAATTCACACCTACAATTTCTTACACCCGCTTTTGACACCTCAAATTTATTTACACCCTTTTCAAACCGAAAATATTTTTTCACCCAATTCACACCTACAATTTTTGCACCCCCTTTTCACACCTCAAATTTATTTACACCCTTTTCAAACCGAAAATATTTTGCCACCCAATTCACACCTACAATTTTTACACCCCCTTTTCACACCTCAAATTTATTGACACCCTTGTCACACCTTAAATTTATTTACACCCTTTTCATACAAAAAATATTTTTACACCCTTTTCAAACCTCAAATATTTTTCCACCCAATTCACACCTACAATTTTTTACACCCGCTTTTGACACCTCAAATTTATTTACACCCTTTTCAAACCGAAAATATTTTTCCACCCAATTCACACCTACAATTTTTGCACCCCATTTTCACACCTCAAATTTTTTTACACCCTTTTCACACCTCAAATTTATTTACACCCTTTTCAAACCGAAAATATTTTTTCACCCAATTCACACCTACAATTTTTGCACCCCCTTTTCACACCTCAAATTTATTTACACCCTTTTCAAACCGAAAATATTTTTTCACCCAATTCACACCTACAATTTTTGCACCCCCTTTTCACACCTCAAATTTATTTACACCCTTTTCAAACCGAAAATATTTTGCCACCCAATTCACACCTACAATTTTTACACCCCCTTTTCACACCTCAAATTTATTGACACCCTTTTCACACCTTAAATTTATTTACACCCTTTTCATACCAAAAATATTTTTACACCCTTTTCAAACCTCAAATATTTTTCCACCCAATTCACACCTACAATTTTTTACACCCGCTTTTGACACCTCAAATTTATTTACACCCTTTTCAAACCGAAAATATTTTTCCACCCAATTCACACCTACAATTTTTGCACCCCATTTTCACACCTCAAATTTTTTTACACCCTTTTCACACCTCAAAATTTATTTACACCCTTTTCAAACCGAAAATATTTTTCCACCCAATTCACACCTACAATTTTTGCACCCCCTTTTCACCCCTCAAATTTATTTACACCCTTTTCACACCTCAAATTTATTTACACCCTTTTCATACCGAAAATATTTTTACAGCCTTTTCACACCTCAAATTTTTTACACCCAATTCACACCTACAACTTTTTACACCCGCTTTTGACACCTCAAATTTATTGACACCCTTTTCAAACCGAAAATATTTTTCCACCCAATTCACAGCTACAATTTTTGCACCCCCTTTTCACACCTCAAATTTATTTACACCCTTTTCAAACCGAAAATATTTTGCCATCAAATTCACACCTACAATTTTTACACCCCCTTTTCACATCTCAAATTTATTGACACCCTTTTCACACCTCAAATTTATTTACACCCTTTTCATACCAAAAATATTTTTACACCCTTTTCAAACCTCAAATATTTTTCCACCCAATTCACACCTACAATTTTTTACACCCGCTTTTGACACCTCAAATTTATTTACACCCTTTTCAAACCGAAAATATTTTTCCACCCAATTCACACCTACAATTTTTGCACCCCCTTTTCACACCTCAAATTTATTTACACCCTTTTCAAACCGAAAATATTTTGCCACCCAATTCACACCTACAATTTTTACACCTCCTTTTCACACCTCAAATTTATTGACACCCTTTTCACACCTTAAATTTATTTACACCCTTTTCATACCAAAAATATTTTTACACCCTTTTCAAACCTCAAATATTTTTCCACCCAATTCACACCTACAATTTTTTACACCCGCTTTTGACACCTCAAATTTATTTACACCCTTTTCAAACCGAAAATATTTTTCCACCCAATTCACACCTACAATTTTTGCACCTCCTTTTCACACCTCAAATTTATTTACACCCATTTCAAACCGAAAATATTTTGCCACCCAATTCACACCTATTATTTTTACACCCCCTTTTCACACCTCAAATTTATTGACACCCTTTTCACACCTCAAATTTATTGACACCCTTTTCACACCTCAAATTTATTTACACCCTTTTCATACCAAAAATATTTTTACACCCTTTTCAAACCTTAAATATTTTTCCACCCAATTCACACCTACAATTTTCTACACCCGCTTTTGACACCTCAAATTTATTTACACCCTTTTCAAACCTCAAATATTTTTCCACCCAATTCACACCTACAATTTTTGCACCCCCTTTTCACACCTCAAATTTATTTACACCCTTTCGAAACCGAAAATATTTTGCCACCTAATTCACACCTACGATTTTTACACCCCCTTTTCACACCTCAAATTTATTGACGCCCTTTTCAAACAAAAAATATTTTGCCACCCAATTCACACCTACAATTTTTACACCCCCTTTTCACACCTCAAATTTATTGACACCCTTTTCACACCTCAAATTTATTTACACCCTTTTCATACCAAAAATATTTTTACACCCTTTTCAAACCTCAAATATTTTTCCACCCAATTCACACCTACAATTTTTTACACCCGCTTTTGACACCTCAAATTTATTTACACCCTTTTCAAACCGAAAATATTTTTCCACCCAATTCACACCTACAATTTTTTACACCCGCTTTTGACACCTCAAATTTATTTACACCCTTTTCAAACCGAAAATATTTTTCCACCCAATTCACACCTACAATTTTTGCACCCCCTTTTCACACCTCAAATTTATTGACACCCTTTTCACATCTCAAATTTATTTACACCCTTTTCATACCAAAAATATTTTTACACCCTTTTCAAACCTCAAATATTTTTCCACCCAATTCACACCTACAATTTCTTACACCCGCTTTTGACACCTCAAATTTATTTACACCCTTTTCAAACCGAAAATATTTTTTCACCCAATTCACACCTACAATTTTTGCACCCCCTTTTCACACCTCAAATTTATTTACACCCTTTTCAAACCGAAAATATTTTGCCACCCAATTCACACCTACAATTTTTACACCCCCTTTTCACACCTCAAATTTATTGACACCCTTGTCACACCTTAAATTTATTTACACCCTTTTCATACAAAAAATATTTTTACACCCTTTTCAAACCTCAAATATTTTTCCACCCAATTCACACCTACAATTTTTTACACCCGCTTTTGACACCTCAAATTTATTTACACCCTTTTCAAACCGAAAATATTTTTCCACCCAATTCACACCTACAATTTTTGCACCCCATTTTCACACCTCAAATTTTTTTACACCCTTTTCACACCTCAAAATTTATTTACACCCTTTTCAAACCGAAAATATTTTTCCACCCAATTCACACCTACAATTTTTGCACCCCCTTTTCACCCCTCAAATTTATTTACACCCTTTTCACACCTCAAATTTATTTACACCCTTTTCATACCGAAAATATTTTTACACCCTTTTCACACCTCAAATTTTTTACACCCAATTCACACCTACAACTTTTTACACCTGCTTTTGACACCTCAAATTTATTGACACCCTTTTCAAACCGAAAATATTTTTCCACCCAATTCACAGCTACAATTTTTGCACCCCCTTTTCACACCTCAAATTTATTTACACCCTTTTCAAACCGAAAATATTTTGCCATCAAATTCACACCTACAATTTTTACACCCCCTTTTCACATCTCAAATTTATTGACACCCTTTTCACACCTCAAATTTATTTACACCCTTTTCATACCAAAAATATTTTTACACCCTTTTCAAACCTCAAATATTTTTCCACCCAATTCACACCTACAATTTTTTACACCCGCTTTTGACACCTCAAATTTATTTACACCCTTTTCAAACCGAAAATATTTTTCCACCCAATTCACACCTACAATTTTTGCACCCCCTTTTCACACCTCAAATTTATTTACACCCTTTTCAAACCGAAAATATTTTGCCACCCAATTCACACCTACAATTTTTACACCCCCTTTTCACACCTCAAATTTATTGACACCCTTTTCGCACCTCAAATTTATTTACACCCTTTTCATACCAATAATATTTTTACACCCTTTTCAAACCTCAAATATTTTTCCACCCATTTCACACCTACAATTTTTTACACCCGCTTTTGACACCTCAAATTTATTTACACCCTTTTGAAACCGAAAATATTTTTCCACCCAATTCACACCTACAATTTTTGCACCCCCTTTTCACACCTCAAATTTTTTTACTCCCTTTTCACACCTCAAATTTATTTACACCCTTTTCAAACCGAAAATATTTTTCCACCCAATTCACACCTAAAATTTTTACACCCCATTTTCACACCTCAAATTTTTTTACACCCTTTTCACACCTCAAATTTATTTACACCCTTTTCAAACCGAAAATATTTTTCCACCCAATTCACACCTACAATTTTTGCACCCCCTTTTCACACCTCAAATTTATTTACACCCTTTTCACACCTCAAATTTATTTACACCCTTTTCATACCAAAAATATTTTTACACCCATTTCACACCTCAAATATTTTACACCCAATTCACACCTACAATTTTTTACACCCGCTTTTGACACCTCAAATTTATTTACACCCTTTTCAAATCGAAAATATTTTTCCACCCAATTCACACCTACAATTTTTGCACCCCCTTTTCACACCTCAAATTTATTTACACCCTTTTCAAACCGAAAATATTTTGCCACCCAATTCACACCTACCATTTTTACACCCCCTTTTCACACCTCAAATTTATTGACACCCTTTTCACACCTCAAATTTATTTACACCCTTTTCATACCAAAAATATTTTTACACCCTTTTCAAACCTCAAATATTTTTCCACCCAATTCACACCTACAATTTTTTACACCCGCTTTTGACACCTCAAATTTATTTACACCCTTTTCAAACCGAAAATATTTTTCCACCCAATTCACACCTACAATTTTTGCACCCCCTTTTCACACCTCAAATTTTTTTACACCCTTTTCACACCTCAAAATTTATTTACACCCTTTTCAAACCGAAAATATTTTTCCACCCAATTCACACCTACAATTTTTGCACCCCCTTTTCACCCCTCAAATTTATTTACACCCTTTTCACACCTCAAATTTATTTACACCCTTTTCAAACCGAAAATATTTTTCCACCCAATTCACACCTACAATTTTTTACACCCGTTTTTGACACCTCAAATTTATTTACACCCTTTTCAAACCGAAAATATTTTTCCACCCAATTCACACCTACAATTTTTGCACCCCCTTTTCACACCTCAAATTTATTTACACCCTTTTCATACCGAAAATATTTTTACACCCTTTTCACACCTCAAATTTTTTACACCCAATTCACACCTACAATTTTTTACACCCGCTTTTGACACCTCAAATTTATTTACACCCTTTTCAAACCGAAAATATTTTTCCACCCAATTCACACCTACAATTTTTGCACCCCCTTTTCACACCTCAAATTTATTTACACCCTTTTCATACCTCAAATTTATTTACACCCTTTTCATACCAAAAATATTTTTACACCCTTTTCACACCTCAAATTTTTTACACCCAATTCACACCTACAATTTTTTACACCCGTTTTTGACACCTCAAATTTATTTACACCCTTTTCAAATCGAAAATATTTTTCCACCCAATTCACACCTACAATTTTTGCACCCTCTTTTCACACCTCAAATTTATTTACACCCTTTTCAAACCGAAAATATTTTGCCACCCAATTCACACCTACCATTTTTACACCCCCTTTTCACACCTCAAATTTATTGACACCCTTTTCACACCTCAAATTTATTTACACCCTTTTCATACCGAAAATATTTTTCCACCCAATTCACACCTACAATTTTTGCACCCCCTTTTCACACCTCAAATTTATTTACACCCTTTTCAAACCGAAAATATTTTGCCACCCAATTCACACCTACAATTTTTGCACCCCCTTTTCACACCTCAAATTTATTGACACCCTTTTCCCACCTCAAATTTATTGACACCCTTTTCACACCGAAAATTTATTTACACCCTTTTCATACCGAAAATATTTTTACACCCTTTTCACACCTCAAATTTTTTACACCCAATTCACACCTACAATTTTTTACACCCGCTTTTGACACCTCAAATTTATTTACACCCTTTTCAAATCGAAAATATTTTTCCACCCAATTCACACCTACAATTTTTGCACCCCCTTTTCACACCTCAAATTTATTTACACCCTTTTCAAACCGAAAGTATTTTGCCACCCAATTCACACCTACCATTTTTACACCCCCTTTTCACACCTCAAATTTATTGACACCCTTTTCACACCTCAAATTTATTGACACCCTTTTCACACCGAAAATTTATTTACACCCTTTTCATACCGAAAATATTTTTACACCCTTTTCACACCTCAAATTTTTTACACCCAATTCACACCTACAATTTTTTACACCCGCTTTTGACACCTCAAATTTATTTACACCCTTTTCAAACCGAAAATATTTTTCCACCCAATTCACAGCTACAATTTTTGCACCCCCTTTTCACACCTCAAATTTATTTACACCCTTTTCAAACCGAAAATATTTTGCCATCAAATTCACACCTACAATTTTTACACCCCCTTTTCACATCTCAAATTTATTGACACCCTTTTCACACCTCAAATTTATTTACACCCTTTTCATACCAAAAATATTTTTACACCCTTTTCAAACCTCAAATATTTTTCCACCCAATTCACACCTACAATTTTTTACACCCGCTTTTGACACCTCAAATTTATTTACACCCTTTTCAAACCGAAAATATTTTTCCACCCAATTCACACCTACAATTTTTGCACCCCCTTTTCACACCTCAAATTTATTTACACCCTTTTCAAACCGAAAATATTTTGCCACCCAATTCACACCTACAATTTTTACACCCCCTTTTCACACCTCAAATTTATTGACACCCTTTTCGCACCTCAAATTTATTTACACCCTTTTCATACCAATAATATTTTTACACCCTTTTCAAACCTCAAATATTTTTCCACCCATTTCACACCTACAATTTTTTACACCCGCTTTTGACACCTCAAATTTATTTACACCCTTTTGAAACCGAAAATATTTTTCCACCCAATTCACACCTACAATTTTTGCACCCCCTTTTCACACCTCAAATTTTTTTACTCCCTTTTCACACCTCAAATTTATTTACACCCTTTTCAAACCGAAAATATTTTTCCACCCAATTCACACCTAAAATTTTTACACCCCATTTTCACACCTCAAATTTTTTTACACCCTTTTCACACCTCAAATTTATTTACACCCTTTTCAAACCGAAAATATTTTTCCACCCAATTCACACCTACAATTTTTGCACCCCCTTTTCACACCTCAAATTTATTTACACCCTTTTCACACCTCAAATTTATTTACACCCTTTTCATACCAAAAATATTTTTACACCCATTTCACACCTCAAATATTTTACACCCAATTCACACCTACAATTTTTTACACCCGCTTTTGACACCTCAAATTTATTTACACCCTTTTCAAATCGAAAATATTTTTCCACCCAATTCACACCTACAATTTTTGCACCCCCTTTTCACACCTCAAATTTATTTACACCCTTTTCAAACCGAAAATATTTTGCCACCCAATTCACACCTACCATTTTTACACCCCCTTTTCACACCTCAAATTTATTGACACCCTTTTCACACCTCAAATTTATTTACACCCTTTTCGTACCAAAAATATTTTTACACCCTTTTCAAACCTCAAATATTTTTCCACCCAATTCACACCTACAATTTTTTACACCCGCTTTTGACACCTCAAATTTATTTACACCCTTTTCAAACCGAAAATATTTTTCCACCCAATTCACACCTACAATTTTTGCACCCCCTTTTCACACCTCAAATTTTTTTACACCCTTTTCACACCTCAAAATTTATTTACACCCTTTTCAAACCGAAAATATTTTTCCACCCAATTCACACCTACAATTTTTGCACCCCCTTTTCACCCCTCAAATTTATTTACACCCTTTTCACACCTCAAATTTATTTACACCCTTTTCAAACCGAAAATATTTTTCCACCCAATTCACACCTACAATTTTTTACACCCGTTTTTGACACCTCAAATTTATTTACACCCTTTTCAAACCGAAAATATTTTTCCACCCAATTCACACCTACAATTTTTGCACCCCCTTTTCACACCTCAAATTTATTTACACCCTTTTCATACCGAAAATATTTTTACACCCTTTTCACACCTCAAATTTTTTACACCCAATTCACACCTACAATTTTTTACACCCGCTTTTGACACCTCAAATTTATTTACACCCTTTTCAAACCGAAAATATTTTTCCACCCAATTCACACCTACAATTTTTGCACCCCCTTTTCACACCTCAAATTTATTTACACCCTTTTCATACCTCAAATTTATTTACACCCTTTTCATACCAAAAATATTTTTACACCCTTTTCACACCTCAAATTTTTTACACCCAATTCACACCTACAATTTTTTACACCCGCTTTTGACACCTCAAATTTATTTACACCCTTTTCAAATCGAAAATATTTTTCCACCCAATTCACACCTACAATTTTTGCACCCTCTTTTCACACCTCAAATTTATTTACACCCTTTTCAAACCGAAAATATTTTGCCACCCAATTCACACCTACCATTTTTACACCCCCTTTTCACACCTCAAATTTATTGACACCCTTTTCACACCTCAAATTTATTTACACCCTTTTCATACCGAAAATATTTTTCCACCCAATTCACACCTACAATTTTTGCACCCCCTTTTCACACCTCAAATTTATTTACACCCTTTTCAAACCGAAAATATTTTGCCACCCAATTCACACCTACAATTTTTGCACCCCCTTTTCACACCTCAAATTTATTTACACCCTTTTCATACCGAAAATATTTTTCCACCCAATTCACACCTACAATTTTTGCACCCCCTTTTCACACCTCAAATTTATTTACACCCTTTTCACACCTCAAATTTATTTACACCCTTTTCATACCAAAAATATTTTTACACCCATTTCACACCTCAAATATTTTACACCCAATTCA
This sequence comes from Vigna unguiculata, assembly GCF_037176805.1. Classification (NCBI taxonomy): domain Eukaryota; kingdom Viridiplantae; phylum Streptophyta; class Magnoliopsida; order Fabales; family Fabaceae; genus Vigna; species Vigna unguiculata. The sequence continues at coordinate 459,983 of NW_028196700.1, read as the reverse complement.
CACCTACAATTTTTTACACCCGCTTTTGACACCTCAAATTTATTTACACCCTTTTCAAATCGAAAATATTTTTCCACCCAATTCACACCTACAATTTTTGCACCCCCTTTTCACACCTCAAATTTATTTACACCCTTTTCAAACCGAAAATATTTTGCCACCCAATTCACACCTACCATTTTTACACCCCCTTTTCACACCTCAAATTTATTGACACCCTTTTCACACCTCAAATTTATTTACACCCTTTTCGTACCAAAAATATTTTTACACCCTTTTCAAACCTCAAATATTTTTCCACCCAATTCACACCTACAATTTTTTACACCCGCTTTTGACACCTCAAATTTATTTACACCCTTTTCAAACCGAAAATATTTTTCCACCCAATTCACACCTACAATTTTTGCACCCCCTTTTCACACCTCAAATTTTTTTACACCCTTTTCACACCTCAAAATTTATTTACACCCTTTTCAAACCGAAAATATTTTTCCACCCAATTCACACCTACAATTTTTGCACCCCCTTTTCACCCCTCAAATTTATTTACACCCTTTTCACACCTCAAATTTATTTACACCCTTTTCAAACCGAAAATATTTTTCCACCCAATTCACACCTACAATTTTTTACACCCGTTTTTGACACCTCAAATTTATTTACACCCTTTTCAAACCGAAAATATTTTTCCACCCAATTCACACCTACAATTTTTGCACCCCCTTTTCACACCTCAAATTTATTTACACCCTTTTCATACCGAAAATATTTTTACACCCTTTTCACACCTCAAATTTTTTACACCCAATTCACACCTACAATTTTTTACACCCGCTTTTGACACCTCAAATTTATTTACACCCTTTTCAAACCGAAAATATTTTTCCACCCAATTCACACCTACAATTTTTGCACCCCCTTTTCACACCTCAAATTTATTTACACCCTTTTCATACCTCAAATTTATTTACACCCTTTTCATACCAAAAATATTTTTACACCCTTTTCACACCTCAAATTTTTTACACCCAATTCACACCTACAATTTTTTACACCCGCTTTTGACACCTCAAATTTATTTACACCCTTTTCAAATCGAAAATATTTTTCCACCCAATTCACACCTACAATTTTTGCACCCTCTTTTCACACCTCAAATTTATTTACACCCTTTTCAAACCGAAAATATTTTGCCACCCAATTCACACCTACCATTTTTACACCCCCTTTTCACACCTCAAATTTATTGACACCCTTTTCACACCTCAAATTTATTTACACCCTTTTCATACCGAAAATATTTTTCCACCCAATTCACACCTACAATTTTTGCACCCCCTTTTCACACCTCAAATTTATTTACACCCTTTTCAAACCGAAAATATTTTGCCACCCAATTCACACCTACAATTTTTGCACCCCCTTTTCACACCTCAAATTTATTGACACCCTTTTCCCACCTCAAATTTATTGACACCCTTTTCACACCGAAAATTTATTTACACCCTTTTCATACCGAAAATATTTTTACACCCTTTTCACACCTCAAATTTTTTACACCCAATTCACACCTACAATTTTTTACACCCGCTTTTGACACCTCAAATTTATTTACACCCTTTTCAAATCGAAAATATTTTTCCACCCAATTCACACCTACAATTTTTGCACCCCCTTTTCACACCTCAAATTTATTTACACCCTTTTCAAACCGAAAGTATTTTGCCACCCAATTCACACCTACCATTTTTACACCCCCTTTTCACACCTCAAATTTATTGACACCCTTTTCACACCTCAAATTTATTGACACCCTTTTCACACCGAAAATTTATTTACACCCTTTTCATACCGAAAATATTTTTACACCCTTTTCACACCTCAAATTTTTTACACCCAATTCACACCTACAATTTTTTACACCCGCTTTTGACACCTCAAATTTATTTACACCCTTTTCAAACCGAAAATATTTTTCCACCCAATTCACACCTACAATTTTTGCACCCCCTTTTCACACCTCAAATTTATTTACACCCTTTTCATACCTCAAATTTATTTACACCCTTTTCATACCAAAAATATTTTTACACCCTTTTCACACCTCAAATTTTTTACACCCAATTCACACCTACAATTTTTTACACCCGCTTTTGACACCTCAAATTTATTTACACCCTTTTCAAATCGAAAATATTTTTCCACCCAATTCACACCTACAATTTTTGCACCCCCTTTTCACACCTCAAATTTATTTACACCCTTTTCAAACCGAAAATATTTTGCCACCCAATTCACACCTACCATTTTTACACCCCCTTTTCACACCTCAAATTTATTGACACCCTTTTCACACCTCAAATTTATTTACACCCTTTTCAAATCGAAAATATTTTTCCACCCAATTCACACCTACAATTTTTGCACCCCCTTTTCACACCTCAAATTTATTTACACCCTTTTCAAACCGAAAATATTTTGCCACCCAATTCACACCTACCATTTTTACACCCCCTTTTCACACCTCAAATTTATTGACACCCTTTTCACACCTCAAATTTATTTACACCCTTTTCATACCGAAAATATTTTTCCACCCAATTCACACCTACAATTTTTGCACCCCCTTTTCACACCTCAAATTTATTTACACCCTTTTCATACCGAAAATATTTTTCCACCCAATTCACACCTACAATTTTTGCACCCCCTTTTCACACCTCAAATTTATTTACACCCTTTTCAAACCGAAAATATTTTGCCACCCAATTCACACCTACAATTTTTACACCCCCTTTTCACACCTCAAATTTATTGACACCCTTTTCACACCTCAAATTTATTTACACCCTTTTCATACCAAAAATATTTTTACACCCTTTTCAAACCGAAAATATTTTTCCACCCAATTCACACCTACAATTTTTTACACCCGCTTTTGGCAACTCAAATTTATTTACACCCTTTTCAAACCGAAAATATTTTTCCACCCAATTCACACCTACAATTTTTTACACCCGCTTTTGACACCTCAAATTTATTTACACCCTTTTCAAACCGAAAATATTTTGCCACCCAATTCACACCGAAAATTTATTTACACCCTTTTCATACCGAAAATATTTTTACATCCTTTTCACACCTCAAATATTTTTCCACCCAATTCACACCTACAATTTTTGCACCCCCTTTTCACACCTCAAATTTATTTACACCCTTTTCAAACCGAAAATATTTTGCCACCCAATTCACACCTACCATTTTTACACCCCCTTTTCACACCTCAAATTTATTGACACCCTTTTCACACCTCAAATTTATTTACACCCTTTTCATACCGAAAATATTTTTCCACCCAATTCACACCTACAATTTTTGCACCCCCTTTTCACACCTCAAATTTATTTACACCCTTTTCATACCGAAAATATTTTTCCACCCAATTCACACCTACAATTTTTGCACCCCCTTTTCACACCTCAAATTTATTTACACCCTTTTCAAACCGAAAATATTTTGCCACCCAATTCACACCTACAATTTTTACACCCCCTTTTCACACCTCAAATTTATTGACACCCTTTTCACACCTCAAATTTATTTACACCCTTTTCATACCAAAAATATTTTTACACCCTTTTCAAACCGAAAATATTTTTCCACCCAATTCACACCTACAATTTTTTACACCCGCTTTTGACACCTCAAATTTATTTACACCCTTTTCAAACCGAAAATATTTTTCCACCCAATTCACACCTACAATTTTTTACACCCGCTTTTGACACCTCAAATTTATTTACACCCTTTTCAAACCGAAAATATTTTGCCACCCAATTCACACCGAAAATTTATTTACACCCTTTTCATACCGAAAATATTTTTACATCCTTTTCACACCTCAAATATTTTTCCACCCAATTCACACCTACAATTTTTTACACCCGCTTTTGACACCTCAAATTTATTTACACCCTTTTCATACAGAAAATATTTTTCCACCCAATTCACACCTACAATTTTTGCACCCCCTTTTCACACCTCAAATTTATTTACACCCTTTTCAAACCGAAAATATTTTGCCACCCAATTCACACCTACAATTTTTGCACCCCCTTTTCACACCTCAAATTTATTGACACCCTTTTCACACCGAAAATTTATTTACACCCTTTTCATACCAAAAATATTTTTACACACTTTTCAAACCTCAAATATTTTTCCACCCAATTCACACCTACAATTTTTTACACCCGCTTTTGACACCTCAAATTTATTTACACCCTTTTCATACCGAAAATATTTTTCCACCCAATTCACACCTACAATTTTTGCACCCCCTTTTCACACCTCAAATTTATTTACACCCTTTTCAAACCGAAAATATTTTGCCACCCAATTCACACCTACAATTTTTACACCCCCTTTTCACACCTCAAATTTATTGACACCCTTTTCACACCTCAAATTTATTTACACCCTTTTCATACCAAAAATATTTTTACACCCTTTTCAAACCGAAAATATTTTTCCACCCAATTCACACCTACAATTTTTTACACCCGCTTTTGACACCTAAAATTTATTTACACCCTTTTCAAACCGAAAATATTTTTCCACCCAATTCACACCTACAATTTTTTACACCCGCTTTTGACACCTCAAATTTATTTACACCCTTTTCAAACCGAAAATATTTTGCCACCCAATTCACACCGAAAATTTATTTACACCTTTTTCATACCGAAAATATTTTTACACCCTTTTCACACCTCAAATATTTTTCCACCCAATTCACACCTACAATTTTTTACACCCGCTTTTGACACCTCAAATTTATTTACACCCTTTTCATACAGAAAATATTTTTCCACCCAATTCACACCTACAATTTTTGCACCCCCTTTTCACACCTCAAATTTATTTACACCCTTTTCAAAACGAAAATATTTTGCCACCCAATTCACACCTACAATTTTTGCACCCCCTCTTCACACCTCAAATTTATTGACACCCTTTTCACACCTCAAATTTATTTACACCCTTTTCATACCAAAAATATTTTTACACCCTTTTCAAACCTCAAATATTTTTCCACCCAATTCACACCTACAATTTTTTACACCCGCTTTTGACACCTCAAATTTATTTACACCCTTTTCATACCGAAAATATTTTTCCACCCAATTCACACCTACAATTTTTGCACCCCCTTTTCACACCTCAAATTTATTTACACCCTTTTCAAACCGAAAATATTTTGCCACCCAATTCACACCTACAATTTTTACACCCCCTTTTCACACCTCAAATTTATTGACACCCTTTTCACACCTCAAATTTATTGACACCCTTTTCATACCAAAAATATTTTTACACGCTTTTCAAACCTCAAATATTTTTCCACCCAATTCACACCTACAATTTTTTACACCCGCTTTTGACACCTCAAATTTATTTACACCCTTTTCAAACCGAAAATATTTTTCCACCCAATTCACACCTACAATTTTTGCACCCCCTTTTCACACCTCAAATTTATTGACACCCTTTTCACACCTCAAATTTATTGACACCCTTTTCACACCGAAAATTTATTTACACCCTTTTCATACCGAAAATATTTTTACACCCTTTTCACACCTCAAATATTTTTCCACCCAATTCACACCTACAATTTTTTACACCCGCTTTTGACACCTCAAATTTATTTACACCCTTTTCAAACCGAAAATATTTTTCCACCCAATTCACACCTACAATTTTTGCACCCCCTTTTCACACCTCAAATTTATTTACACCTTTTTCAAACCGAAAATATTTTGCCACCCAATTCACACCTACAATTTTTGCACCCCCTTTTCACACCTCAAATTTATTGACACCCTTTTCACACCTCAAATTTATTTACACCCTTTTCATACCAAAAATATTTTTACACCCTTTTCAAACCTCAAATATTTTTCCACCCAATTCACACCTACAATTTTTTACACCCGCTTTTGACACCTCAAATTTATTTACACCCTTTTCATACCGAAAATATTTTTCCACCCAATTCACACCTACAATTTTTGCACCCCCTTTTCACACCTCAAATTTATTTACACCCTTTTCAAACCGAAAATATTTTGCCACCCAATTCACACCTACAATTTTTACACCCCCTTTTCACACCTCAAATTTATTGACACCCTTTTCACACCTCAAATTTATTTACACCCTTTTCATACCAAAAATTTTTTTACACCCTTTTCAAACCGAAAATATTTTTCCACCCAATTCACACCTACAATTTTTTACACCCGCTTTTGACACCTCAAATTTATTTACACCCTTTTCAAATCGAAAATATTTTTCCACCCAATTCACACCTACAATTTTTTACACCCGCTTTTGACACCTCAAATTTATTTACACCCTTTTCAAACCGAAAATATTTTGCCACCCAATTCACACCGAAAATTTATTTACACCCTTTTCATACCGAAAATATTTTTACACCCTTTTCACACCTCAAATACTTTTCCACCCAATTCACACCTACAATTTTTTACACCTGCTTTTGACACCTCAAATTTATTTACACCCTTTTCATACAGAAAATATTTTTCCACCCAATTCACACCTACAATTTTTGCACCCCCTTTTCACACCTCAAATTTATTTACACCCTTTTCAAACCGAAAATATTTTGCCACCCAATTCACACCTACAATTTTTGCACCCCCTTTTCACACCTCAAATTTATTGACACCCTTTTCACACCTCAAATTTATTTACACCCTTTTCATACCAAAAATATTTTTACACCCTTTTCAAACCTCAAATATTTTTCCACCCAATTCACACCTACAATTTTTTACACCCGCTTTTGACACCTCAAATTTATTTACACCCTTTTAATACCGAAAATATTTTTCCACCCAATTCACACCTACAATTTTTGCACCCCCTTTTCACACCTCAAATTTATTTACACCCTTTTCAAACCGAAAATATTTTGCCACCCAATTCACACCTACAATTTTTACACCCCCTTTTCACACCTCAAATTTATTGACACCCTTTTCACACCTCAAATTTATTGACACCCTTTTCATACCAAAAATATTTTTACACCCTTTTCAAACCTCAAATATTTTTCCACCCAATTCACACCTACAATTTTTTACACCCGCTTTTGACACCTCAAATTTATTTACACCCTTTTCAAACCGAAAATATTTTTCCACCCAATTCACACCTACAATTTTTGCACCCCCTTTTCACACCTCAAATTTATTGACACCCTTTTCACACCTCAAATTTATTGACACCCTTTTCACACCGAAAATTTATTTACACCCTTTTCATACGGAAAATATTTTTACACCCTTTTCACACCTCAAATATTTTTCCACCCAATTCATACCTACAATTTTTTACACCCGCTTTTAACACCTCAAATTTATTTACACCCTTTTCAAACCGAAAATATTTTTCCACCCAATTCACACCTACAATTTTTGCACCCCCTTTTCACACCTCAAATTTATTTACACCCTTTTCAAACCGAAAATATTTTGCCACCCAATTCACACCTACAATTTTTGCACCCCCTTTTCACACCTCAAATTTATTGACACCCTTTTCACACCTCAAATTTATTTACACCCTTTTCATACCAAAAATATTTTTACACCCTTTTCAAACCTCAAATATTTTTCCACCCAATTCACACCTACAATTTTTTACACCCGCTTTTGACACCTCAAATTTATTTACACCCTTTTCATACCGAAAATATTTTTCCACCCAATTCACACCTACAATTTTTGCACCCCCTTTTCACACCTCAAATTTATTTACACCCTTTTCAAACCGAAAATATTTTGCCACCCAATTCACACCTACAATTTTTACACCCCCTTTTCACACCTCAAATTTATTGACACCCTTTTCACACCTCAAATTTATTTACACCCTTTTCATACCAAAAATATTTTTACACCCTTTTCAAACCGAAAATATTTTTCCACCCAATTCACACCTACAATTTTTTACACCCGCTTTTGACACCTCAAATTTATTTACACCCTTTTCAAACCGAAAATATTTTTCCACCCAATTCACACCTACAATTTTTTACACCCGCTTTTGACACCTCAAATTTATTTACACCCTTTTCAAACCGAAAATATTTTGCCACCCAATTCACACCGAAAATTTATTTACACCCTTTTCATACCGAAAATATTTTTACACCCTTTTCACACCTCAAATATTTTTCCACCCAATTCACACCTACAATTTTTTACACCCGCTTTTGATACCTCAAATTTATTTACACCCTTTTCATACAGAAAATATTTTTCCACCCAATTCACACCTACAATTTTTGCACCCCCTTTTCACACCTCAAATTTATTTACACCCTTTTCAAACCGAAAATATTTTGCCACCCAATTCACACCTACAATTTTTGCACCCCCTTTTCACACCTCAAATTTATTGACACCCTTTTCACACCTCAAATTTATTTACACCCTTTTCATACCAAAAATATTTTTACACCCTTTTCAAACCTCAAATATTTTTCCACCCAATTCACACCTACAATTTTTTACACCCGCTTTTGACACCTCAAACTTATTTACACCCTTTTCATACCGAAAATATTTTTCCACCCAATTCACACCTACAATTTTTGCACCCCCTTTTCACACCTCAAATTTATTTACACCCTTTTCAAACCGAAAATATTTTGCCACCCAATTCACACCTACAATTTTTACACCCCCTTTTCACACCTCAAATTTATTGACACCCTTTTCACACCTCAAATTTATTGACACCCTTTTCATACCAAAAATATTTTTACACTCTTTTCAAACCTCAAATATTTTTCCACCCAATTCACACCTACAATTTTTTACACCCGCTTTTGACACCTCAAATTTATTTACACCCTTTTCAAACCGAAAATATTTTTCCACCCAATTCACACCTACAATTTTTGCACCCCCTTTTCACACCTCAAATTTATTGACACCCTTTTCACACCTCAAATTTATTGACACCCTTTTCAAACCGAAAATTTATTTACACCCTTTTCATACCGAAAATATTTTTACACCCTTTTCACACCTCAAATATTTTTCCACCCAATTCACACCTACAATTTTTTACACCCGCTTTTGACACCTCAAATTTATTTACACCCTTTTCATACCGAAAATATTTTTACACCCTTTTCAAACCGAAAATATTTTGCCACCCAATTCACACCTACAATTTTTGCACCCCCTTTTCACACCTCAAATTTATTGACCCCCTTTTCACACCTCAAATTTATTTACACCCTTTTCATACCAAAAATATTTTTACACCCTTTTCAAACCTCAAATATTTTTCCACCCAATTCACACCTACAATTTTTTACACCCGCTTTTGACACCTCAAATTTATTTACACCCTTTTCATACCGAAAATATTTTGCCACCCAATTCACACCTACAATTTTTGCACCCCCTTTTCACACCTCAAATTTATTGACCCCCTTTTCACACCTCAAATTTATTTACACCCTTTTCATACCAAAAATATTTTTACACCCTTTTCAAACCTCAAATATTTTTCCACCCAATTCACACCTACAATTTTTTACACCCGCTTTTGACACCTCAAATTTATTTACACCCTTTTCAAACCGAAAATATTTTTGCACCCAATTCACACCTACAATTTTTTACACCCGCTTTTGACACCTCAAATTTATTTACACCCTTTTCAAACCGAAAATATTTTGCCACCCAATTCACACCTACAATTTTTACACCCCCTTTTCACACCTCAAATTTATTGACACCCTTTTCACACCTCAAATTTATTTACACCCTTTTCATACCAAAAATATTTTTACACCCTTTTCAAACCGAAAATATTTTTCCACCCAATTCACACCTACAATTTTTTACACCCGCTTTTGACACCTCAAATTTATTTACACCCTTTTCAAACCGAAAATATTTTGCCACCCAATTCACACCGAAAATTTATTTACACCCTTTTCATACCGAAAATATTTTTACACCCTTTTCACACCTCAAATATTTTTCCACCCAATTCACACCTACAATTTTTTACACCCGCTTTTGACACCTCAAATTTATTTACACCCTTTTCATACCGAAAATATTTTTTCACCCAATTCACACCTACAATTTTTTCACCCCCTTTTCACACCTCAAATTTATTTACACCCTTTTCAAACCGAAAATATTTTGCCACCCAATTCACACCTACAATTTTTACACCCCCTTTTCACACCTCAAATTTATTGACACCCTTTTCACACCTCAAATTTATTTACACCCTTTTCATACCAAAAATATTTTTACACCCTTTTCAAACCGAAAATATTTTTCCACCCAATTCACACCTACAATTTTTTACACCCGCTTTTGACACCTCAAATTTATTTACACCCTTTTCAAACCGAAAATATTTTTCCACCCAATTCACACCTACAATTTTTTACACCCGCTTTTGACACCTCAAATTTATTTACACCCTTTTCATACCGAAAATATTTTTACACCCTTTTCAAACCGAAAATATTTTGCCACCCAATTCACACCTACAATTTTTGCACCCCCTTTTCACACCTCAAATTTATTGACCCCCTTTTCACACCTCAAATTTATTTACACCCTTTTCATACCAAAAATATTTTTACACCCTTTTCAAACCTCAAATATTTTTCCACCCAATTCACACCTACAATTTTTTACACCCGCTTTTGACACCTCAAATTTATTTACACCCTTTTCATACCGAAAATATTTTGCCACCCAATTCACACCTACAATTTTTGCACCCCCTTTTCACACCTCAAATTTATTGACCCCCTTTTCACACCTCAAATTTATTTACACCCTTTTCATACCAAAAATATTTTTACACCCTTTTCAAACCTCAAATATTTTTCCACCCAATTCACACCTACAATTTTTTACACCCGCTTTTGACACCTCAAATTTATTTACACCCTTTTCAAACCGAAAATATTTTTGCACCCAATTCACACCTACAATTTTTTACACCCGCTTTTGACACCTCAAATTTATTTACACCCTTTTCAAACCGAAAATATTTTGCCACCCAATTCACACCTACAATTTTTACACCCCCTTTTCACACCTCAAATTTATTGACACCCTTTTCACACCTCAAATTTATTTACACCCTTTTCATACCAAAAATATTTTTACACCCTTTTCAAACCGAAAATATTTTTCCACCCAATTCACACCTACAATTTTTTACACCCGCTTTTGACACCTCAAATTTATTTACACCCTTTTCAAACCGAAAATATTTTGCCACCCAATTCACACCGAAAATTTATTTACACCCTTTTCATACCGAAAATATTTTTACACCCTTTTCACACCTCAAATATTTTTCCACCCAATTCACACCTACAATTTTTTACACCCGCTTTTGACACCTCAAATTTATTTACACCCTTTTCAAACCGAAAATATTTTTCCACCCAATTCACACCTACAATTTTTGCACCCCCTTTTCACACCTCAAATTTATTTACACCCTTTTCAAACCGAAAATATTTTGCCACCCAATTCACACCTACAATTTTTGCACCCCCTTTTCACACCTCAAATTTATTGACACCCTTTTCACACCTCAAATTTATTTACACCCTTTTCATACCAAAAATATTTTTACACCCTTTTCAAACCTCAAATATTTTTCCACCCAATTCACACCTACAATTTTTTACACCCGCTTTTGACACCTCAAATTTATTTACACCCTTTTCATACCGAAAATATTTTGCCACCCAATTCACACCTACAATTTTTGCACCCCCTTTTCACACCTCAAATTTATTGACCCCCTTTTCACACCTCAAATTTATTTACACCCTTTTCATACCAAAAATATTTTTACACCCTTTTCAAACCTCAAATATTTTTCCACCCAATTCACACCTACAATTTTTTACACCCGCTTTTGACACCTCAAATTTATTTACACCCTTTTCAAACCGAAAATATTTTTCCACCCAATTCACACCTACAATTTTTTACACCCGCTTTTGACACCTCAAATTTATTTACACCCTTTTCAAACCGAAAATATTTTGCCACCCAATTCACACCGAAAATTTATTTACACCCTTTTCATACCGAAAATATTTTTACACCCTTTTCACACCTCAAATATTTTTCCACCCAATTCACACCTACAATTTTTTACACCCGCTTTTGACACCTCAAATTTATTTACACCCTTTTCATACCGAAAATATTTTTCCACCCAATTCACACCTACAATTTTTTCACCCCCTTTTCACACCTCAAATTTATTTACACCCTTTTCAAACCGAAAATATTTTGCCACCCAATTCACACCTACAATTTTTACACCCCCTTTTCACACCTCAAATTTATTGACACCTTTTTCACACCTCAAATTTATTTACACCCTTTTCATACCAAAAATATTTTTACACCCTTTTCAAACCGAAAATATTTTTCCACCCAATTCACACCTACAATTTTTTACACCCGCTTTTGACACCTCAAATTTATTTACACCCTTTTCAAACCGAAAATATTTTTCCACCCAATTCACACCTACAATTTTTTACACCCGCTTTTGACACCTCAAATTTATTTACACCCTTTTCAAACCGAAAATATTTTGCCACCCAATTCACACCGAAAATTTATTTACACCCTTTTCATACCGAAAATATTTTTACACCCTTTTCACACCTCAAATATTTTTCCACCCAATTCACACCTACAATTTTTTACAACCGCTTTTGACACCTCAAATTTATTTACACCCTTTTCAAACCGAAAATATTTTTCCACCCAATTCACACCTACAATTTTTTCACCCCCTTTTGACACCTCAAATTTATTTACACCCTTTTCAAACCGAAAATATTTTGCCACCCAATTCACACCTACAATTTTTACACCCCCTTTTCACACCTCAAATTTATTGACACCCTTTTCACACTGAAAATTTATTTACACCCTTTTCATACCGAAAATATTTTTACTCCCTTTTCACACCTCAAATATTTTTCCACCCAATTCACACCTACAATTTTTTCACCCCCTTTTGACACCTCAAATTTATTTACACCCTTTTCAAACCGAAAATATTTTGCCACCCAATTCACACCTACAATTTTTGCACCCCCTTTTCACACCTCAAATTTATTGACACCCTTTTCACACCGAAAATTTATTTACACCCTTTTCATACCAAAAATATTTTTACACCCTTTTCAAACCGAAAATATTTTGCCACCCAATTCACACCTACAATTTTTGCACCCCCTTTTTACACCTCAAATTTATTGACACCCTTTTCACACCGAAAATTTATTTACACCATTTTCATACCAAAAATATTTTTACACCCTTTTCAAACCTCAAATATTTTTCCACCCAATTCACACCTACAATTTTTACACCCGCTTTTGACACCTCAAATTTATTTACACCCTTTTCAAACCGAAAATATTTTGCCACCCAATTCACACCTACAATTTTTACACCCCCTTTTCACACCTCAAATTTATTGACACCCTTTTCACACCTCAAATTTATTTACACCCTTTTCATACCAAAAATATTTTTACACCCTTTTCAAACCGAAAATATTTTTCCACCCAATTCACACCTACAATTTTTTACACCCGCTTTTGACACCTCAAATTTATTTACACCCTTTTCAAACCGAAAATATTTTTCCACCCAATTCACACCTACAATTTTTTACACCCGCTTTTGACACCTCAAATTTATTTACACCCTTTTCATACCGAAAATATTTTTACACCCTTTTCAAACCGAAAATATTTTGCCACCCAATTCACACCTACAATTTTTGCACCCCCTTTTCACACCTCAAATTTATTGACCCCCTTTTCACACCTCAAATTTATTTACACCCTTTTCATACCAAAAATATTTTTACACCCTTTTCAAACCTCAAATATTTTTCCACCCAATTCACACCTACAATTTTTTACACCCGCTTTTGACACCTCAAATTTATTTACACCCTTTTCATACCGAAAATATTTTGCCACCCAATTCACACCTACAATTTTTGCACCCCCTTTTCACACCTCAAATTTATTGACCCCCTTTTCACACCTCAAATTTATTTACACCCTTTTCATACCAAAAATATTTTTACACCCTTTTCAAACCTCAAATATTTTTCCACCCAATTCACACCTACAATTTTTTACACCCGCTTTTGACACCTCAAATTTATTTACACCCTTTTCAAACCGAAAATATTTTTGCACCCAATTCACACCTACAATTTTTTACACCCGCTTTTGACACCTCAAATTTATTTACACCCTTTTCAAACCGAAAATATTTTGCCACCCAATTCACACCTACAATTTTTACACCCCCTTTTCACACCTCAAATTTATTGACACCCTTTTCACACCTCAAATTTATTTACACCCTTTTCATACCAAAAATATTTTTACACCCTTTTCAAACCGAAAATATTTTTCCACCCAATTCACACCTACAATTTTTTACACCCGCTTTTGACACCTCAAATTTATTTACACCCTTTTCAAACCGAAAATATTTTGCCACCCAATTCACACCGAAAATTTATTTACACCCTTTTCATACCGAAAATATTTTTACACCCTTTTCACACCTCAAATATTTTTCCACCCAATTCACACCTACAATTTTTTACACCCGCTTTTGACACCTCAAATTTATTTACACCCTTTTCAAACCGAAAATATTTTTCCACCCAATTCACACCTACAATTTTTGCACCCCCTTTTCACACCTCAAATTTATTTACACCCTTTTCAAACCGAAAATATTTTGCCACCCAATTCACACCTACAATTTTTGCACCCCCTTTTCACACCTCAAATTTATTGACACCCTTTTCACACCTCAAATTTATTTACACCCTTTTCATACCAAAAATATTTTTACACCCTTTTCAAACCTCAAATATTTTTCCACCCAATTCACACCTACAATTTTTTACACCCGCTTTTGACACCTCAAATTTATTTACACCCTTTTCATACCGAAAATATTTTGCCACCCAATTCACACCTACAATTTTTGCACCCCCTTTTCACACCTCAAATTTATTGACCCCCTTTTCACACCTCAAATTTATTTACACCCTTTTCATACCAAAAATATTTTTACACCCTTTTCAAACCTCAAATATTTTTCCACCCAATTCACACCTACAATTTTTTACACCCGCTTTTGACACCTCAAATTTATTTACACCCTTTTCAAACCGAAAATATTTTTCCACCCAATTCACACCTACAATTTTTTACACCCGCTTTTGACACCTCAAATTTATTTACACCCTTTTCAAACCGAAAATATTTTGCCACCCAATTCACACCGAAAATTTATTTACACCCTTTTCATACCGAAAATATTTTTACACCCTTTTCACACCTCAAATATTTTTCCACCCAATTCACACCTACAATTTTTTACACCCGCTTTTGACACCTCAAATTTATTTACACCCTTTTCATACCGAAAATATTTTTCCACCCAATTCACACCTACAATTTTTTCACCCCCTTTTCACACCTCAAATTTATTTACACCCTTTTCAAACCGAAAATATTTTGCCACCCAATTCACACCTACAATTTTTACACCCCCTTTTCACACCTCAAATTTATTGACACCTTTTTCACACCTCAAATTTATTTACACCCTTTTCATACCAAAAATATTTTTACACCCTTTTCAAACCGAAAATATTTTTCCACCCAATTCACACCTACAATTTTTTACACCCGCTTTTGACACCTCAAATTTATTTACACCCTTTTCAAACCGAAAATATTTTTCCACCCAATTCACACCTACAATTTTTTACACCCGCTTTTGACACCTCAAATTTATTTACACCCTTTTCAAACCGAAAATATTTTGCCACCCAATTCACACCGAAAATTTATTTACACCCTTTTCATACCGAAAATATTTTTACACCCTTTTCACACCTCAAATATTTTTCCACCCAATTCACACCTACAATTTTTTACAACCGCTTTTGACACCTCAAATTTATTTACACCCTTTTCAAACCGAAAATATTTTTCCACCCAATTCACACCTACAATTTTTTCACCCCCTTTTGACACCTCAAATTTATTTACACCCTTTTCAAACCGAAAATATTTTGCCACCCAATTCACACCTACAATTTTTACACCCCCTTTTCACACCTCAAATTTATTGACACCCTTTTCACACCGAAAATTTATTTACACCCTTTTCATACCGAAAATATTTTTACTCCCTTTTCACACCTCAAATATTTTTCCACCCAATTCACACCTACAATTTTTTACACCCGCTTTTGACACCTCAAATTTATTTACACCCTTTTCATACAGAAAATATTTTTCCACCCAATTCACACCTACAATTTTTGCACCCCCTTTTCACACCTCAAATTTATTTACACCCTTTTCAAACCGAAAATATTTTGCCACCCAATTCACACCTACAATTTTTGCACCCCCTTTTCACACCTCAAATTTATTGACACCCTTTTCACACCGAAAATTTATTTACACCCTTTTCATACCGAAAATATTTTTACACCCTTTTCAAACCACAAATATTTTTCCACCCAATTCACACCTACAATTTTTTACACCCGCTTTTGACACCTCAAATTTATTTACACCCTTTTCAAACCGAAAATATTTTTCCACCCAATTCACACCTACAATTTTTTCACCCCCTTTTCACACCTCAAATTTATTGACACCCTTTTCACACCTCAAATTTATTGACACCCTTTTCACACCGAAAATTTATTTACACCCTTTTCATACCGAAAATATTTTTACACCCTTTTCACACCTCAAATATTTTTCCACCCAATTCACACCTACAATTTTTTTCACCCGCTTTTGACACCTCAAATTTATTTACACCCTTTTCAAACCGAAAATATTTTTCCACCCAATTCACACCTACAATTTTTTACACCCGCTTTTGACACCTCAAATTTATTTACACCCTTTTCAAACCGAAAATATTTTGCCACCCAATTCACACCTACAATTTTTGCACCCCCTTTTCACACCTCAAATTTATTGACACCCTTTTCACACCGAAAATTTATTTACACCCTTTTCATACCAAAAATATTTTTACACCCTTTTCAAACCGAAAATATTTTGCCACCCAATTCACACCTACAATTTTTGCACCCCCTTTTCACACCTCAAATTTATTGACACCCTTTTCACACCGAAAATTTTTTTACACCCTTTTCATACCAAAAATATTTTTACACCCTTTTCAAACCTCAAATATTTTTCCACCCAATTCACACCTACAATTTTTTACACCCGCTTTTGACACCTCAAATTTATTTACACCCTTTTCATACCGAAAATATTTTGCCACCCAATTCACACCTACAATTTTTGCACCCCCTTTTCACACCTCAAATTTATTGACACCCTTTTCACACCGAAAATTTATTTACACCCTTTTCATACCAAAAATATTTTTACACCCTTTTCAAACCGAAAATATTTTGCCACCCAATTCACACCTACAATTTTTGCACCCCCTTTTCACACCTCAAATTTATTGACACCCTTTTCACACCGAAAATTTATTTACACCCTTTTCATACCAAAAATATTTTTACACCCTTTTCAAACCTCAAATATTTTTCCACCCAATTCACACCTACAATTTTTTACACCCGCTTTTGACACCTCAAATTTATTTACACCCTTTTCATACCGAAAATATTTTTCCACCCAATTCACACCTACAATTTTTGCACCCCCTTTTCACACCTCAAATTTATTTACACCCTTTTCAAACCGAAAATATTTTGCCACCCAATTCACACCTACAATTTTTGCACCCCCTTTTCACACCTCAAATTTATTGACACCCTTTTCACACCTCAAATTTATTGACACCCTTTTCACACCGAAAATTTATTTACACCCTTTTCATACCGAAAATATTTTTACACCCTTTTCACACCTCAAATATTTTTCCACCCAATTCACACCTACAATTTTTTACACCCGCTTTTGACACCTCAAATTTATTTACACCCTTTTCATACCGAAAATATTTTTCCACCCAATTCACACCTACAATTTTTGCACCCCCTTTTCACACCTCAAATTTATTGACACCCTTTTCACACCGAAAATTTATTTACACCCTTTTCATACCGAAAATATTTTTACACCCTTTTCACACCTCAAATATTTTTCCACCCAATTCACACCTACAATTTTTACACCCGCTTTTGACACCTCAAATTTATTTACACCCTTTTCAAACCGAAAATATTTTGCCACCCAATTCACACCGAAAATTTATTTACACCCTTTTCATACCGAAAATATTTTTACACCCTTTTCACACCTCAAATATTTTTCCACCCAATTCACACCTACAATTTTTTACACCCGCTTTTGACACCTCAAATTTATTTACACCCTTTTCAAACCGAAAATATTTTTCCACCCAATTCACACCTACAATTTTTTACACCCGCTTTTGACACCTCAAATTTATTTACACCCTTTTCAAACCGAAAATATTTTGCCACCCAATTCACACCTACAATTTTTGCACCCCCTTTTCACACCTCAAATTTATTGACACCCTTTTCACACCGAAAATTTATTTACACCCTTTTCATACCAAAAATATTTTTACACCCTTTTCAAACCGAAAATATTTTGCCACCCAATTCACACCTACAATTTTTGCACCCCCTTTTCACACCTCAAATTTATTGACACCCTTTTCACACCGAAAATTTTTTTACACCCTTTTCATACCAAAAATATTTTTACACCCTTTTCAAACCGAAAATATTTTTCCACCCAATTCACACCTACACTTTTTTACACCCGCTTTTGACACCTCAAATTTATTTACACCCTTTTCATACCGAAAATATTTTGCCACCCAATTCACACCTACAATTTTTGCACCCCCTTTTAACACCTCAAATTTATTGACACCCTTTTCACACCGAAAATTTATTTACACCCTTTTCATACCAAAAATATTTTTACACCCTTTTCAAACCGAAAATATTTTGCCACCCAATTCACACCTACAATTTTTGCACCCCCTTTTCACACCTCAAATTTATTGACACCCTTTTCACACCGAAAATTTATTTACACCCTTTTCATACCAAAAATATTTTTACACCCTTTTCAAACCTCAAATATTTTTCCACCCAATTCAGACCTACAATTTTTTACACCCGCTTTTGACACCTCAAATTTATTTACACCCTTTTCATACCGAAAATATTTTTCCACCCAATTCACACCTACAATTTTTGCACCCCCTTTTCACACCTCAAATTTATTTACACCCTTTTCAAACCGAAAATATTTTGCCACCCAATTCACACCTACAATTTTTGCACCCCCTTTTCACACCTCAAATTTATTGACACCCTTTTCACACCTCAAATTTATTGACACCCTTTTCACACCGAAAATTTATTTACACCCTTTTCATACCGAAAATATTTTTACACCCTTTTCACACCTCAAATATTTTTCCACCCAATTCACACCTACAATTTTTTACACCCGCTTTTGACACCTCAAATTTATTTACACCCTTTTCATACCGAAAATATTTTTCCACCCAATTCACACCTACAATTTTTGCACCCCCTTTTCACACCTCAAATTTATTGACACCCTTTTCACACCGAAAATTTTTTTACACCCTTTTCATACCAAAAATATTTTTACACCCTTTTCAAACCGAAAATATTTTTCCACCCAATTCACACCTACACTTTTTTACACCCGCTTTTGACACCTCAAATTTATTTACACCCTTTTCATACCGAAAATATTTTGCCACCCAATTCACACCTACAATTTTTGCACCCCCTTTTCACACCTCAAATTTATTGACACCCTTTTCACACCGAAAATTTATTTACACCCTTTTCATACCAAAAATATTTTTACACCCTTTTCAAACCGAAAATATTTTGCCACCCAATTCACACCTACAATTTTTGCACCCCCTTTTCACACCTCAAATTTATTGACACCCTTTTCACACCGAAAATTTATTTACACCCTTTTCATACCAAAAATATTTTTACACCCTTTTCAAACCTCAAATATTTTTCTACCCAATTCACACCTACAATTTTTTACACCCGCTTTTGACACCTCAAATTTATTTACACCCTTTTCATACCGAAAATATTTTTACACCCTTTTCACACCTCAAATATTTTTCCACCCAATTCACACCTACAATTTTTTACACCCGCTTTTGACACCTCAAATTTATTTACACCCTTTTCATACCGAAAATATTTTTCCACCCAATTCACACCTACAATTTTTGCACCCCCTTTTCACACCTCAAATTTATTGACACCCTTTTCACACCTCAAATTTATTTACACCCTTTTCACACCGAAAATTTATTTACACCCTTTTCATACCGAAAATATTTTTACACCCTTTTCACACCTCAAATATTTTTCCACCCAATTCACACCTACAATTTTTTACACCCGCTTTTGACACCTCAAATTTTTTTACACCCTTTTCAAACCGAAAATATTTTTCCACCCAATTCACACCTACAATTTTTTACACCCGCTTTTGACACCTCAAATTTATTTACACCCTTTTCAAACCAAAAATATTTTGCCACCCAATTCACACCTACAATTTTTGCACCCCCTTTTCACACCTCAAATTTATTGACACCCTTTTCACACCGAAAATTTATTTACACCCTTTTCATACCAAAAATATTTTTACACCCTTTTCAAACCGAAAATATTTTGCCACCCAATTCACACCTACAATTTTTGCACCCCCTTTTCACACCTCAAATTTATTGACACCCTTTTCACACCGAAAATTTATTTACACCCTTTTCATACCAAAAATATTTTTACACCCTTTTCAAACCGAAAATATTTTTCCACCCAATTCACACCTACAATTTTTTACACCCGCTTTTGACACCTCAAATTTATTTACACCCTTTTCATACCGAAAATATTTTTCCACCCAATTCACACCTACAATTTTTGCACCCCCTTTTCACACCTCAAATTTATTTACACCCTTTTCAAACCGAAAATATTTTGCCACCCAATTCACACCTACAATTTTTACACCCCCTTTTCACACCTCAAATTTATTGACACCCTTTTCACACCGAAAATTTATTTACACCCTTTTCATACCAAAAATATTTTTACACCCTTTTCAAACCTCAAATATTTTTCCACCCAATTCACACCTACAATTTTTTACACCCGCTTTTGACACCTCAAATTTATTTACACCCTTTTCATACCGAAAATATTTTTCCACCCAATTCTCACCTACAATTTTTGCACCCCCTTTTCACACCTCAAATTTATTTACACCCTTTTCAAACCGAAAATATTTTGCCACCCAATTCACACCTACAATTTTTACACCCCCTTTTCACACCTCAAATTTATTGACACCCTTTTCACACCTCAAATTTATTGACACCCTTTTCACACCGAAAATTTATTTACACCCTTTTCATACCGAAAATATTTTTACACCCTTTTCACACCTCAAATATTTTTCCACCCAATTCACACCTACAATTTTTTACACCCGCTTTTGACACCTCAAATTTATTTACACCCTTTTCAAACCGAAAATATTTTTCCACCCAATTCACACCTACAATTTTTTACACCCGCTTTTGACACCTCAAATTTATTTACACCCTTTTCAAACCGAAAATATTTTGCCACCCAATTCACACCTACAATTTTTGCACCCCCTTTTCACACCTCAAATTTATTGACACCCTTTTCAAACCGAAAATTTATTTACACCCTTTTCATACCAAAAATATTTTTACACCCTTTTCAAACCGAAAATATTTTGCCACCCAATTCACACCTACAATTTTTGCACCCCCTTTTCACACCTCAAATTTATTGACACCCTTTTCACACCGAAAATTTTTTTACACCCTTTTCATACCAAAAATATTTTTACACCCTTTTCAAACCGAAAATATTTTTCCACCCAATTCACACCTACACTTTTTTACACCCGCTTTTGACACCTCAAATTTATTTACACCCTTTTCATACCGAAAATATTTTGCCACCCATTTCACACCTACAATTTTTGCACCCCCTTTTCACACCTCAAATTTATTGACACCCTTTTCACACCGAAAATTTATTGACACCCTTTTCATACCAAAAATATTTTTACACCCTTTTCAAACCGAAAATATTTTGCCACCCAATTCACACCTACAATTTTTGCACCCCCTTTTCACACCTCAAATTTATTGACACCCTTTTCACACCGAAAATTTATTTACACCCTTTTCATACCAAAAATATTTTTACACCCTTTTCAAACCTCAAATATTTTTCCACCCAATTCACACCTACAATTTTTTACACCCGCTTTTGACACCTCAAATTTATTTACACCCTTTTCATACCGAAAATATTTTTCCACCCAATTCACACCTACAATTTTTGCACCCCCTTTTCACACCTCAAATTTATTTACACCCTTTTCAAACCGAAAATATTTTGCCACCCAATTCACACCTACAATTTTTGCACCCCCTTTTCACACCTCAAATTTATTGACACCCTTTTCACACCGAAAATTTATTGACACCCTTTTCACACCGAAAATTTATTTACACCCTTTTCATACCGAAAATATTTTTACACCCTTTTCACACCTCAAATATTTTTCCACCCAATTCACACCTACAATTTTTTACACCCGCTTTTGACACCTCAAATTTATTTACACCCTTTTCATACCGAAAATATTTTTCCACCCAATTCACATCTACAATTTTTGCACCCCCTTTTCACACCTCAAATTTATTGACACCCTTTTCACACCTCAAATTTATTTACACCCTTTTCACACCGAAAATTTATTTACACCCTTTTCATACCGAAAATATTTTTACACCCTTTTCACACCTCAAATATTTTTCCACCCAATTCACACCTACAATTTTTTACACCCGCTTTTGACACCTCAAATTTATTTACACCCTTTTCAAACCGAAAATATTTTTCCACCCAATTCACACCTACAATTTTTTACACCCGCTTTTGACACCTCAAAATTATTTACACCCTTTTCAAACCGAAAATATTTTGCCACCCAATTCACACCTACAATTTTTGCACCCCCTTTTCACACCTCAAATTTATTGACACCCTTTTCACACCGAAAATTTATTTACACCCTTTTCATACCAAAAATATTTTTACACCCTTTTCAAACCGAAAATATTTTGCCACCCAATTCACACCTACAATATTTGCACCCCCTTTTCACACCTCAAATTTATTGACACCCTTTTCACACCGAAAATTTATTTACACCCTTTTCATACCAAAAATATTTTTACACCCTTTTCAAACCGAAAATATTTTTCCACCCAATTCACACCTACAATTTTTTACACCCGCTTTTGACACCTCAAATTTATTTACACCCTTTTCATACCGAAAATATTTTGCCACCCAATTCACACCTACAATTTTTGCACCCCCTTTTCACACCTCAAATTTATTGACACCCTTTTCACACCGAAAATTTATTTACACCCTTTTCATACCAAAAATATTTTTACACCCTTTTCAAACCGAAAATATTTTGCCACCCAATTCACACCTACAATTTTTGCACCCCCTTTTCACACCTCAAATTTCTTGACACCCTTTTCACACCGAAAATTTATTTACACCCTTTTCATACCAAAAATATTTTTACACCCTTTTCAAACCTCAAATATTTTTCCACCCAATTCACACCTACAATTTTTTACACCCGCTTTTGACACCTCAAATTTATTTACACCCTTTTCATACCGAAAATATTTTTCCACCCAATTCACACCTACAATTTTTGCACCCCCTTTTCACACCTCAAATTTATTTACACCCTTTTCAAACCGAAAATATTTTGCCACCTAATTCACACCTACAATTTTTGCACCCCCTTTTCACACCTCAAATTTATTGACACCCTTTTCACACCTCAAATTTATTGACACCCTTTTCACACCGAAAATTTATTTACACCCTTTTCATACCGAAAATATTTTTACACCCTTTTCACACCTCAAATATTTTTCCACCCAATTCACACCTACAATTTTTTACACCCGCTTTTGACACCTCAAATTTATTTACACCCTTTTCATACCGAAAATATTTTTCCACCCAATTCACACCTACAATTTTTGCACCCCCTTTTCACACCTCAAATTTATTTACACCCTTTTCAAACCGAAAATATTTTGCCACCCAATTCACACCTACAATTTTTACACCCCCTTTTCACACCTCAAATTTATTGACACCCTTTTCACACCTTAAATTTATTTACACCCTTTTCATACCGAAAATATTTTTACACCCTTTTCAAACCGAAAATATTTTTCCACCCAATTCACACCTACAATTTTTTACACCCGCTTTTGACACCTCAAATTTATTTACACCCATTTCAAACCAAAAATATTTTTCCACCCAATTCACACCTACAATTTTTTACACCCGCTTTTGACACCTCAAATTTATTTACACTCTTTTCAAACCGAAAATATTTTGCCACCCAATTCACACCGAAAATTTATTTACACCCTTTTCATACCGAAAATATTTTTACACCCTTTTCACACCTCAAATATTTTTCCACCCAATTCACACCTACAATTTTTTACACCCGCTTTTGACACCTCAAATTTATTTACACCCTTTTCAAACCGAAAATATTTTTCCACCCAATTCACACCTACAATTTTTTACACCCGCTTTTGACACCTCAAATTTATTTACACCCTTTTCATACCGAAAATATTTTTCCACCCAATTCACACCTACAATTTTTGCACCCCCTTTTCACACCTCAAATTTATTTACACCCTTTTCAAACCGAAAATATTTTGCCACCCAATTCACACCTACAATTTTTACACCCCCTTTTCACACCTCAAATTTATTGACACCCTTTTCACACCTCAAATTTATTGACACCCTTTTCACACCGAAAATTTATTTACACCCTTTTCATACCGAAAATATTTTTACACCCTTTTCACACCTCAAATATTTTTCCACCCAATTCACACCTACAATTTTTTACACCCGCTTTTGACACCTCAAATTTATTTACACCCTTTTCAAACCGAAAATATTTTTCCACCCAATTCACACCTACAATTTTTTACACCCGCTTTTGACACCTCAAATTTATTTACACCCTTTTCAAACCGAAAATATTTTGCCACCCAATTCACACCTACAATTTTTGCACCCCCTTTTCACACCTCAAATTTATTGACACCCTTTTCACACCGAAAATTTATTTACACCCTTTTCATACCAAAAATATTTTTACACCCTTTTCAAACCGAAAATATTTTGCCACCCAATTCACACCTACAATTTTTGCACCCCCTTTTCACACCTCAAATTTATTGACACCCTTTTCACACCGAAAATTTTTTTACACCCTTTTCATACCAAAAATATTTTTACACCCTTTTCAAACCGAAAATATTTTTCCACCCAATTCACACCTACACTTTTTTACACCCGCTTTTGACACCTCAAATTTATTTACACCCTTTTCATACCGAAAATATTTTGCCACCCATTTCACACCTACAATTTTTGCACCCCCTTTTCACACCTCAAATTTATTGACACCCTTTTCACACCGAAAATTTATTTACACCCTTTTCATACCAAAAATATTTTTACACCCTTTTCAAACCGAAAATATTTTGCCACCCAATTCACACCTACAATTTTTGCACCCCCTTTTCACACCTCAAATTTATTGACACCCTTTTCACACCGAAAATTTATTTACACCCTTTTCATACCAAAAATATTTTTACACCCTTTTCAAACCTCAAATATTTTTCCACCCAATTCACACCTACAATTTTTTACACCCGCTTTTGACACCTCAAATTTATTTACACCCTTTTCATACCGAAAATATTTTTCCACCCAATTCACACCTACAATTTTTGCACCCCCTTTTCACACCTCAAATTTATTTACACCCTTTTCAAACCGAAAATATTTTGCCACCTAATTCACACCTACAATTTTTGCACCCCCTTTTCACACCTCAAATTTATTGACACCCTTTTCACACCGAAAATTTATTGACACCCTTTTCACACCGAAAATTTATTTACACCCTTTTCATACCGAAAATATTTTTACACCCTTTTCACACCTCAAATATTTTTCCACCCAATTCACACCTACAATTTTTTACACCCGCTTTTGACACCTCAAATTTATTTACACCCTTTTCATACCGAAAATATTTTTCCACCCAATTCACATCTACAATTTTTGCACCCCCTTTTCACACCTCAAATTTATTGACACCCTTTTCACACCTCAAATTTATTTACACCCTTTTCACACCGAAAATTTATTTACACCCTTTTCATACCGAAAATATTTTTACACCCTTTTCACACCTCAAATATTTTTCCACCCAATTCACACCTACAATTTTTTACACCCGCTTTTGACACCTCAAATTTATTTACACCCTTTTCAAACCGAAAATATTTTTCCACCCAATTCACACCTACAATTTTTTACACCCGCTTTTGACACCTCAA
The DNA here is from genome assembly GCF_037176805.1 of Vigna unguiculata. Classification (NCBI taxonomy): domain Eukaryota; kingdom Viridiplantae; phylum Streptophyta; class Magnoliopsida; order Fabales; family Fabaceae; genus Vigna; species Vigna unguiculata. Next base: position 433,188 of record NW_028196700.1, on the reverse strand, counting down.
ATTTATTTACACCCTTTTCAAACCGAAAATATTTTGCCACCCAATTCACACCTACAATTTTTGCACCCCCTTTTCACACCTCAAATTTATTGACACCCTTTTCACACCGAAAATTTATTTACACCCTTTTCATACCAAAAATATTTTTACACCCTTTTCAAACCGAAAATATTTTGCCACCCAATTCACACCTACAATTTTTGCACCCCCTTTTCACACCTCAAATTTCTTGACACCCTTTTCACACCGAAAATTTATTTACACCCTTTTCATACCAAAAATATTTTTACACCCTTTTCAAACCTCAAATATTTTTCCACCCAATTCACACCTACAATTTTTTACACCCGCTTTTGACACCTCAAATTTATTTACACCCTTTTCATACCGAAAATATTTTTCCACCCAATTCACACCTACAATTTTTGCACCCCCTTTTCACACCTCAAATTTATTTACACCCTTTTCAAACCGAAAATATTTTGCCACCTAATTCACACCTACAATTTTTGCACCCCCTTTTCACACCTCAAATTTATTGACACCCTTTTCACACCTCAAATTTATTGACACCCTTTTCACACCGAAAATTTATTTACACCCTTTTCATACCGAAAATATTTTTACACCCTTTTCACACCTCAAATATTTTTCCACCCAATTCACACCTACAATTTTTTACACCCGCTTTTGACACCTCAAATTTATTTACACCCTTTTCATACCGAAAATATTTTTCCACCCAATTCACACCTACAATTTTTGCACCCCCTTTTCACACCTCAAATTTATTTACACCCTTTTCAAACCGAAAATATTTTGCCACCCAATTCACACCTACAATTTTTACACCCCCTTTTCACACCTCAAATTTATTGACACCCTTTTCACACCTCAAATTTATTGACACCCTTTTCACACCGAAAATTTATTTACACCCTTTTCATACCGAAAATATTTTTACACCCTTTTCAAACCGAAAATATTTTTCCACCCAATTCACACCTACAATTTTTTACACCCGCTTTTGACACCTCAAATTTATTTACACCCATTTCAAACCAAAAATATTTTTCCACCCAATTCACACCTACAATTTTTTACACCCGCTTTTGACACCTCAAATTTATTTACACTCTTTTCAAACCGAAAATATTTTGCCACCCAATTCACACCGAAAATTTATTTACACCCTTTTCATACCGAAAATATTTTTACACCCTTTTCACACCTCAAATATTTTTCCACCCAATTCACACCTACAATTTTTTACACCCGCTTTTGACACCTCAAATTTATTTACACCCTTTTCATACAGAAAATATTTTTCCACCCAATTCACACCTACAATTTTTGCACCCCCTTTTCACACCTCAAATTTATTTACACCCTTTTCAAACCGAAAATATTTTGCCACCCAATTCACACCTACAATTTTTGCACCCCCTTTTCACACCTCAAATTTATTGACACCCTTTTCACACCGAAAATTTATTTACACCCTTTTCATACCAAAAATATTTTTACACCCTTTTCAAACCTCAAATATTTTTCCACCCAATTCACACCTACAATTTTTTACACCCGCTTTTGACACCTCAAATTTATTTACACCCTTTTCAAACCGAAAATATTTTTCCACCCAATTCACACCTACAATTTTTGCACCCCCTTTTCACACCTCAAATTTATTTACACCCTTTTCAAACCGAAAATATTTTGCCACCCAATTCACACCTACAATTTTTACACCCCCTTTTCACACCTCAAATTTATTGACACCCTTTTCACACCTCAAATTTATTGACACCCTTTTCATACCAAAAATATTTTTACACCCTTTTCAAACCTCAAATATTTTTCCACCCAATTCACACCTACAATTTTTTACACCCGCTTTTGACACCTCAAATTTATTTACACCCTTTTCATACAGAAAATATTTTTCCACCCAATTCACACCTACAATTTTTTACACCCGCTTTTGACACCTCAAATTTATTTACACTCTTTTCAAACCGAAAATATTTTGCCACCCAATTCACACCGAAAATTTATTTACACCCTTTTCATACCGAAAATATTTTTACACCCTTTTCACACCTCAAATATTTTTCCACCCAATTCACACCTACAATTTTTTACACCCGCTTTTGACACCTCAAATTTATTTACACCCTTTTCATACAGAAAATATTTTTCCACCCAATTCACACCTACAATTTTTGCACCCCCTTTTCACACCTCAAATTTATTTACACCCTTTTCAAACCGAAAATATTTTGCCACCCAATTCACACCTACAATTTTTGCACCCCCTTTTCACACCTCAAATTTATTGACACCCTTTTCACACCGAAAATTTATTTACACCCTTTTCATACCAAAAATATTTTTACACCCTTTTCAAACCTCAAATATTTTTCCACCCAATTCACACCTACAATTTTTTACACCCGCTTTTGACACCTCAAATTTATTTACACCCTTTTCAAACCGAAAATATTTTTCCACCCAATTCACACCTACAATTTTTGCACCCCCTTTTCACACCTCAAATTTATTTACACCCTTTTCAAACCGAAAATATTTTGCCACCCAATTCACACCTACAATTTTTACACCCCCTTTTCACACCTCAAATTTATTGACACCCTTTTCACACCTCAAATTTATTGACACCCTTTTCATACCAAAAATATTTTTACACCCTTTTCAAACCTCAAATATTTTTCCACCCAATTCACACCTACAATTTTTTACACCCGCTTTTGACACCTCAAATTTATTTACACCCTTTTCAAATCGAAAATATTTTTCCACCCAATTCACACCTACAATTTTTGCACCCCCTTTTCACACCTCAAATTTATTGACACCCTTTTCAAACCGAAAATTTATTTACACCCTTTTCATACCGAAAATATTTTTACACCCTTTGCACACCTCAAATATTTTTCCACCCAATTCACACCTACAATTTTTTACACCCGCTTTTGACACCTCAAATTTATTTACACCCTTTTCAAACCGAAAATATTTTTCCACCTAATTAACACCTACAATTTTTTACACCCGCTTTTGACACCTCAAATTTATTTACACCCTTTTCAAACCGAAAATATTTTGCCACCCAATTCACACCTACAATTTTTGCACCCCCTTTTCACACCTCAAATTTATTGACACCCTTTTCACACCGAAAATTTTTTTTACACCCTTTTCATACCAAAAATATTTTTACACCCTTTTCAAACCGAAAATATTTTGCCACCCAATTCACACCTACAATTTTTGCACCCCCTTTTCACACCTCAAATTTATTGACACCCTTTTCACACCGAAAATTTATTTACACCCTTTTCATACCAAAAATATTTTTACACCCTTTTCAAACCGAAAATATTTTTCCACCCAATTCACACCTACAATTTTTTACACCCGCTTTTGACACCTCAAATTTATTTACACCCTTTTCATACCGAAAATATTTTGCCACCCAATTCACACCTACAATTTTTACACCCCCTTTTCACACCTCAAATTTATTGACACCCTTTTCACACCGAAAATTTATTTACACCCTTTTCATACCAAAAATATTTTCACACCCTTTTCAAACCGAAAATATTTTGCCACCCAATTCACACCTACAATTTTTGCACCCCCTTTTCACACCTCAAATTTATTGACACACTTTTCACACCGAAAATTTATTTACACCCTTTTCATACCAAAAATATTTTTACACCCTTTTCAAACCTCAAATATTTTTCCACCCAATTCACACCTACAATTTTTTACACCCGCTTTTGACACCTCAAATTTATTTACACCCTTTTCAAACCGAAAATATTTTGCCACCTAATTCACACCTACAATTTTTGCACCCCCTTTTCACACCTCAAATTTATTGACACCCTTTTCACACCTCAAATTTATTGACACCCTTTTCACACCGAAAATTTATTTACACCCTTTTCATACCGAAAATATTTTTACACCCTTTTCACACCTCAAATATTTTTCCACCCAATCCACACCTACAATTTTTTACACCCGCTTTTGACACCTCAAATTTATTTACACCCTTTTCATACCGAAAATATTTTTCCACCCAATTCACACCTACAATTTTTGCACCCCCTTTTCACACCTCAAATTTATTTACACCCTTTTCAAACCGAAAATATTTTGCCACCCAATTCACACCTACAATTTTTACACCCCCTTTTCACACCTCAAATTTATTGACACCCTTTTCACACCTCAAATTTATTGACACCCTTTTCACACCGAAAATTTATTTACACCCTTTTCATACCGAAAATATTTTTACACCCTTTTCAAACCGAAAATATTTTTCCACCCAATTCACACCTACAATTTTTTACACCCGCTTTTGACACCTCAAATTTATTTACACCCATTTCAAACCAAAAATATTTTTCCACCCAATTCACACCTACAATTTTTTACACCCGCTTTTGACACCTCAAATTTATTTACACTCTTTTCAAACCGAAAATATTTTGCCACCCAATTCACACCGAAAATTTATTTACACCCTTTTCATACCGAAAATATTTTTACACCCTTTTCACACCTCAAATATTTTTCCACCCAATTCACACCTACAATTTTTTACACCCGCTTTTGACACCTCAAATTTATTTACACCCTTTTCATACAGAAAATATTTTTCCACCCAATTCACACCTACAATTTTTGCACCCCCTTTTCACACCTCAAATTTATTTACACCCTTTTCAAACCGAAAATATTTTGCCACCCAATTCACACCTACAATTTTTGCACCCCCTTTTCACACCTCAAATTTATTGACACCCTTTTCACACCGAAAATTTATTTACACCCTTTTCATACCAAAAATATTTTTACACCCTTTTCAAACCTCAAATATTTTTCCACCCAATTCACACCTACAATTTTTTACACCCGCTTTTGACACCTCAAATTTATTTACACCCTTTTCAAACCGAAAACATTTTTCCACCCAATTCACACCTACAATTTTTGCACCCCCTTTTCACACCTCAAATTTATTTACACCCTTTTCAAACCGAAAATATTTTGCCACCCAATTCACACCTACAATTTTTACACCCCCTTTTCACACCTCAAATTTATTGACACCCTTTTCACACCTCAAATTTATTGACACCCTTTTCATACCAAAAATATTTTTACACCCTTTTCAAACCTCAAATATTTTTCCACCCAATTCACACCTACAATTTTTTACACCCGCTTTTGACACCTCAAATTTATTTACACCCTTTTCAAATCGAAAATATTTTTCCACCCAATTCACACCTACAATTTTTGCACCCCCTTTTCACACCTCAAATTTATTGACACCCTTTTCACACCTCAAATTTATTGACACCCTTTTCAAACCGAAAATTTATTTACACCCTTTTCATACCGAAAATATTTTTACACCCTTTGCACACCTCAAATATTTTTCCACCCAATTCACACCTACAATTTTTTACACCCGCTTTTGACACCTCAAATTTATTTACACCCTTTTCAAACCGAAAATATTTTTCCACCTAATTAACACCTACAATTTTTTACACCCGCTTTTGACACCTCAAATTTATTTACACCCTTTTCAAACCGAAAATATTTTGCCACCCAATTCACACCTACAATTTTTGCACCCCCTTTTCACACCTCAAATTTATTGACACCCTTTTCACACCGAAAATTTTTTTACACCCTTTTCATACCAAAAATATTTTTACACCCTTTTCAAACCGAAAATATTTTGCCACCCAATTCACGCCTACAATTTTTGCACCCCCTTTTCACACCTCAAATTTATTGACACCCTTTTCACACCGAAAATTTATTTACACCCTTTTCATACCAAAAATATTTTTACACCCTTTTCAAACCGAAAATATTTTTCCACCCAATTCACACCTACAATTTTTTACACCCGCTTTTGACACCTCAAATTTATTTACACCCTTTTCATACCGAAAATATTTTGCCACCCAATTCACACCTACAATTTTTACACCCCCTTTTCACACCTCAAATTTATTGACACCCTTTTCACACCGAAAATTTATTTACACCCTTTTCATACCAAAAATATTTTCACACCCTTTTCAAACCGAAAATATTTTGCCACCCAATTCACACCTACAATTTTTGCACCCCCTTTTCACACCTCAAATTTATTGACACACTTTTCACACCGAAAATTTATTTACACCCTTTTCATACCAAAAATATTTTTACACCCTTTTCAAACCTCAAATATTTTTCCACCCAATTCACACCTACAATTTTTTACACCCGCTTTTGACACCTCAAATTTATTTACACCCTTTTCAAACCGAAAATATTTTGCCACCTAATTCACACCTACAATTTTTGCACCCCCTTTTCACACCTCAAATTTATTGACACCCTTTTCACACCTCAAATTTATTGACACCCTTTTCACACCGAAAATTTATTTACACCCTTTTCATACCGAAAATATTTTTACACCCTTTTCACACCTCAAATATTTTTCCACCCAATCCACACCTACAATTTTTTACACCCGCTTTTGACACCTCAAATTTATTTACACCCTTTTCATACCGAAAATATTTTTCCACCCAATTCACACCTACAATTTTTGCACCCCCTTTTCACACCTCAAATTTATTTACACCCTTTTCAAACCGAAAATATTTTGCCACCCAATTCACACCTACAATTTTTACACCCCCTTTTCACACCTTAAATTTATTGACACCCTTTTCACACCTTAAATTTATTTACACCCTTTTCATACCGAAAATATTTTTACACCCTTTTCAAACCGAAAATATTTTTCCACCCAATTCACACCTACAATTTTTTACACCCGCTTTTGACACCTCAAATTTATTTACACCCATTTCAAACCGAAAATATTTTTCCACCCAATTCACACCTACAATTTTTTACACCCGCTTTTGACACCTCAAATTTATTTACACTCTTTTCAAACCGAAAATATTTTGCCACCCAATTCACACCGAAAATTTATTTACACCCTTTTCATACCGAAAATATTTTTACACCCTTTTCACACCTCAAATATTTTTCCACCCAATTGACACCTACAATTTTGTACACCCGCTTTTGACACCTCAAATTTATTTACACCCTTTTCATACAGAAAATATTTTTCCACCCAATTCACACCTACAATTTTTGCACCCCCTTTTCACACCTCAAATTTATTTACACCCTTTTCAAACCGAAAATATTTTGCCACCCAATTCACACCTACAATTTTTGCAACCCCTTTTCACACCTCAAATTTATTGACACCCTTTTCACACCGAAAATTTATTTACACCCTTTTCATACCAAAAATATTTTTACACCCTTTTCAAACCTCAAATATTTTTCCACCCAATTCACACCTACAATTTTTTACACCCGCTTTTGACACCTCAAATTTATTTACACCCTTTTCATACCGAAAATATTTTTCCACCCAATTCACACCTACAATTTTTGCACCCCCTTTTCACACCTCAAATTTATATACACCCTTTTCAAACCGAAAATATTTTGCCACCCAATTCACACCTACAATTTTTACACCCCCTTTTCACACCTCAAATTTATTGACACCCTTTTCACACCTCAAATTTATTGACACCCTTTTCATACCAAAAATATTTTTACACCCTTTTCAAACCGAAAATATTTTTCCACCCAATTCACACCTACAATTTTTGCACCCCCTTTTCACACCTACAATTTTTGCACCCCCTTTTCACACCTCAAATTTATTGACACCCTTTTCACACTGAAAATTTATTTACACCCTTTTCATACCAAAAATATTTTTACACCCTTTTCAAACCGAAAATATTTTTCCACCCAATTCACACCTACAATTTTTTACACCCGCTTTTGACACCTCAAATTTATTTACACCCTTTTCATACCGAAAATATTTTGCCACCCAATTCACACCTACAATTTTTACACCCCCTTTTCACACCTCAAATTTATTGACACCCTTTTCACACCGAAAATTTATTTACACCCTTTTCATACCAAAAATATTTTTACACCCTTTTCAAACCGAAAATATTTTGCCACCCAATTCACACCTACAATTTTTGCACCCCCTTTTCACACCTCAAATTTATTGACACCCTTTTCACACCGAAAATTTATTTACACCCTTTTCATACCAAAAATATTTTTACACCCTTTTCAAACCTCAAATATTTTTCCACCCAATTCACACCTACAATTTTTTACACCCGCTTTTCACACCTCAAATTTATTTACACCCTTTTCATACCGAAAATATTTTGCCACCCAATTCACACCTACAATTTTTGCACCCCCTTTTCACACCTCAAATTTATTGACACCCTTTTCACACCTCAAATTTATTGACACCCTTTTCACACCGAAAATTTATTTACACCCTTTTCATACAGAAAATATTTTCGGTTTGAAAAGGGTCTAAATAAATTTGAGGTGTGAAAAGGGGGTGCCAAAATTGTAGGTGTGAATTGGGTGGAAAAATATTTTCTGTATGAAAAGGGTGTAAATAAATTTGAGGTGTCAAAAGCGGGTGTAAAAAATTGTAGGTGTGAATTGGGTGGAAAAATATTTGAGGTGTGAAAAGGGTGTAAAAATATTTTCGGTATGAAAAGGGTGTAAATAAATTTTCGGTGTGAATTGGGTGGCAAAATATTTTCGGTTTGAAAAGGGTGTAAATAAATTTGAGGTGTCAAAAGCGGGTGTAAAAAATTGAAGGTGTGAATTGGGTGGAAAAATATTTTCGGTTTGAAAAGGGTGTAAATAAATTTGAGGTGTCAAAAGCGGGTGTAAAAAATTGTAGGTGTGAATTGGGTGGAAAAATATTTGAGGTTTGAAAAGGGTGTAAAAATATTTTTGGTATGAAAAGGGTGTAAATAAATTTGAGGTGTGAAAAGGGGGTGTAAAAATTGTAGTTGTGAATTGGGTGGCAAAATATTTCCGGTTTGAAAAGGGTGTAAATAAATTTGAGGTGTGAAAAGGGGGTGCAAAAATTGTAGGTGTGAATTGGGTGGAAAAATATTTTCGGTATGAAAAGGGTGTAAATAAATTTGAGGTGTCAAAAGCGGGTGTAAAAAATTGTAGGTGTGAATTGGGTGGAAAAATATTTGAGGTGTGAAAAGGGTGTAAAAATATTTTCGGTATGAAAAGGGTGTAAATAAATTTTCGGTGTGAAAAGGGTGTCAATAAATTTGAGGTGTGAAAAGGGTGTCAATAAATTTGATGTGTGAAAAGGGGGTGCAAAAATTGTAGGTGTGAATTGGGTGGCAAAATATTTTCGGTTTGAAAAGGGTGTAAATAAATTTGTGGTGTGAAAAGGGGGTGCAAAAATTGTAGGTGTGAATTGGGTGGAAAAATATTTTCGGTATGAAAAGGGTGTAAATAAATTTGAGGTGTCAAAAGCGGGTGTAAAAAATTGTAGGTGTGAATTGGGTGGAAAAATATTTTCGGTTTGAAAAGGGTGTAAATAAATTTGAGGTGTCAAAAGCGGGTGTAAAAAATTGTAGGTGTGAATTGGGTGGAAAAATATTTGAGGTGTGAAAAGGGTGTAAAAATATTTTCGGTATGAAAAGGGTGTAAATAAATTTTCGGTGTGAATTGGGTGGCAAAATATTTTCGGTTTGAAAAGGGTGTAAATAAATTTGAGGTGTCAAAAGCGGGTGTAAAAAATTGAAGGTGTGAATTGGGTGGAAAAATATTTTCGGTTTGAAAAGGGTGTAAATAAATTTGAGGTGTCAAAAGCGGGTGTAAAAAATTGTAGGTGTGAATTGGGTGGAAAAATATTTGAGGTTTGAAAAGGGTGTAAAAATATTTTTGGTATGAAAAGGGTGTAAATAAATTTGAGGTGTGAAAAGGGGGTGTAAAAATTGTAGTTGTGAATTGGGTGGCAAAATATTTCCGGTTTGAAAAGGGTGTAAATAAATTTGAGGTGTGAAAAGGGGGTGCAAAAATTGTAGGTGTGAATTGGGTGGAAAAATATTTTCGGTATGAAAAGGGTGTAAATAAATTTGAGGTGTCAAAAGCGGGTGTAAAAAATTGTAGGTGTGAATTGGGTGGAAAAATATTTGAGGTGTGAAAAGGGTGTAAAAATATTTTCGGTATGAAAAGGGTGTAAATAAATTTTCGGTGTGAAAAGGGTGTCAATAAATTTGAGGTGTGAAAAGGGTGTCAATAAATTTGATGTGTGAAAAGGGGGTGCAAAAATTGTAGGTGTGAATTGGGTGGCAAAATATTTTCGGTTTGAAAAGGGTGTAAATAAATTTGTGGTGTGAAAAGGGGGTGCAAAAATTGTAGGTGTGAATTGGGTGGAAAAATATTTTCGGTATGAAAAGGGTGTAAATAAATTTGAGGTGTCAAAAGCGGGTGTAAAAAATTGTAGGTGTGAATTGGGTGGAAAAATATTTGAGGTTTGAAAAGGGTGTAAAAATATTTTTGGTATGAAAAGGGTGTAAATAAATTTTCGGTGTGAAAAGGGTGTCAATAAATTTGAGGTGTGAAATGGGGGTGCAAAAATTGTAGGTGTGAATTGGCTGGCAAAATATTTTCGGTTTGAAAAGGGTGTAAATAAATTTGAGATGTCAAAAGCGGGTGTAAAAAATTGTAGGTGTGAATTGGGTGGAAAAATATTTTCGGTTTGAAAAGGGTGTAAATAAATTTGAGGTGTCAAAAGCGGGTGTAAAAAATTGTAGGTGTGAATTGGGTGGAAAAATATTTTCGGTTTCAAAAGGGTGTAAATAAATTTGAGGTGTCAAAAGCGGGTGTAAAAAATTGTAGGTGTGAATTGGGTGGAAAAATATTTGAGGTGTGAAAAGGGTGTAAAAATATTTTCGGTATGAAAAGGGTGTAAATAAATTTTCGGTGTGAAAAGGGTGTAAATAAATTTGAGGTGTGAAAAGGGTGTCAATAAATTTGAGGTGTGAAAAGGGGGTGCAAAAATTGTAGGTGTGAATTGGGTGGAAAAATATTTTCGGTATGAAAAGGGTGTAAATAAATTTGTGGTGTCAAAAGCGGGTGTAAAAAATTGTAGGTGTGAATTGGGTGGAAAAATATTTGAGGTGTGAAAAGGGTGTAAAAATATTTTCGGTATGAAAAGGGTGTAAATAAATTTTCGGTGTGAAAAGGGTGTCAATAAATTTGAGGTGTGAAAAGGGTGTCAATAAATTTGATGTGTGAAAAGGGGGTGCAAAAATTGTAGGTGTGAATTGGGTGGCAAAATATTTTCGGTTTGAAAAGGGTGTAAATAAATTTGTGGTGTGAAAAGGGGGTGCAAAAATTGTAGGTGTGAATTGGGTGGAAAAATATTTTCGGTATGAAAAGGGTGTAAATAAATTTGAGGTGTCAAAAGCGGGTGTAAAAAATTGTAGGTGTGAATTGGGTGGAAAAATATTTGAGGTTTGAAAAGGGTGTAAAAATATTTTTGGTATGAAAAGGGTGTAAATAAATTTTCGGTGTGAAAAGGGTGTCAATAAATTTGAGGTGTGAAATGGGGGTGCAAAAATTGTAGGTGTGAATTGGCTGGCAAAATATTTTCGGTTTGAAAAGGGTGTAAATAAATTTGAGATGTCAAAAGCGGGTGTAAAAAATTGTAGGTGTGAATTGGGTGGAAAAATATTTTCGGTTTGAAAAGGGTGTAAATAAATTTGAGGTGTCAAAAGCGGGTGTAAAAAATTGTAGGTGTGAATTGGGTGGAAAAATATTTTCGGTTTCAAAAGGGTGTAAATAAATTTGAGGTGTCAAAAGCGGGTGTAAAAAATTGTAGGTGTGAATTGGGTGGAAAAATATTTGAGGTGTGAAAAGGGTGTAAAAATATTTTCGGTATGAAAAGGGTGTAAATAAATTTTCGGTGTGAAAAGGGTGTAAATAAATTTGAGGTGTGAAAAGGGTGTCAATAAATTTGAGGTGTGAAAAGGGGGTGCAAAAATTGTAGGTGTGAATTGGGTTGAAAAATATTTTCGGTATGAAAAGGGTGTAAATAAATTTGTGGTGTCAAAAGCGGGTGTAAAAAATTGTAGGTGTGAATTGGGTGGAAAAATATTTGAGGTGTGAAAAGGGTGTAAAAATATTTTCGGTATGAAAAGGGTGTAAATAAATTTTCGGTGTGAAAAGGGTGTCAATAAATTTGAGGTGTGAAAAGGGTGTCAATAAATTTGATGTGTGAAAAGGGGGTGCAAAAATTGTAGGTGTGAATTGGGTGGCAAAATATTTTCGGTTTGAAAAGGGTGTAAATAAATTTGTGGTGTGAAAAGGGGGTGCAAAAATTGTAGGTGTGAATTGGGTGGAAAAATATTTTCGGTATGAAAAGGGTGTAAATAAATTTGAGGTGTCAAAAGCGGGTGTAAAAAATTGTAGGTGTGAATTGGGTGGAAAAATATTTTCGGTTTGAAAAGGGTGTAAATAAATTTGAGGTGTCAAAAGCGGGTGTAAAAAATTGTAGGTGTGAATTGGGTGGAAAAATATTTGAGGTGTGAAAAGGGTGTAAAAATATTTTCGGTATGAAAAGGGTGTAAATAAATTTTCGGTGTGAATTGGGTGGCAAAATATTTTCGGTTTGAAAAGGGTGTAAATAAATTTGAGGTGTCAAAAGCGGGTGTAAAAAATTGAAGGTGTGAATTGGGTGGAAAAATATTTTCGGTTTGAAAAGGGTGTAAATAAATTTGAGGTGTCAAAAGCGGGTGTAAAAAATTGTAGGTGTGAATTGGGTGGAAAAATATTTGAGGTTTGAAAAGGGTGTAAAAATATTTTTGGTATGAAAAGGGTGTAAATAAATTTGAGGTGTGAAAAGGGGGTGTAAAAATTGTAGTTGTGAATTGGGTGGCAAAATATTTCCGGTTTGAAAAGGGTGTAAATAAATTTGAGGTGTGAAAAGGGGGTGCAAAAATTGTAGGTGTGAATTGGGTGGAAAAATATTTTCGGTATGAAAAGGGTGTAAATAAATTTGAGGTGTCAAAAGCGGGTGTAAAAAATTGTAGGTGTGAATTGGGTGGAAAAATATTTGAGGTGTGAAAAGGGTGTAAAAATATTTTCGGTATGAAAAGGGTGTAAATAAATTTTCGGTGTGAAAAGGGTGTCAATAAATTTGAGGTGTGAAAAGGGTGTCAATAAATTTGATGTGTGAAAAGGGGGTGCAAAAATTGTAGGTGTGAATTGGGTGGCAAAATATTTTCGGTTTGAAAAGGGTGTAAATAAATTTGTGGTGTGAAAAGGGGGTGCAAAAATTGTAGGTGTGAATTGGGTGGAAAAATATTTTCGGTATGAAAAGGGTGTAAATAAATTTGAGGTGTCAAAAGCGGGTGTAAAAAATTGTAGGTGTGAATTGGGTGGAAAAATATTTGAGGTTTGAAAAGGGTGTAAAAATATTTTTGGTATGAAAAGGGTGTAAATAAATTTTCGGTGTGAAAAGGGTGTCAATAAATTTGAGGTGTGAAATGGGGGTGCAAAAATTGTAGGTGTGAATTGGCTGGCAAAATATTTTCGGTTTGAAAAGGGTGTAAATAAATTTGAGATGTCAAAAGCGGGTGTAAAAAATTGTAGGTGTGAATTGGGTGGAAAAATATTTTCGGTTTGAAAAGGGTGTAAATAAATTTGAGGTGTCAAAAGCGGGTGTAAAAAATTGTAGGTGTGAATTGGGTGGAAAAATATTTTCGGTTTCAAAAGGGTGTAAATAAATTTGAGGTGTCAAAAGCGGGTGTAAAAAATTGTAGGTGTGAATTGGGTGGAAAAATATTTGAGGTGTGAAAAGGGTGTAAAAATATTTTCGGTATGAAAAGGGTGTAAATAAATTTTCGGTGTGAAAAGGGTGTAAATAAATTTGAGGTGTGAAAAGGGTGTCAATAAATTTGAGGTGTGAAAAGGGGGTGCAAAAATTGTAGGTGTGAATTGGGTGGAAAAATATTTTCTGTATGAAAAGGGTGTAAATAAATTTGAGGTGTCAAAAGCGGGTGTAAAAAATTGTAGGTGTGAATTGGGTGGAAAAATATTTGAGGTGTGAAAAGGGTGTAAAAATATTTTCGGTATGAAAAGGGTGTAAATAAATTTTCGGTGTGAAAAGGGTGTCAATAAATTTGAGGTGTGAAAAGGGTGTCAATAAATTTGATGTGTGAAAAGGGGGTGCAAAAATTGTAGGTGTGAATTGGGTGGCAAAATATTTTCGGTTTGAAAAGGGTGTAAATAAATTTGTGGTGTGAAAAGGGGGTGCAAAAATTGTAGGTGTGAATTGGGTGGAAAAATATTTTCGGTATGAAAAGGGTGTAAATAAATTTGAGGTGTCAAAAGCGGGTGTAAAAAATTGTAGGTGTGAATTGGGTGGAAAAATATTTGAGGTTTGAAAAGGGTGTAAAAATATTTTTGGTATGAAAAGGGTGTAAATAAATTTTCGGTGTGAAAAGGGTGTCAATAAATTTGAGGTGTGAAATGGGGGTGCAAAAATTGTAGGTGTGAATTGGCTGGCAAAATATTTTCGGTTTGAAAAGGGTGTAAATAAATTTGAGATGTCAAAAGCGGGTGTAAAAAATTGTAGGTGTGAATTGGGTGGAAAAATATTTTCGGTTTGAAAAGGGTGTAAATAAATTTGAGGTGTCAAAAGCGGGTGTAAAAAATTGTAGGTGTGAATTGGGTGGAAAAATATTTTCGGTTTCAAAAGGGTGTAAATAAATTTGAGGTGTCAAAAGCGGGTGTAAAAAATTGTAGGTGTGAATTGGGTGGAAAAATATTTGAGGTGTGAAAAGGGTGTAAAAATATTTTCGGTATGAAAAGGGTGTAAATAAATTTTCGGTGTGAAAAGGGTGTAAATAAATTTGAGGTGTGAAAAGGGTGTCAATAAATTTGAGGTGTGAAAAGGGGGTGCAAAAATTGTAGGTGTGAATTGGGTGGAAAAATATTTTCTGTATGAAAAGGGTGTAAATAAATTTGAGGTGTCAAAAGCGGGTGTAAAAAATTGTAGGTGTGAATTGGGTGGAAAAATATTTGAGGTGTGAAAAGGGTGTAAAAATATTTTCGGTATGAAAAGGGTGTAAATAAATTTTCGGTGTGAATTGGGTGGCAAAATATTTTCGGTTTGAAAAGGGTGTAAATAAATTTGAGGTGTCAAAAGCGGGTGTAAAAAATTGTAGGTGTTAATTGGGTGGAAAAATATTTTCGGTTTGAAAAGGGTGTAAATAAATTTGAGGTGTCAAAAGCGGGTGTAAAAAATTGTAGGTGTAAATTGGGTGGAAAAATATTTGAGGTTTGAAAAGGGTGTAAAAATATTTTTGGTATGAAAAGGGTGTAAATAAATTTTCGGTGTGAAAAGGGTGTCAATAAATTTGAGGTGTGAAAAGGGGGTGCAAAAATTGTAGGTGTGAATTGGGTGGCAAAATATTTTCGGTTTGAAAAGGGTGTAAAAATGTTTTTGGTATGAAAAGGGTGTAAATAAATTTGAGGTGTCAAAAGCGGGTGTAAAAAATTGTAGGTGTGAATTGGGTGGAAAAATATTTGAGGTTTGAAAAGGGTGTAAAAATATTTTTGGTATGAAAAGGGTGTAAATAAATTTTCGGTGTGAAAAGGGTGTCAATAAATTTGAGGTGTGAAAAGGGGGTGCAAAAATTGTAGGTGTGAATTGGGTGGCAAAATATTTTCGGTTTGAAAAGGGTGTACATAAATTTGAGGTGTCAAAAGCGGGTGTAAAAAATTGTAGGTGTGAATTGGGTGGAAAAATATTTGAGGTGTGAAAAGGGTGTAAAAATATTTTCGGTATGAAAAGGGTGTAAATAAATTTTCGGTGTGAAAAGGGTGTCAATAAATTTGAGGTGTGAAAAGGGTGTCAATAAATTTGAGGTGTGAAAAGGGGGTGCAAAAATTGTAGGTGTGAATTGGGTGGAAAAATATTTTCGGTTTGAAAAGGGTGTAAATAAATTTGAGGTGTCAAAAGCGGGTGTAAAAAATTGTAGGTGTGAATTGGGTGGAAAAATATTTTCGGTATGAAAAGGGTGTAAATAAATTTGAGGTGTCAAAAGCGGGTGTAAAAAATTGTAGGTGTGAATTGGGTGGAAAAATATTTGAGGTTTGAAAAGGGTGTAAAAATATTTTTGGTATGAAAAGGGTGTAAATAAATTTGAGGTGTGAAAAGGGTGTCAATAAATTTGAGGTGTGAAAAGGGGGTGTAAAAATTGTAGGTGTGAATTGGGTGGCAAAATATTTTCGGTTTGAAAAGAGTGTAAATAAATTTGAGGTGTGAAAAGGGGGTGCAAAAATTGTATGTGTGAATTGGGTGGCAAAATATTTTCGGTTTGAAAAGGGTGTAAAAATGTTTTTGGTATGAAAAGGGTGTAAATAAATTTTCGGTGTGAAAAGGGTGTCAATAAATTTGAGGTGTGAAAAGGGGGTGCAAAAATTGTAGGTGTGAATTGGGTGGCAAAATATTTTCGGTTTGAAAAGGGTGTAAATAAATTTGAGGTGTCAAAAGCGGGTGTAAAAAATTGTAGGTGTGAATTGGGTGGAAAAATATTTTCGGTTTGAAAAGGGTGTAAATAAATTTGAGGTGTCAAAAGCGGGTGTAAAAAATTGTAGGTGTGAATTGGGTGGAAAAATATTTGAGGTGTGAAAAGGGTGTAAAAATATTTTCGGTATGAAAAGGGTGTAAATAAATTTTCGGTGTGAATTGGGTGGCAAAATATTTTCGGTTTGAAAAGGGTGTAAATAAATTTGAGGTGTCAAAAGCGGGTGTAAAAAATTGTAGGTGTGAATTGGGTGGAAAAATATTTTCGGTTTGAAAAGGGTGTAAATAAATTTGAGGTGTCAAAAGCGGGTGTAAAAAATTGTAGGTGTAAATTGGGTGGAAAAATATTTGAGGTTTGAAAAGGGTGTAAAAATATTTTTGGTATGAAAAGGGTGTAAATAAATTTTCGGTGTGAAAAGGGTGTCAATAAATTTGGGGTGTGAAAAGGGGGTGCAAAAATTGTAGGTGTGAATTGGGTGGCAAAATATTTTCGGTTTGAAAAGGGTGTAAAAATGTTTTTGGTATGAAAAGGGTGTAAATAAATTTGAGGTGTCAAAAGCGGGTGTAAAAAATTGTAGGTGTGAATTGGGTGGAAAAATATTTGAGGTTTGAAAAGGGTGTAAAAATATTTTTGGTATGAAAAGGGTGTAAATAAATTTTCGGTGTGAAAAGGGTGTCAATAAATTTGAGGTGTGAAAAGGGGGTGCAAAAATTGTAGGTGTGAATTGGGTGGCAAAATATTTTCGGTTTGAAAAGGGTGTAAAAATGTTTTTGGTATGAAAAGGGTGTAAATAAATTTGAGGTGTCAAAAGCGGGTGTAAAAAATTGTAGGTGTGAATTGGGTGGAAAAATATTTGAGGTTTGAAAAGGGTGTAAAAATATTTTTGGTATGAAAAGGGTGTAAATAAATTTTCGGTGTGAAAAGGGTGTCAATAAATTTGAGGTGTGAAAAGGGTGTCAATAAATTTGAGGTGTGAAAAGGGGGTGCAAAAATTGTAGGTGTGAATTGGGTGGAAAAATATTTTCGGTTTGAAAAGGGTGTAAATAAATTTGAGGTGTCAAAAGCGGGTGTAAAAAATTGTAGGTGTGAATTGGGTGGAAAAATATTTTCGGTATGAAAAGGGTGTAAATAAATTTGAGGTGTCAAAAGCGGGTGTAAAAAATTGTAGGTGTGAATTGGGTGGAAAAATATTTGAGGTTTGAAAAGGGTGTAAAAATATTTTTGGTATGAAAAGGGTGTAAATAAATTTGAGGTGTGAAAAGGGTGTCAATAAATTTGAGGTGTGAAAAGGGGGTGTAAAAATTGTAGGTGTGAATTGGGTGGCAAAATATTTTCGGTTTGAAAAGAGTGTAAATAAATTTGAGGTGTGAAAAGGGGGTGCAAAAATTGTATGTGTGAATTGGGTGGCAAAATATTTTCGGTTTGAAAAGGGTGTAAAAATGTTTTTGGTATGAAAAGGGTGTAAATAAATTTTCGGTGTGAAAAGGGTGTCAATAAATTTGAGGTGTGAAAAGGGGGTGCAAAAATTGTAGGTGTGAATTGGGTGGCAAAATATTTTCGGTTTGAAAAGGGTGTAAATAAATTTGAGGTGTCAAAAGCGGGTGTAAAAAATTGTAGGTGTGAATTGGGTGGAAAAATATTTTCGGTTTGAAAAGGGTGTAAATAAATTTGAGGTGTCAAAAGCGGGTGTAAAAAATTGTAGGTGTGAATTGGGTGGAAAAATATTTGAGGTGTGAAAAGGGTGTAAAAATATTTTCGGTATGAAAAGGGTGTAAATAAATTTTCGGTGTGAATTGGGTGGCAAAATATTTTCGGTTTGAAAAGGGTGTAAATAAATTTGAGGTGTCAAAAGCGGGTGTAAAAAATTGTAGGTGTGAATTGGGTGGAAAAATATTTTCGGTTTGAAAAGGGTGTAAATAAATTTGAGGTGTCAAAAGCGGGTGTAAAAAATTGTACGTGTAAATTGGGTGGAAAAATATTTGAGGTTTGAAAAGGGTGTAAAAATATTTTTGGTATGAAAAGGGTGTAAATAAATTTTCGGTGTGAAAAGGGTGTCAATAAATTTGGGGTGTGAAAAGGGGGTGCAAAAATTGTAGGTGTGAATTGGGTGGCAAAATATTTTCGGTTTGAAAAGGGTGTAAAAATGTTTTTGGTATGAAAAGGGTGTAAATAAATTTGAGGTGTCAAAAGCGGGTGTAAAAAATTGTAGGTGTGAATTGGGTGGAAAAATATTTGAGGTTTGAAAAGGGTGTAAAAATATTTTTGGTATGAAAAGGGTGTAAATAAATTTTCGGTGTGAAAAGGGTGTCAATAAATTTGAGGTGTGAAAAGGGGGTGCAAAAATTGTAGGTGTGAATTGGGTGGCAAAATATTTTCGGTTTGAAAAGGGTGTACATAAATTTGAGGTGTCAAAAGCGGGTGTAAAAAATTGTAGGTGTGAATTGGGTGGAAAAATATTTGAGGTGTGAAAAGGGTGTAAAAATATTTTCGGTATGAAAAGGGTGTAAATAAATTTTCGGTGTGAAAAGGGTGTCAATAAATTTGAGGTGTGAAAAGGGTGTCAATAAATTTGAGGTGTGAAAAGGGGGTGCAAAAATTCTTGGTGTGAATTGGGTGGAAAAATATTTTCGGTTTGAAAAGGGTGTAAATAAATTTGAGGTGTCAAAAGCGGGTGTAAAAAATTGTAGGTGTGAATTGGGTGGAAAAATATTTTCGGTATGAAAAGGGTGTAAATAAATTTGAGGTGTCAAAAGCGGGTGTAAAAAATTGTAGGTGTGAATTGGGTGGAAAAATATTTGAGGTTTGAAAAGGGTGTAAAAATATTTTTGGTATGAAAAGGGTGTAAATAAATTTTCGGTGTGAAAAGGGTGTCAATAAATTTGAGGTGTGAAAAGGGGGTGCAAAAATTGTAGGTGTGAATTGGGTGGCAAAATATTTTCGGTTTGAAAAGGGTGTAAATAAATTTGAGGTGTCAAAAGCGGGTGTAAAAAATTGTAGGTGTGAATTGGGTGGAAAAATATTTTCGGTTTGAAAAGGTTGTAAATAAATTTGAGGTGTCAAAAGCGGGTGTAAAAAATTGTAGGTGTGAATTGGGTGGAAAAATATTTGAGGTGCGAAAAGGGTGTAAAAATATTTTCGGTATGAAAAGGGTGTAAATAAATTTTCGGTGTGAAAAGGGTGTCAATAAATTTGAGGTGTGAAAAGGGTGTCAATAAATTTGAGGTGTGAAAAGGGGGTGCAAAAATTGTAGGTGTGAATTGGGTGGAAAAATATTTTCGGTTTGAAAAGGGTGTAAATAAATTTGAGGTGTCAAAAGCGGGTGTAAAAAATTGTAGGTGTGAATTGGGTGGAAAAATATTTGAGGTGTGAAAAGGGTGTAAAAATATTTTCGGTATGAAAAGGGTGTAAATAAATTTTCGGTGTGAAAAGGGTGTCAATAAATTTGAGGTGTGAAAAGGGTGTCAATAAATTTGAGGTGTGAAAAGGTGGTGCAAAAATTGTAGGTGTGAATTGGGTGGAAAAATATTTTCGGTTTGAAAAGGGTGTAAATAAATTTGAGGTGTCAAAAGCGGGTGTAAAAAATTGTAGGTGTGAATTGGGTGGAAAAATATTTGAGGTTTGAAAAGGGTGTAAAAATATTTTTGGTATGAAAAGGGTGTCAATAAATTTGAGGTGTGAAAAGGGTGTCAATAAATTTGAGGTGTGAAAAGGGGGTGTAAAAATTGTAGGTGTGAATTGGGTGGCAAAATATTTTCGGTTTGAAAAGGGTGTAAATAAATTTGAGGTGTGAAAAGGGGGTGCAAAAATTGTAGGTGTGAATTGGGTGGAAAAATGTTTTCGGTATGAAAAGGGTGTAAATAAATTTGAGGTGTCAAAAGCAGGTGTAAAAAATTGTAGGTGTGAATTGGGTGGAAAAATATTTGAGGTGTGAAAAGGGTGTAAAAATATTTTCGGTGTGAAAAGGGTGTAAATAAATTTTCGGTGTGAAAAGGGTGTCAATAAATTTGAGGTGTGAAAAGGGGGTGCAAAAATTGTAGGTGTGAATTGGGTGGCAAAATATTTTCGGTTTGAAAAGGGTGTAAATAAATTTGAGGTGTCAAAAGCGGGTGTAAAAAATTGTAGGTGTGAATTGGGTGGAAAAATATTTGAGGTGTGAAAAGGGTGTAAATAAATTTGAGGTGTCAAAAGCGGGTGTAAAAAATTGTAGGTGTGAATTGGGTGGAAAAATATTTGAGGTGCGAAAAGGGTGTAAAAATATTTTCGGTATGAAAAGGGTGTAAATAAATTTTCGGTGTGAAAAGGGTGTCAATAAATTTGAGGTGTGAAAAGGGTGTCAATAAATTTGAGGTGTCAAAAGGGGGTGCAAAAATTGTAGGTGTGAATTGGGTGGAAAAATATTTTCGGTTTGAAAAGGGTGTAAATAAATTTGAGGTGTCAAAAGCGGGTGTAAAAAATTGTAGGTGTGAATTGGGTGGAAAAATATTTGAGGTGTGAAAAGGGTGTAAAAATATTTTCGGTATGAAAAGGGTGTAAATAAATTTTCGGTGTGAAAAGGGTGTCAATAAATTTGAGGTGTGAAAAGGGTGTCAATAAATTTGAGGTGTGAAAAGGGGGTGCAAAAATTGTAGGTGTGAATTGGGTGGAAAAATATTTTCGGTTTGAAAAGGGTGTAAATAAATTTGAGGTGTAAAAAGCGGGTGTAAAAAATTGTAGGTGTGAATTGGGTGGAAAAATATTTGAGGTTTGAAAAGGGTGTAAAAATATTTTTGGTATGAAAAGGGTGTCAATAAATTTGAGGTGTGAAAAGGGTGTCAATAAATTTGAGGTGTGAAAAGGGGGTGTAAAAATTGTAGGTGTGAATTGGGTGGCAAAATATTTTCGGTTTGAAAAGGGTGTAAATAAATTTGAGGTGTGAAAAGGGGGTGCAAAAGTTGTAGGTGTGAATTGGGTGGAAAAATGTTTTCGGTATGAAAAGGGTGTAAATAAATTTGAGGTGTCAAAAGCGGGTGTAAAAAATTGTAGGTGTGAATTGGGTGGAAAAATATTTGAGGTTTGAAAAGGGTGTAAAAATATTTTTGGTATAAAAAGGGTGTGAATAAATTTTCGGTGTGAAAAGGGTGTCAATAAATTTGAGGTGTGAAAAGGGGGTGCAAAAATTGTAGGTGTGAATTGGGTGGAAAAATATTTTCGGTTTGAAAAGGGTGTAAATAAATTTGAGGTGTCAAAAGCGGGTGTAAAAAATTGTAGGTGTGAATTGGGTGGAAAAATATTTGAGGTGTGAAAAGGGTGTAAAAATATTTTCGGTATGAAAAGGGTGTAAATAAATTTTCGGTGTGAAAAGGGTGTCAATAAATTTGAGGTGTGAAAAGGGTGTCAATAAATTTGAGGTGTGAAAAGGGGGTGCAAAAATTGTAGGTGTGAATTGGGTGGAAAAATATTTTCGGTTTGAAAAGGGTGTAAATAAATTTGAGGTGTCAAAAGCGGGTGTAAAAAATTGTAGGTGTGAATTGGGTGGAAAAATATTTGAGGTGTGAAAAGGGTGTAAAAATATTTTCGGTATGAAAAGGGTGTAAATAAATTTTCGGTGTGAATTGGGTGGCAAAATATTTTCGATTTGAAAAGGGTGTAAATAAATTTGAGGTGTCAAAAGCGGGTGTAAAAAATTGTAGGTGTGAATTGGGTGGAAAAATATTTTCGGTTTGAAAAGGGTGTAAATAAATTTGAGGTGTCAAAAGCGGATGTAAAAAATTGTAGGTGTGAATTGGGTGGAAAAATATTTGAGGTGTGAAAAGGGTGTAAAAATATTTTCGGTATGAAAAGGGTGTAAATAAATTTTCGGTGTGAAAAGGGTGTCAATAAATTTGAGGTGTGAAAAGGGTGTCAATAAATTTGAGGTGTGAAAAGGGGGTGTAAAAATTGTAGGTGTGAATTGGGTGGCAAAATATTTTCGGTTTGAAAAGGGTGTAAATAAATTTGAGGTGTGAAAAGGGGGTGCAAAAGTTATAGGTGTGAATTGGGTGGAAAAATGTTTTCGGTATGAAAAGGGTGTAAATAAATTTGAGGTGTCAAAAGCGGGTGT
This sequence comes from Vigna unguiculata, assembly GCF_037176805.1. Lineage (NCBI taxonomy): Eukaryota > Viridiplantae > Streptophyta > Magnoliopsida > Fabales > Fabaceae > Vigna > Vigna unguiculata. The sequence goes on along the minus strand of NW_028196700.1, from coordinate 410,547 downwards.
AAAAAATTGTAGGTGTGAATTGGGTGGAAAAATATTTGAGGTTTGAAAAGGGTGTAAAAATATTTTTGGTATGAAAAGGGTGTAAATAAATTTGAGGTGTGAAAAGGGTGTCAATAAATTTGAGGTGTGAAAAGGGGGTGTAAAAATTATAGGTGTGAATTGGGTGGCAAAATATTTTCGGTTTGAAAAGGGTGTAAATAAATTTGAGGTGTGAAAAGGGGGTGCAAAAATTGTTGGTGTGAATTGGGTGGAAAAATATTTTCGGTATGAAAAGGGTGTAAATAAATTTGAGGTGTCAAAATCGGGTGTAAAAAATTGTAGGTGTGAATTGGGTGGAAAAATATTTGAGGTTTGAAAAGGGTGTAAAAATATTTTTGGTATGAAAAGGGTGTAAATAAATTTTCGGTGTGAAAAGGGTGTCAATAAATTTGAGGTGTGAAAAGGGGGTGCAAAAATTGTAGGTGTGAATTGGGTGGCAAAATATTTTCGGTTTGAAAAGGGTGTAAATAAATTTGAGGTGTGAAAAGGGGGTGCAAAAATTGTAGGTGTGAATTGGGTGGAAAAATATTTTCTGTAAGAAAAGGGTGTAAATAAATTTGAGGTGTCAAAAGCGGGTGTAAAAAATTGTAGGTGTGAATTGGGTGGAAAAATATTTGAGGTGTGAAAAGGGTGTAAAAATATTTTCGGTATGAAAAGGGTGTAAATAAATTTTCGGTGTGAATTGGGTGGCAAAATATTTTCGGTTTGAAAAGGGTGTAAATAAATTTGAGGTGTCAAAAGCGGGTGTAAAAAATTGTAGGTGTGAATTGGGTGGAAAAATATTTTCGGTTTGAAAAGGGTGTAAATAAATTTGAGGTGTCAAAAGCGGGTGTAAAAAATTGTAGGTGTGAATTGGGTGGAAAAATATTTTCGGTTTGAAAAGGGTGTAAAAATATTTTTGGTATGAAAAGGGTGTAAATAAATTTGAGGTGTGAAAAGGGTGTCAATAAATTTGAGGTGTGAAAAGGGGGTGCAAAAATTGTAGGTGTGAATTGGGTGGCAAAATATTTTCGGTTTGAAAAGGGTGTAAATAAATTTGAGGTGTGAAAAGGGGGTGCAAAAATTGTAGGTGTGAATTGGGTGGAAAAATATTTTCTGTATGAAAAGGGTGTAAATAAATTTGAGGTGTCAAAAGCGGGTGTAAAAAATTGTAGGTGTGAATTGGGTGGAAAAATATTTGAGGTGTGAAAAGGGTGTAAAAATATTTTCGGTATGAAAAGGGTGTAAATAAATTTTCGGTGTGAATTGGGTGGCAAAATATTTTCGGTTTGAAAAGGGTGTAAATAAATTTGAGGTGTCAAAAGCGGGTGTAAAAAATTGTAGGTGTGAATTGGGTGGAAAAATATTTTCGGTTTGAAAAGGGTGTAAATAAATTTGAGGTGTCAAAAGCGGGTGTAAAAAATTGTAGGTGTGAATTGGGTGGAAAAATATTTTCGGTTTGAAAAGGGTGTAAAAATATTTTTGGTATGAAAAGGGTGTAAATAAATTTGAGGTGTGAAAAGGGTGTCAATAAATTTGAGGTGTGAAAAGGGGGTGTAAAAATTATAGGTGTGAATTGGGTGGCAAAATATTTTCGGTTTGAAAAGGGTGTAAATAAATTTGAGGTGTGAAAAGGGGGTGCAAAAATTGTAGGTGTGAATTGGGTGGAAAAATATTTTCGGTATGAAAAGGGTGTAAATAAATTTGAGGTGTCAAAATCGGGTGTAAAAAATTGTAGGTGTGAATTGGGTGGAAAAATATTTGAGGTGTGAAAAGGGTGTAAAAATATTTTCGGTATGAAAAGGGTGTAAATAAATTTTCGGTGTGAATTGGGTGGCAAAATATTTTCGGTTTGAAAAGGGTGTAAATAAATTTGAGGTGTCAAAAGCGGGTGTAAAAAATTGTAGGTGTGAATTGGGTGGAAAAATATTTTCGGTTTGAAAAGGGTGTAAATAAATTTGAGGTGTCAAAAGCGGGTGTAAAAAATTGTAGGTGTGAATTGGGTGGAAAAATATTTTCGGTTTGAAAAGGGTGTAAAAATATTTTTGGTATGAAAAGGGTGTAAATAAATTTGAGGTGTGAAAAGGGTGTCAATAAATTTGAGGTGTGAAAAGGGGGTGTAAAAATTGTAGGTGTGAATTGGGTGGCAAAATATTTTCGGTTTGAAAAGGGTGTAAATAAATTTGAGGTGTGAAAAGGGGGTGCAAAAATTGTAGGTGTGAATTGGGTGGAAAAATATTTTCGGTATGAAAAGGGTGTAAATAAATTTGAGGTGTCAAAAGCGGGTGTAAAAAATTGTAGGTGTGAATTGGGTGGAAAAATATTTGAGGTGTGAAAAGGGTGTAAAAATATTTTCGGTATGAAAAGGGTGTAAATAAATTTTCGGTGTGAAAAGGGTGTCAATAAATTTGAGGTGTGAAAAGGGTGTCAATAAATTTGAGGTGTGAAAAGGGGGTGCAAAAATTGTAGGTGTGAATTGGGTGGCAAAATATTTTCGGTTTGAAAAGGGTGTAAATAAATTTGAGGTGTGAAAAGGGTGTGCAAAAATTGTAGGTGTGAATTGGGTGGAAAAATGTTTTCGGTATGAAAAGGGTGTAAATAAATTTGAGGTGTCAAAAGCGGGTGTAAAAAATTGTAGGTGTGAATTGGGTGGAAAAATATTTGAGGTTTGAAAAGGGTGTAAAAATATTTTTGGTATGAAAAGGGTGTAAATAAATTTTCGGTGTGAAAAGGGTGTCAATAAATTTGAGGTGTGAAATGGGGGTGCAAAAATTGTAGGTGTGAATTGGGTGGCAAAATATTTTCGGTTTGAAAAGGGTGTAAATAAATTTGAGGTGTGAAAAGGGGGTGCAAAAATTGTAGGAGTGAATTGGGTGGAAAAATATTTTCTGTATGAAAAGGGTGTAAATAAATTTGAGGTGTCAAAAGCGAGTGTAAAAAATTGTAGGTGTGAATTGGGTGGAAAAATATTTGAGGTGTGAAAAGGGTGTAAAAATATTTTCGGTATGAAAAGGGTGTAAATAAATTTTCGGTGTGAATTGGGTGGCAAAATATTTTCGGTTTGAAAAGGGTGTAAATAAATTTGAGGTGTCAAAAGCGGGTGTAAAAAATTGTAGGTGTGAATTGGGTGGAAAAATATTTTCGGTTTGAAAAGGGTGTAAATAAATTTGAGGTGTCAAAAGCGGGTGTAAAAAATTGTAGGTGTGAATTGGGTGGAAAAATATTTTCGGTTTGAAAAGGGTGTAAAAATATTTTTGGTATGAAAAGGGTGTAAATAAATTTGAGGTGTGAAAAGGGTGTCAATAAATTTGAGGTGTGAAAAGGGGGTGTAAAAATTGTAGGTGTGAATTGGGTGGCAAAATATTTTCGGTTTGAAAAGGGTGTAAATAAATTTGAGGTGTGAAAAGGGGGTGCAAAAATTGTAGGTGTGAATTGGGTGGAAAAATATTTTCGGTATGAAAAGGGTGTAAATAAATTTGAGGTGTCAAAATCGGGTGTAAAAAATTGTAGGTGTGAATTGGGTGGAAAAATATTTGAGGTGTGAAAAGGGTGTAAAAATATTTTCGGTATGAAAAGGGTGTAAATAAATTTTCGGTGTGAAAAGGGTGTCAATAAATTTGAGGTGTGAAAAGGGTGTCAATAAATTTGAGGTGTGAAAAGGGGGTGCAAAAATTCTAGGTGTGAATTGGGTGGCAAAATATTTTCGGTTTGAAAAGGGTGTAAATAAATTTGAGGTGTGAAAAGGGGGTGCAAAAATTGTAGGTGTGAATTGGGTGGAAAAATATTTTCGGTTTGAAAAGGGTGTTAATAAATTTGAGGTGTCAAAAACGGGTGTAAAAAATTGTAGGTGTGAATTGGGTGGAAAAATATTTGAGGTTTGAAAAGGGTGTAAAAATATTTTTGGTATGAAAAGGGTGTAAATAAATTTTCGGTGTGAAAAGGGTGTCAATAAATTTGAGGTGTGAAATGGGGGTGCAAAAATTGTAGGTGTGAATTGGGTGGCAAAATATTTTCGGTTTGAAAAGGGTGTAAATAAATTTGAGGTGTGAAAAGGGGGTGCAAAAATTGTAGGAGTGAATTGGGTGGAAAAATATTTTCTGTATGAAAAGGGTGTAAATAAATTTGAGGTGTCAAAAGCGAGTGTAAAAAATTGTAGGTGTGAATTGGGTGGAAAAATATTTGAGGTGTGAAAAGGGTGTAAAAATATTTTCGGTATGAAAAGGGTGTAAATAAATTTTCGGTGTGAATTGGGTGGCAAAATATTTTCGGTTTGAAAAGGGTGTAAATAAATTTGAGGTGTCAAAAGCGGGTGTAAAAAATTGTAGGTGTGAATTGGGTGGAAAAATATTTTCGGTTTGAAAAGGGTGTAAATAAATTTGAGGTGTCAAAAGCGGGTGTAAAAAATTGTAGGTGTGAATTGGGTGGAAAAATATTTTCGGTTTGAAAAGGGTGTAAAAATATTTTTGGTATGAAAAGGGTGTAAATAAATTTTCGGTGTGAAAAGGGTGTCAATAAATTTGAGGTGTGAAAAGGGTGTCAATAAATTTGAGGTGTGAAAAGGGGGTGCAAAAATTCTAGGTGTGAATTGGGTGGCAAAATATTTTCGGTTTGAAAAGGGTGTAAATAAATTTGAGGTGTGAAAAGGGGGTGCAAAAATTGTAGGTGTGAATTGGGTGGAAAAATATTTTCGGTTTGAAAAGGGTGTTAATAAATTTGAGGTGTCAAAAACGGGTGTAAAAAATTGTAGGTGTGAATTGGGTGGAAAAATATTTGAGGTTTGAAAAGGGTGTAAAAGTACTTTTGGTATGAAAAGGGTGTCAATAAATTTGAGGTGTGAAAAGGGTGTCAATAAATTTGAGGTGTGAAAAGGGGGTGTAAAAATTGTAGGTGTGAATTGGGTGGCAAAATATTTTCGGTTTGAAAAGGGTGTAAATAAAATTGAGGTGTGAAAAGGGGGTGCAAAAATTGTAGGTGTGAATTGGGTGGAAAAATGTTTTCGGTATGAAAAGGGTGTAAATAAATTTGAGGTGTCAAAAGCGGGTGTAAAAAATTGTAGGTGTGAATTGGGTGGAAAAATATTTGAGGTTTGAAAAGGGTGTAAAAATATTTTTGGTATGAAAAGGGTGTAAATAAATTTTCGGTGTGAAAAGGGTGTCAATAAATTTGAGGTGTGAAATGGGGGTGCAAAAATTGTAGGTGTGAATTGGGTGGCAAAATATTTTCGGTTTGAAAAGGGTGTAAATAAATTTGAGGTGTGAAAAGGGGGTGCAAAAACTGTAGGAGTGAATTGGGTGGAAAAATATTTTCTGTATGAAAAGGGTGTAAATAAATTTGAGGTGTCAAAAGCGGGTGTAAAAAATTGTAGGTGTGAATTGGGTGGAAAAATATTTGAGGTGTGAAAAGGGTGTAAAAATATTTTCGGTATGAAAAGGGTGTAAATAAATTTTCGGTGTGAATTGGGTGGCAAAATATTTTCGGTTTGAAAAGGGTGTAAATAAATTTGAGGTGTCAAAAGCGGGTGTAAAAAATTGTAGGTGTGAATTGGGTGGAAAAATATTTTCGGTTTGAAAAGGGTGTAAATAAATTTGAGGTGTCAAAAGCGGGTGTAAAAAATTGTAGGTGTGAATTGGGTGGAAAAATATTTTCGTTTTGAAAAGGGTGTAAAAATATTTTTGGTATGAAAAGGGTGTAAATAAATTTTCGGTGTGAAAAGGGTGTCAATAAATTTGAGGTGTGAAATGGGGGTGCAAAAATTGTAGGTGTGAATTGGGTGGCAAAATATTTTCGGTTTGAAAAGGGTGTAAATAAATTTGAGGTGTGAAAAGGGGGTGCAAAAATTGTAGGAGTGAATTGGGTGGAAAAATATTTTCTGTATGAAAAGGGGGTAAATAAATTTGAGGTGTCAAAAGCGGGTGTAAAAAATTGTAGGTGTGAATTGGGTGGAAAAATATTTGAGGTGTGAAAAGGGTGTAAAAATATTTTCGGTATGAAAAGGGTGTAAATAAATTTTCGGTGTGAATTGGGTGGCAAAATATTTTCGGTTTGAAAAGGGTGTAAATAAATTTGAGGTGTCAAAAGCGGGTGTAAAAAATTGTAGGTGTGAATTGGGTGGAAAAATATTTTCGGTTTGAAAAGGGTGTAAATAAATTTGAGGTGTCAAAAGCGGGTGTAAAAAATTGTAGGTGTGAATTGGGTGGAAAAATATTTTCGGTTTGAAAAGGGTGTAAAAATATTTTTGGTATGAAAAGGGTGTAAATAAATTTGAGGTGTGAAAAGGGTGTCAATAAATTTGAGGTGTGAAAAGGGGGTGTAAAAATTGTAGGTGTGAATTGGGTGGCAAAATATTTTCGGTTTGAAAAGGGTGTAAATAAATTTGAGGTGTGAAAAGGGGGTGCAAAAATTGTAGGTGTGAATTGGGTGGAAAAATATTTTCGGTATGAAAAGGGTGTAAATAAATTTGAGGTGTCAAAAGCGGGTGTAAAAAATTGTAGGTGTGAATTGGGTGGAAAAATATTTGAGGTGTGAAAAGGGTGTAAAAATATTTTCGGTATGAAAAGGGTGTAAATAAATTTTCGGTGTGAAAAGGGTGTCAATAAATTTGAGGTGTGAAAAGGGTGTCAATAAATTTGAGGTGTGAAAAGGGGGTGCAAAAATTGTAGGTGTGAATTGGGTGGCAAAATATTTTCGGTTTGAAAAGGGTGTAAATAAATTTGAGGTGTGAAAAGGGTGTGCAAAAATTGTAGGTGTGAATTGGGTGGAAAAATATTTTCGGTATGAAAAGGGTGTAAATAAATTTGAGGTGTGAAAAGGGGGTGTAAAAATTGTAGGTGTGAATTGGGTGGCAAAATATTTTCGGTTTGAAAAGGGTGTAAAAATATTTTTGGTATGAAAAGGGTGTAAATAAATTTTCGGTGTGAAAAGGGTGTCAATAAATTTTAGGTGTGAAAAGGGGGTGCAAAAATTGTAGGTGTGAATTGGGTGGCAAAATATTTTCGGTTTGAAAAGGGTGTAAAAATATTTTTGGTATGAAAAGGGTGTAAATAAATTTTCGGTGTGAAAAGGGTGTCAATAAATTTTAGGTGTGAAAAGGGGGTGCAAAAATTGTAGGTGTGAATTGGGTGGCAAAATATTTTCGGTTTGAAAAGGGTGTAAATAAATTTGAGGTGTCAAAAGCGGGTGTAAAAAATTGTATGTGTGAATTGGGTGGAAAAATATTTTCGGTTTGAAAAGGGTGTAAATAAATTTGAGGTGTCAAAATCGGGTGTAAAAAATTGTAGGTGTGAATTGGGTGGAAAAATATTTGAGGTGTGAAAAGGGTGTAAATAAATTTTCGGTGTGAAAAGGGTGTCAATAAATTTGAGGTGTGAAAAGGGTGTCAATAAATTTGAGGTGTGAAAAGGGGGTGCAAAAATTGTAGGTGTGAATTGGGTGGCAAAATATTTTCGGTTTGAAAAGGGTGTAAATAAATTTGAGGTGTGAAAAGGGGGTGCAAAAATTGTAGGTGTGAATTGGGTGGAAAAATATTTTCGGTTTGAAAAGGGTGTAAATAAATTTGAGGTGTCAAAAGCGGGTGTAAAAAATTGTATGTGTGAATTGGGTGGAAAAATATTTTCGGTTTGAAAAGGGTGTAAATAAATTTGAGGTGTCAAAAGCGGGTGTAAAAAATTGTAGGTGTGAATTGGGTGGAAAAATATTTGAGGTGTGAAAAGGGTGTAAAAATATTTTCGGTATGAAAAGGGTGTAAATAAATTTTCGGTGTGAAAAGGGTGTCAATAAATTTGAGGTGTGAAAAGGGTGTCAATAAATTTGAGGTGTGAAAAGGGGGTGCAAAAATTGTAGGTGTGAATTGGGTGGAAAAATATTTTCGGTTTGAAAAGGGTGTAAATAAATTTGAGGTGTCAAAAGCGGGTGTAAAAAATTGTAGGTGTGAATTGGGTTGAAAAATATTTGAGGTGTGAAAAAGGAGTAAAAATATTTTCGGTATGAAAAGGGTGTAAATAAATTTTCGGTGTGAAAAGGGTGTCAATAAATTTGAGGTGTGAAAAGGGAGTCAATAAATTTGAGGTGTGAAAAGGGGGTGCAAAAATTGTAGGTGTGAATTGGGTGGAAAAATATTTTCGGTTTGAAAAGGGTGTAAATTAATTTGAGGTGTCAAAAGCGGGTGTAAAAAATTGTAGGTGTGAATTGGGTGGAAAAATATTTGAGGTTTGAAAAGGGTGTAAAAATATTTTTGGTATGAAAAGGGTGTCAATAAATTTGAGGTGTGAAAAGGGTGTCAATAAATTTGAGGTGTGAAAAGGGGGTGTAAAAATTGTAGGTGTGAATTGGGTGGCAAAATATTTTCGGTTTGAAAAGGGTGTAAATAAATTTGAGGTGTCAAAAGCGGGTGTAAAAAATTGTAGGTGTGAATTGGGTGGAAAAATATTTCAGGTGTGAAAAGGGTGTAAAAATATTTTCGGTATGAAAAGGGTGTAAATAAATTTTCGGTGTGAAAAGGGTGTCAATAAATTTGAGGTGTGAAAAGGGTGTCAATAAATTTGAGGTGTGAAAAGGGGGTGCAAAAATTGTAGGTGTGAATTGGGTGGAAAAATATTTTCGGTTTGAAAAGGGTGCAAATAAATTTGAGGTGTCAAAAGCGGGTGTAAAAAATTGTAGGTGTGAATTGGGTGGAAAAATATTTGAGGTTTGAAAAGGGTGTAAAAGTATTTTTGGTATGAAAAGGGTGTCAATAAATTTGAGGTGTGAAAAGGGTGTCAATAAATTTGAGGTGTGAAAAGGGGGTGTAAAATTTGTAGGTGTGAATTGGGTGGCAAAATATTTTCGGTTTGAAAAGGGTGTAAATAAATTTGAGGTGTGAAAAGGGGGTGCAAAAATTGTAGGTGTGAATTGGGTGGAAAAATGTTTTCGGTATGAAAAGGGTGTAAATAAATTTGAGGTGTCAAAAGCGGGTGTAAAAAATTGTAGGTGTGAATTGGGTGGAAAAATATTTGAGGTTTGAAAAGGGTGTAAAAATATTTTTGGTATGAAAAGGGTGTCAATAAATTTGAGGTGTGAAAAGGGTGTCAATAAATTTGAGGTGTGAAAAGGGGGTGTAAAAATTGTAGGTGTGAATTGGGTGGCAAAATATTTTCGGTTTGAAAAGGGTGTAAATAAATTTGAGGTGTCAAAAGCGGGTGTAAAAAATTGTAGGTGTGAATTGGGTGGAAAAATATTTGAGGTGTGAAAAGGGTGTAAAAATATTTTCGGTATGAAAAGGGTGTAAATAAATTTTCGGTGTGAAAAGGGTGTCAATAAATTTGAGGTGTGAAAAGGGTGTCAATAAATTTGAGGTGTGAAAAGGGGGTGCAAAAATTGTAGGTGTGAATTGGGTGGCAAAATATTTTCGGTTTGAAAAGGGTGTAAATAAATTTGAGGTGTGAAAAGGGTGTGCAAAAATTGTAGGTGTGAATTGGGTGGAAAAATATTTTCGGTATGAAAAGGGTGTAAATAAATTTGAGGTGTCAAAAGCGGGTGTAAAAAATTGTAGGTGTGAATTGGGTGGAAAAATATTTGAGGTTTGAAAAGGGTGTAAAAATATTTTTGGTATGAAAAGGGTGTAAATAAATTTTCGGTGTGAAAAGGGTGTCAATAAATTTGAGGTGTGAAAAGGGGGTGCAAAAATTGTAGGTGTGAATTGGGTGGCAAAATATTTTCGGTTTGAAAAGGGTGTAAAAATATTTTTGGTATGAAAAGGGTGTAAATAAATTTTCGGTGTGAAAAGGGTGTCAATAAATTTTAGGTGTGAAAAGGGGGTGCAAAAATTGTAGGTGTGAATTGGGTGGCAAAATATTTTCGGTTTGAAAAGGGTGTAAATAAATTTGAGGTGTCAAAAGCGGGTGTAAAAAGTTGTATGTGTGAATTGGGTGGAAAAATATTTTCGGTTTGAAAAGGGTGTAAATAAATTTGAGGTGTCAAAAGCGGGTGTAAAAAATTGTAGGTGTGAATTGGGTGGAAAAATATTTGAGGTGTGAAAAGGGTGTAAAAATATTTTCGGTATGAAAAGGGTGTAAATAAATTTTCGGTGTGAAAAGGGTGTCAATAAATTTGAGGTGTGAAAAGGGTGTCAATAAATTTGAGGTGTGAAAAGGGGGTGCAAAAATTGTAGGTGTGAATTGGGTGGAAAAATATTTTCGGTTTGAAAAGGGTGCAAATAAATTTGAGGTGTCAAAAGCGGGTGTAAAAAATTGTAGGTGTGAATTGGGTGGAAAAATATTTGAGGTTTGAAAAGGGTGTAAAAGTATTTTTGGTATGAAAAGGGTGTCAATAAATTTGAGGTGTGAAAAGGGTGTCAATAAATTTGAGGTGTGAAAAGGGGGTGTAAAAATTGTAGGTGTGAATTGGGTGGCAAAATATTTTCGGTTTGAAAAGGGTGTAAATAAATTTGAGGTGTGAAAAGGGGGTGCAAAAATTGTAGGTGTGAATTGGGTGGAAAAATGTTTTCGGTATGAAAAGGGTGTAAATAAATTTGAGGTGTCAAAAGCGGGTGTAAAAAATTGTAGGTGTGAATTGGGTGGAAAAATATTTGAGGTTTGAAAAGGGTGTAAAAATAGTTTTGGTATCAAAAGGGTGTAAATAAATTTTCGGTGTGAAAAGGGTGTCAATAAATTTGAGGTGTGAAAAGGGGGTGCAAAAATTGTAGGTGTGAATTGGGTGGCAAAATATTTTCGGTTTGAAAAGGATGTAAATAAATTTGAGGTGTGAAAAGGGGGTGCAAAAATTGTAGGTGTGAATTGGGTGGAAAAATATTTTCTGTATGAAAAGGGTGTAAATAAATTTGAGGTGGCAAAAGCGGGTGTAAAAAATTGTAGGTGTGAATTGGGTGGAAAAATATTTGAGGTGTGAAAAGGGTGTAAAAATATTTTCGGTATGAAAAGGGTGTAAATAAATTTTCGGTGTGAATTGGGTGGCAAAATATTTTCGGTTTGAAAAGGGTGTAAATAAATTTGAGGTGTCAAAAGCGGGTGTAAAAAATTGTAGGTGTGAATTGGGTGGAAAAATATTTTCGGTTTGAAAAGGGTGTAAATAAATTTGAGGTGTCAAAAGCGGGTGTAAAAAATTGTAGGTGTGAATTGGGTGGAAAAATATTTTCGGTTTGAAAAGGGTGTAAAAATATTTTTGGTATGAAAAGGGTGTAAATAAATTTGAGGTGTGAAAAGGGTGTCAATAAATTTGAGGTGTGAAAAGGGGGTGTAAAAATTGTAGGTGTGAATTGGGTGGCAAAATATTTTCGGTTTGAAAAGGGTGTAAATAAATTTGAGGTGTGAAAAGAGGGTGCAAAAATTGTAGGTGTGAATTGGGTGGAAAAATATTTTCGGTATGAAAAGGGTGTAAATAAATTTGAGGTGTCAAAAGCGGGTGTAAAAAATTGTAGGTGTGAATTGGGTGGAAAAATATTTGAGGTGTGAAAAGGGTGTAAAAATATTTTCGGTATGAAAAGGGTGTAAATAAATTTTCGGTGTGAAAAGGGTGTCAATAAATTTGAGGTGTGAAAAGGGTGTCAATAAATTTGAGGTGTGAAAAGGGGGTGCAAAAATTGTAGGTGTGAATTGGGTGGCAAAATATTTTCGGTTTGAAAAGGGTGTAAATAAATTTGAGGTGTCAAAAGCGGGTGTAAAAAATTGTAGGTGTGAATTGGGTTGAAAAATATTTGAGGTGTGAAAAGGGTGTAAAAATATTTTCGGTATGAAAAGGGTGTAAATAAATTTTCGGTGTGAAAAGGGTGTCAATAAATTTGAGGTGTGAAAAGGGTGTCAATAAATTTGAGGTGTGAAAAGGGGGTGCAAAAATTGTAGGTGTGAATTGGGTGGAAAAATATTTTCGGTTTGAAAAGGGTGTAAATAAATTTGAGGTGTGCAAAGGGTGTGCAAAAATTGTAGGTGTGAATTGGGTGGAAAAATATTTTCGGTATGAAAAGGGTGTAAATAAATTTGAGGTGTCAAAAGCGGGTGTAAAAAATTGTAGGTGTGAATTGGGTGGAAAAATATTTGAGGTGTGAAAAGGGTGTAAAAATATTTTCGGTATGAAAAGGGTGTAAATAAATTTTCGGTGTGAAAAGGGTGTCAATAAATTTGATGTGTGAAAAGGGTGTCAATAAATTTGAGGTGTGAAAAGGGGGTGCAAAAATTGTAGGTGTGAATTGGGTGGAAAAATATTTTCGGTTTGAAAAGGGTGTAAATAAATTTGAGGTGTCAAAAGCGGGTGTAAAAAATTGTAGGTGTGAATTGGGAGGAAAAATATTTGAGGTTTGAAAAGGGTGTAAAAATATTTTTGTTATGAAAAGGGTGTCAATAAATTTGAGGTGTGAAAAGGGTGTCAATAAATTTGAGGTGTGAAAAGGGGGTGTAAAAATTGTAGGTGTGAATTGGGTGGCAAAATATTTTCGGTTTGAAAAGGGTGTAAATAAATTTGAGGTGTGAAAAGGGGGTGCAAAAATTGTAGGTGTGAATTGGGTGGAAAAATGTTTTCGGTATGAAAAGGGTGTAAATAAATTTGAGGTGTCAAAAGCGGGTGTAAAAAATTGTAGGTGTGAATTGGGTGGAAAAATATTTGAGGTTTGAAAAGGGTGTAAAAATATTTTTGGTATGAAAAGGGTGTAAATAAATTTTCGGTGTGAAAAGGGTGTCAATAAATTTGAGGTGTGAAAAGGGGGTGCAAAAATTGTAGGTGTGAATTGGGTGGCAAAATATTTTCGGTTTGAAAAGGGTGTAAATAAATTTGAGGTGTGAAAAGGGGGTGCAAAAATTGTAGGTGTGAATTGGGTGGAAAAATATTTTCTGTATGAAAAGGGTGTAAATAAATTTGAGGTGTCAAAAGCGGGTGTAAAAAATTGTAGGTGTGAATTGGGTGGAAAAATATTTGAGGTGTGAAAAGGGTGTAAAAATATTTTCGGTATGAAAAGGGTGTAAATAAATTTTCGGTGTGAATTGGGTGGCAAAATATTTTCGGTTTGAAAAGGGTGTAAATAAATTTGAGGTGTCAAAAGCGGGTGTAAAAAATTGTAGGTGTGAATTGGGTGGAAAAATATTTTCGGTTTGAAAAGGGTGTAAATAAATTTGAGGTGTCAAAAGCGGGTGTAAAAAATTGTAGGTGTGAATTGGTTGGAAAAATATTTTCGGTTTGAAAAGGGTGTAAAAATATTTTTGGTATGAAAAGGGTGTAAATAAATTTGAGGTGTGAAAAGGGTGTCAATAAATTTGAGGTGTGAAAAGGGGGTGTAAAAATTGTAGGTGTGAATTGGGTGGCAAAATATTTTCGGTTTGAAAAGGGTGAAAATAAATTTGAGGTGTGAAAAGGGGGTGCAAAAATTGTAGGTGTGAATTGGGTGGAAAAATATTTTCGGTATGAAAAGGGTGTAAATAAATTTGAGGTGTCAAAAGCGGGTGTAAAAAATTGTAGGTGTGAATTGGGTGGAAAAATATTTGAGGTGTGAAAAGGGTGTAAAAATATTTTCGGTATGAAAAGGGTGTAAATAAATTTTCGGTGTGAAAAGGGTGTCAATAAATTTGAGGTGTGAAAAGGGTGTCAATAAATTTGAGGTGTGAAAAGGGGGTGCAAAAATTGTAGGTGTGAATTGGGTGGCAAAATATTTTCGGTTTGAAAAGGGTGTAAATAAATTTGAGGTGTGCAAAGGGTGTGCAAAAATTGTAGGTGTGAATTGGGTGGAAAAATATTTTCGGTATGAAAAGGGTGTAAATAAATTTGAGGTGTCAAAAGCGGGTGTAAAAAATTGTAGGTGTGAATTGGGTGGAAAAATATTTGAAGTTTGAAAAGGGTGTAAAAATATTTTTGGTATGAAAAGGGTGTAAATAAATTTTCGGTGTGAAAAGGATGTCAATAAATTTTCGGTGTGAAAAGGGGGTGCAAAAATTGTAGGTGTGAATTGGGTGGCAAAATATTTTCGGTTTGAAAAGGGTGTAAAAATATTTTTGGTATGAAAAGGGTGTAAATAAATTTTCGGTGTGAAAAGGGTGTCAATAAATTTTAGGTGTGAAAAGGGGGTGCAAAAATTGTAGGTGTGAATTGGGTGGAAAAATATTTTCGGTTTGAAAAGGGTGTAAATAAATTTGAGGTGTCAAAAGCGGGTGTAAAAAATTGTAGGTGTGAATTGGGTGGAAAAATATTTTCGGTTTGAAAAGGGTGTAAATAAATTTGAGGTGTCAAAAGCGGGTGTAAAAAATTGTAGGTGTGAATTGGGTGGAAAAATATTTGAGGTGTGAAAAGGGTGTAAAAATATTTTCGGTATGAAAAGGGTGTAAATAAATTTTCGGTGTGAAAAGGGTGTCAATAAATTTGAGGTGTGAAAAGGGTGTCAATAAATTTGAGGTGTGAAAAGGGGGTGCAAAAATTGTAGGTGTGAATTGGGTGGAAAAATATTTTCGGTTTGAAAAGGGTGTAAATAAATTTGAGGTGTCAAAAGCGGGTGTAAAAAATTGTAGGTGTGAATTGGGTGGAAAAATATTTGAGGTGTGAAAAGGGTGTAAAAATATTTTCGGTATGAAAAGGGTGTAAATAAATTTTCGGTGTGAAAAGGGTGTCAATAAATTTGAGGTGTGAAAAGGGGGTGCAAAAATTGTAGGTGTGAATTGGGTGGCAAAATATTTTCGGTTTGAAAAGGATGTAAATAAATTTGAGGTGTGAAAAGGGGGTGCAAAAATTGTAGGTGTGAATTGGGTGGAAAAATATTTTCTGTATGAAAAGGGTGTAAATAAATTTGAGGTGGCAAAAGCGGGTGTAAAAAATTGTAGGTGTGAATTGGGTGGAAAAATATTTGAGGTGTGAAAAGGGTGTAAAAATATTTTCGGTATGAAAAGGGTGTAAATAAATTTTCGGTGTGAATTGGGTGGCAAAATATTTTCGGTTTGAAAAGGGTGTAAATAAATTTGAGGTGTCAAAAGCGGGTGTAAAAAATTGTAGGTGTGAATTGGGTGGAAAAATATTTTCGGTTTGAAAAGGGTGTAAATAAATTTGAGGTGTCAAAAGCGGGTGTAAAAAATTGTAGGTGTGAATTGGGTGGAAAAATATTTTCGGTTTGAAAAGGGTGTAAAAATATTTTTGGTATGAAAAGGGTGTAAATAAATTTGAGGTGTGAAAAGGGTGTCAATAAATTTGAGGTGTGAAAAGGGGGTGTAAAAATTGTAGGTGTGAATTGGGTGGCAAAATATTTTCGGTTTGAAAAGGGTGTAAATAAATTTGAGGTGTGAAAAGAGGGTGCAAAAATTGTAGGTGTGAATTGGGTGGAAAAATATTTTCGGTATGAAAAGGGTGTAAATAAATTTGAGGTGTCAAAAGCGGGTGTAAAAAATTGTAGGTGTGAATTGGGTGGAAAAATATTTGAGGTGTGAAAAGGGTGTAAAAATATTTTCGGTATGAAAAGGGTGTAAATAAATTTTCGGTGTGAAAAGGGTGTCAATAAATTTGAGGTGTGAAAAGGGTGTCAATAAATTTGAGGTGTGAAAAGGGGGTGCAAAAATTGTAGGTGTGAATTGGGTGGCAAAATATTTTCGGTTTGAAAAGGGTGTAAATAAATTTGAGGTGTCAAAAGCGGGTGTAAAAAATTGTAGGTGTGAATTGGGTTGAAAAATATTTGAGGTGTGAAAAGGGTGTAAAAATATTTTCGGTATGAAAAGGGTGTAAATAAATTTTCGGTGTGAAAAGGGTGTCAATAAATTTGAGGTGTGAAAAGGGTGTCAATAAATTTGAGGTGTGAAAAGGGGGTGCAAAAATTGTAGGTGTGAATTGGGTGGAAAAATATTTTCGGTTTGAAAAGGGTGTAAATAAATTTGAGGTGTGCAAAGGGTGTGCAAAAATTGTAGGTGTGAATTGGGTGGAAAAATATTTTCGGTATGAAAAGGGTGTAAATAAATTTGAGGTGTCAAAAGCGGGTGTAAAAAATTGTAGGTGTGAATTGGGTGGAAAAATATTTGAGGTGTGAAAAGGGTGTAAAAATATTTTCGGTATGAAAAGGGTGTAAATAAATTTTCGGTGTGAAAAGGGTGTCAATAAATTTGATGTGTGAAAAGGGTGTCAATAAATTTGAGGTGTGAAAAGGGGGTGCAAAAATTGTAGGTGTGAATTGGGTGGAAAAATATTTTCGGTTTGAAAAGGGTGTAAATAAATTTGAGGTGTCAAAAGCGGGTGTAAAAAATTGTAGGTGTGAATTGGGAGGAAAAATATTTGAGGTTTGAAAAGGGTGTAAAAATATTTTTGTTATGAAAAGGGTGTCAATAAATTTGAGGTGTGAAAAGGGTGTCAATAAATTTGAGGTGTGAAAAGGGGGTGTAAAAATTGTAGGTGTGAATTGGGTGGCAAAATATTTTCGGTTTGAAAAGGGTGTAAATAAATTTGAGGTGTGAAAAGGGGGTGCAAAAATTGTAGGTGTGAATTGGGTGGAAAAATGTTTTCGGTATGAAAAGGGTGTAAATAAATTTGAGGTGTCAAAAGCGGGTGTAAAAAATTGTAGGTGTGAATTGGGTGGAAAAATATTTGAGGTTTGAAAAGGGTGTAAAAATATTTTTGGTATGAAAAGGGTGTAAATAAATTTTCGGTGTGAAAAGGGTGTCAATAAATTTGAGGTGTGAAAAGGGGGTGCAAAAATTGTAGGTGTGAATTGGGTGGCAAAATATTTTCGGTTTGAAAAGGGTGTAAATAAATTTGAGGTGTGAAAAGGGGGTGCAAAAATTGTAGGTGTGAATTGGGTGGAAAAATATTTTCTGTATGAAAAGGGTGTAAATAAATTTGAGGTGTCAAAAGCGGGTGTAAAAAATTGTAGGTGTGAATTGGGTGGAAAAATATTTGAGGTGTGAAAAGGGTGTAAAAATATTTTCGGTATGAAAAGGGTGTAAATAAATTTTCGGTGTGAATTGGGTGGCAAAATATTTTCGGTTTGAAAAGGGTGTAAATAAATTTGAGGTGTCAAAAGCGGGTGTAAAAAATTGTAGGTGTGAATTGGGTGGAAAAATATTTTCGGTTTGAAAAGGGTGTAAATAAATTTGAGGTGTCAAAAGCGGGTGTAAAAAATTGTAGGTGTGAATTGGTTGGAAAAATATTTTCGGTTTGAAAAGGGTGTAAAAATATTTTTGGTATGAAAAGGGTGTAAATAAATTTGAGGTGTGAAAAGGGTGTCAATAAATTTGAGGTGTGAAAAGGGGGTGTAAAAATTGTAGGTGTGAATTGGGTGGCAAAATATTTTCGGTTTGAAAAGGGTGTAAATAAATTTGAGGTGTGAAAAGGGGGTGCAAAAATTGTAGGTGTGAATTGGGTGGAAAAATATTTTCGGTATGAAAAGGGTGTAAATAAATTTGAGGTGTCAAAAGCGGGTGTAAAAAATTGTAGGTGTGAATTGGGTGCAAAAATATTTGAGGTGTGAAAAGGGTGTAAAAATATTTTCGGTATGAAAAGGGTGTAAATAAATTTTCGGTGTGAAAAGGGTGTCAATAAATTTGAGGTGTGAAAAGGGTGTCAATAAATTTGAGGTGTGAAAAGGGGGTGCAAAAATTGTAGGTGTGAATTGGGTGGCAAAATATTTTCGGTTTGAAAAGGGTGTAAATAAATTTGAGGTGTGCAAAGGGTGTGCAAAAATTGTAGGTGTGAATTGGGTGGAAAAATATTTTCGGTATGAAAAGGGTGTAAATAAATTTGAGGTGTCAAAAGCGGGTGTAAAAAATTGTAGGTGTGAATTGGGTGGAAAAATATTTGAAGTTTGAAAAGGGTGTAAAAATATTTTTGGTATGAAAAGGGTGTAAATAAATTTTCGGTGTGAAAAGGATGTCAATAAATTTTCGGTGTGAAAAGGGGGTGCAAAAATTGTAGGTGTGAATTGGGTGGCAAAATATTTTCGGTTTGAAAAGGGTGTAAAAATATTTTTGGTATGAAAAGGGTGTAAATAAATTTTCGGTGTGAAAAGGGTGTCAATAAATTTTAGGTGTGAAAAGGGGGTGCAAAAATTGTAGGTGTGAATTGGGTGGAAAAATATTTTCGGTTTGAAAAGGGTGTAAATAAATTTGAGGTGTCAAAAGCGGGTGTAAAAAATTGTAGGTGTGAATTGGGTGGAAAAATATTTTCGGTTTGAAAAGGGTGTAAATAAATTTGAGGTGTCAAAAGCGGGTGTAAAAAATTGTAGGTGTGAATTGGGTGGAAAAATATTTGAGGTGTGAAAAGGGTGTAAAAATATTTTCGGTATGAAAAGGGTGTAAATAAATTTTCGGTGTGAAAAGGGTGTCAATAAATTTGAGGTGTGAAAAGGGTGTCAATAAATTTGAGGTGTGAAAAGGGGGTGCAAAAATTGTAGGTGTGAATTGGGTGGAAAAATATTTTCGGTTTGAAAAGGGTGTAAATAAATTTGAGGTGTCAAAAGCGGGTGTAAAAAATTGTAGGTGTGAATTGGGTGGAAAAATATTTGAGGTGTGAAAAGGGTGTAAAAATATTTTCGGTATGAAAAGGGTGTAAATAAATTTTCGGTGTGAAAAGGGTGTCAATAAATTTGAGGTGTGAAAAGGGGGTGCAAAAATTGTAGGTGTGAATTGGGTGGCAAAATATTTTCGGTTTGAAAAGGATGTAAATAAATTTGAGGTGTGAAAAGGGGGTGCAAAAATTGTAGGTGTGAATTGGGTGGAAAAATATTTTCTGTATGAAAAGGGTGTAAATAAATTTGAGGTGGCAAAAGCGGGTGTAAAAAATTGTAGGTGTGAATTGGGTGGAAAAATATTTGAGGTGTGAAAAGGGTGTAAAAATATTTTCGGTATGAAAAGGGTGTAAATAAATTTTCGGTGTGAATTGGGTGGCAAAATATTTTCGGTTTGAAAAGGGTGTAAATAAATTTGAGGTGTCAAAAGCGGGTGTAAAAAATTGTAGGTGTGAATTGGGTGGAAAAATATTTTCGGTTTGAAAAGGGTGTAAATAAATTTGAGGTGTCAAAAGCGGGTGTAAAAAATTGTAGGTGTGAATTGGGTGGAAAAATATTTTCGGTTTGAAAAGGGTGTAAAAATATTTTTGGTATGAAAAGGGTGTAAATAAATTTGAGGTGTGAAAAGGGTGTCAATAAATTTGAGGTGTGAAAAGGGGGTGTAAAAATTGTAGGTGTGAATTGGGTGGCAAAATATTTTCGGTTTGAAAAGGGTGTAAATAAATTTGAGGTGTGAAAAGAGGGTGCAAAAATTGTAGGTGTGAATTGGGTGGAAAAATATTTTCGGTATGAAAAGGGTGTAAATAAATTTGAGGTGTCAAAAGCGGGTGTAAAAAATTGTAGGTGTGAATTGGGTGGAAAAATATTTGAGGTGTGAAAAGGGTGTAAAAATATTTTCGGTATGAAAAGGGTGTAAATAAATTTTCGGTGTGAAAAGGGTGTCAATAAATTTGAGGTGTGAAAAGGGTGTCAATAAATTTGAGGTGTGAAAAGGGGGTGCAAAAATTGTAGGTGTGAATTGGGTGGCAAAATATTTTCGGTTTGAAAAGGGTGTAAATAAATTTGAGGTGTCAAAAGCGGGTGTAAAAAATTGTAGGTGTGAATTGGGTTGAAAAATATTTGAGGTGTGAAAAGGGTGTAAAAATATTTTCGGTATGAAAAGGGTGTAAATAAATTTTCGGTGTGAAAAGGGTGTCAATAAATTTGAGGTGTGAAAAGGGTGTCAATAAATTTGAGGTGTGAAAAGGGGGTGCAAAAATTGTAGGTGTGAATTGGGTGGAAAAATATTTTCGGTTTGAAAAGGGTGTAAATAAATTTGAGGTGTGCAAAGGGTGTGCAAAAATTGTAGGTGTGAATTGGGTGGAAAAATATTTTCGGTATGAAAAGGGTGTAAATAAATTTGAGGTGTCAAAAGCGGGTGTAAAAAATTGTAGGTGTGAATTGGGTGGAAAAATATTTGAGGTGTGAAAAGGGTGTAAAAATATTTTCGGTATGAAAAGGGTGTAAATAAATTTTCGGTGTGAAAAGGGTGTCAATAAATTTGATGTGTGAAAAGGGTGTCAATAAATTTGAGGTGTGAAAAGGGGGTGCAAAAATTGTAGGTGTGAATTGGGTGGAAAAATATTTTCGGTTTGAAAAGGGTGTAAATAAATTTGAGGTGTCAAAAGCGGGTGTAAAAAATTGTAGGTGTGAATTGGGAGGAAAAATATTTGAGGTTTGAAAAGGGTGTAAAAATATTTTTGTTATGAAAAGGGTGTCAATAAATTTGAGGTGTGAAAAGGGTGTCAATAAATTTGAGGTGTGAAAAGGGGGTGTAAAAATTGTAGGTGTGAATTGGGTGGCAAAATATTTTCGGTTTGAAAAGGGTGTAAATAAATTTGAGGTGTGAAAAGGGGGTGCAAAAATTGTAGGTGTGAATTGGGTGGAAAAATGTTTTCGGTATGAAAAGGGTGTAAATAAATTTGAGGTGTCAAAAGCGGGTGTAAAAAATTGTAGGTGTGAATTGGGTGGAAAAATATTTGAGGTTTGAAAAGGGTGTAAAAATATTTTTGGTATGAAAAGGGTGTAAATAAATTTTCGGTGTGAAAAGGGTGTCAATAAATTTGAGGTGTGAAAAGGGGGTGCAAAAATTGTAGGTGTGAATTGGGTGGCAAAATATTTTCGGTTTGAAAAGGGTGTAAATAAATTTGAGGTGTGAAAAGGGGGTGCAAAAATTGTAGGTGTGAATTGGGTGGAAAAATATTTTCTGTATGAAAAGGGTGTAAATAAATTTGAGGTGTCAAAAGCGGGTGTAAAAAATTGTAGGTGTGAATTGGGTGGAAAAATATTTGAGGTGTGAAAAGGGTGTAAAAATATTTTCGGTATGAAAAGGGTGTAAATAAATTTTCGGTGTGAATTGGGTGGCAAAATATTTTCGGTTTGAAAAGGGTGTAAATAAATTTGAGGTGTCAAAAGCGGGTGTAAAAAATTGTAGGTGTGAATTGGGTGGAAAAATATTTTCGGTTTGAAAAGGGTGTAAATAAATTTGAGGTGTCAAAAGCGGGTGTAAAAAATTGTAGGTGTGAATTGGTTGGAAAAATATTTTCGGTTTGAAAAGGGTGTAAAAATATTTTTGGTATGAAAAGGGTGTAAATAAATTTGAGGTGTGAAAAGGGTGTCAATAAATTTGAGGTGTGAAAAGGGGGTGTAAAAATTGTAGGTGTGAATTGGGTGGCAAAATATTTTCGGTTTGAAAAGGGTGTAAATAAATTTGAGGTGTGAAAAGGGGGTGCAAAAATTGTAGGTGTGAATTGGGTGGAAAAATATTTTCGGTATGAAAAGGGTGTAAATAAATTTGAGGTGTCAAAAGCGGGTGTAAAAAATTGTAGGTGTGAATTGGGTGGAAAAATATTTGAGGTGTGAAAAGGGTGTAAAAATATTTTCGGTATGAAAAGGGTGTAAATAAATTTTCGGTGTGAAAAGGGTGTCAATAAATTTGAGGTGTGAAAAGGGTGTCAATAAATTTGAGGTGTGAAAAGGGGGTGCAAAAATTGTAGGTGTGAATTGGGTGGCAAAATATTTTCGGTTTGAAAAGGGTGTAAATAAATTTGAGGTGTGCAAAGGGTGTGCAAAAATTGTAGGTGTGAATTGGGTGGAAAAATATTTTCGGTATGAAAAGGGTGTAAATAAATTTGAGGTGTCAAAAGCGGGTGTAAAAAATTGTAGGTGTGAATTGGGTGGAAAAATATTTGAAGTTTGAAAAGGGTGTAAAAATATTTTTGGTATGAAAAGGGTGTAAATAAATTTTCGGTGTGAAAAGGATGTCAATAAATTTTCGGTGTGAAAAGGGGGTGCAAAAATTGTAGGTGTGAATTGGGTGGCAAAATATTTTCGGTTTGAAAAGGGTGTAAAAATATTTTTGGTATGAAAAGGGTGTAAATAAATTTTCGGTGTGAAAAGGGTGTCAATAAATTTTAGGTGTGAAAAGGGGGTGCAAAAATTGTAGGTGTGAATTGGGTGGAAAAATATTTTCGGTTTGAAAAGGGTGTAAATAAATTTGAGGTGTCAAAAGCGGGTGTAAAAAATTGTAGGTGTGAATTGGGTGGAAAAATATTTTCGGTTTGAAAAGGGTGTAAATAAATTTGAGGTGTCAAAAGCGGGTGTAAAAAATTGTAGGTGTGAATTGGGTGGAAAAATATTTGAGGTGTGAAAAGGGTGTAAAAATATTTTCGGTATGAAAAGGGTGTAAATAAATTTTCGGTGTGAAAAGGGTGTCAATAAATTTGAGGTGTGAAAAGGGTGTCAATAAATTTGAGGTGTGAAAAGGGGGTGCAAAAATTGTAGGTGTGAATTGGGTGGAAAAATATTTTCGGTTTGAAAAGGGTGTAAATAAATTTGAGGTGTCAAAAGCGGGTGTAAAAAATTGTAGGTGTGAATTGGGTTGAAAAATATTTGAGTTGTGAAAAGGGTGTAAAAATATTTTCGGTATGAAAAGGGTGTAAATAAATTTTCGGTGTGAAAAATAAATTTGAGGTGTGAAAAGGGTGTCAATAAATTTGAGGTGTGAAAAGGGGGTGCAAAAATTGTAGGTGTGAATTGGGTGGAAAAATATTTTCGGTTTGAAAAGGGTGTAAATAAATTTGAGGTGTCAAAAGCGGGTGTAAAAAATTGTAGGTGTGAATTGGGAGGAAAAATATTTGAGGTTTGAAAAGGGTGTAAAAATATTTTTGTTATGAAAAGGGTGTCAATAAATTTGAGGTGTGAAAAGGGTGTCAATAAATTTGAGGTGTGAAAAGGGGGTGTAAAAATTGTAGGTGTGAATTGGGTGGCAAAATATTTTCGGTTTGAAAAGGGTGTAAATAAATTTGAGGTGTGAAAAGGGGGTGCAAAAATTGTAGGTGTGAATTGGGTGGAAAAATGTTTTCGGTATGAAAAGGGTGTAAATAAATTTGAGGTGTCAAAAGCGGGTGTAAAAAATTGTAGGTGTGAATTGGGTGGAAAAATATTTGAGGTTTGAAAAGGGTGTAAAAATATTTTTGGTATGAAAAGGGTGTAAATAAATTTTCGGTGTGAAAAGGGTGTCAATAAATTTGAGGTGTGAAAAGGGGGTGCAAAAATTGTAGGTGTGAATTGGGTGGCAAAATATTTTCGGTTTGAAAAGGGTGTAAATAAATTTGAGGTGTGAAAAGGGGGTGCAAAAATTGTAGGTGTGAATTGGGTGGAAAAATATTTTCTGTATGAAAAGGGTGTAAATAAATTTGAGGTGTCAAAAGCGGGTGTAAAAAATTGTAGGTGTGAATTGGGTGGAAAAATATTTGAGGTGTGAAAAGGGTGTAAAAATATTTTCGGTATGAAAAGGGTGTAAATAAATTTTCGGTGTGAATTGGGTGGCAAAATATTTTCGGTTTAAAAAGGGTGTAAATAAATTTGAGGTGTCAAAAGCGGGTGTAAAAAATTGTAGGTGTGAATTGGGTGGAAAAATATTTTCGGTTTGAAAAGGGTGTAAATAAATTTGAGGTGTCAAAAGCGGGTGTAAAAAATTGTAGGTGTGAATTGGGTGGAAAAATATTTTCGGTTTGAAAAGGGTGTAAAAATATTTTTGGTATGAGAAGGGTGTAAATAAATTTGAGGTGTGAAAAGGGTGTCAATAAATTTGAGGTGTGAAATGGGGGTGCAAAAATTGTAGGTGTGAATTGGGTGGCAAAATATTTTCGGTTTGAAAAGGGTGTAAATAAATTTGAGGTGTGAAAAGGGGGTGCAAAAATTGTAGGTGTGAATTGGGTGGAAAAATATTTTCGGTATGAAAAGGGTGTAAATAAATTTGAGGTGTCAAAATCGGGTGTAAAAAATTGTAGGTGTGAATTGGGTGGAAAAATATTTGAGGTGTGAAAAGGGTGTAAAAATATTTTCGATATGAAAAGGGTGTAAATAAATTTTCGGTGTGAAAAGGGTGTCAATAAATTTGAGGTGTGAAAAGGGTGTCAATAAATTTGAGGTGTGAAAAGGGGGTGCAAAAATTGTAGGTGTGAATTGGGTGGAAAAATATTTTCGGTTTGAAAAGGGTGTAAATAAATTTGAGGTGTCAAAAGCGGGTGTAAAAAATTGTAGGTGTGAATTGGGTGGAAAAATATTTGAGGTGTGAAAAGGGTGTAAAAATATTTTCGGTGTGAATTGGGTGGCAAAATATTTTCGGTTTGAAAAGGGTGTAAATAAATTTGAGGTGTCAAAAGCGGGTGTAAAAAATTGTAGGTGTGAATTGGGTGGAAAAATATTTTCGGTTTGAAAAGGGTGTAAATAAATTTGAGGTGTCAAAAGCGGGTGTAAAAAATTGTAGGTGTGAATTGGGTGGAAAAATATTTTCGGTTTGAAAAGGGTGTAAAAATATTTTTGGTATGAAAAGGGTGTAAATAAATTTGAGGTGTGAAAAGGGTGTCAATAAATTTGAGGTGTGAAAAGGGGGTGTAAAAATTGTAAGTGTGAATTGGGTGGCAAAATATTTTCGGTTTGAAAAGGGTGTAAATAAATTTGAGGTGTGAAAAGGGGGTGCAAAAATTGTAGGTGTGAATTGGGTGGAAAAATATTTTCGGTATGAAAAGGGTGTAAATAAATTTGAGGTGTCAAAATCGGGTGTAAAAAATTGTAGGTGTGAATTGGGTGGAAAAATATTTGAGGTGTGAAAAGGGTGTAAAAATATTTTCGGTATGAAAAGGGTGTAAATAAATTTTCGGTGTGAAAAGGGTGTCAATAAATTTGAGGTGTGAAAAGGGTGTCAATAAATTTGAGGTGTGAAAAGGGGGTGCAAAAATTGTAGGTGTGAATTGGGTAGCAAAATATTTTCGGTTTGAAAAGGGTGTAAATAAATTTGAGGTGTGAAAAGGGGGTGCAAAAATTGTAGGTGTGAAATGGGTGGAAAAATATTTTCGGTATGAAAAGGGTGTAAATAAATTTGAGGTGTCAAAAGCGGGTGTAAAAAATTGTAGGTGTGAATTGGGTGGAAAAATATTTGAGGTTTGAAAAGGGTGTAAATAAATTTGAGGTGTGAAAAGGGGGTGCAAAAATTGTAGGTGTGAATTGGGTGGAAAAATATTTTCGGTTTGAAAAGGGTGTAAATAAATTTGAGGTGTCAAAAGCGGGTGTAAAAAATTGTAGGTGTGAATTGGGTGGAAAAATATTTGAGGTGTGAAAAGGGTGTAAAAATATTTTCGGTATGAAAAGGGTGTAAATAAATTTTCGGTGTGAAAAGGGTGTCAATAAATTTGAGGTGTGAAAAGGGGGTGCAAAAATTGTAGGTGTAAATTGGGTGGCAAAATATTTTCGGTTTGAAAAGGGTGTAAATAAATTTGAGGTGTGAAAAGGGGGTGCAAAAATTGTAGGTATGAATTGGGTGGAAAAATATTTTCGGTATGAAAAGGGTGTAAATAAATTTGAGGTGTCAAAAGCGGGTGTAAAAAATTGTAGGTGTGAATTGGGTGGAAAAATATTTGAGGTTTGAAAAGGGTGTAAATAAATTTGAGGTGTGAAAAGGGGGTGCAAAAATTGTAGGTGTGAATTGGGTGGAAAAATATTTTCGGTTTGAAAAGGGTGTAAATAAATTTGAGGTGTCAAAAGCGGGTGTAAAAAATTGTAGGTGTGAATTGGGTTGAAAAATATTTGAGGTGTGAAAAGGGTGTAAAAATATTTTCGGTATGAAAAGGGTGTAAATAAATTTTCGGTGTGAAAAGGGTGTCAATAAATTTGAGGTGTGAAAAGGGGGTGCAAAAATTGTAGGTGTGAATTGGGTGGAAAAATATTTTCGGTTTGAAAAGGGTGTAAATAAATTTGAGGTGTCAAAAGCTGGTGTAAAAAATTGTAGGTGTGAATTGGGTGTAAAAAATTTGAGGTGTGAAAAGGGTGTAAAAATATTTTCGGTATGAAAAGGGTGTAAATAAATTTGAGGTGTGAAAAGGGTGTAAATAAATTTGAGGTGTGAAAAGGGGGTGCAAAAATTGTAGGTGTGAATTGGGTGGAAAAATATTTTCGGTATGAAAAGGGTGTAAATAAATTTGAGGTGTCAAAAACGGGTGTAAAAAATTGTAGGTGTGAATTGGGTGGAAAAATATTTGAGGTGTGAAAAGGGTGTAAAAATATTTTCGGTATGAAAAGGGTGTAAATAAATTTTCGGTGTGAAAAGGGTGTCAATAAATTTGAGGTGTGAAAAGGGTGTCAATAAATTTGAGGTGTGAAAAGGGGGTGCAAAAATTGTAGGTGTGAATTGGGTGGAAAAATATTTTCGGTTTGAAAAGGGTGTACATAAATTTGAGGTGTGCAAAGGGGGTGCAAAAATTGTAGGTGTGAATTGGGTGGAAAAATATTTTCGGTATGAAAAGGGTGTAAATAAATTTGAGGTGTCAAAAGCGGGTGTAAAAAATTGTAGGTGTGAATTGGGTGGAAAAATATTTGAAGTTTGAAAAGGGTGTAAAAATATTTTTGGTATGAAAAGGGTGTAAATAAATTTTCGGTGTGAAAAGGATGTCAATAAATTTGAGGTGTGAAAAGGGGGTGCAAAAATTGTAGGTGTGAATTAGGTGGCAAAATATTTTCGGTTTGAAAAGGGTGTAAAAATATTTTTGGTATGAAAAGGGTGTAAATAAATTTTCGGTGTGAAAAGGGTGTCAATAAATTTGAGGTGTGAAAAGGGGGTGTAAAAATAATAGGTGTGAATTGGGTGGCAAAATATTTTCGGTTTGAAAAGGGTGTAAATAAATTTGAGGTGTGAAAAGGGGGTGCAAAAATTGTAGGTGTGAATTGGGTGGAAAAATATTTTCGGTTTGAAAAGGGTGTAAATAAATTTGAGGTGTCAAAAGCGGGTGTAAAAAATTGTAGGTGTGAATTGGGTGGAAAAATATTTGAGGTTTGAAAAGGGTGTAAAAATATTTTTGGTATGAAAAGGGTGTAAATAAATTTAAGGTGTGAAAAGGGTGTCAATAAATTTGAGGTGTGAAAAGGGGGTGTAAAAATTGTAGGTGTGAATTGGGTGGCAAAATATTTTCGGTTTGAAAAGGGTGTAAATAAATTTGAGGTGTGAAAAGGGGGTGCAAAAATTGTAGGTGTGAATTGGGTGGAAAAATATTTTCGGTTTGAAAAGGGTGTAAATAAATTTGAGGTGTCAAAAGCGGGTGTAAGAAATTGTAGGTGTGAATTGGGTGGAAAAATATTTGAGGTTTGAAAAGGGTGTAAAAATATTTTTGGTATGAAAAGGGTGTAAATAAATTTGAGATGTGAAAAGGGTGTCAATAAATTTGAGGTGTGAAAAGGGGGTGTAAAAATTGTAGGTGTGAATTGGGTGGCAAAATATTTTCGGTTTGAAAAGGGTGTAAATTTGAGGTGTGAAAAGGGGGTGCGAAAATTGTAGGTGTGAATTGGGTGGAAAAATATTTTCGATTTGAAAAGGGTGTAAATAAATTTGAGGTGTCAAAAGCGGGTGTAAAAAATTGTAGGTGTGAATTGGGTGGAAAAATATTTTCGGTTTGAAAAGGGTGTAAAAATATTTTTGGTATGAAAAGGGTGTAAATAAATTTGAGGTGTGAAAAGGGTGTCAATAAATTTGAGGTGTGAAAAGGGGGTGTAAAAATTGTAGGTGTGAATTGGGTGGCAAAATATTTTCGGTTTGAAAAGGGTGTAAATAAATTTGAGGTGTGAAAAGGGGGTGCAAAAATTGTAGGTGTGAATTGGGTGGAAAAATATTTTCGGTATGAAAAGGGTGTAAATAAATTTGAGGTGTCAAAATCGGGTGTAAAAAATTGTAGGTGTGAATTGGGTGGAAAAATATTTGAGGTGTGAAAAGGGTGTAAAAATATTTTCGGTATGAAAAGGGTGTAAATAAATTTTCGGTGTGAAAAGGGTGTCAATAAATTTGAGGTGTGAAAAGGGTGTCAATAAATTTGAGGTGTGAAAAGGGGGTGCAAAAATTGTAGGTGTGAATTGGGTGGCAAAATATTTTCGGTTTGAAAAGGGTGTAAATAAATTTGAGGTGTGAAAAGGGGGTGCAAAAATTGTAGGTGTGAAATGGGTGGAAAAATATTTTCGGTATGAAAAGGGTGTAAATAAATTGGAGGTGTCAAAAGCGGGTGTAAAAAATTG
Source organism: Vigna unguiculata (assembly GCF_037176805.1). NCBI lineage: Eukaryota > Viridiplantae > Streptophyta > Magnoliopsida > Fabales > Fabaceae > Vigna > Vigna unguiculata. The sequence continues at coordinate 382,493 of NW_028196700.1, read as the reverse complement.
TAGGTGTGAATTGGGTGGAAAAATATTTTCGGTTTGAAAAGGGTGTAAATAAATTTGAGGTGTGAAAAGGGGGTGCAAAAATTGTAGGTGTGAATTGGGTGGAAAAATATTTTCGGTTTGAAAAGGGTGTAAATAAATTTGAGGTGTCAAAAGCGGGTGTAAAAAATTGTAGGTGTGAATTGGGTGGAAAAATATTTGAGGTGTGAAAAGGGTGTAAAAATATTTTCGGTATGAAAAGGGTGTAAATAAATTTTCGGTGTGAAAAGGGTGTCAATAAATTTGAGGTGTGAAAAGGGGGTGCAAAAATTGTAGGTGTAAATTGGGTGGCAAAATATTTTCGGTTTGAAAAGGGTGTAAATAAATTTGAGGTGTGAAAAGGGGGTGCAAAAATTGTAGGTATGAATTGGGTGGAAAAATATTTTCGGTATGAAAAGGGTGTAAATAAATTTGAGGTGTCAAAAGCGGGTGTAAAAAATTGTAGGTGTGAATTGGGTGGAAAAATATTTGAGGTTTGAAAAGGGTGTAAATAAATTTGAGGTGTGAAAAGGGGGTGCAAAAATTGTAGGTGTGAATTGGGTGGAAAAATATTTTCGGTTTGAAAAGGGTGTAAATAAATTTGAGGTGTCAAAAGCGGGTGTAAAAAATTGTAGGTGTGAATTGGGTTGAAAAATATTTGAGGTGTGAAAAGGGTGTAAAAATATTTTCGGTATGAAAAGGGTGTAAATAAATTTTCGGTGTGAAAAGGGTGTCAATAAATTTGAGGTGTGAAAAGGGTGTCAATAAATTTGAGGTGTGAAAAGGGGGTGCAAAAATTGTAGGTGTGAATTGGGTGGAAAAATATTTTCGGTTTGAAAAGGGTGTAAATAAATTTGAGGTGTCAAAAGCGGGTGTAAAAAATTGTAGGTGTGAATTGGGTGTAAAAAATTTGAGGTGTGAAAAGGGTGTAAAAATATTTTCGGTATGAAAAGGGTGTAAATAAATTTGAGGTGTGAAAAGGGTGTAAATAAATTTGAGGTGTGAAAAGGGGGTGCAAAAATTGTAGGTGTGAATTGGGTGGAAAAATATTTTCGGTTTGAAAAGGGTGTAAATAAATTTGAGGTGTGAAAAGGGGTAAAAAAATTTGAGGTGTGAAAAAGGGGTGCAAAAATTGTAGGTGTGAATTGGGTGGAAAAATATTTACGGTTTGAAAAGGGTGTAAATAAATTTGAGGTGTCAAAAGCGGGTGTAAAAAATTGTAGGTGTGAATTGGGTGGAAAAATATTTGAGGTTTGAAAAGGGTGTAAAAATATTTTTGGTATGAAAAGGGTGTAAATAAATTTTCGGTGTGAAAAGGGTGTCAATAAATTTGAGGTGTGAAAAGGGGGTGCAAAAATTGTAGGTGTGAATTGGGTGGCAAAATATTTTCGGTTTGAAAGGGGTGTAAAATTATTTTTGGTATGAAAAGGGTGTAAATAAATTTTCGGTGTGAAAAGGGTGTCAATAAATTTGAGGTGTGAAAAGGGGGTGCAAAAATTGTAGGTGTGAATTGGGTGGCAAAATATTTTCGGTTTGACAAGGGTGTAAATAAATTTGAGGTGTCAAAAGCGGGTGTAAAAAATTGTAGGTGTAAATTGGGTGGAAAAATATTTTCGGTTTGAAAAGGGTGTAAATAAATTTGAGGTGTGAAAAGGGGGTGCAAAAATTGTAGGTGTGAATTGGGTGGAAAAATGTTTTCGGTATGAAAAGGGTGTAAATAAATTTGAGGTGTCAAAAGCGGGTGTAAAAAATTGTAGGTGTGAATTGGGTGGAAAAATATTTGAGGTTTGAACAGGGTGTAAAAATATTTTTGGTATGAAAAGGGTGTAAATAAATTTTCGGTGTGAAAAGGGTGTCAGTAAATTTGAGGTGTGAAAAGGGGGTGCAAAAATTGTAGGTGTGAATTGGGTGGCAAAATATTTTCGGTTTGAAAAGGGTGTAAATAAATTTGAGGTGTGAAAAGGGGGTGCAAAAATTGTAGTGTGAATTGGGTGGAAAAATATTTTCTGTATGAAAAGGGTGTAAATAAATTTGAGGTGTCAAAAGCGGGTGTAAAAAATTGTAGGTGTGAATTGGGTGGAAAAATATTTGAGGTGTGAAAAGGGTGTAAAAATATTTTCGGTATGAAAAGGGTGTAAATAAATTTTCGGTGTGAATTGGGTGGCAAAATATTTTCGGTTTGAAAAGGGTGTAAATAAATTTGAGGTGTCAAAAGCGGGTGTAAAAAATTGTAGGTGTGAATTGGGTGGAAAAATATTTTCGGTTTGAAAAGGGTGTAAATAAATTTGAGGTGTCAAAAGCGGGTGTAAAAAATTGTAGGTGTGAATTGGGTGGAAAAATATTTTCGGTTTGAAAAGGGTGTAAAAATATTTTCGATATGAAAAGGGTGTAAATAAATTTTCGGTGTGAAAAGGGTGTCAATAAATTTGAGGTGTGAAAAGGGTGTCAATAAATTTGAGGTGTGAAAAGGGGGTGCAAAAATTGTAGGTGTGAATTGGGTGGCAAAATATTTTCGGTTTGAAAAGGGTGTAAATAAATTTGAGGTGTGAAAAGGGTGTGCAAAAATTGTAGGTGTAAATTGGGTGGAAAAATATTTTCGGTATGAAAAGGGTGTAAATAAATTTGAGGTGTCAAAAGCGGGTGTAAAAAATTGTAGGTGTGAATTGGGTGGAAAAATATTTGAGGTGTGAAAAGGGTGTAAAAATATTTTCGGTGTGAATTGGGTGGCAAAATATTTTCGGTTTGAAAAGGGTGTAAATAAATTTGAGGTGTCAAAAGCGGGTGTAAAAAATTGTAGGTGTGAATTGGGTGTAAAAAATTTGAGGTGTGAAAAGGGTGTAAAAATATTTTCGGTATGAAAAGGGTGTAAATAAATTTGAGGTGTGAAAAGGGTGTAAATAAATTTGAGGTGTGAAAAGGGGGTGCAAAAATTGTAGGTGTGAATTGGGTGGAAAAATATTTTCGGTTTGAAAAGGGTGTAAATAAATTTGAGGTGTGAAAAGGGGTAAAAAAATTTGAGGTGTGAAAAAGGGGTGCAAAAATTGTAGGTGTGAATTGGGTGGAAAAATATTTTCGGTTTGAAAAGGGTGTAAATAAATTTGAGGTGTCAAAAGCGGGTGTAAAAAATTGTAGGTGTGAATTGGGTGGAAAAATATTTGAGGTTTGAAAAGGGTGTAAAAATATTTTTGGTATGAAAAAGGTGTAAATAAATTTTTGGTGTGAAAAGGGTGTCAATAAATTTGAGGTGTGAAAAGGGGGTGCAAAAATTGTAGGTGTGAATTGGGTGGCAAAATATTTTCGGTTTGAAAGGGGTGTAAAATTATTTTTGGTATGAAAAGGGTGTAAATAAATTTTCGGTGTGAAAAGGGTGTCAATAAATTTGAGGTGTGAAAAAGGGGTGCAAAAATTGTAGGTGTGAATTGGGTGGCAAAATATTTTCGGTTTGACAAGGGTGTAAATAAATTTGAGGTGTCAAAAGCGGGTGTAAAAAATTGTAGGTGTAAATTGGGTGGAAAAATATTTTCGGTTTGAAAAGGGTGTAAATAAATTTGAGGTGTGAAAAGGGGGTGCAAAAATTGTAGGTGTGAATTGGGTGGAAAAATGTTTTCGGTATGAAAAGGGTGTAAATAAATTTGAGGTGTCAAAAGCGGGTGTAAAAAATTGTAGGTGTGAATTGGGTGGAAAAATATTTGAGGTTTGAAAAGGGTGTAAAAATATTTTTGGTATGAAAAGGGTGTAAATAAATTTTCGGTGTGAAAAGGGTGTCAGTAAATTTGAGGTGTGAAAAGGGGGTGCAAAAATTGTAGGTGTGAATTGGGTGGCAAAATATTTTCGGTTTGAAAAGGGTGTAAATAAATTTGAGGTGTGAAAAGGGGGTGCAAAAATTGTAGTGTGAATTGGGTGGAAAAATATTTTCTGTATGAAAAGGGTGTAAATAAATTTGAGGTGTCAAAAGCGGGTGTAAAAAATTGTAGGTGTGAATTGGGTGGAAAAATATTTGAGGTGTGAAAAGGGTGTAAAAATATTTTCGGTATGAAAAGGGTGTAAATAAATTTTCGGTGTGAATTGGGTGGCAAAATATTTTCGGTTTGAAAAGGGTGTAAATAAATTTGAGGTGTCAAAAGCGGGTGTAAAAAATTGTAGGTGTGAATTGGGTGGAAAAATATTTTCGGTTTGAAAAGGGTGTAAATAAATTTGAGGTGTCAAAAGCGGGTGTAAAAAATTGTAGGTGTGAATTGGGTGGAAAAATATTTTCGGTTTGAAAAGGGTGTAAAAATATTTTCGATATGAAAAGGGTGTAAATAAATTTTCGGTGTGAAAAGGGTGTCAATAAATTTGAGGTGTGAAAAGGGTGTCAATAAATTTGAGGTGTGAAAAGGGGGTGCAAAAATTGTAGGTGTGAATTGGGTGGCAAAATATTTTCGGTTTGAAAAGGGTGTAAATAAATTTGAGGTGTGAAAAGGGTGTGCAAAAATTGTAGGTGTGAATTGGGTGGAAAAATATTTTCGGTATGAAAAGGGTGTAAATAAATTTGAGGTGTCAAAAGCGGGTGTAAAAAATTGTAGGTGTGAATTGGGTGGAAAAATATTTGAGGTTTGAAAAGGGTGTAAAAATATTTTTGGTATGAAAAGGGTGTAAATAAATTTTCGGTGTGAAAAGGGTGTCAATAAATTTGAGGTGTGAAAAGGGGGTGCAAAAATTGTAGGTGTGAATTGGGTGGCAAAATATTTTCGGTTTGAAAAGGGTGTAAAAATATTTTTGGTATGAAAAGGGTGTAAATAAAATTTCGGTGTGAAAAGGGTGTCAATAAATTTTAGGTGTGAAAAGGGGGTGCAAAAATTGTAGGTGTGAATTGGGTGGCAAAATATTTTCGGTTTGAAAAGGGTGTAAATAAATTTGAGGTGTGAAAAGGGGGTGCAAAAATTGTAGTGTGAATTGGGTGGAAAAATATTTTCTGTATGAAAAGGGTGTAAATAAATTTGAGGTGTCAAAAGCGGGTGTAAAAAATTGTAGGTGTGAATTGGGTGGAAAAATATTTGAGGTGTGAAAAGGGTGTAAAAATATTTTCGGTATGAAAAGGGTGTAAATAAATTTTCGGTGTGAATTGGGTGGCAAAATATTTTCGGTTTGAAAAGGGTGTAAATAAATTTGAGGTGTCAAAAGCGGGTGTAAAAAATTGTAGGTGTGAATTGGGTGGAAAAATATTTTCGGTTTGAAAAGGGTGTAAATAAATTTGAGGTGTCAAAAGCGGGTGTAAAAAATTGTAGGTGTGAATTGGGTGGAAAAATATTTTCGGTTTGAAAAGGGTGTAAAAATATTTTCGATATGAAAAGGGTGTAAATAAATTTTCGGTGTGAAAAGGGTGTCAATAAATTTGAGGTGTGAAAAGGGTGTCAATAAATTTGAGGTGTGAAAAGGGGGTGCAAAAATTGTAGGTGTGAATTGGGTGGCAAAATATTTTCGGTTTGAAAAGGGTGTAAATAAATTTGAGGTGTGAAAAGGGTGTGCAAAAATTGTAGGTGTAAATTGGGTGGAAAAATATTTTCGGTATGAAAAGGGTGTAAATAAATTTGAGGTGTCAAAAGCGGGTGTAAAAAATTGTAGGTGTGAATTGGGTGGAAAAATATTTGAGGTGTGAAAAGGGTGTAAAAATATTTTCGGTGTGAATTGGGTGGCAAAATATTTTCGGTTTGAAAAGGGTGTAAATAAATTTGAGGTGTCAAAAGCGGGTGTAAAAAATTGTAGGTGTGAATTGGGTGTAAAAAATTTGAGGTGTGAAAAGGGTGTAAAAATATTTTCGGTATGAAAAGGGTGTAAATAAATTTGAGGTGTGAAAAGGGTGTAAATAAATTTGAGGTGTGAAAAGGGGGTGCAAAAATTGTAGGTGTGAATTGGGTGGAAAAATATTTTCGGTTTGAAAAGGGTGTAAATAAATTTGAGGTGTGAAAAGGGGTAAAAAAATTTGAGGTGTGAAAAAGGGGTGCAAAAATTGTAGGTGTGAATTGGGTGGAAAAATATTTTCGGTTTGAAAAGGGTGTAAATAAATTTGAGGTGTCAAAAGCGGGTGTAAAAAATTGTAGGTGTGAATTGGGTGGAAAAATATTTGAGGTTTGAAAAGGGTGTAAAAATATTTTTGGTATGAAAAAGGTGTAAATAAATTTTTGGTGTGAAAAGGGTGTCAATAAATTTGAGGTGTGAAAAGGGGGTGCAAAAATTGTAGGTGTGAATTGGGTGGCAAAATATTTTCGGTTTGAAAGGGGTGTAAAATTATTTTTGGTATGAAAAGGGTGTAAATAAATTTTCGGTGTGAAAAGGGTGTCAATAAATTTGAGGTGTGAAAAAGGGGTGCAAAAATTGTAGGTGTGAATTGGGTGGCAAAATATTTTCGGTTTGACAAGGGTGTAAATAAATTTGAGGTGTCAAAAGCGGGTGTAAAAAATTGTAGGTGTAAATTGGGTGGAAAAATATTTTCGGTTTGAAAAGGGTGTAAATAAATTTGAGGTGTGAAAAGGGGGTGCAAAAATTGTAGGTGTGAATTGGGTGGAAAAATGTTTTCGGTATGAAAAGGGTGTAAATAAATTTGAGGTGTCAAAAGCGGGTGTAAAAAATTGTAGGTGTGAATTGGGTGGAAAAATATTTGAGGTTTGAAAAGGGTGTAAAAATATTTTTGGTATGAAAAGGGTGTAAATAAATTTTCGGTGTGAAAAGGGTGTCAGTAAATTTGAGGTGTGAAAAGGGGGTGCAAAAATTGTAGGTGTGAATTGGGTGGCAAAATATTTTCGGTTTGAAAAGGGTGTAAATAAATTTGAGGTGTGAAAAGGGGGTGCAAAAATTGTAGTGTGAATTGGGTGGAAAAATATTTTCTGTATGAAAAGGGTGTAAATAAATTTGAGGTGTCAAAAGCGGGTGTAAAAAATTGTAGGTGTGAATTGGGTGGAAAAATATTTTCGGTTTGAAAAGGGTGTAAAAATATTTTCGATATGAAAAGGGTGTAAATAAATTTTCGGTGTGAAAAGGGTGTCAATAAATTTGAGGTGTGAAAAGGGTGTCAATAAATTTGAGGTGTGAAAAGGGGGTGCAAAAATTGTAGGTGTGAATTGGGTGGCAAAATATTTTCGGTTTGAAAAGGGTGTAAATAAATTTGAGGTGTGAAAAGGGTGTGCAAAAATTGTAGGTGTGAATTGGGTGGAAAAATATTTTCGGTATGAAAAGGGTGTAAATAAATTTGAGGTGTCAAAAGCGGGTGTAAAAAATTGTAGGTGTGAATTGGGTGGAAAAATATTTGAGGTTTGAAAAGGGTGTAAAAATATTTTTGGTATGAAAAGGGTGTAAATAAATTTTCGGTGTGAAAAGGGTGTCAATAAATTTGAGGTGTGAAAAGGGGGTGCAAAAATTGTAGGTGTGAATTGGGTGGCAAAATATTTTCGGTTTGAAAAGGGTGTAAAAATATTTTTGGTATGAAAAGGGTGTAAATAAAATTTCGGTGTGAAAAGGGTGTCAATAAATTTTAGGTGTGAAAAGGGGGTGCAAAAATTGTAGGTGTGAATTGGGTGGCAAAATATTTTCGGTTTGAAAAGGGTGTAAATAAATTTGAGGTGTCAAAAGCGGGTGTAAAAAATTGTAGGTGTGAATTGGGTGGAAAAATATTGTCGGTTTGAAAAGGGTGTAAATAAATTTGAGGTGTCAAAAGAGGGTGTAAAAAATTGTAGGTGTGAATTGGGTGGAAAAATATTTGAGGTGTGAAAAGGGTGTAAAAATATTTTCGGTATGAAAAGGGTGTAAATAAATTTTCGGTGTGAAAAGGGTGTCAATAAATTTGAGGTGTGAAAAGGGTGTCAATAAATTTGAGGTGTGAAAAGGGGGTGCAAAAATTGTAGGTGTGAATTGGGTGGAAAAATATTTTCGGTTTGAAAAGGGTGTAAATAAATTTGAGGTGTCAAAAGCGGGTGTAAAAAATTGTAGGTGTGAATTGGGTGGAAAAATATTTGAGGTGTGAAAAGGGTGTAAAAATATTTTCGGTGTGAATTGGGTGGCAAAATATTTTCGGTTTGAAAAGGGTGTAAATAAATTTGAGGTGTCAAAAGCGGGTGTAAAAAATTGTAGGTGTGAATTGGGTGGAAAAAGATTTTCGGTTTGAAAAGGGTGTAAATAAATTTGAGGTGTCAAAAGCGGGTGTAAAAAATTGTAGGTGTGAATTGGGTGGAAAAATATTTTCGGTTTGAAAAGGGTGTAAAAATATTTTTGGTATGAAAAGGGTGTAAATAAATTTGAGGTGTGAAAAGGGTGTCAATAAATTTGAGGTGTGAAAAGGGGGTGTAAAAATTGTAGGTGTGAATTGGGTGGCAAAATATTTTCGGTTTGAAAAGGGTGTAAATAAATTTGAGGTGTGAAAAGGGGGTGCAAAAATTGTAGGTGTGAAATGGGTGGAAAAATATTTTCGGTATGAAAAGGGTGTAAATAAATTTGAGGTGTCAAAAGCGGGTGTAAAAAATTGTAGGTGTGAATTGGGTGGAAAAATATTTGAGGTTTGAAAAGGGTGTAAATAAATTTGAGGTGTGAAAAGGGGGTGCAAAAATTGTAGGTGTGAATTGGGTGGAAAAATATTTTCGGTTTGAAAAGGGTGTAAATAAATTTGAGGTGTCAAAAGCGGGTGTAAAAAATTGTAGGTGTGAATTGGGTGGAAAAATATTTGAGGTGTGAAAAGGGTGTAAAAATATTTTCGGTATGAAAAGGGTGTAAATAAATTTTCGGTGTGAAAAGGGTGTCAATAAATTTGAGGTGTGAAAAGGGGGTGCAAAAATTGTAGGTGTAAATTGGGTGGCAAAATATTTTCGGTTTGAAAAGGGTGTAAATAAATTTGAGGTGTGAAAAGGGGGTGCAAAAATTGTAGGTATGAATTGGGTGGAAAAATATTTTCGGTATGAAAAGGGTGTAAATAAATTTGAGGTGTCAAAAGCGGGTGTAAAAAATTGTAGGTGTGAATTGGGTGGAAAAATATTTGAGGTTTGAAAAGGGTGTAAATAAATTTGAGGTGTGAAAAGGGGGTGCAAAAATTGTAGGTGTGAATTGGGTGGAAAAATATTTTCGGTTTGAAAAGGGTGTAAATAAATTTGAGGTGTCAAAAGCGGGTGTAAAAAATTGTAGGTGTGAATTGGGTTGAAAAATATTTGAGGTGTGAAAAGGGTGTAAAAATATTTTCGGTATGAAAAGGGTGTAAATAAATTTTCGGTGTGAAAAGGGTGTCAATAAATTTGAGGTGTGAAAAGGGTGTCAATAAATTTGAGGTGTGAAAAGGGGGTGCAAAAATTGTAGGTGTGAATTGGGTGGAAAAATATTTTCGGTTTGAAAAGGGTGTAAATAAATTTGAGGTGTCAAAAGCGGGTGTAAAAAATTGTAGGTGTGAATTGGGTGTAAAAAATTTGAGGTGTGAAAAGGGTGTAAAAATATTTTCGGTATGAAAAGGGTGTAAATAAATTTGAGGTGTGAAAAGGGTGTAAATAAATTTGAGGTGTGAAAAGGGGGTGCAAAAATTGTAGGTGTGAATTGGGTGGAAAAATATTTTCGGTTTGAAAAGGGTGTAAATAAATTTGAGGTGTGAAAAGGGGTAAAAAAATTTGAGGTGTGAAAAAGGGGTGCAAAAATTGTAGGTGTGAATTGGGTGGAAAAATATTTTCGGTTTGAAAAGGGTGTAAATAAATTTGAGGTGTCAAAAGCGGGTGTAAAAAATTGTAGGTGTGAATTGGGTGGAAAAATATTTGAGGTTTGAAAAGGGTGTAAAAATATTTTTGGTATGAAAAGGGTGTAAATAAATTTTCGGTGTGAAAAGGGTGTCAATAAATTTGAGGTGTGAAAAGGGGGTGCAAAAATTGTAGGTGTGAATTGGGTGGCAAAATATTTTCGGTTTGAAAGGGGTGTAAAATTATTTTTGGTATGAAAAGGGTGTAAATAAATTTTCGGTGTGAAAAGGGTGTCAATAAATTTGAGGTGTGAAAAGGGGGTGCAAAAATTGTAGGTGTGAATTGGGTGGCAAAATATTTTCGGTTTGACAAGGGTGTAAATAAATTTGAGGTGTCAAAAGCGGGTGTAAAAAATTGTAGGTGTAAATTGGGTGGAAAAATATTTTCGGTTTGAAAAGGGTGTAAATAAATTTGAGGTGTGAAAAGGGGGTGCAAAAATTGTAGGTGTGAATTGGGTGGAAAAATGTTTTCGGTATGAAAAGGGTGTAAATAAATTTGAGGTGTCAAAAGCGGGTGTAAAAAATTGTAGGTGTGAATTGGGTGGAAAAATATTTGAGGTTTGAAAAGGGTGTAAAAATATTTTTGGTATGAAAAGGGTGTAAATAAATTTTCGGTGTGAAAAGGGTGTCAGTAAATTTGAGGTGTGAAAAGGGGGTGCAAAAATTGTAGGTGTGAATTGGGTGGCAAAATATTTTCGGTTTGAAAAGGGTGTAAATAAATTTGAGGTGTGAAAAGGGGGTGCAAAAATTGTAGTGTGAATTGGGTGGAAAAATATTTTCTGTATGAAAAGGGTGTAAATAAATTTGAGGTGTCAAAAGCGGGTGTAAAAAATTGTAGGTGTGAATTGGGTGGAAAAATATTTGAGGTGTGAAAAGGGTGTAAAAATATTTTCGGTATGAAAAGGGTGTAAATAAATTTTCGGTGTGAATTGGGTGGCAAAATATTTTCGGTTTGAAAAGGGTGTAAATAAATTTGAGGTGTCAAAAGCGGGTGTAAAAAATTGTAGGTGTGAATTGGGTGGAAAAATATTTTCGGTTTGAAAAGGGTGTAAATAAATTTGAGGTGTCAAAAGCGGGTGTAAAAAATTGTAGGTGTGAATTGGGTGGAAAAATATTTTCGGTTTGAAAAGGGTGTAAAAATATTTTCGATATGAAAAGGGTGTAAATAAATTTTCGGTGTGAAAAGGGTGTCAATAAATTTGAGGTGTGAAAAGGGTGTCAATAAATTTGAGGTGTGAAAAGGGGGTGCAAAAATTGTAGGTGTGAATTGGGTGGCAAAATATTTTCGGTTTGAAAAGGGTGTAAATAAATTTGAGGTGTGTAAAGGGTGTGCAAAAATTGTAGGTGTGAATTGGGTGGAAAAATATTTTCGGTATGAAAAGGGTGTAAATAAATTTGAGGTGTCAAAAGCGGGTGTAAAAAATTGTAGGTGTGAATTGGGTGGAAAAATATTTGAGGTTTGAAAAGGGTGTAAAAATATTTTTGGTATGAAAAGGGTGTAAATAAATTTTCGGTGTGAAAAGGGTGTCAATAAATTTGAGGTGTGAAAAGGGGGTGCAAAAATTGTAGGTGTGAATTGGGTGGCAAAATATTTTCGGTTTGAAAAGGGTGTAAAAATATTTTTGGTATGAAAAGGGTGTAAATAAAATTTCGGTGTGAAAAGGGTGTCAATAAATTTTAGGTGTGAAAAGGGGGTGCAAAAATTGTAGGTGTGAATTGGGTGGCAAAATATTTTCGGTTTGAAAAGGGTGTAAATAAATTTGAGGTGTCAAAAGCGGGTGTAAAAAATTGTAGGTGTGAATTGGGTGGAAAAATATTGTCGGTTTGAAAAGGGTGTAAATAAATTTGAGGTGTCAAAAGAGGGTGTAAAAAATTGTAGGTGTGAATTGGGTGGAAAAATATTTGAGGTGTGAAAAGGGTGTAAAAATATTTTCGGTATGAAAAGGGTGTAAATAAATTTTCGGTGTGAAAAGGGTGTCAATAAATTTGAGGTGTGAAAAGGGTGTCAATAAATTTGAGGTGTGAAAAGGGGGTGCAAAAATTGTAGGTGTGAATTGGGTGGAAAAATATTTTCGGTTTGAAAAGGGTGTAAATAAATTTGAGGTGTCAAAAGCGGGTGTAAAAAATTGTAGGTGTGAATTGGGTGGAAAAATATTTGAGGTGTGAAAAGGGTGTAAAAATATTTTCGGTGTGAATTGGGTGGCAAAATATTTTCGGTTTGAAAAGGGTGTAAATAAATTTGAGGTGTCAAAAGCGGGTGTAAAAAATTGTAGGTGTGAATTGGGTGGAAAAATATTTTCGGTTTGAAAAGGGTGTAAATAAATTTGAGGTGTCAAAAGCGGGTGTAAAAAATTGTAGGTGTGAATTGGGTGGAAAAATATTTTCGGTTTGAAAAGGGTGTAAAAATATTTTTGGTATGAAAAGGGTGTAAATAAATTTGAGGTGTGAAAAGGGTGTCAATAAATTTGAGGTGTGAAAAGGGGGTGTAAAAATTGTAGGTGTGAATTGGGTGGCAAAATATTTTCGGTTTGAAAAGGGTGTAAATAAATTTGAGGTGTGAAAAGGGGGTGCAAAAATTGTAGGTGTGAATTGGGTGGAAAAATATTTTCGGTATGAAAAGGGTGTAAATAAATTTGAGGTGTCAAAATCGGGTGTAAAAAATTGTAGGTGTGAATTGGGTGGAAAAATATTTGAGGTGTGAAAAGGGTGTAAAAATATTTTCGGTATGAAAAGGGTGTAAATAAATTTTCGGTGTGAAAAGGGTGTCAATAAATTTGAGGTGTGAAAAGGGTGTCAATAAATTTGAGGTGTGAAAAGGGGGTGCAAAAATTGTAGGTGTGAATTGGGTGGCAAAATATTTTCGGTTTGAAAAGGGTGTAAATAAATTTGAGGTGTCAAAAGCGGGTGTAAAAAATTGTAGGTGTGAATTGGGTGGAAAAATATTTTCGGTTTGAAAAGGGTGTAAATAAATTTGAGGTGTCAAAACCGGGTGTAAAAAATTGTAGGTGTGAATTGGGTGGAAAAATATTTGAGGTGTGAAAAGGGTGTAAAAATATTTTCGGTATGAAAAGGGTGTAAATAAATTTTCGGTGTGAAAAGGGTGTCAATAAATTTGAGGTGTGAAAAGGGGGTGCAAAAATTGTAGGTGTGAATTGGGTGGCAAAATATTTTCGGTATGAAAAGGGTGTAAAAATATTTTTGGTATGAAAAGGGTGTAAATAAATTTTCGGTGTGAAAAGGGTGTCAATAAATTTGAGGTGTGAAAAGGGGGTGCAAAAATTGTAGGTGTGAATTGGGTGGCAAAATATTTTCGGTTTGAAAAGGGTGTAAATAAATTTGAGGTGTCAAAAGCGGGTGTAAAAAATTGTAGGTGTGAATTGGGTGGAAAAGTATTTTCGGTTTGAAAAGGGTGTAAATAAATTTGAGGTGTCAAAAGCGGGTGTAAAAAATTGTAGGTGTGAATTGGGTGGAAAAATATTTGAGGTGTGAAAAGGGTGTAAAAATATTTTCGGTATGAAAAGGGTGTAAATAAATTTTCGGTGTGAAAAGGGTGTCAATAAATTTGAGGTGTGAAAAGGGTGTCAATAAATTTGAGGTGTGAAAAGGGGGTGCAAAAATTGTAGGTGTGAATTGGGTGGAAAAATATTTTCGGTTTGAAAAGGGTGTAAATAAATTTGAGGTGTCAAAAGCGGGTGTAAAAAATTGTAGGTGTGAATTGGGTGGAAAAATATTTGAGGTGTGAAAAAGGTGTAAAAATATTTTCGGTATGAAAAGGGTGTAAATAAATTTTCGGTGTGAAAAGGGTGTCAATAAATTTGAGGTGTGAAAAGGGTGTCAATAAATTTGAGGTGTGAAAAGGGGGTGCAAAAATTGTAGGTGCGAATTGGGTGGAAAAATATTTTCGGTTTGAAAAGGGTGTAAATAAATTTGAGGTGTCAAAAGCGGGTGTAAAAAATTGTAGGTGTGAATTGGGTGGAAAAATATTTGAGGTGTGAAAAGGGTGTAAAAATATTTTCGGTGTGAATTGGGTGGCAAAATATTTTCGGTTTGAAAAGGGTGTAAATAAATTTGAGGTGTCAAAAGCGGGTGTAAAAAATTGTAGGTGTGAATTGGGTGGAAAAATATTTTCGGTTTGAAAAGGGTGTAAATAAATTTGAGGTGTCAAAAGCGGGTGTAAAAAATTGTAGGTGTGAATTGGGTGGAAAAATATTTTCGGTTTGAAAAGGGTGTAAAAATATTTTTGGTATGAAAAGGGTGTAAATAAATTTGAGGTGTGAAAAGGGTGTCAATAAATTTGAGGTGTGAAAAGGGGGTGTAAAAATTGTAGGTGTGAATTGGGTGGCAAAATATTTTCGGTTTGAAAAGGGTGTAAATAAATTTGAGGTGTGAAAAGGGGGTGCAAAAATTGTAGGTGTGAATTGGGTGGAAAAATATTTTCGGTATGAAAAGGGTGTAAATAAATTTGACGTGTCAAAATCGGGTGTAAAAAATTGTAGGTGTGAATTGGGTGGAAAAATATTTGAGGTGTGAAAAGGGTGTAAAAATATTTTCGGTATGAAAAGGGTGTAAATAAATTTTCGGTGTGAAAAGGGTGTCAATAAATTTGAGGTGTGAAAAGGGTGTCAATAAATTTGAGGTGTGAAAAGGGGGTGCAAAAATTGTAGGTGTGAATTGGGTGGCAAAATATTTTCGGTTTGAAAAGGGTGTAAATAAATTTGAGGTGTGAAAAGCGGGTGTAAAAAATTGTAGGTGTGAATTGGGTGGAAAAATATTTTCGGTTTGAAAAGGGTGTAAATAAATTTGAGGTGTCAAAAGCGGGTGTAAAAAATTGTAGGTGTGAATTGGGTGGAAAAATATTTGAGGTGTGAAAAGGGTGTAAAAATATTTTCGGTATGAAAAGGGTGTAAATAAATTTTCGGTGTGAAAAGGGTGTCAATAAATTTGAGGTGTGAAAAGGGGGTGCAAAAATTGTAGGTGTGAATTGGGTGGCAAAATATTTTCGGTATGAAAAGGGTGTAAAAATATTTTTGGTATGAAAAGGATGTAAATAAATTTTCGGTGTGAAAAGGGTGTCAATAAATTTGAGGTGTGAAAAGGGGGTGCAAAAATTGTAGGTGTGAATTGGGTGGCAAAATATTTTCGGTTTGAAAAGGGTGTAAATAAATTTGAGGTGTCAAAAGCGGGTGTAAAAAATTGTAGGTGTGAATTGGGTGGAAAAGTATTTTCGGTTTGAAAAGGGTGTAAATAAATTTGAGGTGTCAAAAGCGGGTGTAAAAAATTGTAGGTGTGAATTGGGTGGAAAAATATTTGAGGTGTGAAAAGGGTGTAAAAATATTTTCGGTATCAAAAGGGTGTAAAAATATTTTTGGTATGAAAAGGGTGTAAATAAATTTGAGGTGTGAAAAGGGTGTCAATAAATTTGAGGTGTGAAAAGGGGGTGTAAAAATTGTAGGTGTGAATTGGGTGGCAAAATATTTTCGGTTTGAAAAGGGTGTAAATAAATTTGAGGTGTGAAAAGGGGGTGCAAAAATTGTAGGTGTGAATTGGGTGGAAAAATATTTTCGGTATGAAAAGGGTGTAAATAAATTTGACGTGTCAAAATCGGGTGTAAAAAATTGTAGGTGTGAATTGGGTGGAAAAATATTTGAGGTGTGAAAAGGGTGTAAAAATATTTTCGGTATGAAAAGGGTGTAAATAAATTTTCGGTGTGAAAAGGGTGTCAATAAATTTGAGGTGTGAAAAGGGTGTCAATAAATTTGAGGTGTGAAAAGGGGGTGCAAAAATTGTAGGTGTGAATTGGGTGGCAAAATATTTTCGGTTTGAAAAGGGTGTAAATAAATTTGAGGTGTGAAAAGCGGGTGTAAAAAATTGTAGGTGTGAATTGGGTGGAAAAATATTTTCGGTTTGAAAAGGGTGTAAATAAATTTGAGGTGTCAAAAGCGGGTGTAAAAAATTGTAGGTGTGAATTGGGTGGAAAAATATTTGAGGTGTGAAAAGGGTGTAAAAATATTTTCGGTATGAAAAGGGTGTAAATAAATTTTCGGTGTGAAAAGGGTGTCAATAAATTTGAGGTGTGAAAAGGGGGTGCAAAAATTGTAGGTGTGAATTGGGTGGCAAAATATTTTCGGTATGAAAAGGGTGTAAAAATATTTTTGGTATGAAAAGGATGTAAATAAATTTTCGGTGTGAAAAGGGTGTCAATAAATTTGAGGTGTGAAAAGGGGGTGCAAAAATTGTAGGTGTGAATTGGGTGGCAAAATATTTTCGGTTTGAAAAGGGTGTAAATAAATTTGAGGTGTCAAAAGCGGGTGTAAAAAATTGTAGGTGTGAATTGGGTGGAAAAGTATTTTCGGTTTGAAAAGGGTGTAAATAAATTTGAGGTGTCAAAAGCGGGTGTAAAAAATTGTAGGTGTGAATTGGGTGGAAAAATATTTGAGGTGTGAAAAGGGTGTAAAAATATTTTCGGTATCAAAAGGGTGTAAAAATATTTTTGGTATGAAAAGGGTGTAAATAAATTTGAGGTGTGAAAAGGGTGTCAATAAATTTGAGGTGTGAAAAGGGGGTGTAAAAATTGTAGGTGTGAATTGGGTGGCAAAATATTTTCGGTATGAAAAGGGTGTAAATAAATTTGACGTGTCAAAATCGGGTGTAAAAAATTGTAGGTGTGAATTGGGTGGAAAAATATTTGAGGTGTGAAAAGGGTGTAAAAATATTTTCGGTATGAAAAGGGTGTAAATAAATTTTCGGTGTGAAAAGGGTGTCAATAAATTTGAGGTGTGAAAAGGGTGTCAATAAATTTGAGGTGTGAAAAGGGGGTGCAAAAATTGTAGGTGTGAATTGGGTGGCAAAATATTTTCGGTTTGAAAAGGGTGTAAATAAATTTGAGGTGTGAAAAGCGGGTGTAAAAAATTGTAGGTGTGAATTGGGTGGAAAAATATTTTCGGTTTGAAAAGGGTGTAAATAAATTTGAGGTGTCAAAAGCGGGTGTAAAAAATTGTAGGTGTGAATTGGGTGGAAAAATATTTGAGGTGTGAAAAGGGTGTAAAAATATTTTCGGTATGCAAAACGGTGTAAATAAATTTTCGGTGTGAAAAGGGTGTCAATAAATTTGAGGTGTGAAAAGGGGGTGCAAAAATTGTAGGTGTGAATTGGGTGGCAAAATATTTTCGGTATGAAAAGGGTGTAAAAATATTTTTGGTATGAAAAGGATGTAAATAAATTTTCGGTGTGAAAAGGGTGTCAATAAATTTGAGGTGTGAAAAGGGGGTGCAAAAATTGTAGGTGTGAATTGGGTGGCAAAATATTTTCGGTTTGAAAAGGGTGTAAATAAATTTGAGGTGTCAAAAGCGGGTGTAAAAAATTGTAGGTGTGAATTGGGTGGAAAAGTATTTTCGGTTTGAAAAGGGTGTAAATAAATTTGAGGTGTCAAAAGCGGGTGTAAAAAATTGTAGGTGTGAATTGGGTGGAAAAATATTTGAGGTGTGAAAAGGGTGTAAAAATATTTTCGGTATCAAAAGGGTGTAAATAAATTTTCGGTGTGAAAAGGGTGTCAATAAATTTGAGGTGTGAAAAGGGTGTCAATAAATTTGAGGTGTGAAAAGGGGGTGCAAAAATTGTAGGTGTGAATTGGGTGGAAAAATATTTTCGGTTTGAAAAGGGTGTAAATAAATTTGAGGTGTCAAAAGCGGGTGTAAAAAATTGTAGGTGTGAATTGGGTGGAAAAATATTTGAGGTGTGAAAAGGGTGTAAAAATATTTTCGGTATGAAAAGGGTGTAAATAAATTTTCGGTGTGAAAAGGGTGTCAATAAATTTGAGGTGTGAAAAGGGTGTCAATAAATTTGAGGTGTGAAAAGGGGGTGCAAAAATTGTAGGTGTGAATTGGGTGGAAAAATATTTTCGGTTTGAAAAGGGTGTAAATAAATTTGAGGTGTCAAAAGCGGGTGTAAAAAATAGTAGGTGTGAATTGGGTGGAAAAATATTTTCGGTTTGAAAAGGGTGTAAAAATATTTTTGGTATGAAAAGGGTGTAAATAAATTTGAGGTGTGAAAAGGGTGTCAATAAATTTGAGGTGTGAAAAGGGGGTGTAAAAATTGTAGGTGTGAATTGGGTGGCAAAATATTTTCGGTTTGAAAAGGGTGTAAATAAATTTGAGGTGTGAAAAGGGGGTGCAAAAATTGTAGGTGTGAATTGGGTGGAAAAATATTTTCGGTATGAAAAGGGTGTAAATAAATTTGAGGTGTCAAAAGCGGGTGTAAAAAATTGTAGGTGTGAATTGGGTGGAAAAATATTTGAGGTGTGAAAAGGGTGTAAAAATATTTTCGGTATGAAAAGGGTGTAAATAAATTTTCGGTGTGAAAAGGGTGTCAATAAATTTGAGGTGTGTAAAGGGTGTCAATAAATTTGAGGTGTGAAAAGGGGGTGCAAAAATTGTAGGTGTGAATTGGGTGGCAAAATATTTTCGGTTTGAAAAGGGTGTAAATAAATTTGAGGTGTGAAAAGGGGGTGCAAAAATTGTAGGTGTGAATTGGGTGAAAAAATATTTTCGGTATGAAAAGGGTGTAAATAAATTTGAGGTGTCAAAAGCGGGTGTAAAAAATTGTAGGTGTGAATTGGGTGGAAAAATATTTGAGGTTTGAAAAGGGTGTAAAAATATTTTTGGTATGAAAAGGGTGTAAATAAATTTTCGGTGTGAAGAGGGTGTCAATAAATTTGAGATGTGAAAAGGGGGTGCAAAAATTGTAGGTGTGAATTGGGTGGCAAAATATTTTCGGTTTGAAAAGGGTGTAAAAATATTTTTGGTATGAAAAGGGTGTAAATAAATTTTCGGTGTGAAAAGGGTGTCAATAAATTTGAGGTGTGAAAAGGGGGTGCAAAAATTGTAGGTGTGAATTGGGTGGCAAAATATTTTCGGTTTGAAAAGGGTGTAAATAAATTTGAGGTGTGAAAAGCGGGTGTAAAAAATTGTAGGTGTGAATTGGGTGGAAAAATATTTTCGGTTTGAAAAGGGTGTAAATAAATTTGAGGTGTCAAAAGCGGGTGTAAAAAATTGTAGGTGTGAATTGGGTGGAAAAATATTTGAGGTGTGAAAAGGGTGTAAAAATATTTTCGGTATGCAAAACGGTGTAAATAAATTTTCGGTGTGAAAAGGGTGTCAATAAATTTGAGGTGTGAAAAGGGTGTCAATAAATTTAAGGTGTGAGAAGGGGGTGCAAAAATTGTAGGTGTGAATTGGGTGGAAAAATATTTTCGGTTTGAAAAGGGTGTAAATAAATTTGAGGTGTCAAAAGCGGGTGTAAAAAATTGTAGGTGTGAATTGGGTGGAAAAATATTTGAGGTGTGAAAAGGGTGTAAAAATATTTTCGGTATGAAAAGGGTGTAAATAAATTTGAGGTGTGAAAAGGGTGTCAATAAATTTGAGGTGTGAAAAGGGTGTCAATAAATTTGAGGTGTGAAAAGGGGGTGCAAAAATTGTAGGTGTGAATTGGGTGGAAAAATATTTTCGGTTTGAAAAGGGTGTAAATAAATTTGAGGTGTCAAAAGCGGGTGTAAAAAATTGTAGGTGTGAATTGGGTGGAAAAATATTTGAGGTTTGAAAAGGGTGTAAAAATATTTTTGGTATGAAAAGGGTGTCAATAAATTTGAGGTGTGAAAAGGGTGTCAATAAATTTGAGGTGTGAAAAGGGGGTGTAAAAATTGTAGGTGTGAATTGGGTGGCAAAATATTTTCGGTTTGAAAAGGGTGTAAATAAATTTGAGGTGTGAAAAGGGGGTGCAAAAATTGTAGGTGTGAATTGGGTGGAAAAATGTTTTCGGTATGAAAAGGGTGTAAATAAATTTGAGGTGTCAAAAGCGGGTGTAAAAAATTGTAGGTGTGAATTGGGTGGAAAAATATTTGAGGTTTGAAAAGGGTGTAAAAATATTTTTGGTATGAAAAGGGTGTAAATAAATTTTCGGTGTGAAAAGGGTGTCAATAAATTTAAGGTGTGAAAAGGGGGTGCAAAAATTGTAGGTGTGAATTGGGTGGCAAAATATTTTCGGTTTGAAAAGGGTGTAAATAAATTTGAGGTGTGAAAAGGGGGTGCAAAAATTGTAGGTGTGAATTGGGTGGAAAAATATTTTCTGTATGAAAAGGGTGTAAATAAATTTGAGGTGTCAAAAGCGGGTGTAAAAAATTGTAGGTGTGAATTGGGTGGAAAAATATTTGAGGTGTGAAAAGGGTGTAAAAATATTTTCGGTATGAAAAGGGTGTAAATAAATTTTCGGTGTGAATTGGGTGGCAAAATATTTTCGGTTTGAAAAGGGTGTAAATAAATTTGAGGTGTCAAAAGCGGGTGTAAAAAATTGTAGGTGTGAATTGGGTGGAAAAATATTTGAGGTTTGAAAAGGGTGTAAAAATATTTTTGGTATGAAAAGGGTGTCAATAAATTTGAGGTGTGAAAAGGGTGTCAATAAATTTGAGGTGTGAAAAGGGGGTGTAAAAATTGTAGGTGTGAATTGGGTGGCAAAATATTTTCGGTTTGAAAAAGGTGTAAATAAATTTGAGGTGTGAAAAGGGGGTGCAAAAATTGTAGGTGTGAATTGGGTGGAAAAATGTTTTCGGTATGAAAAGGGTGTAAATAAATTTGAGGTGTCAAAAGCGGGTGTAAAAAATTGTAGGTGTGAATTGGGTGGAAAAATATTTGAGGTTTGAAAAGGGTGTAAAAATATTTTTGGTATGAAAAGGGTGTAAATAAATTTTCGGTGTGAAAAGGGTGTCAATAAATTTAAGGTGTGAAAAGGGGGTGCAAAAATTGTAGGTGTGAATTGGGTGGCAAAATATTTTCGGTTTGAAAAGGGTGTAAATAAATTTGAGGTGTGAAAAGGGGGTGCAAAAATTGTAGGTGTGAATTGGGTGGAAAAATATTTGAGGTTTGAAAAGGGTGTAAAAATATTTTTGGTATGAAAAGGGTGTCAATAAATTTGAGGTGTGAAAAGGGTGTCAATAAATTTGAGGTGTGAAAAGGGGGTGTAAAAATTGTAGGTGTGAATTGGGTGGCAAAATATTTTCGGTTTGAAAAGGGTGTAAATAAATTTGAGGTGTGAAAAGGGGGTGCAAAAATTGTAGGTGTGAATTGGGTGGAAAAATGTTTTCGGTATGAAAAGGGTGTAAATAAATTTGAGGTGTCAAAAGCGGGTGTAAAAAATTGTAGGTGTGAATTGGGTGGAAAAATATTTGAGGTTTGAAAAGGGTGTAAAAATATTTTTGGTATGAAAAGGGTGTAAATAAATTTTCGGTGTGAAAAGGGTGTCAATAAATTTAAGGTGTGAAAAGGGGGTGCAAAAATTGTAGGTGTGAATTGGGTGGCAAAATATTTTCGGTTTGAAAAGGGTGTAAATAAATTTGAGGTGTGAAAAGGGGGTGCAAAAATTGTAGGTGTGAATTGGGTGGAAAAATATTTTCTGTATGAAAAGGGTGTAAATAAATTTGAGGTGTCAAAAGCGGGTGTAAAAAATTGTAGGTGTGAATTGGGTGGAAAAATATTTGAGGTGTGAAAAGGGTGTAAAAATATTTTCGGTATGAAAAGGGTGTAAATAAATTTTCGGTGTGAATTGGGTGGCAAAATATTTTCGGTTTGAAAAGGGTGTAAATAAATTTGAGGTGTCAAAAGCGGGTGTAAAAAATTGTAGGTGTGAATTGGGTGGAAAAATATTTGAGGTTTGAAAAGGGTGTAAAAATATTTTTGGTATGAAAAGGGTGTCAATAAATTTGAGGTGTGAAAAGGGTGTCAATAAATTTGAGGTGTGAAAAGGGGGTGTAAAAATTGTAGGTGTGAATTGGGTGGCAAAATATTTTCGGTTTGAAAAAGGTGTAAATAAATTTGAGGTGTGAAAAGGGGGTGCAAAAATTGTAGGTGTGAATTGGGTGGAAAAATGTTTTCGGTATGAAAAGGGTGTAAATAAATTTGAGGTGTCAAAAGCGGGTGTAAAAAATTGTAGGTGTGAATTGGGTGGAAAAATATTTGAGGTTTGAAAAGGGTGTAAAAATATTTTTGGTATGAAAAGGGTGTAAATAAATTTTCGGTGTGAAAAGGGTGTCAATAAATTTAAGGTGTGAAAAGGGGGTGCAAAAATTGTAGGTGTGAATTGGGTGGCAAAATATTTTCGGTTTGAAAAGGGTGTAAATAAATTTGAGGTGTGAAAAGGGGGTGCAAAAATTGTAGGTGTGAATTGGGTGGAAAAATATTTGAGGTTTGAAAAGGGTGTAAAAATATTTTTGGTATGAAAAGGGTGTCAATAAATTTGAGGTGTGAAAAGGGTGTCAATAAATTTGAGGTGTGAAAAGGGGGTGTAAAAATTGTAGGTGTGAATTGGGTGGCAAAATATTTTCGGTTTGAAAAGGGTGTAAATAAATTTGAGGTGTGAAAAGGGGGTGCAAAAATTGTAGGTGTGAATTGGGTGGAAAAATGTTTTCGGTATGAAAAGGGTGTAAATAAATTTGAGGTGTCAAAAGCGGGTGTAAAAAATTGTAGGTGTGAATTGGGTGGAAAAATATTTGAGGTTTGAAAAGGGTGTAAAAATATTTTTGGTATGAAAAGGGTGTAAATAAATTTTCGGTGTGAAAAGGGTGTCAATAAATTTAAGGTGTGAAAAGGGGGTGCAAAAATTGTAGGTGTGAATTGGGTGGCAAAATATTTTCGGTTTGAAAAGGGTGTAAATAAATTTGAGGTGTGAAAAGGGGGTGCAAAAATTGTAGGTGTGAATTGGGTGGAAAAATATTTTCTGTATGAAAAGGGTGTAAATAAATTTGAGGTGTCAAAAGCGGGTGTAAAAAATTGTAGGTGTGAATTGGGTGGAAAAATATTTGAGGTGTGAAAAGGGTGTAAAAATATTTTCGGTATGAAAAGGGTGTAAATAAATTTTCGGTGTGAATTGGGTGGCAAAATATTTTCGGTTTGAAAAGGGTGTAAATAAATTTGAGGTGTCAAAAGCGGGTGTAAAAAATTGTAGGTGTGAATTGGGTGGAAAAATATTTGAGGTTTGAAAAGGGTGTAAAAATATTTTTGGTATGAAAAGGGTGTCAATAAATTTGAGGTGTGAAAAGGGTGTCAATAAATTTGAGGTGTGAAAAGGGGGTGTAAAAATTGTAGGTGTGAATTGGGTGGCAAAATATTTTCGGTTTGAAAAAGGTGTAAATAAATTTGAGGTGTGAAAAGGGGGTGCAAAAATTGTAGGTGTGAATTGGGTGGAAAAATGTTTTCGGTATGAAAAGGGTGTAAATAAATTTGAGGTGTCAAAAGCGGGTGTAAAAAATTGTAGGTGTGAATTGGGTGGAAAAATATTTGAGGTTTGAAAAGGGTGTAAAAATATTTTTGGTATGAAAAGGGTGTAAATAAATTTTCGGTGTGAAAAGGGTGTCAATAAATTTAAGGTGTGAAAAGGGGGTGCAAAAATTGTAGGTGTGAATTGGGTGGCAAAATATTTTCGGTTTGAAAAGGGTGTAAATAAATTTGAGGTGTGAAAAGGGGGTGCAAAAATTGTAGGTGTGAATTGGGTGGAAAAATATTTTCTGTATGAATAGGGTGTAAATAAATTTGAGGTGTCAAAAGCGGGTGTAAAAAATTGTAGGTGTGAATTGGGTGGAAAAATATTTGAGGTGTGAAAAGGGTGTAAAAATATTTTCGGTATGAAAAGGGTGTAAATAAATTTTCGGTGTGAATTGGGTGGCAAAATATTTTCGGTTTGAAAAGGGTGTAAATAAATTTGAGGTGTCAAAAGCGGGTGTAAAAAATTGTAGGTATGAATTGGGTGGAAAAATATTTGAGGTTTGAAAAGGGTGTAAATAAATTTGAGGTGTCAAAAGCGGGTGTAAAAAATTGTAGGTGTGAATTGGGTGGAAAAATATTTTCGGTTTGAAAAGGGTGTAAATAAATTTGAGGTGTCAAAAGCGGGTATAAAAAATTGTAGGTGTGAATTGGGTGGAAAAATATTTTCGGTTTGAAAAGGGTGTAAAAATATTTTTGGTATGAAAAGGGTGTAAATAAATTTGAGGTGTGAAAAGGGTGTCAATAAATTTGAGGTGTGAAAAGGGGGTGTAAAAATTGTAGGTGTTAATTGGGTGGCAAAATATTTTCGGTTTGAAAAGGGTGTAAATAAATTTGAGGTGTGAAAAGGGGGTGCAAAAATTGTAGGTGTGAATTGGGTGGAAAAATATTTTCGGTATGAAAAGGGTGTAAATAAATTTGAGGTGTCAAAAGCGGGTGTAAAAAATTGTAGGTGTGAATTGGGTGGAAAAATATTTGAGGTGTGAAAAGGGTGTAAAAATATTTTCGGTATGAAAAGGGTGTAAATAAATTTGAGGTGTCAAAAGGGTGTCAATAAATTTGAGGTGTGAAAAGGGGGTGCAAAAATTGTAGGTGTGAATTGGGTGGCAAAATATTTTCGGTTTGAAAAAGGTGTAAATAAATTTGAGGTGTGAAAAGGGGGTGCAAAAATTGTAGGTGTGAATTGGGTGGAAAAATATTTTCGGTATGAAAAGGGTGTAAATAAATTTGAGGTGTCAAAAGCGGGTGTAAAAAATTGTAGGTGTGAATTGGGTGGAAAAATATTTGAGGTTTGAAAAGGGTGTAAAAATATTTTTGGTATGAAAAGGGTGTAAATAAATTTTCGGTGTGAAAAGGGTGTCAATAAATTGGAGGTGTGAAAAGGGGGTGCAAAAATTGTAGGTGTGAATTGGGTGGCAAAATATTTTCGGTTTGAAAAGGGTGTAAAAATATTTTCGGTATGAAAAGGGTGTAAATAAATTTTCGGTGTGAAAAGGGTGTCAATAAATTTGAGGTGTGAAAAGGGGGTGCAAAAATTGTAGGTGTGAATTGGGTGGCAAAATATTTTCGGTTTGCAAAGGGAGTAAATAAATTTGAGGTGTCAAAAGCGGGTGTAAAAAATTGTAGGTGTGAATTGGGTGGAAAAATATTTTCGGTTTGAAAAGGGTGTAAATAAATTTAAGGTGTCAAAAGCGGGTGTAAAAAATTGTAGGTGTGAATTGGGTGGAAAAATATTTGAGGTGTGAAAAGGGTGTAAAAATATTTTCGGTATGAAAAGGGTGTAAATAAATTTTCGGTGTGAAAAGGGTGTAAATAAATTTGAGGTGTGAAAAGGGTGTCAATAAATTTGAGGTGTGAAAAGGGGGTGCAAAAATTGTAGGTGTGAATTGGGTGGAAAAATATTTTCGGTTTGAAAAGGGTGTAAATAAATTTGAGGTGTCAAAAGCGGGTGTAAAAAATTGTAGGTGTGAATTGGGTGGAAAAATATTTGAGGTTTGAAAAGGGTGTAAAAATATTTTTGGTATGAAAAGGGTGTCAATAAATTTGAGGTGTGAAAAGGGGGTGTAAAAATTGTAGGTGTGAATTGGGTGGCAAAATATTTTCGGTTTGAAAAGGGTGTAAATAAATTTGAGGTGTGAAAAGGGGGTGCAAAAATTGTAGGTGTGAATTGGGTGGAAAAATGTTTTCGGTATGAAAAGGGTGTAAATAAATTTGAGGTGTCAAAAGCGGGTTTAAAAAATTGTAGGTGTGAATTAGGTGGAAAAATATTTGAGGTTTGAAAAGGGTGTAAAAATATTTTTGGTATGAAAAGGGTGTAAATAAATTTTCGGTGTGAAAAGGGTGTCAATAAATTTGAGGTGTGAAAAGGGGGTGCAAAAATTGTAGGTGTGAATTGGGTGGCAAAATATTTTCGGTTTGAAAAGGGTGTAAATAAATTTGAGGTGTGAAAAGGGGGTGCAAAAATTGTAGGTGTGAATTGGGTGGAAAAATATTTTCTGTATGAAAAGGGTGTAAATAAATTTGAGGTGTCAAAAGCGGGTGTAAAAAATTGTAGGTGTGAATTGGGTGGAAAAATATTTGAGGTGTGAAAAGGGTGTAAAAATATTTTCGGTATGAAAAGGGTGTAAATAAATTTTCGGTGTGAATTGGGTGGAAAAATATTTTCGGTTTGAAAAGGGTGTAAATAAATTTGAGGTGTCAAAAGCGGGTGTAAAAAATTGTAGGTGTGAATTGGGTGGAAAAATATTTTCGGTTTGAAAAGGGTGTAAAAATATTTTTGGTATGAAAAGGGTGTAAATAAATTTGAGGTGTGAAAAGGGTGTCAATAAATTTGAGGTGTGAAAAGGGGGTGTAAAAATTGTAGGTGTGAATTGGGTGGCAAAATATTTTCGGTTTGAAAAGGGTGTAAATAAATTTGAGGTGTGAAAAGGGGGTGCAAAAATTGTAGGTGTGAATTGGGTGGAAAAATATTTTCGGTATGAAAAGGGTGTAAATAAATTTGAGGTGTCAAAAGCGGGTGTAAAAAATTGTAGGTGTGAATTGGGTGGAAAAATATTTGAGGTGTGAAAAGGGTGTAAAAATATTTTCGGTATGAAAAGGGTGTAAATAAATTTTCGGTGTGAAAAGGGTGTCAATAAATTTGAGGTGTGAAAAGGGTGTCAATAAATTTGAGGTGTGAAAAGGGAGTGCAAAAATTGTAGGTGTGAATTGGGTGGCAAAATATTTTCGGTTTGAAAAGGGTGTAAATAAATTTGAGGTGTGAAAAGGGGGTGCAAAAATTGTAGGTGTGAATTGGGTGGAAAAATATTTTCGGTATGAAAAGGGTGTAAATAAATTTGAGGTGTCAAAAGCGGGTGTAGAAAATTGTAGGTGTGAATTGGGTGGAAAAATATTTGAGGTGTGAAAAGGGTGTAAAAATATTTTCGGTATGAAAAGGGTGTAAATAAATTTTCGGTGTGAAAAGGGTGTCAATAAATTTGAGGTGTGAAAAGGGTGTCAATAAATTTGAGGTGTGAAAAGGGGGTGCAAAAATTGTAGGTGTGAATTGGGTGGAAAAATATTTTCGGTTTGAAAAGGGTGTAAATAAATTTGAGGTGTGAAAAGGGGGTGCAAAAATTGTAGGTGTGAATTGGGTGGCAAAATATTTTCGGTTTGAAAAGGGTGTAAAAATATTTTTGGTATGAAAAGGGTGTCAATAAATTTGAGGTGTGAAAAGGGTGTCAATAAATTTGAGGTGTGAAAAGGGGCTGTAAAAATTGTAGGTGTGAATTGGGTGGAAAAATATTTTCGGTATGAAAAGGGTGTAAATAAATTTGAGGTGTCAAAAGCGGGTGTAAAAAATTGTAGGTGTGAATTGGGTGGAAAAATATTTGAGGTGTGAAAAGGGTGTAAAAATATTTTCGGTATGAAAAGGGTGTAAATAAATTTTCGGTGTGAAAAGGGTGTCAATAAATTTGAGGTGTGAAAAGGGTGTCAATAAATTTGAGGTGTGAAAAGGGGGTGCAAAAATTGTAGGTGTGAATTGGGTGGCAAAATATTTTCGGTTTGAAAAGGGTGTAAAAATATTTTTGGTATGAAAAGGGTGTAAATAAATTTTCGGTGTGAAAAGGGTGTCAATAAATTTGACGTGTGAAAAGGGGGTGCAAAAATTGTAGGTGTGAATTGGGTGGCAAAATATTTTCGGTTTGAAAAGGGTGTAAATAAATTTGAGGTGTGAAAAGGGGGTGCAAAAATTGTAGGTGTGAATTGGGTGGAAAAATATTTTCGGTCTGAAAAGGGTGTAAATAAATTTGAGGTGTCAAAAGCGGGTGTAAAAAATTGTAGGTGTGAATTGGGTGGAAAAATATTTGAGGTTTGAAAAGGGTGTAAAAATATTTTTGGTATGAAAAGGGTGTAAATAAATTTTCGGTGTGAAAAGGGTGTCAATAAATTTGAGGTGTGAAAAGGGGGTGCAAAAATTGTAGGTGTGAATTGGGTGGCAAAATATTTTCGGTTTGAAAAGGGTGTAAAAATATTTTTGGTATGAAAAGGGTGTAAATAAATTTTCGGTGTGAAAAGGGTGTCAATAAATTTGAGGTGTGAAAAGGGGGTGCAAAAATTGTAGGTGTGAATTGGGTGGCAAAATATTTTCGGTTTGAAAAGGGTGTAAATAAATTTGAGGTGTCAAAAGCGGGTGTAAAAAATTGTAGGTGTGAATTGGGTGGAAAAATATTTTCGGTTTGAAAAGGGTGTAAATAAATTTGAGGTGTCAAAAGCGAGTGTAAAAAATTGTAGGTGTGAATTGGGTGGAAAAATATTTGAGGTGTGAAAAGGGTGTAAAAATATTTTCGGTATGAATAGGGTGTAAATAAATTTTCGGTGTGAAAAGGGTGTCAATAAATTTGAGGTGTGAAAAGGGTGTCAATAAATTTGAGGTGTGAAAAGGGGGTGCAAAAATTGTAGGTGTGAATTGGGTGGAAAAATATTTTCGGTTTGAAAAGGGTGTAAATAAATTTGAGGTGTCAAAAGCGGGTGTAAAAAATTGTAGGTGTGAATTGGGTGGAAAAATATTTGAGGTGTGAAAAGGGTGTAAAAATATTTTCGGTATGAAAAGGGTGTAAATAAATTTTCGGTGTGAAAAGGGTGTCAATAAATTTGAGGTGTGAAAAGGGTGTCAATAAATTTGAGGTGTGAAAAGGGGGTGCAAAAATTGTAGGTGTGAATTGGGTGGAAAAATATTTTCGGTTTGAAAAGGGTGTAAATAAATTTGAGGTGTCAAAAGCGGGTGTAAAAAATTGTAGGTGTGAATTGGGTGGAAAAATATTTGAGGTTTGAAAAGGGTGTAAAAATATTTTTGGTATGAAAAGGGTGTCAATAAATTTGAGGTGTGAAAAGGGTGTCAATAAAATTGAGGTGTGAAAAGGGGGTGTAAAAATTGTAGGTGTGAATTGGGTGGCAAAATATTTTCGGTTTGAAAAGGGTGTAAATAAATTTGAGGTGTGAAAAGGGGGTGCAAAAATTGTAGGTGTTAATTGGGTGGAAAAATGTTTTCGGTATGAAAAGGGTGTAAATAAATTTGAGGTGTCAAAAGCGGGTGTAAAAAATTGTAGGTGTGAATTGGGTGGAAAAATATTTGAGGTTTGAAAAGGGTGTAAAAATATTTTTGGTATGAAAAGGGTGTAAATAAATTTTCGGTGTGAAAAGGGTGTCAATAAATTTGAGGTGTGAAAAGGGGGTGCAAAAATTGTAGGTGTGAATTGGGTGGCAAAATATTTTCGGTTTGAAAAGGGTGTAAATAAATTTGAGGTGTGAAAAGGGGGTGCAAAAATTGTAGGTATGAATTGGGTGGAAAAATATTTTCTGTATGAAAAGGGTGTAAATAAATTTGAGGTGTCAAAAGCGGGTGTAAAAAATTGTAGGTGTGAATTGGGTGGAAAAATATTTGAGGTGTGAAAAGGGTGTAAAAATATTTTCGGTATGAAAAGGGTGTAAATAAATTTTCGGTGTGAATTGGGTGGCAAAATATTTTCGGTTTGAAAAGGGTGTAAATAAATTTGAGGTGTCAAAAGCGGGTGTAAAAAATTGTAGGTGTGAATTGGGTGGAAAAATATTTTCGGTTTGAAAAGGGTGTAAATAAATTTGAGGTGTCAAAAGCGGGTGTAAAAAATTGTAGGTGTGAATTGGGTGGAAAAATATTTGAGGTTTGAAAAGGGTGTAAAAATATTTTTGGTATGAAAAGGGTGTAAATAAATTTGAGGTGTGAAAAGGGTGTCAATAAATATGAGGTGTGAAAAGGGGGTGTAAAAATTGTAGGTGTGAATTGGGTGGCAAAATATTTTCAGTTTGAAAAGGGTGTAAATAAATTTGAGGTGTCAAAAGCGGGTGTAAAAAATTGTAGGTGTGAATTGGGTGGAAAAATATTTGAGGTTTGAAAAGGGTGTAAAAATATTTTTGGTATGAAAAGGGTGTAAATAAATTTGAGGTGTGAAAAGGGTGTCAATAAATATGAGGTGTGAAAAGGGGGTGCAAAAATTGTAGGTGTGAATTGGGTGGAAAAATATTTTCGGTATGAAAAGGGTGTAAATAAATTTGAGGTGTCAAAAGCGGGTGTAAAAAATTGTAGGTGTGAATTGGGTGGAAAAATATTTGAGGTTTGAAAAGGGTGTAAAAATATTTTTGGTATGAAAAGGGTGTAAATAAATTTTCGGTGTGAAAAGGGTGTCAATAAATTTGAGGTGTGAAAAGGGGGTGCAAAAATTGTAGGTGTGAATTGGGTGGCAAAATATTTTCGGTTTGAAAAGGGTGTAAATAAATTTGAGGTGTCAAAAGCGGGTGTAAAAAATTGTAGGTGTGAATTGGGTGGAAAAATATTTGAGGTTTGAAAAGGGTGTAAAAATATTTTTGGTATGAAAAGGGTGTCAATAAATTTGAGGTGTGAAAAGGGTGTCAATAAAATTGAGGTGTGAAAAGCGGGTGTAAAAAATTGCAGGTGTTAATTGGGTGGAAAAATGTTTTCGGTATGAAAAGGGTGTAAATAAATTTGAGGTGTCAAAAGCGGGTGTAAAAAATTGTAGGTGTGAATTGGGTGGAAAAATATTTGAGGTTTGAAAAGGGTGTAAAAATATTTTTGGTATGAAAAGGGTGTAAATAAATTTTCGGTGTGAAAAGGGTGTCAATAAATTTGAGGTGTGAAAAGGGGGTGCAAAAATTGTAGGTGTGAATTGGGTGGCAAAATATTTTCGGTTTGAAAAGGGTGTAAATAAATTTGAGGTGTGAAAAGGGGGTGCAAAAATTGTAGGTATGAATTGGGTGGAAAAATATTTTCTGTATGAAAAGGGTGTAAATAAATTTGAGGTGTCAAAAGCGGGTGTAAAAAATTGTAGGTGTGAATTGGGTGGAAAAATATTTGAGGTGTGAAAAGGGTGTAAAAATATTTTCGGTATCAAAAGGGTGTAAATAAATTTTTGGTGTGAATTGGGTGGCAAAATATTTTCGGTTTGAAAAGGGTGTAAATAAATTTGAGGTGTCAAAAGCGGGTGTAAAAAATTGTAGGTGTGAATTGGGTGGAAAAATATTTTCGGTTTGAAAAGGGTGTAAATAAATTTGAGGTGTCAAAAGCGGGTGTAAAAAATTGTAGGTGTGAATTGGGTGGAAAAATATTTTCGGTTTGAAAAGGGTGTAAAAATATTTTTGGTATGAAAAGGGTGTAAATAAATTTGAGGTGTGAAAAGGGTGTCAATAAATATGAGGTGTGAAAAGGGGGTGTAAAAATTGTAGGTGTGAATTGGGTGGCAAAATATTTTCAGTTTGAAAAGGGTGTAAATAAATTTGAGGTGTGAAAAGGGGGTGCAAAAATTGTAGGTGTGAATTGGGTGGAAAAATATTTTCGGTATGAAAAGGGTGTAAATAAATTTGAGGTGTCAAAAGCGGGTGTAAAAAATTGTAGGTGTGAATTGGGTGGAAAAATATTTGAGGTGTGAAAAGGGTGTAAAAATAATTTCGGTATGAAAAGGGTGTAAATAAATTTTCGGTGTGAAAAGGGTGTCAATAAATTTGAGGTGTGAAAAGGGTGTCAATAAATTTGAGGTGTGAAAAGGGGGTGCAAAAATTGTAGGTGTGAATTGGGTGGCAAAATATTTTCGGTTTGAAAAGGGTGTAAATAAATTTGAGGTGTGAAAAGGGGGTGCAAAAATTGTAGGTGTGAATTGGGTGGAAAAATATTTTCGGTATGAAAAGGGTGTAAATAAATTTGAGGTGTCAAAAGCGGGTGTAAAAAATTGTAGGTGTGAATTGGGTGGAAAAATATTTGAGGTTTGAAAAGGTTGTAAAAATATTTTTGGTATGAAAAGGGTGTAAATAAATTTTCGGTGTGAAAAGGGTGTCAATAAATTTGAGGTGTGAAAAGGGGGTGCAAAAATTGTAGGTGTGAATTGGGTGGCAAAATATTTTCGGTTTGAAAAGGGTGTAAATAAATTTGAGGTGTCAAAAGCGGGTGTAAAAAATTGTAGGTGTGAATTGGGTGGAAAAATATTTTCGGTTTGAAAAGGGTGTAAATAAATTTGAGGTGTCAAAAGCGGGTGTAAAAAATTGTAGGTGTGAATTGGGTGGAAAAATATTTGAGGTGTGAAAAGGGTGTAAAAATATTTTCGGTATGAAAAGGGTGTAAATAAATTTTCGGTGTGAAAAGGGTGTCAATAAATTTGAAGTGTGAAAAGGGTGTCAATAAATTTGAGGTGTGAAAAGGGGGTGCAAAAATTGTAGGTGTGAATTGGGTGGAAAAATATTTTCGGTTTGAAAAGGGTGTAAATAAATTTGAGGTGTCAAAAGCGGGTGTAAAAAATTGTAGGTGTGAATTGGGTGGCAAAATATTTTCGGTTTGAAAAGGGTGTAAATAAATTTGAGGTGTGAAAAGGGGGTGCAAAAATTGTAGGTGTGAATTGGGTGGAAAAATATTTTCTGTATGAAAAGGGTGTAAATAAATTTGAGGTGTCAAAAGCGGGTGTAAAAAATTGTAGGTGTGAATTGGGTGGAAAAATATTTGAGGTGTGAAAAGGGTGTAAAAATATTTTCGGTATGAAAAGGGTGTAAATAAATTTTCGGTGTGAATTGGGTGGCAAAATATTTTCGGTTTGAAAATGGTGTAAATAAATTTGAGGTGTCAAAAGCGGGTGTAAAAAATTGTAGGTGTGAATTGGGTGGAAAAATATTTTCGGTTTGAAAACGGTGTAAATAAATTTGAGGTGTCAAAAGCGGGTGTAAAAAATTGTAGGTGTGAATTGGGTGGAAAAATATTTTCGATTTGAAAAGGGTGTAAAAATATTTTTGGTATGAAAAGGGTGTAAATAAATTTGAGGTGTGAAAAGGGTGTCAATAAATTTGAGGTGTGAAAAGGGGGTGTAAAAATTGTAGGTGTGAATTGGGTGGCAAAATATTTTCAGTTTGAAAAGGGTGTAAATAAATTTGAGGTGTGAAAAGGGGGTGCAAAAATTGTAGGTGTGAATTGGGTGGAAAAATATTTTCGGTATGAAAAGGGTGTAAATAAATTTGAGGTGTCAAAAGGGGGTGTAAAAAATTGTAGGTGTGAATTGGGTGGAAAAATATTTGAGGTGTGAAAAGGGTGTAAAAATAATTTCGGTATGAAAAGGGTGTAAATAAATTTTCGGTGTGAAAAGGGTGTCAATAAATTTGAGGTGTGAAAAGGGTGTCAATAAATTTGAGGTGTGAAAAGGGGGTGCAAAAATTGTAGGTGTGAATTGGGTGGCAAAATATTTTCGGTTTGAAAAGGGTGTAAATAAATTTGAGGTGTGAAAAGGGGGTGCAAAAATTGTAGGTGTGAATTGGGTGGAAAAATATTTTCGGTATGAAAAGGGTGTAAATAAATTTGAGGTGTCAAAAGCGGGTGTAAAAAATTGTAGGTGTGAATTGGGTGGAAAAATATTTGAGGTTTGAAAAGGGTGTAAAAATATTTTTGGTATGAAAAGGGTGTAAATAAATTTTCGGTGTGAAAAGGGTGTCAATAAATTTGAGGTGTGAAAAGGGGGTGCAAAAATTGTAGGTGTGAATTGGGTGGCAAAATATTTTCGGTTTGAAAAGGGTGTAAATAAATTTGAGGTGTCAAAAGCGGGTGTAAAAAATTGTAGGTGTGAATTGGGTGGAAAAATATTTTAGGTTTGAAAAGGGTGTAAATAAATTTGAGGTGTCAAAAGCGGGTGTAAAAAATTGTAGGTGTGAATTGGGTGGAAAAATATTTGAGGTGTGAAAAGGGTGTAAAAATATTTTCGGTATGAAAAGGGTGTAAATAAATTTTCGGTGTGAAAAGGGTGTCAATAAATTTGAGGTGTGAAAAGGGTGTCAATAAATTTGAGGTGTGAAAAGGGGGTGCAAAAATTGTAGGTGTGAATTGGGTGGAAAAATATTTTCGGTTTGAAAAGGGTGTAAATAAATTTGAGGTGTCAAAAGCGGGTGTAAAAAATTGTAGGTGTGAATTGGGTGGAAAAATATTTTCGATTTGAAAAGGGTGTAAAAATATTTTCGGTATGAAAAGGGTGTAAATAAATTTGAGGTGTGAAAAGGGTGTCAATAAATTTGAGGTGTGAAAAGGGGGTGTAAAAATTGTAGGTGTGAATTGGGTGGCAAAATATTTTCGGTTTGAAAAGGGTGTAGATAAATTTGAGGTGTGAAAAGGGGGTGCAAAAATTGTAGGTGTGAATTGGGTGGAAAAATGTTTTCGGTATGAAAAGGGTGTAAATAAATTTGAGGTGTCAAAAGCGGGTGTAAAAAATTGTAGGTGTGAATTGGGTGGAAAAATATTTGAGGTGTGAAAAGGGTGTAAAAATATTTTCGGTATGAAAAGGGTGTAAATAAATTTTCGGTGTGAAAAGGGTGTCAATAAATTTGAGGTGTGAAAAGGGTGTCAATAAATTTGAGGTGTGAAAAGGGGGTGTAAAAATTGTAGGTGTGAATTGGGTGGCAAAATATTTTCGGTTTGAAAAGGGTGTAAATAAATTTGAGGTGTGAAAAGGGGGTGCAAAAATTGTAGGTGTGAATTGGGTGGAAAAATATTTTCGGTATGAAAAGGGTGTAAATAAATTTGAGGTGTCAAAAGCGGGTGTAAAAAATTGTAGGTGTGAATTGGGTGGAAAAATATTTGAGGTTTGAAAAGGGTGTAAAAATATTTTTGGTATGAAAAGGGTGTAAATAAATTTTCGGTGTGAAAAGGGTGTCAATAAATTTGAGGTGTGAAAAGGGGGTGCAAAAATTGTAGGTGTGAATTGGGTGGCAAAATATTTTCGGTTTGAAAAGGGTGTAAAAATATTTTTGGTATGAAAAGGGTGAAAATAAATTTTCGGTGTGAAAAGGGTGTCAATAAATTTGAGGTGTGAAAAGGGGGTGCAAAAATTGTAGGTGTGAATTGGGTGGCAAAATATTTTCGGTTTGAAAAGGGTGTAAATAAATTTGAGGTGTGAAAAGCGGGTGTAAAAAATTGTAGGTGTGAATTGGGTGGAAAAATATTTTCGGTTTGAAAAGGGTGTAAATAAATTTGAGGTGTCAAAAGCGGGTGTAAAAAATATTAGGTGTGAATTGGGTGGAAAAATATTTGAGGTGTGAAAAGGATGTAAAAATATTTTCGGTATGAAAAGGGTGTAAATAAATTTTTGGTGTGAAAAGGGTGTCAATAAATTTGAGGTGTGAAAAGGGTGTCAATAAAATTGAGGTGTGAAAAGGGGGTGCAAAAATTGTAGGTGTGAATTGGGTGGAAAAATATTTTCGGTTTGAAAAGGGTGTAAATAAATTTGAGGTGTCAAAAGCGGGTGTAAAAAATTGTAGGTGTGAATTGGGTGGAAAAATATTTGAGGTGTGAAAAGGGTGTAAAAATATTTTCGGTATGAAAAGGGTGTAAATAAATTTTCGGTGTGAAAAGGGTGTCAATAAATTTGAGGTGTGAAAAGGGTGTCAATAAATTTGAGGTGTGAAAAGGGGGTGCAAAAATTGTAGGTGTGAATTGGGTGGAAAAATATTTTCGGTTTGAAAAGGGTGTAAATAAATTTGAGGTGTCAAAAGCGGGTGTAAAAAATTGTAGGTGTGAATTGGGTGGAAAAATATTTGAGGTTTGAAAAGGGTGTAAAAATATTTTTGGTATGAAAAGGGTGTCAATAAATTTGAGGTGTGAAAAGGGTGTCAATAAATTTGAGGTGTGAATTGGGTGGCAAAATATTTTCGGTTTGAAAAGGGTGTAAATAAATTTGAGGTGTGAAAAGGGGGTGCAAAAGTTGTAGGTGTGAATTGGGTGGAAAAATGTTTTCGGTATGAAAAGGGTGTAAATAAATTTGAGGTGTCAAAAGCGGGTGTAAAAAATTGTAGGTGTGAATTGGGTGGAAAAATATTTGAGGTTTGAAAAGGGTGTAAAAATATTTTTGGTATGAAAAGGGTGTAAATAAATTTTCGGTGTGAAAAGGGTGTCAATAAAATTGAGGTGTGAAGCAAAAATTGTAGGTGTGAATTGGGTGGCAAAATATTTTCGGTTTGAAAAGGGTGTAAATAAATTTGAGGTGTGAAAAGGGGGTGCAAAAATTGTAGGTGTGAATTGGGTGGAAAAATATTTTCTGTATGAAAAGGGTGTAAATAAATTTGAGGTGTCAAAAGCGGGTGTAAAAAATTGTAGGTGTGAATTGGGTGGAAAAATATTTGAGGTGTGAAAAGGGTGTAAAAATATTTTCGGTATGAAAAGGGTGTAAATAAATTTTCGGTGTGAATTGGGTGGCAAAATATTTTCGGTTTGAAAAGGGTGTAAATAAATTTGAGGTGTCAAAAGCGGGTGTAAAAAATTGTAGGTCTGAATTGGGTGGAAAAATATTTTCGGTTTGAAAAGGGTGTAAATAAATTTGAGGTGTCAAAAGCGGGTGTAAAAAATTGTAGGTGTGAATTGGGTGGAAAAATATTTGAGGTGTGAAAAGGCTGTAAAAATATTTTCGGTATGAAAAGGGTGTAAATAAATTTTCGGTGTGAAAAGGGTGTCAATAAATTTGAGGTGTGAAAAGGGTGTCAATAAATTTGAGGTGTGAAAAGGGGGTGCAAAAATTGTAGGTGTGAATTGGGTGGAAAAATATTTTCGGTTTGAAAAGGGTGTAAATAAATTTGAGGTGTCAAAAGCGGGTGTAAAAAATTGTAGGTGTGAATTGGGTGGAAAAATATTTGAGGTGTGAAAAGGGTGTAAAAATATTTTCGGTATGAAAAGGGTGTAAATAAATTTTCGGTGTGAAAAGGGTGTCAATAAATTTGAGGTGTGAAAAGGGTGTCAATAAATTTGAGGTGTGAAAAGGGGGTGCAAAAATTGTAGGTGTGAATTGGGTGGAAAAATATTTTCGGTTTGAAAAGGGTGTAAATAAATTTGAGGTGTCAAAAGCGGGTGTAAAAAATTGTAGGTGTGAATTGGGTGGAAAAATATTTGAGGTTTGAAAAGGGTGTAAAAATATTTTTGGTATGAAAAGGGTGTCAATAAATTTGAGGTGTGAAAAGGGTGTCAATAAATTTGAGGTGTGAATTGGGTGGCAAAATATTTTCGGTTTGAAAAGGGTGTAAATAAATTTGAGGTGTGAAAAGGGGGTGCAAAAGTTGTAGGTGTGAATTGGGTGGAAAAATGTTTTCGGTATGAAAAAGGTGTAAATAAATTTGAGGTGTCAAAAGCGGGTGTAAAAAATTGTAGGTGTGAATTGGGTGGAAAAATATTTGAGGTTTGAAAAGGGTGTAAAAATATTTTTGGTATGAAAAGGGTGTAAATAAATTTTCGGTGTGAAAAGGGTGTCAATAAAATTGAGGTGTGAAGCAAAAATTGTAGGTGTGAATTGGGTGGCAAAATATTTTCGGTTTGAAAAGGGTGTAAATAAATTTGAGGTGTGAAAAGGGGGTGCAAAAATTGTAGGTGTGAATTGGGTGGAAAAATATTTTCTGTATGAAAAGGGTGTAAATAAATTTGAGGTGTCAAAAGCGGGTGTAAAAAATTGTAGGTGTGAATTGGGTGGAAAAATATTTGAGGTGTGAAAAGGGTGTAAAAATATTTTCGGTATGAAAAGGGTGTAAATAAATTTTCGGTGTGAATTGGGTGGCAAAATATTTTCGGTTTGAAAAGGGTGTAAATAAATTTGAGGTGTCAAAAGCGGGTGTAAACAATTGTAGGTCTGAATTGGGTGGAAAAATATTTTCGGTTTGAAAAGGGTGTAAATAAATTTGAGGTGTCAAAAGCGGGTGTAAAAAATTGTAGGTGTGAATTGGGTGGAAAAATATTTGAGGTGTGAAAAGGCTGTAAAAATATTTTCGGTATGAAAAGGGTGTAAATAAATTTTCGGTGTGAAAAGGGTGTCAATAAATTTGAGGTGTGAAAAGGGTGTCAATAAATTTGAGGTGTGAAAAGGGGGTGCAAAAATTGTAGGTGTGAATTGGGTGGAAAAATATTTTCGGTTTGAAAAGGGTGTAAATAAATTTGAGGTGTCAAAAGCGGGTGTAAAAAATTGTAGGTGTGAATTGGGTGGAAAAATATTTGAGGTGTGAAAAGGGTGTAAAAATATTTTCGGTATGAAAAGGGTGTAAATAAATTTTCGGTGTGAAAAGGGTGTCAATAAATTTGAGGTGTGAAAAGGGTGTCAATAAATTTGAGGTGTGAAAAGGGGGTGCAAAAATTGTAGGTGTGAATTGGGTGGAAAAATATTTTCGGTTTGAAAAGGGTGTAAATAAATTTGAGGTGTCAAAAGCGGGTTTAAAAAATTGTAGGTGTGAATTGGGTGGAAAAATATTTGAGGTTTGAAAAGGGTGTAAAAATATTTTTGGTATGAAAAGGGTGTCAATAAATTTGAGGTGTGAATTGGGTGGCAAAATATTTTCGGTTTGAAAAGGGTGTAAATAAATTTGAGGTGTGAAAAGGGGGTGCAAAAATTGTAGGTGTGAATTGGGTGGAAAAATGTTTTCGGTATGAAAAGGGTGTAAATAAATTTGAGGTGTCAAAAGCGGGTGTAAAAAATTGTAGGTGTGAATTGGGGGGAAAAATATTTGAGGTTTGAAAAGGGTGTAAAAATATTTTTGGTATGAAAAGGGTGTAAATAAATTTTCGGTGTGAAAAGGGTGTCAATAAATTTGAGGTGTGAAAAGGGGGTGCAAAAATTGTAGGCGTGAATTGGGTGGCAAAATATTTTCGGTTTGAAAAGGGTGTAAATAAATTTGAGGTGTGAAAAGGGGGTGCAAAAATTGTAGGTGTGAATTGGGTGGAAAAATATTTTCTGTATGAAAAGGGTGTAAATAAATTTGATGTGTCAAAAGCGGGTGTAAAAAATTGTAGGTGTGAATTGGGTGGAAAAATATTTGAGGTGTGAAAAGGGTGTAAAAATATTTTCGGTATGAAAAGGGTGTAAATAAATTTTCGGTGTGTATTGGGTGGCAAAATATTTTCGGTTTGAAAAGGGTGTAAATAAATTTGAGGTGTCAAAAGCGGGTGTAAAAAATTGTAGGTGTGAATTGGGTGGAAAAATATTTTCGGTTTGAAAAGGGTGTAAATAAATGAGGTGTCAAAAGCGGGTGTAAAAAATTGTAGGTGTGAATTGGGTGGAAAAATATTTGAGGTGTGAAAAGGGTGTAAAAATATTTTCGGTATGAAAAGGGTGTAAATAAATTTTCGGTGTGAAAAGGGTGTCAATAAATTTGAGGTGTGAAAAGGGTGTCAATAAATTTGAGGTGTGAAAAGGGGGTGTAAAAATTGTAGGTGTGAATTGGGTGGCAAAATATTTTCGGTTTGAAAAGGGTGTAAATAAATTTGAGGTGTGAAAAGGGGGTGCAAAAATTGTAGGTGTGAATTGGGTGGAAAAATATTTTCGGTATGAAAAGGGTGTAAATAAATTTGAGGTGTCAAAAGCGGGTGTAAAAAATTGTAGGTGTGAATTGGGTGGAAAAATATTTGAGGTGTGAAAAGGGTGTAAAAATATTTTCGGTATGAAAAGGGTGTAAATAAATTTTCGGTGTGAAAAGGGTGTCAATAAATTTGAGGTGTGAAAAGGGTGTCAATAAAATTGAGGTGTGAAAAGGGGGTGCAAAAATTGTAGGTGTGAATTGGGTGGCAAAATATTTTCGGTTTGAAAAGGGTGTAAATAAATTTGAGGTGTGAAAAGGGGGTGCAAAAATTGTAGGTGTGAATTGGGTGGAAAAATATTTTCGGTATGAAAAGGGTGTAAATAAATTTGAGGTGTCAAAAGCGGGTGTAAAAAATTGTAGGTGTGAATTGGGTGGAAAAATATTTGAGGTTTGAAAAGGGTGTAAAAATATTTTTGGTATGAAAAGGGTGTAAATAAATTTTCGGTGTGAAAAGGGTGTCAATAAATTTGAGGTGTGAAAAGGGGGTGCAAAAATTGTAGGTGTGAATTGGGTGGCAAAATATTTTCGGTTTGAAAAGGGTGTAAAAATATTTTTGGTATGAAAAGGGTGTAAATAAATTTTCGGTGTGAAAAGGGTGTCAATAAATTTGAGGTGTGAAAAGGGGGTGCAAAAATTGTAGGTGTGAATTGGGTGGCAAAATATTTTCGGTTTGAAAAGGGTGTAAATAAATTTGAGGTGTCAAAAGCGGGTGTAAAAAATTGTAGGTGTGAATTGGGTGGAAAAATATTTTCGGTTTGAAAAGGGTGTAAATAAATTTGAGGTGTCAAAAGCGGGTGTAAAAAATATTAGGTGTGAATTGGGTGGAAAAATATTTGAGGTGTGAAAAGGGTGTAAAAATATTTTCGGTATGAAAAGGGTGTAAATAAATTTTCGGTGTGAAAAGGGTGTCAATAAATAACTTTGAGGTGTGAAAAGGGTGTCAATAAATTTGAGGTGTGAAAAGGGGGTGCAAAAATTGTAGGTGTGAATTGGGTGGAAAAATATTTTCGGTTTGAAAAGGGTGTAAATAAATTTGAGGTGTCAAAAGCGGGTGTAAAAAATTGTAGGTGTGAATTGGGTGGAAAAATATTTGAGGTTTGAAAAGGGTGTAAAAATATTTTTGGTATGAAAAGGGTGTCAATAAATTTGAGGTGTGAAAAGGGTGTCAATAAATTTGAGGTGTGAAAAGGGGGTGTAAAAATTGTAGGTGTGAATTGGGTGGCAAAATATTTTCGGTTTGAAAAGGGTGTAAATAAATTTGAGGTGTGAAAAGGGGGTGCAAAAATTGTAGGTGTGAATTGGGTGGAAAAATATTTTCGGTATGAAAAGGGTGTAAATAAATTTGAGGTGTCAAAAGCGGGTGTAAAAAATTGTAGGTGTGAATTGGGTGGAAAAATATTTGAGGTGTGAAAAGGGTGTAAAAATATTTTCGGTATGAAAAGGGTGTAAATAAATTTTCGGTGTGAAAAGGGTGTCAATAAATTTGAGGTGTGAAAAGGGTGTCAATAAATTTGAGGTGTGAAAAGGGGGTGTAAAAATTGAAGGTGTGAATTGGGTGGCAAAATATTTTCGGTTTGAAAAGGGTGTAAATAAATTTGAGGTGTGAAAAGGGGGTGCAAAAATTGTAGGTGTGAATTGGGTGGAAAAATATTTTCGGTATGAAAAGGGTGTAAATAAATTTGAGGTGTCAAAAGCGGGTGTAAAAAATTGTAGGTGTGAATTGGGTGGAAAAATATTTGAGGTGTGAAAAGGGTGTAAAAATATTTTCGGTATGAAAAGGGTGTAAATAAATTTTCGGTGTGAAAAGGGTGTCAATAAATTTGAGGTGTGAAAAGGGTGTCAATAAATTTGAGGTGTGAAAAGGGTGTCAATAAATTTGAGGTGTGAAAAGGGGGTGTAAAAATTGTAGGTGTGAATTGGGTGGCAAAATATTTTCGGTTTGAAAAGGGTGTAAATAAATTTGAGGTGTGAAAAGGGTGTGCAAAAATTGTAGGTGTGAATTGGGTGGAAAAATATTTTCGATATGAAAAGGGTGTAAATAAATTTGAGGTGTCAAAAGCGGGTGTAAAAAATTGTAGGTGTGAATTGGGTGGAAAAATATTTGAGGTGTGAAAAGGGTGTAAAAATATTTTCGGTATGAAAAGGGTGTAAATAAATTTTCGGTGTGAAAAGGGTGTCAATAAATTTGAGGTGTGAAAAGGGTGTCAATAAAATTGAGGTGTGAAAAGGGGGTGCAAAAATTGTAGGTGTGAATTGGGTGGCAAAATATTTTCGGTTTGAAAAGGGTGTAAATAAATTTGAGGTGTGAAAAGGGGGTGCAAAAATTGTAGGTGTGAATTGGGTGGAAAAATATTTTCGGTATGAAAAGGGTGTAAATAAATTTGAGGTGTCAAAAGCGGGTGTAAAAAATTGTAGGTGTGAATTGGGTGGAAAAATATTTGAGGTTTGAAAAGGGTGTAAAAATATTTTTGGTATGAAAAGGGTGTAAATAAATTTTCGGTGTGAAAAGGGTGTCAATAAATTTGAGGTGTGAAAAGGGGGTGCAAAAATTGTAGGTGTGAATTGGGTGGCAAAATATTTTCGGTTTGAAAAGGGTGTAAATAAATTTGAGGTGTCAAAAGCGGGTGTAAAAAATTGTAGGTGTGAATTGGGTGGAAAAATATTTTCGGTTTGAAAAGGGTGTAAATAAATTTGAGGTGTCAAAAGCGGGTGTAAAAAATATTAGGTGTGAATTGGGTGGAAAAATATTTGAGGTGTGAAAAGGGTGTAAAAATATTTTCGGTATGAAAAGGGTGTAAATAAATTTGAGGTGTGAAAAGGGTGTCAATAAATTTGAGGTGTGAAAAGGGTGTCAATAAATTTGAGGTGTGAAAAGGGGGTGCAAAAATTGTAGGTGTGAATTGGGTGGAAAAATATTTTCGGTTTGAAAAGGGTGTAAATAAATTTGAGGTGTCAAAAGCGGGTGTAAAAAATTGTAGGTGTGAATTGGGTGGAAAAATATTTGAGGTTTGAAAAGGGTGTAAAAATATTTTTGGTATGAAAAGGGTGTCAATAAATTTTCGGTGTGAAAAGGGTGTCAATAAATTTGAGGTGTGAAAAGGGGGTGTAAAAATTGTAGGTGTGAATTGGGTCGCAAAATATTTTCGGTTTGAAAAGGGTGTAAATAAATTTGAGGTGTGAAAAGGGGGTGCAAAAATTGTAGGTGTGAATTGGGTGGAAAAATATTTTCGGTATGAAAAGGGTGTAAGTAAATTTGAGGTGTCAAAAGCGGGTGTAAAAAATTGTAGGTGTGAATTGGGTGGAAAAATATTTGAG
This sequence comes from Vigna unguiculata, assembly GCF_037176805.1. Classification (NCBI taxonomy): domain Eukaryota; kingdom Viridiplantae; phylum Streptophyta; class Magnoliopsida; order Fabales; family Fabaceae; genus Vigna; species Vigna unguiculata. The sequence continues at coordinate 340,256 of NW_028196700.1, read as the reverse complement.
GTGTGAAAAGGGTGTAAAAATATTTTCGGTATGAAAAGGGCGTAAATAAATTTTTGGTGTGAAAAGGGTGTCAATAAATTTGAGGTGTGAAAAGAGTGTCAATAAATTTGAGGTGTGAAAAGGGGGTGCAAAAATTGTAGGTGTGAATTGGGTGGCAAAATATTTTCGGTTTGAAAAGGGTGTAAATAAATTTGAGGTGTGAAAAGGGGGTGCAAAAATTGTAGGTGTGAATTGGGTGGAAAAATATTTTCGGTATGAAAAGGGTGTAAATAAATTTGAGGTGTCAAAAGCGGGTGTAAAAAATTGTAGGTGTGAATTGGGTGGAAAAATATTTGAGGTTTGAAAAGGGTGTAAAAATATTTTTGGTATGAAAAGGGTGTAAATAAATTTTCGGTGTGAAAAGGGTGTCAATAAATTTGAGGTGTGAAAAGGGGGTGCAAAAATTGTAGGTGTGAATTGGGTGGCAAAATATTTTTGGTTTGAAAAGGGTGTAAAAATATTTTTGGTATGAAAAGGGTGTAAATAAATTTTCGGTGTGAAAAGGGTGTCAATAAATTTGAGGTGTGAAAAGGGGGTGCAAAAATTGTAGGTGTGAATTGGGTGGCAAAATATTTTCGGTTTGAAAAGGGTGTAAATAAATTTGAGGTGTCAAAAGCGGGTGTAAAAAATTGTAGGTGTGAATTGGGTGGAAAAATATTTTCGGTTTGAAAAGGGTGTAAATAAATTTGAGGTGTCAAAAGCGGGTGTAAAAATTTGTAGGTGTGAATTGGGTGGAAAAATATTTGAGGTGTGAAAAGGGTGTAAAAATATTTTCGGTATGAAAAGGGTGTAAATAAATTTTCGGTGTGAAAAGGGTGTCAATAAATTTGAGGTGTGAAAAGGGTGTCAATAAATTTGAGGTGTGAAAAGGGGGTGCAAAAATTGTAGGTGTGAATTGGGTGGAAAAATATTTTCGGTTTGAAAAGGGTGTAAATAAATTTGAGGTGTCAAAAGCGGGTGTAAAAAATTGTAGGTGTGAATTGGGTGGAAAAATATTTGAGGTGTGAAAAGGGTGTAAAAATATTTTCGGTATGAAAAGGGTGTAAATAAATTTTCGGTGTGAAAAGGGTGTCAATAAATTTGAGGTGTGAAAAGGGTGTCAATAAATTTGAGGTGTGAAAAGGGGGTGCAAAAATTGTAGGTGTGAATTGGGTGGAAAAATATTTTCGGTTTGAAAAGGGTGTAAATAAATTTGAGGTGTCAAAAGCGGGTGTAAAAAATTGTAGGTGTGAATTGGGTGGAAAAATATTTGAGGTTTGAAAAGCGTGTAAAAATATTTTTGGTATGAAAAGGGTGTCAATAAATTTTCGGTGTGAAAAGGGTGTCAATAAATTTGAGGTGTAAAAAGGGGGTGTAAAAATTGTAGGTGTGAATTGGGTGGCAAAATATTTTCGGTTTGAAAAGGGTGTAAATAAATTTGAGGTGTGAAAAGGGGGTGCACAAATTGTAGGTGTGAATTGGGTGGAAAAATGTTTTCGGTATGAAAAGGGTGTAAATAAATTTGAGGTGTCAAAAGCGGGTGTAAAAAATTGTAGGTGTGAATTGCGTGGAAAAATATTTGAGGTTTGTAAAGGGTGTAAAAATATTTTTGGTATGAAAAGGGTGTAAATAAATTTTCGGTGTGAAAAGGGTGTCAATAAATTTGAGGTGTGAAAAGGGGGTGCAAAAATTGTAGGTGTGAATTGGGTGGAAAAATATTTTCGGTTTGAAAAGGGTGTAAAAATATTTTCGGTATGAAAAGGGTGTAAATAAATTTTCGGTGTGAAAAGGGTGTCAATAAATTTGAGGTGTGAAAAGGGTGTCAATAAATTTGAGGTGTGAAAAGGGGGTGCAAAAATTGTAGGTGTGAATTGGGTGGCAAAATATTTTCGGTTTGAAAAGGGTGTAAATAAATTTGAGGTGTGAAAAGGGGGTGCAAAAATTGTAGGTGTGAATTGGGTGGAAAAATATTTTCGGTATGAAAAGGGTGTAAATAAATTTGAGGTGTCAAAAGCGGGTGTAAAAAATTGTAGGTGTGAATTGGGTGGAAAAATATTTGAGGTTTGAAAAGGGTGTAAAAATATTTTTGGTATGAAAAGGGTGTAAATAAATTTTCGGTGTGAAAAGGGTGTCAATAAATTTGAGGTGTGAAAAGGGGGAGCAAAAATTGTAGGTGTGAATTGGGTGGCAAAATATTTTCGGTTTGAAAAGGGTGTAGATAAATTTGAGGTGTGAAAAGGGGGTGCAAAAATTGTAGGTGTGAATTGGGTGGAAAAATTTTTTCGGTATGAAAAGGGTGTAAATAAATTTGAGGTGTCAAAAGCGATTGTAAAAAATTGTAGGTGTGAATTGGGTGGAAAAATATTTGAGGTTTGAAAAGGGTGTAAAAATATTTTTGGTATGAAAAGGGTGTAAATAAATTTTCGGTGTGAAAAGGGTGTCAATAAATTTGTGGTGTGAAAAGGGGGTGCAAAAATTGTAGGTGTGAATTGGGTGGCAAAATATTTGAGGTTTGAAAAGGGTGTAAAAATATTTTTGGTATGAAAAGGGTGTAAATAAATTTTCGGTGTGAAAAGGGTGTCAATAAATTTGAGGTGTGAAAAGGGGGTGCAAAAATTGTAGGTGTGAATTGGGTGGCAAAATATTTTCGGTTTGAAAAGGGTGTAGATAAATTTGAGGTGTGAAAAGGGGGTGCAAAACTTGTAGGTGTGAATTGGGTGGAAAAATGTTTTCGGTATGAAAAGGGTGTAAATATATTTGAGGTGTCAAAAGCGGGTGTAAAAAATTGTAGGTGTGAATTGGGTGGAAAAATATTTTCGGTTTGAAAAGGGTGTAAAAATATTTTTGGTATGAAAAGGGTGTAAATAAATTTTCGGTGTGAAAAGGGTGTCAATAAATTTGAGGTGTGAAAAGGGTGTCAATAAATTTGAGGTGTGAAAAGGGGGTGCAAAAATTGTAGGTGTGAATTGGGTGGAAAAATATTTTCGGTTTGAAAAGGGTGTAAATAAATTTGAGGTGTCAAAAGCGGGTGTAAAAAATTGTAGGTGTGAATTGGGTGGAAAAATATTTGAGGTGTGAAAAGGGTGTAAAAATATTTTCGGTATGAAAAGGGTGTAAATAAATTTTCGGTGTGAAAAGGGTGTCAATAAATTTGAGGTGTGAAAAGGGTGTCAATAAATTTGAGGTGTGAAAAGGGGGTGCAAAAATTGTAGGTGTGAATTGGGTGGAAAAATATTTTCGGTTTGAAAAGGGTGTAAATAAATTTGAGGTGTCAAAAGCGGGTGTAAAAAATTGTAGGTGTGAATTGGGTGGAAAAATATTTGAGGTTTGAAAAGCGTGTAAAAATATTTTTGGTATGAAAAGGGTGTCAATAAATTTTCGGTGTGAAAAGGGTGTCAATAAATTTGAGGTGTAAAAAGGGGGTGTAAAAATTGTAGGTGTGAATTGGGTGGCAAAATATTTTCGGTTTGAAAAGGGTGTAAATAAATTTGAGGTGTGAAAAGGGGGTGCACAAATTGTAGGTGTGAATTGGGTGGAAAAATGTTTTCGGTATGAAAAGGGTGTAAATAAATTTGAGGTGTCAAAAGCGGGTGTAAAAAATTGTAGGTGTGAATTGCGTGGAAAAATATTTGAGGTTTGTAAAGGGTGTAAAAATATTTTTGGTATGAAAAGGGTGTAAATAAATTTTCGGTGTGAAAAGGGTGTCAATAAATTTGAGGTGTGAAAAGGGGGTGCAAAAATTGTAGGTGTGAATTGGGTGGAAAAATATTTTCGGTTTGAAAAGGGTGTAAAAATATTTTCGGTATGAAAAGGGTGTAAATAAATTTTCGGTGTGAAAAGGGTGTCAATAAATTTGAGGTGTGAAAAGGGTGTCAATAAATTTGAGGTGTGAAAAGGGGGTGCAAAAATTGTAGGTGTGAATTGGGTGGCAAAATATTTTCGGTTTGAAAAGGGTGTAAATAAATTTGAGGTGTGAAAAGGGGGTGCAAAAATTGTAGGTGTGAATTGGGTGGAAAAATATTTTCTGTATGAAAAGGGTGTAAATAAATTTGAGGTGTCAAAAGCGGGTGTAAAAAATTGTAGGTTTGAATTGGGTGGAAAAATATTTGAGGTGTGAAAAGGGTGTAAAAATATTTTCGGTATGAAAAGGGTGTAAATAAATTTTCGGTGTGAATTGGGTGGCAAAATATTTTCGGTTTGAAAAGGGTGTAAATAAATTTGAGGTGTCAAAAGCGGGTGTAAGAAAATTGTAGGTGTGAATTGGGTGGAAAAATATTTTCGGTTTGAAAAGGGTGTAAATAAATTTGAGGTGTCAAAAGCGGGTGTAAAAAATTGTAGGTGTGAATTGGGTGGAAAAATATTTGAGGTGTGAAAAGGGTGTAAAAATATTTTCGGTATGAAAAGGGTGTAAATAAATTTTCGGTGTGAAAAGGGTGTCAATAAATTTGAGGTGTGAAAAGGGTGTCAATAAATTTGAGGTGTGAAAAGGGGGTGTAAAAATTGTAGGTGTGAATTGGGTGGCAAAATATTTTCGGTTTGAAAAGGGTGTAAATAAATTTGAGGTGTGAAAAGGGGGTGCAAAAATTGTAGGTGTGAATTGGGTGGAAAAATATTTTCGATTTGAAAAGGGTGTAAATAAATTTGAGGTGTCAAAAGCGGGTGTAAATAATTGTAGGTGTGAATTGGGTGGAAAAATATTTGAGGTGTGAAAAGGGTGTAAAAATATTTTCGGTATGAAAAGGGTGTAAATAAATTTTCGGAGTGAAAAGGGTGTCAATAAATTTGAGGTGTGAAAAGGGTGTCAATAAATTTGAGGTGTGAAAAGGGGGTGTAAAAATTGTAGGTGTGAATTGGGTGGCAAAATATTTTCGGTTTGAAAAGGGTGTAAATAAATATGAGGTGTGAAAAGGGGGTGCAAAAATTGTAGGTGTGAATTGGGTGGAAAAATATTTTCGGTATGAAAAGGGTGTAAATAAATTTGAGGTGTCAAAAGCGGGTGTAAAAAATTGTAGGTGTGAATTGGGTGGAAAAATATTTGAGGTGTGAAAAGGGTGTAAAAATATTTTCGGTATGAAAAGGGTGTAAATAAATTTTCGGTGTGAAAAGGGTGTCAATAAATTTGAGGTGTGAAAAGGGTGTCAATAAATTTGAGGTGTGAAAAGGGGGTGCAAAAATTGTAGGTGTGAATTGGGTGGCAAAATATTTTCGGTTTGAAAAGGGTGTAAATAAATTTGAGGTGTGAAAAGGGGGTGCAAAAATTGTAGGTGTGAATTGGGTGGAAAAATATTTTCGGTATGAAAAGGGTGTAAATAAATTTGAGGTGTCAAAAGCGGGTGTAAAAAATTGTAGGTGTGAATTGGGTGGAAAAATATTTGAGGTTTGAAAAGGGTGTAAAAATATTTTTGGTATGAAAAGGGTGTAAATAAATTTTCGGTGTGAAAAGGGTGTCAATAAATTTGAGGTGTGAAAAGGGGGTGCAAAAATTGTAGGTGTGAATTGGGTGGCAAAATATTTTCGGTTTGAAAAGGGTGTAGATAAATTTGAGGTGTGAAAAGGGGGTGCAAAACTTGTAGGTGTGAATTGGGTGGAAAAATGTTTTCGGTATGAAAAGGGTGTAAATATATTTGAGGTGTCAAAAGCGGGTGTAAAAAATTGTAGGTGTGAATTGGGTGAAAAAATATTTTCGGTTTGAAAAGGGTGTAAAAATATTTTTGGTATGAAAAGGGTGTAAATAAATTTTCGGTGTGAAAAGGATGTCAATAAATTTGAGGTGTGAAAAGGGGGTGCAAAAATTGTAGGTGTGAATTGGGTGGCAAAATATTTTCGGTTTGAAAAGGGTGTAAATAAATTTGAGGTGTGAAAAGGGGGTGCAAAAATTGTAGGTGTGAATTGGGTGGAAAAATATTTTCTGTATGAAAAGGGTGTAAATAAATTTGAGGTGTCAAAAGCGGGTGTAAAAAATTGTAGGTTTGAATTGGGTGGAAAAATATTTGAGGTGTGAAAAGGGGGTGCAAAAATTGTAGGTGTGAATTGGGTGGAAAAATATTTTCTGTATGAAAAGGGTGTAAATAAATTTGAGGTGTCAAAAGCGGGTGTAAAAAATTGTAGGTTTGAATTGGGTGGAAAAATATTTGAGGTGTGAAAAGGGTGTAAAAATATTTTCGGTATGAAAAGGGTGTAAATAAATTTTCGGTGTGAATTGGGTGGCAAAATATTTTCGGTTTGAAAAGGGTGTAAATAAATTTGAGGTGTCAAAAGCGGGTGTAAGAAAATTGTAGGTGTGAATTGGGTGGAAAAATATTTTCGGTTTGAAAAGGGTGTAAATAAATTTGAGGTGTCAAAAGCGGGTGTAAAAAATTGTAGGTGTGAATTGGGTGGAAAAATATTTGAGGTGTGAAAAGGGTGTAAAAATATTTTCGGTATGAAAAGGGTGTAAATAAATTTTCGGTGTGAAAAGGGTGTCAATAAATTTGAGGTGTGAAAAGGGTGTCAATAAATTTGAGGTGTGAAAAGGGGGTGTAAAAATTGTAGGTGTGAATTGGGTGGCAAAATATTTTCGGTTTGAAAAGGGTGTAAATAAATTTGAGGTGTGAAAAGGGGGTGCAAAAATTGTAGGTGTGAATTGGGTGGAAAAATATTTTCGATTTGAAAAGGGTGTAAATAAATTTGAGGTGTCAAAAGCGGGTGTAAAAAATTGTAGGTGTGAATTGGGTGGAAAAATATTTGAGGTGTGAAAAGGGTGTAAAAATATTTTCGGTATGAAAAGGGTGTAAATAAATTTTCGGTGTGAAAAGGGTGTCAATAAATTTGAGGTGTGAAAAGGGTGTCAATAAATTTGAGGTGTGAAAAGGGGGTGTAAAAATTGTAGGTGTGAATTGGGTGGCAAAATATTTTCGGTTTGAAAAGGGTGTAAATAAATATGAGGTGTGAAAAGGGGGTGCAAAAATTGTAGGTGTGAATTGGGTGGAAAAATATTTTCGGTATGAAAAGGGTGTAAATAAATTTGAGGTGTCAAAAGCGGGTGTAAAAAATTGTAGGTGTGAATTGGGTGGAAAAATATTTGAGGTGTGAAAAGGGTGTAAAAATATTTTCGGTATGAAAAGGGTGTAAATAAATTTTCGGTGTGAAAAGGGTGTCAATAAATTTGAGGTGTGAAAAGGGTGTCAATAAATTTGAGGTGTGAAAAGGGGGTGCAAAAATTGTAGGTGTGAATTGGGTGGCAAAATATTTTCGGTTTGAAAAGGGTTTAAATAAATTTGAGGTGTGAAAAGGGGGTGCAAAAATTGTAGGTGTGAATTGGGTGGAAAAATATTTTCGGTATGAAAAGGGTGTAAATAAATTTGAGGTGTCAAAAGCGGGTGTAAAAAATTGTAGGTGTGAATTGGGTGGAAAAATATTTGAGGTTTGAAAAGGGTGTAAAAATATTTTTGGTATGAAAAGGGTGTAAATAAATTTTCGGTGTGAAAAGGGTGTCAATAAATTTGAGGTGTGAAAAGGGGGTGCAAAAATTGTAGGTGTGGATTGGGTGGCAAAATATTTTCGGTTTGAAAAGGGTGTAGATAAATTTGAGGTGTGAAAAGGGGGTGCAAAAATTGTAGGTGTGAATTGGGTGGAAAAATGTTTTCGGTATGAAAAGGGTGTAAATAAATTTGAGGTGTCAAAAGCGATTGTAAAAAATTGTAGGTGTGAATTGGGTGGAAAAATATTTGAGGTTTGAAAAGGGTGTAAAAATATTTTTGGTATGAAAAGGGTGTAAATAAATTTTCGGTGTGAAAAGGGTGTCAATAAATTTGTGGTGTGAAAAGGGGGTGCAAAAATTGTAGGTGTGAATTGGGTGGCAAAATATTTGAGGTTTGAAAAGGGTGTAAAAATATTTTTGGTATGAAAAGGGTGTAAATAAATTTTCGGTGTGAAAAGGGTGTCAATAAATTTGAGGTGTGAAAAGGGGGTGCAAAAATTGTAGGTGTGAATTGGGTGGCAAAATATTTTCGGTTTGAAAAGGGTGTAGATAAATTTGAGGTGTGAAAAGGGGGTGCAAAACTTGTAGGTGTGAATTGGGTGGAAAAATGTTTTCGGTATGAAAAGGGTGTAAATAAATTTGAGGTGTCAAAAGCGGGTGTAAAAAATTGTAGGTGTGAATTGGGTGGAAAAATATTTTCGGTTTGAAAAGGGTGTAAAAATATTTTTGGTATGAAAAGGGTGTAAATAAATTTTCGGTGTGAAAAGGGTGTCAATAAATTTGAGGTGTGAAAAGGGGGTGCAAAAATTGTAGGTGTGAATTGGGTGGCAAAATATTTTCGGTTTGAAAAGGGTGTAAATAAATTTGAGGTGTGAAAAGGGGGTGCAAAAATTGTAGGTGTGAATTGGGTGGAAAAATATTTTCTGTATGAAAAGGGTGTAAATAAATTTGAGGTGTCAAAAGCGGGTGTAAAAAATTGTAGGTTTGAATTGGGTGGAAAAATATTTGAGGTGTGAAAAGGGTGTAAAAATATTTTCGGTATGAAAAGGGTGTAAATAAATTTTCGGTGTGAATTGGGTGGCAAAATATTTTCGGTTTGAAAAGGGTGTAAATAAATTTGAGGTGTCAAAAGCGGGTGTAAGAAAATTGTAGGTGTGAATTGGGTGGAAAAATATTTTCGGTTTGAAAAGGGTGTAAATAAATTTGAGGTGTCAAAAGCGGGTGTAAAAAATTGTAGGTGTGAATTGGGTGGAAAAATATTTGAGGTGTGAAAAGGGTGTAAAAATATTTTCGGTATGAAAAGGGTGTAAATAAATTTTCGGTGTGAAAAGGGTGTCAATAAATTTGAGGTGTGAAAAGGGTGTCAATAAATTTGAGGTGTGAAAAGGGGGTGTAAAAATTGTAGGTGTGAATTGGGTGGCAAAATATTTTCGGTTTGAAAAGGGTGTAAATAAATTTGAGGTGTGAAAAGGGGGTGCAAAAATTGTAGGTGTGAATTGGGTGGAAAAATATTTTCGATTTGAAAAGGGTGTAAATAAATTTGAGGTGTCAAAAGCGGGTGTAAAAAATTGTAGGTGTGAATTGGGTGGAAAAATATTTGAGGTGTGAAAAGGGTGTAAAAATATTTTCGGTATGAAAAGGGTGTAAATAAATTTTCGGTGTGAAAAGGGTGTCAATAAATTTGAGGTGTGAAAAGGGTGTCAATAAATTTGAGGTGTGAAAAGGGGGTGTAAAAATTGTAGGTGTGAATTGGGTGGCAAAATATTTTCGGTTTGAAAAGGGTGTAAATAAATATGAGGTGTGAAAAGGGGGTGCAAAAATTGTAGGTGTGAATTGGGTGGAAAAATATTTTCGGTATGAAAAGGGTGTAAATAAATTTGAGGTGTCAAAAGCGGGTGTAAAAAATTGTAGGTGTGAATTGGGTGGAAAAATATTTGAGGTGTGAAAAGGGTGTAAAAATATTTTCGGTATGAAAAGGGTGTAAATAAATTTTCGGTGTGAAAAGGGTGTCAATAAATTTGTGGTGTGAAAAGGGTGTCAATAAATTTGAGGTGTGAAAAGGGGGTGCAAAAATTGTAGGTGTGAATTGGGTGGCAAAATATTTTCGGTTTGAAAAGGGTGTAAATAAATTTGAGGTGTGAAAAGGGGGTGCAAAAATTGTAGGTGTGAATTGGGTGGAAAAATATTTTCGGTATGAAAAGGGTGTAAATAAATTTGAGGTGTCAAAAGCGGGTGTAAAAAATTGTAGGTGTGAATTGGGTGGAAAAATATTTGAGGTTTGAAAAGGGTGTAAAAATATTTTTGGTATGAAAAGGGTGTAAATAAATTTTCGGTGTGAAAAGGGTGTCAATAAATTTGAGGTGTGAAAAGGGGGTGCAAAAATTGTAGGTGTGAATTGGGTGGCAAAATATTTTCGGTTTGAAAAGGGTGTAGATAAATTTGAGGTGTGAAAAGGGGGTGCAAAAATTGTAGGTGTGAATTGGGTGGAAAAATGTTTTCGGTATGAAAAGGGTGTAAATAAATTTGAGGTGTCAAAAGCGATTGTAAAAAATTGTAGGTGTGAATTGGGTGGAAAAATATTTGAGGTTTGAAAAGGGTGTAAAAATACTTTTGGTATGAAAAGGGTGTAAATAAATTTTCGGTGTGAAAAGGGTGTCAATAAATTTGTGGTGTGAAAAGGGGGTGCAAAAATTGTAGGTGTGAATTGGGTGGCAAAATATTTGAGGTTTGAAAAGGGTGTAAAAATATTTTTGGTATGAAAAGGGTGTAAATAAATTTTCGGTGTGAAAAGGGTGTCAATAAATTTGAGGTGTGAAAAGGGGGTGCAAAAATTGTAGGTGTGAATTGGGTGGCAAAATATTTTCGGTTTGAAAAGGGTGTAGATAAATTTGAGGTGTGAAAAGGGGGTGCAAAACTTGTAGGTGTGAATTGGGTGGAAAAATGTTTTCGGTATGAAAAGGGTGTAAATAAATTTGAGGTGTCAAAAGCGGGTGTAAAAAATTGTAGGTGTGAATTGGGTGGAAAAATATTTTCGGTTTGAAAAGGGTGTAAAAATATTTTTGGTATGAAAAGGGTGTAAATAAATTTTCGGTGTGAAAAGGGTGTCAATAAATTTGAGGTGTGAAAAGGGGGTGCAAAAATTGTAGGTGTGAATTGGGTGGCAAAATATTTTCGGTTTGAAAAGGGTGTAAATAAATTTGAGGTGTGAAAAGGGGGTGCAAAAATTGTAGGTGTGAATTGGGTGGAAAAATATTTTCTGTATGAAAAGGGTGTAAATAAATTTGAGGTGTCAAAAGCGGGTGTAAAAAATTGTAGGTTTGAATTGGGTGGAAAAATATTTGAGGTGTGAAAAGGGTGTAAAAATATTTTCGGTATGAAAAGGGTGTAAATAAATTTTCGGTGTGAATTGGGTGGCAAAATATTTTCGGTTTGAAAAGGGTGTAAATAAATTTGAGGTGTCAAAAGCGGGTGTAAGAAAATTGTAGGTGTGAATTGGGTGGAAAAATATTTTCGGTTTGAAAAGGGTGTAAATAAATTTGAGGTGTCAAAAGCGGGTGTAAAAAATTGTAGGTGTGAATTGGGTGGAAAAATATTTGAGGTGTGAAAAGGGTGTAAAAATATTTTCGGTATGAAAAGGGTGTAAATAAATTTTCGGTGTGAAAAGGGTGTCAATAAATTTGAGGTGTGAAAAGGGTGTCAATAAATTTGAGGTGTGAAAAGGGGGTGTAAAAATTGTAGGTGTGAATTGGGTGGCAAAATATTTTCGGTTTGAAAAGGGTGTAAATAAATATGAGGTGTGAAAAGGGGGTGCAAAAATTGTAGGTGTGAATTGGGTGGAAAAATATTTTCGGTATGAAAAGGGTGTAAATAAATTTGAGGTGTCAAAAGCGGGTGTAAAAAATTGTAGGTGTGAATTGGGTGGAAAAATATTTGAGGTGTGAAAAGGGTGTAAAAATATTTTCGGTATGAAAAGGGTGTAAATAAATTTTCGGTGTGAAAAGGGTGTCAATAAATTTGAGGTGTGAAAAGGGTGTCAATAAATTTGAGGTGTGAAAAGGGGGTGCAAAAATTGTAGGTGTGAATTGGGTGGCAAAATATTTTCGGTTTGAAAAGGGTGTAAATAAATTTGAGGTGTGAAAAGCGGGTGTAAAAAATTGTAGGTGTGAATTGGGTGGAAAAATATTTTCGGTTTGAAAAGGGTGTAAATAAATTTGAGGTGTCAAAAGCGGGTGTAAAAAATTGTAGGTGTGAATTGGGTGGAAAAATATTTGAGGTGTGAAAAGGGTGTAAAAATATTTTTGGTATGAAAAGGGTGTAAATAAATTTTCGGTGTGAAAAGGGTGTCAATAAATTTGAGGTGTGAAAAGGGGGTGCAAAAATTGTAGGTGTGAATTGGGTGGCAAAATATTTTCGGTTTGAAAAGGGTGTAGATAAATTTGAGGTGTGAAAAGGGGGTGCAAAAATTGTAGGTGTGAATTGGGTGTAAAAATGTTTTCGGTATGAAAAGGGTGTAAATAAATTTGAGGAGTCAAAAGCGATTGTAAAAAATTGTAGGTGTGAATTGGGTGGAAAAATATTTGAGGTTTGAAAAGGGTGTAAAAATATTTTTGGTATGAAAAGGGTGTAAATAAATTTTCGGTGTGAAAAGGGTGTCAATAAATTTGAGGTGTGAAAAGGGGGTGCAAAAATTGTAGGTGTGAATTGGGTGGCAAAATATTTTCGGTTTGAAAAGGGTGTAAATAAATTTGAGGTGTGAAAAGGGGGTGCAAAAATTGTAGGTGTGAATTGGGTGGAAAAATATTTTCTGTATGAAAAGGGTGTAAATAAATTTGAGGTGTCAAAAGCGGGTGTAAAAAATTGTAGGTTTGAATTGGGTGGAAAAATATTTGAGGTGTGAAAAGGGTGTAAAAATATTTTCGGTATGAAAAGGGTGTAAATAAATTTTCGGTGTGAATTGGGTGGCAAAATATTTTCGGTTTGAAAAGGGTGTAAATAAATTTGAGGTATCAAAAGCGGGTGTAAGAAAATTGTAGGTGTGAATTGGGTGGCAAAATATTTTCGGTTTGAAAAGGGTGTAAATAAATTTGAGGTATCAAAAGCGGGTGTAAGAAAATTGTAGGTGTGAATTGGGTGGAAAAATATTTTCGGTTTGAAAAGGGTGTCAATAAATTTGAGGTGTGAAAAGGGGGTGCAAAAATTGTAGGTGTGAATTGGGTGGCAAAATATTTTCGGTTTGAAAAGGGTGTAAATAAATTTGAGGTGTGAAAAGGGGGTGCAAAAATTGTAGGTGTGAATTGGGTGGAAAAATATTTTCTGTATGAAAAGGGTGTAAATAAATTTGAGGTGTCAAAAGCGGGTGTAAAAAATTGTAGGTTTGAATTGGGTGGAAAAATATTTGAGGTGTGAAAAGGGTGTAAAAATATTTTCGGTATGAAAAGGGTGTAAATAAATTTTCGGTGTGAATTGGGTGGCAAAATATTTTCGGTTTGAAAAGGGTGTAAATAAATTTGAGGTGTCAAAAGCGGGTGTAAGAAAATTGTAGGTGTGAATTGGGTGGAAAAATATTTTCGGTTTGAAAAGGGTGTAAATAAATTTGAGGTGTCAAAAGCGGGTGTAAAAAATTGTAGGTGTGAATTGGGTGGAAAAATATTTGAGGTGTGAAAAGGGTGTAAAAATATTTTCGGTATGAAAAGGGTGTAAATAAATTTTCGGTGTGAAAAGGGTGTCAATAAATTTGAGGTGTGAAAAGGGTGTCAATAAATTTGAGGTGTGAAAAGGGGGTGTAAAAATTGTAGGTGTGAATTGGGTGGCAAAATATTTTCGGTTTGAAAAGGGTGTAAATAAATTTGAGGTGTGAAAAGGGGGTGCAAAAATTGTAGGTGTGAATTGGGTGGAAAAATATTTTCGATTTGAAAAGGGTGTAAATAAATTTGAGGTGTCAAAAGCGGGTGTAAAAAATTGTAGGTGTGAATTGGGTGGAAAAATATTTGAGGTGTGAAAAGGGTGTAAAAATATTTTCGGTATGAAAAGGGTGTAAATAAATTTTCGGTGTGAAAAGGGTGTCAATAAATTTGAGGTGTGAAAAGGGTGTCAATAAATTTGAGGTGTGAAAAGGGGGTGTAAAAATTGTAGGTGTGAATTGGGTGGCAAAATATTTTCGGTTTGAAAAGGGTGTAAATAAATATGAGGTGTGAAAAGGGGGTGCAAAAATTGTAGGTGTGAATTGGGTGGAAAAATATTTTCGGTATGAAAAGGGTGTAAATAAATTTGAGGTGTCAAAAGCGGGTGTAAAAAATTGTAGGTGTGAATTGGGTGGAAAAATATTTGAGGTGTGAAAAGGGTGTAAAAATATTTTCGGTATGAAAAGGGTGTAAATAAATTTTCGGTGTGAAAAGGGTGTCAATAAATTTGTGGTGTGAAAAGGGTGTCAATAAATTTGAGGTGTGAAAAGGGGGTGCAAAAATTGTAGGTGTGAATTGGGTGGAAAAATATTTTCGGTATGAAAAGGGTGTAAATAAATTTGAGGTGTCAAAAGCGGGTGTAAAAAATTGTAGGTGTGAATTGGGTGGAAAAATATTTGAGGTTTGAAAAGGGTGTAAAAATATTTTTGGTATGAAAAGGGTGTAAATAAATTTTCGGTGTGAAAAGGGTGTCAATAAATTTGAGGTGTGAAAAGGGGGTGCAAAAATTGTAGGTGTGAATTGGGTGGCAAAATATTTTCGGTTTGAAAAGGGTGTAGATAAATTTGAGGTGTGAAAAGGGGGTGCAAAAATTGTAGGTGTGAATTGGGTGGAAAAATGTTTTCGGTATGAAAAGGGTGTAAATAAATTTGAGGTGTCAAAAGCGATTGTAAAAAATTGTAGGTGTGAATTGGGTGGAAAAATATTTGAGGTTTGAAAAGGGTGTAAAAATACTTTTGGTATGAAAAGGGTGTAAATAAATTTTCGGTGTGAAAAGGGTGTCAATAAATTTGTGGTGTGAAAAGGGGGTGCAAAAATTGTAGGTGTGAATTGGGTGGCAAAATATTTGAGGTTTGAAAAGGGTGTAAAAATATTTTTGGTATGAAAAGGGTGTAAATAAATTTTCGGTGTGAAAAGGGTGTCAATAAATTTGAGGTGTGAAAAGGGGGTGCAAAAATTGTAGGTGTGAATTGGGTGGCAAAATATTTTCGGTTTGAAAAGGGTGTAGATAAATTTGAGGTGTGAAAAGGGGGTGCAAAACTTGTAGGTGTGAATTGGGTGGAAAAATGTTTTCGGTATGAAAAGGGTGTAAATAAATTTGAGGTGTCAAAAGCGGGTGTAAAAAATTGTAGGTGTGAATTGGGTGGAAAAATATTTTCGGTTTGAAAAGGGTGTAAAAATATTTTTGGTATGAAAAGGGTGTAAATAAATTTTCGGTGTGAAAAGGGTGTCAATAAATTTGAGGTGTGAAAAGGGGGTGCAAAAATTGTAGGTGTGAATTGGGTGGCAAAATATTTTCGGTTTGAAAAGGGTGTAAATAAATTTGAGGTGTGAAAAGGGGGTGCAAAAATTGTAGGTGTGAATTGGGTGGAAAAATATTTTCTGTATGAAAAGGGTGTAAATAAATTTGAGGTGTCAAAAGCGGGTGTAAAAAATTGTAGGTTTGAATTGGGTGGAAAAATATTTGAGGTGTGAAAAGGGTGTAAAAATATTTTCGGTATGAAAAGGGTGTAAATAAATTTTCGGTGTGAATTGGGTGGCAAAATATTTTCGGTTTGAAAAGGGTGTAAATAAATTTGAGGTGTCAAAAGCGGGTGTAAGAAAATTGTAGGTGTGAATTGGGTGGAAAAATATTTTCGGTTTGAAAAGGGTGTAAATAAATTTGAGGTGTCAAAAGCGGGTGTAAAAAATTGTAGGTGTGAATTGGGTGGAAAAATATTTGAGGTGTGAAAAGGGTGTAAAAATATTTTTGGTATGAAAAGGGTGTAAATAAATTTTCGGTGTGAAAAGGGTGTCAATAAATTTGAGGTGTGAAAAGGGGGTGCAAAAATTGTAGGTGTGAATTGGGTGGCAAAATATTTTCGGTTTGAAAAGGGTGTAAATAAATTTGAGGTGTCAAAAGCGGGTGTAAAAAATTGTAGGTTTGAATAGGGTGGAAAAATATTTGAGGTGTGAAAAGGGTGTAAAAATATTTTCGGTATGAAAAGGGTGTAAATAAATTTTCGGTGTAAATTGGGTGGCAAAATATTTTCGGTTTGAAAAGGGTGTAAATAAATTTGAGGTGTCAAAAGCGGGTGTAAGAAAATTGTAGGTGTGAATTGGGTGGAAAAATATTTTCGGTTTGAAAAGGGTGTAAATAAATTTGAGGTGTCAAAAGCGGGTGTAAAAAATTGTAGGTGTGAATTGGGTGGAAAAATATTTGAGGTGTGAAAAGGGTGTAAAAATATTTTCGGTATGAAAAGGGTGTAAATAAATTTTCGGTGTGAAAAGGGTGTCAATAAATTTGAGGTGTGAAAAGGGTGTCAATAAATTTGAGGTGTGAAAAGGGGGTGTAAAAATTGTAGGTGTGAATTGGGTGGCAAAATATTTTCGGTTTGAAAAGGGTGTAAATAAATTTGAGGTGTGAAAAGGGGGTGCAAAAATTGTAGGTGTGAATTGGGTGGAAAAATATTTTCGATTTGAAAAGGGTGTAAATAAATTTGAGGTGTCAAAAGCGGGTGTAAAAAATTGTAGGTGTGAATTGGGTGGAAAAATATTTGAGGTGTGAAAAGGGTGTAAAAATATTTTCGGTATGAAAAGGGTGTAAATAAATTTTCGGTGTGAAAAGGGTGTCAATAAATTTGAGGTGTGAAAAGGGTGTCAATAAATTTGAGGTGTGAAAAGGGGGTGTAAAAATTGTAGGTGTGAATTGGGTGGCAAAATATTTTCGGTTTGAAAAGGGTGTAAATAAATATGAGGTGTGAAAAGGGGGTGCAAAAATTGTAGGTGTGAATTGGGTGGAAAAATATTTTCGGTATGAAAAGGGTGTAAATAAATTTGAGGTGTCAAAAGCGGGTGTAAAAAATTGTAGGTGTGAATTGGGTGGAAAAATATTTGAGGTGTGAAAAGGGTGTAAAAATATTTTCGGTATGAAAAGGGTGTAAATAAATGTTCGGTGTGAAAAGGGTGTCAATAAATTTGAGGTGTGAAAAGGGTGTCAATAAATTTGAGGTGTGAAAAGGGGGTGCAAAAATTGTAGGTGTGAATTGGGTGGCAAAATATTTTCGGTTTGAAAAGGGTGTAAATAAATTTGAGGTGTGAAAAGCGGGTGTAAAAAATTGTAGGTGTGAATTGGGTGGAAAAATATTTTCGGTTTGAAAAGGGTGTAAATAAATTTGAGGTGTCAAAAGCGGGTGTAAAAAATTGTAGGTGTGAATTGGGTGGAAAAATATTTGAGGTGTGAAAAGGGTGTAAAAATATTTTTGGTATGAAAAGGGTGTAAATAAATTTTCGGTGTGAAAAGGGTGTCAATAAATTTGAGGTGTGAAAAGGGGGTGCAAAAATTGTAGGTGTGAATTGGGTGGCAAAATATTTTCGGTTTGAAAAGGGTGTAGATAAATTTGAGGTGTGAAAAGGGGGTGCAAAAATTGTAGGTGTGAATTGGGTGGAAAAATGTTTTCGGTATGAAAAGGGTGTAAATAAATTTGAGGTGTCAAAAGCGATTGTAAAAAATTGTAGGTGTGAATTGGGTGGAAAAATATTTGAGGTTTGAAAAGGGTGTAAAAATATTTTTGGTATGAAAAGGGTGTAAATAAATTTTCGGTGTGAAAAGGGTGTCAATAAATTTGTGGTGTGAAAAGGGGGTGCAAAAATTGTAGGTGTGAATTGGGTGGCAAAATATTTGAGGTTTGAAAAGGGTGTAAAAATATTTTTGGTATGAAAAGGGTGTAAATAAATTTTCGGTGTGAAAAGGGTGTCAATAAATTTGAGGTGTGAAAAAGGGGTGCAAAAATTGTAGCTGTGAATTGGGTGGCAAAATATTTTCGGTTTGAAAAGGGTGTAGATAAATTTGAGGTGTGAAAAGGGGGTGCAAAACTTGTAGGTGTGAATTGGGTGGAAAAATGTTTTCGGTATGAAAAGGGTGTAAATAAATTTGAGGTGTCAAAAGCGGGTGTAAAAAATTGTAGGTTTGAATTGGGTGGAAAAATATTTGAGGTGTGAAAAGGGTGTAAAAATATTTTCGGTATGAAAAGGGTGTAAATAAATTTTCGGTGTGAAAAGGGTGTCAATAAATTTGAGGTGTGAAAAGGGTGTCAATAAATTTGAGGTGTGAAAAGGGGGTGTAAAAATTGTAGGTGTGAATTGGGTGGCAAAATATTTTCGGTTTGAAAAGGGTGTAAATAAATTTGAGGTGTGAAAAGGGGGTGCAAAAATTGTAGGTGTGAATTGGGTGGAAAAATATTTTCGATTTGAAAAGGGTGTAAATAAATTTGAGGTGTCAAAAGCGGGTGTAAAAAATTGTAGGTGTGAATTGGGTGGAAAAATATTTGAGGTGTGAAAGGTGTGAAAAGGGTGTAAAAATATTTTCGGTATGAAAAGGGTGTAAATAAATTTTCGGTGTGAAAAGGGTGTCAATAAATTTGAGGTGTGAAAAGGGTGTCAATAAATTTGAGGTGTGAAAAGGGGGTGCAAAAATTGTAGGTGTGAATTGGGTGGCAAAATATTTTCGGTTTGAAAAGGGTGTAAATAAATTTGAGGTGTGAAAAGCGGGTGTAAAAAATTGTAGGTGTGAATTGGGTGGAAAAATATTTTCGGTTTGAAAAGGGTGTAAATAAATTTGAGGTGTCAAAAGCGGGTGTAAAAAATTGTAGGTGTGAATTGGGTGGAAAAATATTTGAGGTGTGAAAAGGGTGTAAAAATATTTTTGGTATGAAAAGGGTGTAAATAAATTTTCGGTGTGAAAAGGGTGTCAATAAATTTGAGGTGTGAAAAGGGGGTGCAAAAATTGTAGGTGTGAATTGGGTGGCAAAATATTTTCGGTTTGAAAAGGGTGTAGATAAATTTGAGGTGTGAAAAGGGGGTGCAAAAATTGTAGGTGTGAATTGGGTGGAAAAATATTTTCTGTATGAAAAGGGTGTAAATAAATTTGAGGTGTCAAAAGCGGGTGTAAAAAATTGTAGGTTTGAATTGGGTGGAAAAATATTTGAGGTGTGAAAAGGGTGTAAAAATATTTTCGGTATGAAAAGGGTGTAAATAAATTTTCGGTGTGAATTGGGTGGCAAAATATTTTCGGTTTGAAAAGGGTGTAAATAAATTTGAGGTGTCAAAAGCGGGTGTAAGAAAATTGTAGGTGTGAATTGGGTGGAAAAATATTTTCGGTTTGAAAAGGGTGTAAATAAATTTGAGGTGTCAAAAGCGGGTGTAAAAAATTGTAGGTGTGAATTGGGTGGAAAAATATTTGAGGTGTGAAAAGGGTGTAAAAATATTTTCGGTATGAAAAGGGTGTAAATAAATTTTCGGTGTGAAAAGGGTGTCAATAAATTTGAGGTGTGAAAAGGGTGTCAATAAATTTGAGGTGTGAAAAGGGGGTGTAAAAATTGTAGGTGTGAATTGGGTGGCAAAATATTTTCGGTTTGAAAAGGGTGTAAATAAATTTGAGGTGTGAAAAGGGGGTGCAAAAATTGTAGGTGTGAATTGGGTGGAAAAATATTTTCGATTTGAAAAGGGTGTAAATAAATTTGAGGTGTCAAAAGCGGGTGTAAAAAATTGTAGGTGTGAATTGGGTGGAAAAATATTTGAGGTGTGAAAAGGGTGTAAAAATATTTTCGGTATGAAAAGGGTGTAAATAAATTTTCGGTGTGAAAAGGGTGTCAATAAATTTGAGGTGTGAAAAGGGTGTCAATAAATTTGAGGTGTGAAAAGGGGGTGTAAAAATTGTAGGTGTGAATTGGGTGGCAAAATATTTTCGGTTTGAAAAGGGTGTAAATAAATTTGAGGTGTGAAAAGGGGGTGCAAAAATTGTAGGTGTGAATTGGGTGGAAAAATATTTTCGATTTGAAAAGGGTGTAAATAAATTTGAGGTGTCAAAAGCGGGTGTAAAAAATTGTAGGTGTGAATTGGGTGGAAAAATATTTGAGGTGTGAAAAGGGTGTAAAAATATTTTCGGTATGAAAAGGGTGTAAATAAATTTTCGGTGTGAAAAGGGTGTCAATAAATTTGAGGTGTGAAAAGGGTGTCAATAAATTTGAGGTGTGAAAAGGGGGTACAAAAATTGTAGGTGTGAATTGGGTGGCAAAATATTTTCGGTTTGAAAAGGGTGTAAATAAATTTGAGGTGTGAAAAGGGGGTGCAAAAATTGTAGGTGTGAATTGGGTGGAAAAATATTTTCGATTTGAAAAGGGTGTAAATAAATTTGAGGTGTCAAAAGCGGGTGTAAAAAATTGTAGGTGTGAATTGGGTGGAAAAATATTTGAGGTGTGAAAAGGGTGTAAAAATATTTTTGGTATGAAAAGGGTGTAAATAAATTTTCGGTGTGAATTGGGTGGCAAAATATTTTCGGTTTGAAAAGGGTGTAAATAAATTTGAGGTGTCAAAAGCGGGTGTAAAAAATTGTAGGTGTGAATTGGGTGGAAAAATATTTGAGGTGTGAAAAGGGTGTAAAAATATTTTTGGTATGAAAAGGGTGTAAATAAATTTTCGGTGTGAATTGGGTGGCAAAATATTTTCGGTTTGAAAAGGGTGTAAATAAATTTGAGGTGTCAAAAGCGGGTGTAAGAAAATTGTAGGTGTGAATTGGGTGGAAAAATATTTTCGGTTTGAAAAGGGTGTAAATAAATTTGAGGTGTCAAAAGCGGGTGTAAAAAATTGTAGGTGTGAATTGGGTGGAAAAATATTTGAGGTGTGAAAAGGGTGTAAAAATATTTTTGGTATGAAAAGGGTGTAAATAAATTTTCGGTGTGAAAAGGGGGTGCAAAAATTGTAGGTGTGAATTGGGTGGCAAAATATTTTCGGTTTGAAAAGGGTGTAAATAAATTTGAGGTGTCAAAAGCGGGTGTAAGAAAATTGTAGGTGTGAATTGGGTGGAAAAATATTTTCGGTTTGAAAAGGGTGTAAATAAATTTGAGGTGTCAAAAGCGGGTGTAAAAAATTGTAGGTGTGAATTGGGTGGAAAAATATTTGAGGTGTGAAAAGGGTGTAAAAATATTTTCGGTATGAAAAGGGTGTAAATAAATTTTCGGTGTGAAAAGGGTGTCAATAAATTTGAGGTGTGAAAAGGGTGTCAATAAATTTGAGGTGTGAAAAGGGGGTGTAAAAATTGTAGGTGTGAATTGGGTGGCAAAATATTTTCGGTTTGAAAAGGGTGTAAATAAATTTGAGGTGTGAAAAGGGGGTGCAAAAATTGTAGGTGTGAATTGGGTGAAAAAATATTTTCGATTTGAAAAGGGTGTAAATAAATTTGAGGTGTCAAAAGCGGGTGTAAAAAATTGTAGGCGTGAATTGGGTGGAAAAATATTTGAGGTGTGAAAAGGGTGTAAAAATATTTTCGGTATGAAAAGGGTGTAAATAAATTTTCGGTGTGAAAAGGGTGTCAATAAATTTGAGGTGTGAAAAGGGTGTCAATAAATTTGAGGTGTGAAAAGGGGGTGTAAAAATTGTAGGTGTGAATTGGGTGGCAAAATATTTTCGGTTTGAAAAGGGTGTAAATAAATTTGAGGTGTGAAAAGGGGGTGCAAAAATTGTAGGTGTGAATTGGGTGGAAAAATATTTTCGATTTGAAAAGGGTGTAAATAAATTTGAGGTGTCAAAAGCGGGTGTAAAAAATTGTAGGTGTGAATTGGGTGGAAAAATATTTGAGGTGTGAAAAGGGTGTAAAAATATTTTCGGTATGAAAAGGGTGTAAATAAATTTTCGGTGTGAAAAGGGTGTCAATAAATTTGAGGTGTGAAAAGGGTGTCAATAAATTTGAGGTGTGAAAAGGGGGTGTAAAAATTGTAGGTGTGAATTGGGTGGCAAAATATTTTCGGTTTGAAAAGGGTGTAAATAAATTTGAGGTGTGAAAAGGGGGTGCAAAAATTGTAGGTGTGAATTGGGTGAAAAAATATTTTCGATTTGAAAAGGGTGTAAATAAATTTGAGGTGTCAAAAGCGGGTGTAAAAAATTGTAGGCGTGAATTGGGTGGAAAAATATTTGAGGTGTGAAAAGGGTGTAAAAATATTTTCGGTATGAAAAGGGTGTAAATAAATTTTCGGTGTGAAAAGGGTGTCAATAAATTTGAGGTGTGAAAAGGGTGTCAATAAATTTGAGGTGTGAAAAGGGGGTGTAAAAATTGTAGGTGTGAATTGGGTGGCAAAATATTTTCGGTTTGAAAAGGGTGTAAATAAATTTGAGGTGTGAAAAGGGGGTGCAAAAATTGTAGGTGTGAATTGGGTGGAAAAATATTTTCGATTTGAAAAGGGTGTAAATAAATTTGAGGTGTCAAAAGCGGGTGTAAAAAATTGTAGGTGTGAATTGGGTGGAAAAATATTTGAGGTGTGAAAAGGGTGTAAAAATATTTTCGGTATGAAAAGGGTGTAAATAAATTTTCGGTGTGAAAAGGGTGTCAATAAATTTGAGGTGTGAAAAGGGTGTCAATAAATTTGAGGTGTGAAAAGGGGGTGCAAAAATTGTAGGTGTGAATTGGGTGGCAAAATATTTTCGGTTTGAAAAGGGTGTAAATAAATTTGAGGTGTGAAAAGGGGGTGCAAAAATTGTAGGTGTGAATTGGGTGGAAAAATATTTTCGATTTGAAAAGGGTGTAAATAAATTTGAGGTGTCAAAAGCGGGTGTAAAAAATTGTAGGTGTGAATTGGGTGGAAAAATATTTGAGGTGTGAAAAGGGTGTAAAAATATTTTTGGTATGAAAAGGGTGTAAATAAATTTTCGGTGTGAATTGGGTGGCAAAATATTTTCGGTTTGAAAAGGGTGTAAATAAATTTGAGGTGTCAAAAGCGGGTGTAAAAAATTGTAGGTGTGAATTGGGTGGAAAAATATTTGAGGTGTGAAAAGGGTGTAAAAATATTTTTGGTATGAAAAGGGTGTAAATAAATTTTCGGTGTGAATTGGGTGGCAAAATATTTTCGGTTTGAAAAGGGTGTAAATAAATTTGAGGTGTCAAAAGCGGGTGTAAGAAAATTGTAGGTGTGAATTGGGTGGAAAAATATTTTCAGTTTGAAAAGGGAGTAAATAAATTTGAGGTGTCAAAAGCGGGTGTAAAAAATTGTAGGTGTGAATTGGGTGGAAAAATATTTGAGGTGTGAAAAGGGTGTAAAAATATTTTTGGTATGAAAAGGGTGTAAATAAATTTTCGGTGTGAAAAGGGTGTCAATAAATTTGAGGTGTGAAAAGGGTGTCAATAAATTTGAGGTGTGAAAAGGGGGTGCAAAAATTGTAGGTGTGAATTGGGTGGCAAAATATTTTCGGTTTGAAAAGGGTGTAAATAAATTTGAGGTGTGAAAAGGGGGTGCAAAAATTGTAGGTGTGAATTGGGTGGAAAAATATTTTCTGTATGAAAAGGGTGTAAATAAATTTGAGGTGTCAAAAGCGGGTGTAAAAAATTGTAGGTTTGAATTGGGTGGAAAAATATTTGAGGTGTGAAAAGGGTGTAAAAACATTTTCGGTATGAAAAGGGTGTAAATAAATTTTCGGTGTGAATTGGGTGGCAAAATATTTTCGGTTTGAAAAGGGTGTAAATAAATTTGAGGTGTCAAAAGCGGGTGTAAGAAAATTGTAGGTGTGAATTGGGTGGAAAAATATTTTCGGTTTGAAAAGGGTGTAAATAAATTTGAGGTGTCAAAAGCGGGTGTAAAAAATTGTAGGTGTTAATTGGGTGGAAAAATATTTGAGGTGTGAAAAGGGTGTAAAAATATTTTCGGTATGAAAAGGGTGTAAATAAATTTTCGGTGTGAAAAGGGTGTCAATAAATTTGAGGTGTGAAAAGGGTGTCAATAAATTTGAGGTGTGAAAAGGGGGTGTAAAAATTGTAGGTGTGAATTGGGTGGCAAAATATTTTCGGTTTGAAAAGGGTGTAAATAAATTTGAGGTGTGAAAAGGGGGTGCAAAAATTGTAGGTGTGAATTGGGTGAAAAAATATTTTCGATTTGAAAAGGGTGTAAATAAATTTGAGGTGTCAAAAGCGGGTGTAAAAAATTGTAGGCGTGAATTGGGTGGAAAAATATTTGAGGTGTGAAAAGGGTGTAAAAATATTTTCGGTATGAAAAGGGTGTAAATAAATTTTCGGTGTGAAAAGGGTGTCAATAAATTTGAGGTGTGAAAAGGGTGTCAATAAATTTGAGGTGTGAAAAGGGGGTGTAAAAATTGTAGGTGTGAATTGGGTGGCAAAATATTTTCGGTTTGAAAAGGGTGTAAATAAATTTGAGGTGTGAAAAGGGGGTGCAAAAATTGTAGGTGTGAATTGGGTGGAAAAATATTTTCGATTTGAAAAGGGTGTAAATAAATTTGAGGTGTCAAAAGCGGGTGTAAAAAATTGTAGGTGTGAATTGGGTGGAAAAATATTTGAGGTGTGAAAAGGGTGTAAAAATATTTTTGGTATGAAAAGGGTGTAAATAAATTTTCGGTGTGAAAAGGGTGTCAATAAATTTGAGGTGTGAAAAGGGTGTCAATAAATTTGAGGTGTGAAAAGGGGGTGCAAAAATTGTAGGTGTGAATTGGGTGGCAAAATATTTTCGGTTTGAAAAGGGTGTAAATAAATTTGAGGTGTGAAAAGGGGGTGCAAAAATTGTAGGTGTGAATTGGGTGGAAAAATATTTTCTGTATGAAAAGGGTGTAAATAAATTTGAGGTGTCAAAAGCGGGTGTAAAAAATTGTAGGTTTGAATTGGGTGGAAAAATATTTGAGGTGTGAAAAGGGTGTAAAAATATTTTCGGTATGAAAAGGGTGTAAATAAATTTTCGGTGTGAATTGGGTGGCAAAATATTTTCGGTTTGAAAAGGGTGTAAATAAATTTGAGGTGTCAAAAGCGGGTGTAAGAAAATTGTAGGTGTGAATTGGGTGGAAAAATATTTTCGGTTTGAAAAGGGTGTAAATAAATTTGAGGTGTCAAAAGCGGGTGTAAAAAATTGTAGGTGTTAATTGGGTGGAAAAATATTTGAGGTGTGAAAAGGGTGTAAAAATATTTTCGGTATGAAAAGGGTGTAAATAAATTTTCGGTGTGAAAAGGGTGTCAATAAATTTGAGGTGTGAAAAGGGTGTCAATAAATTTGAGGTGTGAAAAGGGGGTGTAAAAATTGTAGGTGTGAATTGGGTGGCAAAATATTTTCGGTTTGAAAAGGGTGTAAATAAATTTGAGGTGTGAAAAGGGGGTGCAAAAATTGTAGGTGTGAATTGGGTGGAAAAATATTTTCGATTTGAAAAGGGTGTAAATAAATTTGAGGTGTCAAAAGCGGGTGTAAAAAATTGTAGGTGTGAATTGGGTGGAAAAATATTTGAGGTGTGAAAAGGGTGTAAAAATATTTTCGGTATGAAAAGGGTGTAAATAAATTTTCGGTGTGAAAAGGGTGTCAATAAATTTGAGGTGTGAAAAGGGTGTCAATAAATTTGAGGTGTGAAAAGGGGGTGCAAAAATTGTAGGTGTGAATTGGGTGGCAAAATATTTTCGGTTTGAAAAGGGTGTAAATAAATTTGAGGTGTGAAAAGCGGGTGTAAAAAATTGTAGGTGTGAATTGGGTGGAAAAATATTTTCGGTTTGAAAAGGGTGTAAATAAATTTGAGGTGTCAAAAGCGGGTGTAAAAAATTGTAGGTGTGAATTGGGTGGAAAAATATTTGAGGTGTGAAAAGGGTGTAAAAATATTTTTGGTATGAAAAGGGTGTAAATAAATTTTCGGTGTGAAAAGGGTGTCAATAAATTTGAGGTGTGAAAAGGGGGTGCAAAAATTGTAGGTGTGAATTGGGTGGCAAAATATTTTCGGTTTGAAAAGGGTGTAGATAAATTTGAGGTGTGAAAAGGGGGTGCAAAAATTGTAGGTGTGAATTGGGTGGAAAAATGTTTTCGGTATGAAAAGGGTGTAAATAAATTTGAGGTGTCAAAAGCGATTGTAAAAAATTGTAGGTGTGAATTGGGTGGAAAAATATTTGAGGTTTGAAAAGGGTGTAAAAATATTTTTGGTATGAAAAGGGTGTAAATAAATTTTCGGTGTGAAAAGGGTGTCAATAAATTTGTGGTGTGAAAAGGGGGTGCAAAAATTGTAGGTGTGAATTGGGTGGAAAAATATTTGAGGTTTGAAAAGGGTGTAAAAATATTTTTGGTATGAAAAGGGTGTAAATAAATTTTCGGTGTGAAAAGGGTGTCAATAAATTTGTGGTGTGAAAAGGGGGTGCAAAAATTGTAGGTGTGAATTGGGTGGCAAAATATTTGAGGTTTGAAAAGGGTGTAAAAATATTTTTGGTATGAAAAGGGTGTAAATAAATTTTTGGTGTGAAAAGGGTGTCAATAAATTTGAGGTGTGAAAAGGGGGTGCAAAAATTGTAGGTGTGAATTGGGTGGCAAAATATTTTCGGTTTGAAAAGGGTGTAAATAAATTTGAGGTGTGAAAAGGGGGTGCAAAAATTGTAGGTGTGAATTGGGTGGAAAAATATTTTCTGTATGAAAAGGGTGTAAATAAATTTGAGGTGTCAAAAGCGGGTGTAAAAAATTGTAGGTTTGAATTGGGTG
Organism: Vigna unguiculata; assembly: GCF_037176805.1. NCBI lineage: Eukaryota > Viridiplantae > Streptophyta > Magnoliopsida > Fabales > Fabaceae > Vigna > Vigna unguiculata. Next base: position 314,133 of record NW_028196700.1, on the reverse strand, counting down.
GAAAAATATTTTCGGTGTGAAAAGGGTGTAAAAATATTTTCGGTATGAAAAGGGTGTAAATAAATTTTCGGTGTGAATTGGGTGGCAAAATATTTTCGGTTTGAAAAGGGTGTAAATAAATTTGAGGTGTCAAAAGCGGGTGTAAGAAAATTGTAGGTGTGAATTGGGTGGAAAAATATTTTCGGTTTGAAAAGGGTGTAAATAAATTTGAGGTGTCAAAAGCGGGTGTAAAAAATTGTAGGTGTGAATTGGGTGGAAAAATATTTGAGGTGTGAAAAGGGTGTAAAAATATTTTCGGTATGAAAAGGGTGTAAATAAATTTTCGGTGTGAAAAGGGTGTAAATAAATTTTCGGTGTGAAAAGGGTGTAAATAAATTTTCGGTGTGAAAAGGGTGTCAATAAATTTGAGGTGTGAAAAGGGGGTGTAAAAATTGTAGGTGTGAATTGGGTGGCAAAATATTTTCGGTTTGAAAAGGGTGTAAATAAATTTGAGGTGTGAAAAGGGGGTGCAAAAATTGTAGGTGTGAATTGGGTGGAAAAATATTTTCGATTTGAAAAGGGTGTAAATAAATTTGAGGTGTCAAAAGCGGGTGTAAAAAATTGTAGGTGTGAATTGGGTGGAAAAATATTTGAGGTGTGAAAAGGGTGTAAAAATATTTTCGGTATGAAAAGGGTGTAAATAAATTTTCGGTGTGAAAAGGGTGTCAATAAATTTGAGGTGTGAAAAGGGTGTCAATAAATTTGAGGTGTGAAAAGGGGGTGTAAAAATTGTAGGTGTGAATTGGGTGGCAAAATATTTTCGATTTGAAAAGGGTGTAAATAAATATGAGGTGTGAAAAGGGGGTGCAAAAATTGTAGGTGTGAATTGGGTGGAAAAATATTTTCGGTATGAAAAGGGTGTAAATAAATTTGAGGTGTCAAAAGCGGGTGTAAAAAATTGTAGGTGTGAATTGGGTGGAAAAATATTTGAGGTGTGAAAAGGGTGTAAAAATATTTTCGGTATGAAAAGGGTGTAAATAAATTTTCGGTGTGAAAAGGGTGTCAATAAATTTGAGGTGTGAAAAGGGTGTCAATAAATTTGAGGTGTGAAAAGGGGGTGCAAAAATTGTAGGTGTGAATTGGGTGGCAAAATATTTTCGGTTTGAAAAGGGTGTAAATAAATTTGAGGTGTGAAAAGCGGGTGTAAAAAATTGTAGGTGTGAATTGGGTGGAAAAATATTTTCGGTTTGAAAAGGGTGTAAATAAATTTGAGGTGTCAAAAGCGGGTGTAAAAAATTGTAGGTGTGAATTGGGTGGAAAAATATTTGAGGTGTGAAAAGGGTGTAAAAATATTTTTGGTATGAAAAGGGTGTAAATAAATTTTCGGTGTGAAAAGGGTGTCAATAAATTTGAGGTGTGAAAAGGGGGTGCAAAAATTGTAGGTGTGAATTGGGTGGCAAAATATTTTCGGTTTGAAAAGGGTGTAGATAAATTTGAGGTGTGAAAAGGGGGTGCAAAAATTGTAGGTGTGAATTGGGTGGAAAAATGTTTTCGGTATGAAAAGGGTGTAAATAAATTTGAGGTGTCAAAAGCGATTGTAAAAAATTGTAGGTGTGAATTGGGTGGAAAAATATTTGAGGTTTGAAAAGGGTGTAAAAATATTTTTGGTATGAAAAGGGTGTAAATAAATTTTCGGTGTGAAAAGGGTGTCAATAAATTTGTGGTGTGAAAAGGGGGTGCAAAAATTGTAGGTGTGAATTGGGTGGCAAAATATTTGAGGTTTGAAAAGGGTGTAAAAATATTTTTGGTATGAAAAGGGTGTAAATAAATTTTTGGTGTGAAAAGGGTGTCAATAAATTTGAGGTGTGAAAAGGGGGTGCAAAAATTGTAGGTGTGAATTGGGTGGCAAAATATTTTCGGTTTGAAAAGGGTGTAAATAAATTTGAGGTGTGAAAAGGGGGTGCAAAAATTGTAGGTGTGAATTGGGTGGAAAAATATTTTCTGTATGAAAAGGGTGTAAATAAATTTGAGGTGTCAAAAGCGGGTGTAAAAAATTGTAGGTTTGAATTGGGTGGAAAAATATTTTCGGTGTGAAAAGGGTGTAAAAATATTTTCGGTATGAAAAGGGTGTAAATAAATTTTCGGTGTGAATTGGGTGGCAAAATATTTTCGGTTTGAAAAGGGTGTAAATAAATTTGAGGTGTCAAAAGCGGGTGTAAGAAAATTGTAGGTGTGAATTGGGTGGAAAAATATTTTCGGTTTGAAAAGGGTGTAAATAAATTTGAGGTGTCAAAAGCGGGTGTAAAAAATTGTAGGTGTGAATTGGGTGGAAAAATATTTGAGGTGTGAAAAGGGTGTAAAAATATTTTCGGTATGAAAAGGGTGTAAATAAATTTTCGGTGTGAAAAGGGTGTAAATAAATTTTCGGTGTGAAAAGGGTGTAAATAAATTTTCGGTGTGAAAAGGGTGTCAATAAATTTGAGGTGTGAAAAGGGGGTGTAAAAATTGTAGGTGTGAATTGGGTGGCAAAATATTTTCGGTTTGAAAAGGGTGTAAATAAATTTGAGGTGTGAAAAGGGGGTGCAAAAATTGTAGGTGTGAATTGGGTGGAAAAATATTTTCGATTTGAAAAGGGTGTAAATAAATTTGAGGTGTCAAAAGCGGGTGTAAAAAATTGTAGGTGTGAATTGGGTGGAAAAATATTTGAGGTGTGAAAAGGGTGTAAAAATATTTTCGGTATGAAAAGGGTGTAAATAAATTTTCGGTGTGAAAAGGGTGTAAATAAATTTTCGGTGTGAAAAGGGTGTAAATAAATTTTCGGTGTGAAAAGGGTGTCAATAAATTTGAGGTGTGAAAAGGGGGTGTAAAAATTGTAGGTGTGAATTGGGTGGCAAAATATTTTCGGTTTGAAAAGGGTGTAAATAAATTTGAGGTGTGAAAAGGGGGTGCAAAAATTGTAGGTGTGAATTGGGTGGAAAAATATTTTCGATTTGAAAAGGGTGTAAATAAATTTGAGGTGTCAAAAGCGGGTGTAAAAAATTGTAGGTGTGAATTGGGTGGAAAAATATTTGAGGTGTGAAAAGGGTGTAAAAATATTTTCGGTATGAAAAGGGTGTAAATAAATTTTCGGTGTGAAAAGGGTGTCAATAAATTTGAGGTGTGAAAAGGGTGTCAATAAATTTGAGGTGTGAAAAGGGGGTGTAAAAATTGTAGGTGTGAATTGGGTGGCAAAATATTTTCGATTTGAAAAGGGTGTAAATAAATATGAGGTGTGAAAAGGGGGTGCAAAAATTGTAGGTGTGAATTGGGTGGAAAAATATTTTCGGTATGAAAAGGGTGTAAATAAATTTGAGGTGTCAAAAGCGGGTGTAAAAAATTGTAGGTGTGAATTGGGTGGAAAAATATTTGAGGTGTGAAAAGGGTGTAAAAATATTTTCGGTATGAAAAGGGTGTAAATAAATTTTCGGTGTGAAAAGGGTGTCAATAAATTTGAGGTGTGAAAAGGGTGTCAATAAATTTGAGGTGTGAAAAGGGGGTGCAAAAATTGTAGGTGTGAATTGGGTGGCAAAATATTTTCGGTTTGAAAAGGGTGTAAATAAATTTGAGGTGTGAAAAGCGGGTGTAAAAAATTGTAGGTGTGAATTGGGTGGAAAAATATTTTCGGTTTGAAAAGGGTGTAAATAAATTTGAGGTGTCAAAAGCGGGTGTAAAAAATTGTAGGTGTGAATTGGGTGGAAAAATATTTGAGGTGTGAAAAGGGTGTAAAAATATTTTTGGTATGAAAAGGGTGTAAATAAATTTTCGGTGTGAAAAGGGTGTCAATAAATTTGAGGTGTGAAAAGGGGGTGCAAAAATTGTAGGTGTGAATTGGGTGGCAAAATATTTTCGGTTGGAAAAGGGTGTAGATAAATTTGAGGTGTGAAAAGGGGGTGCAAAAATTGTAGGTGTGAATTGGGTGGAAAAATGTTTTCGGTATGAAAAGGGTGTAAATAAATTTGAGGTGTCAAAAGCGATTGTAAAAAATTGTAGGTGTGAATTGGGTGGAAAAATATTTGAGGTTTGAAAAGGGTGTAAAAATATTTTTGGTATGAAAAGGGTGTAAATAAATTTTCGGTGTGAAAAGGGTGTCAATAAATTTGTGGTGTGAAAAGGGGGTGCAAAAATTGTAGGTGTGAATTGGGTGGCAAAATATTTGAGGTTTGAAAAGGGTGTAAAAATATTTTTGGTATGAAAAGGGTGTAAATAAATTTTTGGTGTGAAAAGGGTGTCAATAAATTTGAGGTGTGAAAAGGGGGTGCAAAAATTGTAGGTGTGAATTGGGTGGCAAAATATTTTCGGTTTGAAAAGGGTGTAAATAAATTTGAGGTGTGAAAAGGGGGTGCAAAAATTGTAGGTGTGAATTGGGTGGAAAAATATTTTCTGTATGAAAAGGGTGTAAATAAATTTGAGGTGTCAAAAGCGGGTGTAAAAAATTGTAGGTTTGAATTGGGTGGAAAAATATTTTCGGTGTGAAAAGGGTGTAAAAATATTTTCGGTATGAAAAGGGTGTAAATAAATTTTCGGTGTGAATTGGGTGGCAAAATATTTTCGGTTTGAAAAGGGTGTAAATAAATTTGAGGTGTCAAAAGCGGGTGTAAGAAAATTGTAGGTGTGAATTGGGTGGAAAAATATTTTCGGTTTGAAAAGGGTGTAAATAAATTTGAGGTGTCAAAAGCGGGTGTAAAAAATTGTAGGTGTGAATTGGGTGGAAAAATATTTGAGGTGTGAAAAGGGTGTAAAAATATTTTCGGTATGAAAAGGGTGTAAATAAATTTTCGGTGTGAAAAGGGTGTAAATAAATTTTCGGTGTGAAAAGGGTGTAAATAAATTTTCGGTGTGAAAAGGGTGTCAATAAATTTGAGGTGTGAAAAGGGGGTGTAAAAATTGTAGGTGTGAATTGGGTGGCAAAATATTTTCGGTTTGAAAAGGGTGTAAATAAATTTGAGGTGTGAAAAGGGGGTGCAAAAATTGTAGGTGTGAATTGGGTGGAAAAATATTTTCGATTTGAAAAGGGTGTAAATAAATTTGAGGTGTCAAAAGCGGGTGTAAAAAATTGTAGGTGTGAATTGGGTGGAAAAATATTTGAGGTGTGAAAAGGGTGTAAAAATATATTCGGTATGAAAAGGGTGTAAATAAATTTTCGGTGTGAAAAGGGTGTCAATAAATTTTCGGTGTGAAAAGGGTGTCAATAAATTTGAGGTGTGAAAAGGGGGTGCAAAAATTGTAGGTGTGAATTGGGTGGCAAAATATTTTCGGTTTGAAAAGGGTGTAAATAAATTTGAGGTGTGAAAAGCGGGTGTAAAAAATTGTAGGTGTGAATTGGGTGGAAAAATATTTTCGGTTTGAAAAGGGTGTAAATAAATTTGAGGTGTCAAAAGCGGGTGTAAAAAATTGTAGGTGTGAATTGGGTGGAAAAATATTTGAGGTGTGAAAAGGGTGTAAAAATATTTTTGGTATGAACAGGGTGTAAATAAATTTTCGGTGTGAAAAGGGTGTCAATAAATTTGAGGTGTGAAAAGGGGGTGCAAAAATTGTAGGTGTGAATTGGGTGGCAAAATATTTTCGGTTTGAAAAGGGTGTAGATAAATTTGAGGTGTCAAAAGCGGGTGTAAAAAATTGTAGGTGTGAATTGGGTGGAAAAATATTTGAGGTGTGAAAAGGGTGTAAAAATATTTTCGGTATGAAAAGGGTGTAAATAAATTTTCGGTGTGAATTGGGTGGCAAAATATTTTCGGTTTGAAAAGGGTGTAAATAAATTTGAGGTGTCAAAAGCGGGTGTAAGAAAATTGTAGGTGTGAATTGGGTGGAAAAATATTTTCGGTTTGAAAAGGGTGTAAATAAATTTGAGGTGTCAAAAGCGGGTGTAAAAAATTGTAGGTGTGAATTGGGTGGAAAAATATTTTCGGTGTGAAAAGGGTGTAAAAATATTTTTGGTATGAAAAGGGTGTAAATAAATTTTCGGTGTGAAAAGGGTGTCAATAAATTTGAGGTGTGAAAAGGGGGTGCAAAAATTGTAGGTGTGAATTGGGTGGCAAAATATTTTCGGTTTGAAAAGGGTGTAGATAAATTTGAGGTGTGAAAAGGGGGTGCAAAAATTGTAGGTGTGAATTGGGTGGAAAAATGTTTTCGGTATGAAAAGGGTGTAAATAAATTTGAGATGTCAAAAGCGATTGTAAAAAATTGTAGGTGTGAATTGGGTGGAAAAATATTTGAGGTTTGAAAAGGGTGTAAAAATATTTTTGGTATGAAAAGGGTGTAAATAAATTTTCGGTGTGAAAAGGGTGTCAATAAATTTGTGGTGTGAAAAGGGGGTGCAAAAATTGTAGGTGTGAATTGGGTGGCAAAATATTTGAGGTTTGAAAAGGGTGTAAAAATATTTTTGGTATGAAAAGGGTGTAAATAAATTTTCGGTGTGAAAAGGGTGTCAATAAATTTGAGGTGTGAAAAGGGGGTGCAAAAATTGTAGGTGTGAATTGGGTGGCAAAATATTTTCGGTTTGAAAAGGGTGTAGATAAATTTGAGGTGTGAAAAGGGGGTGCAAAACTTGTAGGTGTGAATTGGGTGGAAAAATGTTTTCGGTATGAAAAGGGTGTAAATAAATTTGAGGTGTCAAAAGCGGGTGTAAAAAATTGTAGGTGTGAATTGGGTGGAAAAATATTTTCGGTTTGAAAAGGGTGTAAAAATATTTTTGGTATGAAAAGGGTGTAAATAAATTTTCGGTGTGAAAAGGGTGTCAATAAATTTGAGGTGTGAAAAGGGGGTGCAAAAATTGTAGGTGTGAATTGGGTGGCAAAATATTTTCGGTTTGAAAAGGGTGTAAATAAATTTGAGGTGTGAAAAGGGGGTGCAAAAATTGTAGGTGTGAATTGGGTGGAAAAATATTTTCTGTATGAAAAGGGTGTAAATAAATTTGAGGTGTCAAAAGCGGGTGTAAAAAATTGTAGGTTTGAATTGGGTGGAAAAATATTTTCGGTGTGAAAAGGGTGTAAAAATATTTTCGGTATGAAAAGGGTGTAAATAAATTTTCGGTGTGAATTGGGTGGCAAAATATTTTCGGTTTGAAAAGGGTGTAAATAAATTTGAGGTGTCAAAAGCGGGTGTAAGAAAATTGTAGGTGTGAATTGGGTGGAAAAATATTTTCGGTTTGAAAAGGGTGTAAATAAATTTGAGGTGTCAAAAGCGGGTGTAAAAAATTGTAGGTGTGAATTGGGTGGAAAAATATTTGAGGTGTGAAAAGGGTGTAAAAATATTTTCGGTATGAAAAGGGTGTAAATAAATTTTCGGTGTGAAAAGGGTGTCAATAAATTTGAGGTGTGAAAAGGGTGTCAATAAATTTGAGGTGTGAAAAGGGGGTGTAAAAATTGTAGGTGTGAATTGGGTGGCAAAATATTTTCGGTTTGAAAAGGGTGTAAATAAATTTGAGGTGTGAAAAGGGGGTGCAAAAATTGTAGGTGTGAATTGGGTGGAAAAATATTTTCGATTTGAAAAGGGTGTAAATAAATTTGAGGTGTCAAAAGCGGGTGTAAAAAATTGTAGGTGTGAATTGGGTGGAAAAATATTTGAGGTGTGAAAAGGGTGTAAAAATATTTTCGGTATGAAAAGGGTGTAAATAAATTTTCGGTGTGAAAAGGGTGTCAATAAATTTGAGGTGTGAAAAGGGTGTCAATAAATTTGAGGTGTGAAAAGGGGGTGCAAAAATTGTAGGTGTGAATTGGGTGGCAAAATATTTTCGGTTTGAAAAGGGTGTAAATAAATTTGAGGTGTGAAAAGCGGGTGTAAAAAATTGTAGGTGTGAATTGGGTGGAAAAATATTTTCGGTTTGAAAAGGGTGTAAATAAATTTGAGGTGTCAAAAGCGGGTGTAAAAAATTGTAGGTGTGAATTGGGTGGAAAAATATTTGAGGTGTGAAAAGGGTGTAAAAATATTTTTGGTATGAAAAGGGTGTAAATAAATTTTCGGTGTGAAAAGGGTGTCAATAAATTTGAGGTGTGAAAAGGGGGTGCAAAAATTGTAGGTGTGAATTGGGTGGCAAAATATTTTCGGTTTGAAAAGGGTGTAGATAAATTTGAGGTGTGAAAAGGGGGTGCAAAAATTGTAGGTGTGAATTGGGTGGAAAAAAGTTTTCGGTATGAAAAGGGTGTAAATAAATTTGAGGTGTCAAAAGCGATTGTAAAAAATTGTAGGTGTGAATTGGATGGAAAAATATTTGAGGTTTGAAAAGGGTGTAAAAATATTTTTGGTATGAAAAGGGTGTAAATAAATTTTCGGTGTGAAAAGGGTGTCAATAAATTTGTGGTGTGAAAAGGGGGTGCAAAAATTGTAGGTGTGAATTGGGTGGCAAAATATTTGAGGTTTGAAAAGGGTGTAAAAATATTTTTGGTATGAAAAGGGTGTAAATAAATTTTCGGTGTGAAAAGGGTGTCAATAAATTTGTGGTGTGAAAAGGGGGTGCAAAAATTGTAGGTGTGAATTGGGTGGCAAAATATTTGAGGTTTGAAAAGGGTGTAAAAATATTTTTGGTATGAAAAGGGTGTAAATAAATTTTTGGTGTGAAAAGGGTGTCAATAAATTTGAGGTGTGAAAAGGGGGTGCAAAAATTGTAGGTGTGAATTGGGTGGCAAAATATTTTCGGTTTGAAAAGGGTGTAAATAAATTTGAGGTGTGAAAAGGGGGTGCAAAAATTGTAGGTGTGAATTGGGTGGAAAAATATTTTCTGTATGAAAAGGGTGTAAATAAATTTGAGGTGTCAAAAGCGGGTGTAAAAAATTGTAGGTTTGAATTGGGTGGAAAAATATTTTCGGTGTGAAAAGGGTGTAAAAATATTTTCGGTATGAAAAGGGTGTAAATAAATTTTCGGTGTGAATTGGGTGGCAAAATATTTTCGGTTTGAAAAGGGTGTAAATAAATTTAAGGTGTCAAAAGCGGGTGTAAGAAAATTGTAGGTGTGAATTGGGTGGAAAAATATTTTCGGTTTGAAAAGGGTGTAAATAAATTTGAGGTGTCAAAAGCGGGTGTAAAAAATTGTAGGTGTGAATTGGGTGGAAAAATATTTGAGGTGTGAAAAGGGTGTAAAAATATTTTCGGTATGAAAAGGGTGTAAATAAATTTTCGGTGTGAAAAGGGTGTAAATAAATTTTCGGTGTGAAAAGGGTGTAAATAAATTTTCGGTGTGAAAAGGGTGTCAATAAATTTGAGGTGTGAAAAGGGGGTGTAAAAATTGTAGGTGTGAATTGGGTGGCAAAATATTTTCGGTTTGAAAAGGGTGTAAATAAATTTGAGGTGTGAAAAGGGGGTGCAAAAATTGTAGGTGTGAATTGGGTGGAAAAATATTTTCGATTTGAAAAGGGTGTAAATAAATTTGAGGTGTCAAAAGCGGGTGTAAAAAATTGTAGGTGTGAATTGGGTGGAAAAATATTTGAGGTGTGAAAAGGGTGTAAAAATATTTTCGGTATGAAAAGGGTGTAAATAAATTTTCGGTGTGAAAAGGGTGTCAATAAATTTTCGGTGTGAAAAGGGTGTCAATAAATTTGAGGTGTGAAAAGGGGGTGCAAAAATTGTAGGTGTGAATTGGGTGGCAAAATATTTTCGGTTTGAAAAGGGTGTAAATAAATTTGAGGTGTGAAAAGCGGGTGTAAAAAATTGTAGGTGTGAATTGGGTGGAAAAATATTTTCGGTTTGAAAAGGGTGTAAATAAATTTGAGGTGTTAAAAGCGGGTGTAAAAAATTGTAGGTGTGAATTGGGTGGAAAAATATTTGAGGTGTGAAAAGGGTGTAAAAATATTTTTGGTATGAAAAGGGTGTAAATAAATTTTCGGTGTGAAAAGGGTGTCAATAAATTTGAGGTGTGAAAAGGGGGTGCAAAAATTGTAGGTGTGAATTGGGTGGCAAAATATTTTCGGTTTGAAAAGGGTGTAGATAAATTTGAGGTGTGAAAAGGGGGTGCAAAAATTGTAGGTGTGAATTGGGTGGAAAAATGTTTTCGGTATGAAAAGGGTGTAAATAAATTTGAGATGTCAAAAGCGATTGTAAAAAATTGTAGGTGTGAATTGGGTGGAAAAATATTTGAGGTTTGAAAAGGGTGTAAAAATATTTTTGGTATGAAAAGGGTGTAAATAAATTTTCGGTGTGAAAAGGGTGTCAATAAATTTGTGGTGTGAAAAGGGGGTGCAAAAATTGTAGGTGTGAATTGGGTGGCAAAATATTTGAGGTTTGAAAAGGGTGTAAAAATATTTTTGGTATGAAAAGGGTGTAAATAAATTTTCGGTGTGAAAAGGGTGTCAATAAATTTGAGGTGTGAAAAGGGGGTGCAAAAATTGTAGGTGTGAATTGGGTGGAAAAATATTTTCTGTATGAAAAGGGTGTAAATAAATTTGAGGTGTCAAAAGCGGGTGTAAAAAATTGTAGGTTTGAATTGGGTGGAAAAATATTTTCGGTGTGAAAAGGGTGTAAAAATATTTTCGGTATGAAAAGGGTGTAAATAAATTTTCGGTGTGAATTGGGTGGCAAAATATTTTCGGTTTGAAAAGGGTGTAAATAAATTTGAGGTGTCAAAAGCGGGTGTAAGAAAATTGTAGGTGTGAATTGGGTGGAAAAATATTTTCGGTTTGAAAAGGGTGTAAATAAATTTGAGGTGTCAAAAGCGGGTGTAAAAAATTGTAGGTGTGAATTGGGTGGAAAAATATTTTCGGTGTGAAAAGGGTGTAAAAATATTTTCGGTATGAAAAGGGTGTAAATAAATTTTCGGTGTGAAAAGGGTGTCAATAAATTTGAGGTGTGAAAAGGGTGTCAATAAATTTGAGGTGTGAAAAGGGGGTGTAAAAATTGTAGGTGTGAATTGGGTGGCAAAATATTTTCGGTTTGAAAAGGGTGTAAATAAATTTGAGGTGTGAAAAGGGGGTGCAAAAATTGTAGGTGTGAATTGGGTGGAAAAATATTTTCGATTTGAAAAGGGTGTAAATAAATTTGAGGTGTCAAAAGCGGGTGTAAAAAATTGTAGGTGTGAATTGGGTGGAAAAATATTTGAGGTGTGAAAAGGGTGTAAAAATATTTTCGGTATGAAAAGGGTGTAAATAAATTTTCGGTGTGAAAAGGGTGTCAATAAATTTGAGGTGTGAAAAGGGTGTCAATAAATTTGAGGTGTGAAAAGGGGGTGCAAAAATTGTAGGTGTGAATTGGGTGGCAAAATATTTTCGGTTTGAAAAGGGTGTAGATAAATTTGAGGTGTGAAAAGGGGGTGCAAAAATTGTAGGTGTGAATTGGGTGGAAAAAAGTTTTCGGTATGAAAAGGGTGTAAATAAATTTGAGGTGTCAAAAGCGATTGTAAAAAATTGTAGGTGTGAATTGGGTGGAAAAATATTTGAGGTTTGAAAAGGGTGTAAAAATATTTTTGGTATGAAAAGGGTGTAAATAAATTTTCGGTGTGAAAAGGGTGTCAATAAATTTGTGGTGTGAAAAGGGGGTGCAAAAATTGTAGGTGTGAATTGGGTGGCAAAATATTTGAGGTTTGAAAAGGGTGTAAAAATATTTTTGGTATGAAAAGGGTGTAAATAAATTTTCGGTGTGAAAAGGGTGTCAATAAATTTGAGGTGTGAAAAGGGGGTGCAAAAATTGTAGGTGTGAATTGGGTGGCAAAATATTTTCGGTTTGAAAAGGGTGTAGATAAATTTGAGGTGTGAAAAGGGGGTGCAAAACTTGTAGGTGTGAATTGGGTGGAAAAATGTTTTCGGTATGAAAAGGGTGTAAATAAATTTGAGGTGTCAAAAGCGGGTGTAAAAAATTGTAGGTGTGAATTGGGTGGAAAAATATTTTCGGTTTGAAAAGGGTGTAGATAAATTTGAGGTGTGAAAAGGGGGTGCAAAACTTGTAGGTGTGAATTGGGTGGAAAAATATTTTCTGTATGAAAAGGGTGTAAATAAATTTGAGGTGTCAAAAGCGGGTGTAAAAAATTGTAGGTTTGAATTGGGTGGAAAAATATTTTCGGTGTGAAAAGGGTGTAAAAATATTTTCGGTATGAAAAGGGTGTAAATAAATTTTCGGTGTGAATTGGGTGGCAAAATATTTTCGGTTTGAAAAGGGTGTAAATAAATTTGAGGTGTCAAAAGCGGGTGTAAGAAAATTGTAGGTGTGAATTGGGTGGAAAAATATTTTCGGTTTGAAAAGGGTGTAAATAAATTTGAGGTGTCAAAAGCGGGTGTAAAAAATTGTAGGTGTGAATTGGGTGGAAAAATATTTGAGGTGTGAAAAGGGTGTAAAAATATTTTCGGTATGAAAAGGGTGTAAATAAATTTTCGGTGTGAAAAGGGTGTCAATAAATTTGAGGTGTGAAAAGGGTGTCAATAAATTTGAGGTGTGAAAAGGGGGTGCAAAAATTGTAGGTGTGAATTGGGTGGCAAAATATTTTCGGTTTGAAAAGGGTGTAGATAAATTTGAGGTGTGAAAAGGGGGTGCAAAACTTGTAGGTGTGAATTGGGTGGAAAAATGTTTTCGGTATGAAAAGGGTGTAAATAAATTTGAGGTGTCAAAAGCGGGTGTAAAAAATTGTAGGTGTGAATTGGGTGGAAAAATATTTTGGGTTTGAAAAGGGTGTAAAAATATTTTTGGTATGAAAAGGGTGTAAATAAATTTTCGGTGTGAAAAGGGTGTCAAAAAATTTGAGGTGTGAAAAGGGGGTGCAAAAATTGTAGGTGTGAATTGGGTGGCAAAATATTTTCGGTTTGAAAAGGGTGTAAATAAATTTGAGGTGTGAAAAGGGGGTGCAAAAATTGTAGGTGTGAATTGGGTGGAAAAATATTTTCTGTATTAAAAGGGTGTAAATAAATTTGAGGTGTCAAAAGCGGGTGTAAAAAATTGTAGGTTTGAATTGGGTGGAAAAATATTTTCGGTGTGAAAAGGGTGTAAAAATATTTTCGGTATGAAAAGGGTGTAAATAAATTTTCGGTGTGAATTGGGTGGCAAAATATTTTCGGTTTGAAAAGGGTGTAAATAAATTTGAGGTGTCAAAAGCGGGTGTAAGAAAATTGTAGGTGTGAATTGGGTGGAAAAATATTTTCGGTTTGAAAAGGGTGTAAATAAATTTGAGGTGTCAAAAGCGGGTGTAAAAAATTGTAGGTTTGAATTGGGTGGAAAAATATTTGAGGTGTGAAAAGGGTGTAAAAATATTTTCGGTATGAAAAGGGTGTAAATAAATTTTCGGTGTGAAAAGGGTGTCAATAAATTTGAGGTGTGAAAAGGGTGTCAATAAATTTGAGGTGTGAAAAGGGGGTGTAAAAATTGTAGGTGTGAATTGGGTGGCAAAATATTTTCGGTTTGAAAAGGGTGTAAATAAATTTGAGGTGTGAAAAGGGGGTGCAAAAATTGTAGGTGTGAATTGGGTGGAAAAATATTTTCGATTTGAAAAGGGTGTAAATAAATTTGAGGTGTCAAAAGCGGGTGTAAAAAATTGTAGGTGTGAATTGGGTGGAAAAATATTTGAGGTGTGAAAAGGGTGTAAAAATATTTTCGGTATGAAAAGGGTGTAAATAAATTTTCGGTGTGAAAAGGGTGTCAATAAATTTTCGGTGTGAAAAGGGTGTCAATAAATTTGAGGTGTGAAAAGGGGGTGCAAAAATTGTAGGTGTGAATTGGGTGGCAAAATATTTTCGGTTTGAAAAGGGTGTAAATAAATTTGAGGTGTGAAAAGCGGGTGTAAAAAATTGTAGGTGTGAATTGGGTGGAAAAATATTTTCGGTTTGAAAAGGGTGTAAATAAATTTGAAGTGTCAAAAGCGGGTGTAAAAAATTGTAGGTGTGAATTGGGTGGAAAAATATTTGAGGTGTGAAAAGGGTGTAAAAATATTTTTGGTATGAAAAGGGTGTAAATAAATTTTCGGTGTGAAAAGGGTGTCAATAAATTTGAGGTGTGAAAAGGGGGTGCAAAAATTGTAGGTGTGAATTGGGTGGCAAAATATTTTCGGTTTGAAAAGGGTGTAAATAAATTTGAGGTGTGAAAAGCGGGTGTAAAAAATTGTAGGTGTGAATTGGGTGGAAAAATATTTTCGGTTTGAAAAGGGTGTAAATAAATTTGAAGTGTCAAAAGCGGGTGTAAAAAATTGTAGGTGTGAATTGGGTGGAAAAATATTTGAGGTGTGAAAAGGGTGTAAAAATATTTTTGGTATGAAAAGGGTGTAAATAAATTTTCGGTGTGAAAAGGGTGTCAATAAATTTGAGGTGTGAAAAGGGGGTGCAAAAATTGTAGGTGTGAATTGGGTGGCAAAATATTTTCGGTTTGAAAAGGGTGTAGATAAATTTGAGGTGTGAAAAGGGGGTGCAAAACTTGTAGGTGTGAATTGGGTGGAAAAATGTTTTCGGTATGAAAAGGGTGTAAATAAATTTGAGGTGTCAAAAGCGGGTGTAAAAAATTGTAGGTGTGAATTGGGTGGAAAAATATTTTCGGTTTGAAAAGGGTGTAAAAATATTTTTGGTATGAAAAGGGTGTAAATAAATTTTCGGTGTGAAAAGGGTGTCAATAAATTTGAGGTGTGAAAAGGGGGTGCAAAAATTGTAGGTGTGAATTGGGTGGCAAAATATTTTCGGTTTGAAAAGGGTGTAAATAAATTTGAGGTGTGAAAAGGGGGTGCAAAAATTGTAGGTGTGAATTGGGTGGAAAAATATTTTCTGTATGAAAAAGGGTGTAAATAAATTTGAGGTGTCAAAAGCGGGTGTAAAAAATTGTAGGTTTGAATTGGGTGGAAAAATATTTTCGGTGTGAAAAGGGTGTAAAAATATTTTCGGTATGAAAAGGGTGTAAATAAATTTTCGGTGTGAAAAGGGTGTCAATAAATTTGAGGTGTGAAAAGGGTGTCAATAAATTTGAGGTGTGAAAAGGGGGTGTAAAAATTGCAGGTGTGAATTGGGTGGCAAAATATTTTCGGTTTGAAAAGGGTGTAAATAAATTTGAGGTGTGAAAAGGGGGTGCAAAAATTGTAGGTGTGAATTGGGTGGAAAAATATTTTCGATTTGAAAAGGGTGTAAATAAATTTGAGGTGTCAAAAGCGGGTGTAAAAAATTGTAGGTGTGAATTGGGTGGAAAAATATTTGAGGTGTGAAAAGGGTGTAAAAATATTTTCGGTATGAAAAGGGTGTAAATAAATTTTCGGTGTGAAAAGGGTGTCAATAAATTTTCGGTGTGAAAAGGGTGTCAATAAATTTGAGGTGTGAAAAGGGGGTGCAAAAATTGTAGGTGTGAATTGGGTGGCAAAATATTTTCGGTTTGAAAAGGGTATAAATAAATTTGAGGTGTAAAAAGCGGGTGTAAAAAATTGTAGGTGTGAATTGGGTGGAAAAATATTTTCGGTTTGAAAAGGGTGTAAATAAATTTGAGGTGTCAAAAGCGGGTGTAAAAAATTGTAGGTGTGAATTGGGTGGAAAAATATTTGAGGTGTGAAAAGGGTGTAAAAATATTTTTGGTATGAAAAGGGTGTAAATAAATTTTCGGTGTGAAAAGGGTGTCAATAAATTTGAGGTGTGAAAAGGGGGTGCAAAAATTGTAGGTGTGAATTGGGTGTCAAAATATTTTCGGTTTGAAAAGGGTGTAGATAAATTTGAGGTGTGAAAAGGGGGTGCAAAAATTGTAGGTGTGAATTGGGTGGAAAAATGTTTTCGGTATGAAAAGGGTGTAAATAAATTTCAGGTGTCAAAAGCGATTGTAAAAAATTGTAGGTGTGAATTGGGTGGAAAAATATTTGAGGTTTGAAAAGGGTGTAAAAATATTTTTGGTATGAAAAGGGTGTAAATAAATTTTCGGTGTGAAAAGGGTGTCAATAAATTTGTGGTGTGAAAAGGGGGTGCAAAAATTGTAGGTGTGAATTGGGTGGCAAAATATTTGAGGTTTGAAAAGGGTGTAAAAATATTTTTGGTATGAAAAGGGTGTAAATAAATTTTCGGTGTGAAAAGGGTGTAAATAAATTTGAGGTGTGAAAAGGGGGTGCAAAAATTGTAGGTGTGAATTGGGTGGCAAAATATTTTCGGTTTGAAAAGGGTGTAGATAAATTTGAGGTGTGAAAAGGGGGTGCAAAACTTGTAGGTGTGAATTGGGTGGAAAAATGTTTTCGGTATGAAAAGGGTGTAAATAAATTTGAGGTGTCAAAAGCGGGTGTAAAAAATTGTAGGTGTGAATTGGGGGGAAAAATATTTTCGGTTTGAAAAGGGTGTAAAAATATTTTTGGTATGAAAAGGGTGTAAATAAATTTTCGGTGTGAAAAGGGTGTCAATAAATTTGAGGTGTGAAAAGGGGGTGCAAAAATTGTAGGTGTGAATTGGGTGGCAAAATATTTTCGGTTTGAAAAGGGTGTAAATAAATTTGAGGTGTGAAAAGGGGGTGCAAAAATTGTAGGTGTGAATTGGGTGGAAAAATATTTTCTGTATGAAAAAGGGTGTAAATAAATTTGAGGTGTCAAAAGCGGGTGTAAAAAATTGTAGGTTTGAATTGGGTGGAAAAATATTTTCGGTGTGAAAAGGGTGTAAAAATATTTTCGGTATGAAAAGGGTGTAAATAAATTTTCGGTGTGAAAAGGGTGTCAATAAATTTGAGGTGTGAAAAGGGTGTCAATAAATTTGAGGTGTGAAAAGGGGGTGTAAAAATTGTAGGTGTGAATTGGGTGGCAAAATATTTTCGGTTTGAAAAGGGTGTAAATAAATTTGAGGTGTGAAAAGGGGGTGCAAAAATTGTAGGTGTGAATTGGGTGGAAAAATATTTTCGATTTGAAAAGGGTGTAAATAAATTTGAGGTGTCAAAAGCGGGTGTAAAAAATTGTAGGTGTGAATTGGGTGGAAAAATATTTGAGGTGTGAAAAGGGTGTAAAAATATTTTCGGTATGAAAAGGGTGTAAATAAATTTTCGGTGTGAAAAGGGTGTCAATAAATTTTCGGTGTGAAAAGGGTGTCAATAAATTTGAGGTGTGAAAAGGGGGTGCAAAAATTGTAGGTGTGAATTGGGTGGCAAAATATTTTCGGTTTGAAAAGGGTATAAATAAATTTGAGGTGTAAAAAGCGGGTGTAAAAAATTGTAGGTGTGAATTGGGTGGAAAAATATTTTCGGTTTGAAAAGGGTGTAAATAAATTTGAGGTGTCAAAAGCGGGTGTAAAAAATTGTAGGTGTGAATTGGGTGGAAAAATATTTGAGGTGTGAAAAGGGTGTAAAAATATTTTTGGTATGAAAAGGGTGTAAATAAATTTTCGGTGTGAAAAGGGTGTCAATAAATTTGAGGTGTGAAAAGGGGGTGCAAAAATTGTAGGTGTGAATTGGGTGTCAAAATATTTTCGGTTTGAAAAGGGTGTAGATAAATTTGAGGTGTGAAAAGGGGGTGCAAAAATTGTAGGTGTGAATTGGGTGGAAAAATGTTTTCGGTATGAAAAGGGTGTAAATAAATTTGAGGTGTCAAAAGCGATTGTAAAAAATTGTAGGTGTGAATTGGGTGGAAAAATATTTGAGGTTTGAAAAGGGTGTAAAAATATTTTTGGTATGAAAAGGGTGTAAATAAATTTTCGGTGTGAAAAGGGTGTCAATAAATTTGAGGTGTGAAAAGGGGGTGCAAAAATTGTAGGTGTGAATTGGGTGGCAAAATATTTTCGGTTTGAAAAGGGTGTAGATAAATTTGAGGTGTGAAAAGGGGGTGCAAAACTTGTAGGTGTGAATTGGGTGGAAAAATGTTTTCGGTATGAAAAGGGTGTGAATAAATTTGAGGTGTCAAAAGCGGGTGTAAAAAATTGTAGGTGTGAATTGGGTGGAAAAATATTTTTGGTTTGAAAAGGGTGTAAAAATATTTTTGGTATGAAAAGGGTGTAAATAAATTTTCGGTGTGAAAAGGGTGTCAATAAATTTGAGGTGTGAAAAGGGGGTGCAAAAATTGTAGGTGTGAATTGGGTGGCAAAATATTTTCGGTTTGAAAAGGGTGTAAATAAATTTGAGGTGTGAAAAGGGGGTGCAAAAATTGTAGGTGTGAATTGGGTGGAAAAATATTTTCTGTATGAAAAGGGTGTAAATAAATTTGAGGTGTCAAAAGCGGGTGTAAAAAATTGTAGGTTTGAATTGGGTGGAAAAATATTTTCGGTGTGAAAAGGGTGTAAAAATATTTTCGGTATGAAAAGGGTGTAAATAAATTTTCGGTGTGAATTGGGTGGCAAAATATTTTCGGTTTGAAAAGGGTGTAAATAAATTTGAGGTGTCAAAAGCGGGTGTAAGAAAATTGTAGGTGTGAATTGGGTGGAAAAATATTTTCGGTTTGAAAAGGGTGTAAATAAATTTGAGGTGTCAAAAGCGGGTGTAAAAAATTGTAGGTGTGAATTGGGTGGAAAAATATTTGAGGTGTGAAAAGGGTGTAAAAATATTTTCGGTATGAAAAGGGTGTAAATAAATTTTCGGTGTGAAAAGGGTGTCAATAAATTTGAGGTGTGAAAAGGGTGTCAATAAATTTGAGGTGTGAAAAGGGGGTGCAAAAATTGTAGGTGTGAATTGGGTGGCAAAATATTTTCGGTTTGAAAAGGGTGTAAATAAATTTGAGGTGTGAAAAGGGGGTGCAAAAATTGTAGGTGTGAATTGGGTGGAAAAATATTTTCGATTTGAAAAGGGTGTAAATAAATTTGAGGTGTCAAAAGCGGGTGTAAAAAATTGTAGGTGTGAATTGGGTGGAAAAATATTTGTGGTGTGAAAAGGGTGTAAAAATATTTTCGGTATGAAAAGGGTGTAAATAAATTTTCGGTGTGAAAAAGGTGTCAATAAATTTGAGGTGTGAAAAGGGTGTCAATAAATTTGAGGTGTGAAAAGGGTGTCAATAAATTTGAGGTGTGAAAAGGGGGTGTAAAAATTGTAGGTGTGAATTGGGTGGCAAAATATTTTCGGTTTGAAAAGGGTGTAAATAAATTTGAGGTGTGAAAAGGGGGTGCAAAAATTGTAGGTGTGAATTGGGTGGAAAAATATTTTCGATTTGAAAAGGGTTTAAATAAATTTGAGGTGTCAAAAGCGGGTGTAAAAAATTGTAGGTGTGAATTGGGTGGAAAAATATTTGAGGTGTGAAAAGGGTGTAAAAATATTTTCGGTATGAAAAGGGTGTAAATAAATTTTCGGTGTGAAAAGGGTGTCAATAAATTTTCGGTGTGAAAAGGGTGTCAATAAATTTGAGGTGTGAAAAGGGGGTGCAAAAATTGTAGGTGTGAATTGGGTGGCAAAATATTTTCGGTTTGAAAAGGGTGTAAATAAATTTGAGGTGTGAAAAGCGGGTGTAAAAAATTGTAGGTGTGAATTGGGTGGAAAAATATTTTCGGTTTGAAAAGGGTGTAAATAAATTTGAAGTGTCAAAAGCGGGTGTAAAAAATTGTAGGTGTGAATTGGGTGGAAAAATATTTGAGGTGTGAGAAGGGTGTAAAAATATTTTTGGTATGAAAAGGGTGTAAATAAATTTTCGGTGTGAAAAGGGTGTCAATAAATTTGAGGTGTGAAAAGGGGGTGCAAAAATTGTAGGTGTGAATTGGGTGGCAAAATATTTTCGGTTTGAAAAGGGTGTAGATAAATTTGAGGTGTGAAAAGGGGGTGCAAAACTTGTAGGTGTGAATTGGGTGGAAAAATGTTTTCGGTATGAAAAGGGTGTAAATAAATTTGAGGTGTCAAAAGCGGGTGTAAAAAATTGTAGGTGTGAATTGGGTGGAAAAATATTTTCGGTTTGAAAAGGGTGTAAAAATATTTTTGGTATGAAAAGGGTGTAAATAAATTTTCGGTGTGAAAAGGGTGTCAATAAATTTGAGGTGTGAAAAGGGGGTGCAAAAATTGTAGGTGTGAATTGGGTGGCAAAATATTTTCGGTTTGAAAAGGGTGTAAATAAATTTGAGGTGTGAAAAGGGGGTGCAAAAATTGTAGGTGTGAATTGGGTGGAAAAATATTTTCTGTATGAAAAAGGGTGTAAATAAATTTGAGGTGTCAAAAGCGGGTGTAAAAAATTGTAGGTTTGAATTGGGTGGAAAAATATTTTCGGTGTGAAAAGGGTGTAAAAATATTTTCGGTATGAAAAGGGTGTAAATAAATTTTCGGTGTGAATTGGGTGGCAAAATATTTTCGGTTTGAAAAGGGTGTAAATAAATTTGAGGTGTCAAAAGCGGGTGTAAGAAAATTGTAGGTGTGAATTGGGTGGAAAAATATTTTCGGTTTGAAAAGGGTGTAAATAAATTTGAGGTGTCAAAAGCGGGTGTAAAAAATTGTAGGTGTGAATTGGGTGGAAAAATATTTGAGGTGTGAAAAGGGTGTAAAAATATTTTCGGTATGAAAAGGGTGTAAATAAATTTTCGGTGTGAAAAGGGTGTCAATAAATTTGAGGTGTGAAAAGGGTGTCAATAAATTTGAGGTGTGAAAAGGGGGTGCAAAAATTGTAGGTGTGAATTGGGTGGCAAAATATTTTCGGTTTGAAAAGGGTGTAAATAAATTTGAGGTGTGAAAAGCGGGTGTAAAAAATTGTAGGTGTGAATTGGGTGGAAAAATATTTTCGGTTTGAAAAGGGTGTAAATAAATTTTCGGTGTGAAAAGGGTGTCAATAAATTTGTGGTGTGAAAAGGGGGTGCAAAAATTGTAGGTGTGAATTGGGTGGCAAAATATTTGAGGTGTGAAAAGGGTGTAAAAATATTTTTGGTATGAAAAGGGTGTAAATAAATTTTCGGTGTGAAAAGGGTGTCAATAAATTTGAGGTGTGAAAAGGGGGTGCAAAAATTGTAGGTGTGAATTGGGTGGCAAAATATTTTCGGTTTGAAAAGGGTGTAGATAAATTTGAGGTGTGAAAAGGGGGTGCAAAACTTGTAGGTGTGAATTGGGTGGAAAAATGTTTTCGGTATGAAAAGGGTGTAAATAAATTTGAGGTGTCAAAAGCGGGTGTAAAAAATTGTAGGTGTGAATTGGGTGGAAAAATATTTTCGGTTTGAAAAGGGTGTAAAAATATTTTTGGTATGAAAAGGGTGTAAATAAATTTTCGGTGTGAAAAGGGTGTCAATAAATTTGTGGTGTGAAAAGGGGGTGCAAAAATTGTAGGTGTGAATTGGGTGGCAAAATATTTGAGGTTTGAAAAGGGTGTAAAAATATTTTTGGTATGAAAAGGGTGTAAATAAATTTTCGGTGTGAAAAGGGTGTCAATAAATTTGAGGTGTGAAAAGGGGGTGCAAAAATTGTAGGTGTGAATTGGGTGGCAAAATATTTTCGGTTTGAAAAGGGTGTAGATAAATTTGAGGTGTGAAAAGGGGGTGCAAAACTTGTAGGTGTGAATTGGGTGGAAAAATGTTTTCGGTATGAAAAGGGTGTAAATAAATTTGAGGTGTCAAAAGCGGGTGTAAAAAATTGTAGGTGTGAATTGGGTGGAAAAATATTTTTGGTTTGAAAAGGGTGTAAAAATATTTTTGGTATGAAAAGGGTGTAAATAAATTTTCGGTGTGAAAAGGGTGTCAATAAATTTGAGGTGTGAAAAGGGGGTGCAAAAATTGTAGGTGTGAATTGGGTGGCAAAATATTTTCGGTTTGAAAAGGGTGTAAATAAATTTGAGGTGTGAAAAGGGGGTGCAAAAATTGTAGGTGTGAATTGGGTGGAAAAATATTTTCTGTATGAAAAGGGTGTAAATAAATTTGAGGTGTCAAAAGCGGGTGTAAAAAATTGTAGGTTTGAATTGGGTGGAAAAATATTTTCGGTGTGAAAAGGGTGTAAAAATATTTTCGGTATGAAAAGGGTGTAAATAAATTTTCGGTGTGAATTGGGTGGCAAAATATTTTCGGTTTGAAAAGGGTGTAAATAAATTTGAGGTGTCAAAAGCGGGTGTAAGAAAATTGTAGGTGTGAATTGGGTGGAAAAATATTTTCGGTTTGAAAAGGGTGTAAATAAATTTGAGGTGTCAAAAGCGGGTGTAAAAAATTGTAGGTGTGAATTGGGTGGAAAAATATTTGAGGTGTGAAAAGGGTGTAAAAATATTTTCGGTATGAAAAGGGTGTAAATAAATTTTCGGTGTGAAAAGGGTGTCAATAAATTTTTCGGTGTGAAAAGGGTGTCAATAAATTTGAGGTGTGAAAAGGGGGTGCAAAAATTGTAGGTGTGAATTGGGTGGCAAAATATTTTCGGTTTGAAAAGGGTGTAAATAAATTTGAGGTGTGAAAAGGGGGTGCAAAAATTGTAGGTGTGAATTGGGTGGAAAAATATTTTCGATTTGAAAAGGGTGTAAATAAATTTGAGGTGTCAAAAGCGGGTGTAAAAAATTGTAGGTGTGAATTGGGTGGAAAAATATTTGAGGTGTGAAAAGGGTGTAAAAATATTTTTGGTATGAAAAGGGTGTAAATAAATTTTCGGTGTGAAAAGGGTGTCAATAAATTTGAGGTGTGAAAAGGGGGTGCAAAAATTGTAGGTGTGAATTGGGTGTCAAAATATTTTCGGTTTGAAAAGGGTGTAGATAAATTTGAGGTGTGAAAAGGGGGTGCAAAAATTGTAGGTGTGAATTGGGTGGAAAAATGTTTTCGGTATGAAAAGGGTGTAAATAAATTTGAGGTGTCAAAAGCGATTGTAAAAAATTGTAGGTGTGAATTGGGTGGAAAAATATTTGAGGTTTGAAAAGGGTGTAAAAATATTTTTGGTATGAAAAGGGTGTAAATAAATTTTCGGTGTGAAAAGGGTGTCAATAAATTTGTGGTGTGAAAAGGGGGTGCAAAAATTGTAGGTGTGAATTGGGTGGCAAAATATTTGAGGTTTGAAAAGGGTGTAAAAATCTTTTTGGTATGAAAAGGGTGTAAATAAATTTTCGGTGTGAAAAGGGTGTCAATAAATTTGAGGTGTGAAAAGGGGGTGCAAAAATTGTAGGTGTGAATTGGGTGGCAAAATATTTTCGGTTTGAAAAGGGTGTAGATAAATTTGAGGTGTGAAAAGGGGGTGCAAAACTTGTAGGTGTGAATTGGGTGGAAAAATGTTTTCGGTATGAAAAGGGTGTAAATAAATTTGAGGTGTCAAAAGCGGGTGTAAAAAATTGTAGGTGTGAATTGGGTGGAAAAATATTTTCGGTTTGAAAAGGGTGTAAAAATATTTTTGGTATGAAAAGGGTGTAAATAAATTTTCGGTGTGAAAAGGGTGTCAATAAATTTGTGGTGTGAAAAGGGGGTGCAAAAATTGTAGGTGTGAATTGGGTGGCAAAATATTTGAGGTTTGAAAAGGGTGTAAAAATATTTTTGGTATGAAAAGGGTGTAAATAAATTTTCGGTGTGAAAAGGGTGTCAATAAATTTGAGGTGTGAAAAGGGGGTGCAAAAATTGTAGGTGTGAATTGGGTGGCAAAATATTTTCGGTTTGAAAAGGGTGTAGATAAATTTGAGGTGTGAAAAGGGGGTGCAAAACTTGTAGGTGTGAATTGGGTGGAAAAATGTTTTCGGTATGAAAAGGGTGTAAATAAATTTGAGGTGTCAAAAGCGGGTGTAAAAAATTGTAGGTGTGAATTGGGTGGAAAAATATTTTTGGTTTGAAAAGGGTGTAAAAATATTTTTGGTATGAAAAGGGTGTAAATAAATTTTCGGTGTGAAAAGGGTGTCAATAAATTTGAGGTGTGAAAAGGGGGTGCAAAAATTGTAGGTGTGAATTGGGTGGCAAAATATTTTCGGTTTGAAAAGGGTGTAAATAAATTTGAGGTGTGAAAAGGGGGTGCAAAAATTGTAGGTGTGAATTGGGTGGAAAAATATTTTCTGTATGAAAAGGGTGTAAATAAATTTGAGGTGTCAAAAGCGGGTGTAAAAAATTGTAGGTTTGAATTGGGTGGAAAAATATTTTCGGTGTGAAAAGGGTGTAAAAATATTTTCGGTATGAAAAGGGTGTAAATAAATTTTCGGTGTGAATTGGGTGGCAAAATATTTTCGGTTTGAAAAGGGTGTAAATAAATTTGAGGTGTCAAAAGCGGGTGTAAGAAAATTGTAGGTGTGAATTGGGTGGAAAAATATTTTCGGTTTGAAAAGGGTGTAAATAAATTTGAGGTGTCAAAAGCGGGTGTAAAAAATTGTAGGTGTGAATTGGGTGGAAAAATATTTGAGGTGTGAAAAGGGTGTAAAAATATTTTCGGTATGAAAAGGGTGTAAATAAATTTTCGGTGTGAAAAGGGTGTCAATAAATTTTTCGGTGTGAAAAGGGTGTCAATAAATTTGAGGTGTGAAAAGGGGGTGCAAAAATTGTAGGTGTGAATTGGGTGGCAAAATATTTTCGGTTTGAAAAGGGTGTAAATAAATTTGAGGTGTGAAAAGGGGGTGCAAAAATTGTAGGTGTGAATTGGGTGGAAAAATATTTTCGATTTGAAAAGGGTGTAAATAAATTTGAGGTGTCAAAAGCGGGTGTAAAAAATTGTAGGTGTGAATTGGGTGGAAAAATATTTTAGGTGTGAAAAGGGTGTAAAAATATTTTCGGTATGAAAAGGGTGTAAATAAATTTTCGGTGTGAAAAGGGTGTCAATAAATTTGAGGTGTGAAAAGGGTGTCAATAAATTTGAGGTGTGAAAAGGGGGTGTAAAAATTGTAGGTGTGAATTGGGTGGCAAAATATTTTCGGTTTGAAAAGGGTGTAAATAAATTTGAGGTGTGAAAAGGGGGTGCAAAAATTGTAGGTGTGAATTGGGTGGAAAAATATTTTCGATTTGAAAAGGGTGTAAATAAATTTGAGGTGTCAAAAGCGGGTGTAAAAAATTGTAGGTGTGAATTGGGTGGAAAAATATTTGAGGTGTGAAAAGGGTGTAAAAATATTTTCGGTATGAAAAGGGTGTAAATAAATTTTCGGTGTGAAAAGGGTGTCAATAAATTTTCGGTGTGAAAAGGGTGTCAATAAATTTGAGGTGTGAAAAGGGGGTGCAAAAATTGTAGGTGTGAATTGGGTGGCAAAATATTTTCGGTTTGAAAAGGGTGTAAATAAATTTGAGGTGTGAAAAGCGGGTGTAAAAAATTGTAGGTGTGAATTGGGTGGAAAAATATTTTCGGTTTGAAAAGGGTGTAAATAAATTTGAAGTGTCAAAAGCGGGTGTAAAAAATTGTAGGTGTGAATTGGGTGGAAAAATATTTGAGGTGTGAAAAGGGTGTAAAAATATTTTTGGTATGAAAAGGGTGTAAATAAATTTTCGGTGTGAAAAGGGTGTCAATAAATTTGAGGTGTGAAAAGGGGGTGCAAAAATTGTAGGTGTGAATTGGGTGGCAAAATATTTTCGGTTTGAAAAGGGTGTAGATAAATTTGAGGTGTGAAAAGGGGGTGCAAAACTTGTAGGTGTGAATTGGGTGGAAAAATGTTTTCGGTATGAAAAGGGTGTAAATAAATTTGAGGTGTCAAAAGCGGGTGTAAAAAATTGTAGGTGTGAATTGGGTGGAAAAATATTTTCGGTTTGAAAAGGGTGTAAAAATATTTTTGGTATGAAAAGGGTGTAAATAAATTTTCGGTGTGAAAAGGGTGTCAATAAATTTGAGGTGTGAAAAGGGGGTGCAAAAATTGTAGGTGTGAATTGGGTGGCAAAATATTTTCGGTTTGAAAAGGGTGTAAATAAATTTGAGGTGTGAAAAGGGGGTGCAAAAATTGTAGGTGTGAATTGGGTGGAAAAATATTTTCTGTATGAAAAAGGGTGTAAATAAATTTGAGGTGTCAAAAGCGGGTGTAAAAAATTGTAGGTTTGAATTGGGTGGAAAAATATTTTCGGTGTGAAAAGGGTGTAAAAATATTTTCGGTATGAAAAGGGTGTAAATAAATTTTCGGTGTGAATTGGGTGGCAAAATATTTTCGGTTTGAAAAGGGTGTAAATAAATTTGAGGTGTGAAAAGCGGGTGTAAGAAAATTGTAGGTGTGAATTGGGTGGAAAAATATTTTCGGTTTGAAAAGGGTGTAAATAAATTTGAGGTGTCAAAAGCGGGTGTAAAAAATTGTAGGTGTGAATTGGGTGGAAAAATATTTGAGGTGTGAAAAGGGTGTAAAAATATTTTCGGTATGAAAAGGGTGTAAATAAATTTTCGGTGTGAAAAGGGTGTCAATAAATTTGAGGTGTGAAAAGGGTGTCAATAAATTTGAGGTGTGAAAAGGGGGTGTAAAAATTGTAGGTGTGAATTGGGTGGCAAAATATTTTCGGTTTGAAAAGGGTGTAAATAAATTTGAGGTGTGAAAAGGGGGTGCAAAAATTGTAGGTGTGAATTGGGTGGAAAAATATTTTCGATTTGAAAAGGGTGTAAATAAATTTGAGGTGTCAAAAGCGGGTGTAAAAAATTGTAGGTGTGAATTGGGTGGAAAAATATTTGAGGTGTGAAAAGGGTGTAAAAATATTTTCGGTATGAAAAGGGTGTAAATAAATTTTCGGTGTGAAAAGGGTGTCAATAAATTTGAGGTGTGAAAAGGGTGTCAATAAATTTGAGGTGTGAAAAGGGGGTGCAAAAATTGTAGGTGTGAATTGGGTGGCAAAATATTTTCGGTTTGAAAAGGGTGTAAATAAATTTGAGGTGTGAAAAGCGGGTGTAAAAAATTGTAGGTGTGAATTGGGTGGAAAAATATTTTCGGTTTGAAAAGGGTGTAAATAAATTTGAGGTGTCAAAAGCGGGTGTAAAAAATTGTAGGTGTGAATTGGGTGGAAAAATATTTGAGGTGTGAAAAGGGTGTAAAAATATTTTTGGTATGAAAAGGGTGTAAATAAATTTTCGGTGTGAAAAGGGTGTCAATAAATTTGAGGTGTGAAAAGGGGGTGCAAAAATTGTAGGTGTGAATTGGGTGTCAAAATATTTTCGGTTTGAAAAGGGTGTAGATAAATTTAAGGTGTGAAAAGGGGGTGCAAAAATTGTAGGTGTGAATTAGGTGGAAAAATGTTTTCGGTATGAAAAGGGTGTAAATAAATTTGAGGTGTCAAAAGCGATTGTAAAAAATTGTAGGTGTGAATTGGGTGGAAAAATATTTGTGGTTTGAAAAGGGTGTAAAAATATTTTTGGTATGAAAAGGGTGTAAATAAATTTTCGGTGTGAAAAGGGTGTCAATAAATTTGTGGTGTGAAAAGGGGGTGCAAAAATTGTAGGTGTGAATTGGGTGGCAAAATATTTGAGGTTTGAAAAGGGTGTAAAAATATTTTTGGTATGAAAAGGGTGTAAATAAATTTTCGGTGTGAAAAGGGTGTCAATAAATTTGAGGTGTGAAAAGGGGGTGCAAAAATTGTAGGTGTGAATTGGGTGGCAAAATATTTTCGGTTTGAAAAGGGTGTAGATAAATTTGAGGTGTGAAAAGGGGGTGCAAAAATTGTAGGTGTGAATTGGGTGGAAAAATGTTTTCGGTATGAAAAGGGTGTAAATAAATTTGAGGTGTCAAAAGCGATTGTAAAAAATTGTAGGTGTGAATTGGGTGGAAAAATATTTGAGGTTTGAAAAGGGTGTAAAAATATTTTTGGTATGAAAAGGGTGTAAATAAATTTTCGGTGTGAAAAGGGTGTCAATAAATTTGAGGTGTGAAAAGGGGGTGCAAAAATTGTAGGTGTGAATTGGGTGGCAAAATATTTTCGGTTTGAAAAGGGTGTAGATAAATTTGAGGTGTGAAAAGGGGGTGCAAAACTTGTAGGTGTGAATTGGGTGGAAAAATGTTTTCGGTATGAAAAGGGTGTAAATAAATTTGAGGTGTCAAAAGCGGGTGTAAAAAATTGTAGGTGTGAATTGGGTGGAAAAATATTTTTGGTTTGAAAAGGGTGTAAAAATATTTTTGGTATGAAAAGGGTGTAAATAAATTTTCGGTGTGAAAAGGGTGTCAATAAATTTGAGGTGTGAAAAGGGGGTGCAAAAATTGTAGGTGTGAATTGGGTGGCAAAATATTTTCGGTTTGAAAAGGGTGTAAATAAATTTGAGGTGTGAAAAGGGGGTGCAAAAATTGTAGGTGTGAATTGGGTGGAAAAATATTTTCTGTATGAAAAGGGTGTAAATAAATTTGAGGTGTCAAAAGCGGGTGTAAAAAATTGTAGGTTTGAATTGGGTGGAAAAATATTTTCGGTGTGAAAAGGGTGTAAAAATATTTTCGGTATGAAAAGGGTGTAAATAAATTTTCGGTGTGAATTGGGTGGCAAAATATTTTCGGTTTGAAAAGGGTGTAAATAAATTTGAGGTGTCAAAAGCGGGTGTAAGAAAATTGTAGGTGTGAATTGGGTGGAAAAATATTTTCGGTTTGAAAAGGGTGTAAATAAATTTGAGGTGTCAAAAGCGGGTGTAAAAAATTGTAGGTGTGAATTGGGTGGAAAAATATTTGAGGTGTGAAAAGGGTGTAAAAATATTTTCGGTATGAAAAGGGTGTAAATAAATTTTCGGTGTGAAAAGGGTGTCAATAAATTTTCGGTGTGAAAAGGGTGTCAATAAATTTGAGGTGTGAAAAGGGGGTGCAAAAATTTTCGGTGTGAATTGGGTGGCAAAATATTTTCGGTTTGAAAAGGGTGTAAATAAATTTGAGGTGTGAAAAGGGGGTGCAAAAATTGTAGGTGTGAATTGGGTGGAAAAATATTTTCGATTTGAAAAGGGTGTAAATAAATTTGAGGTGTCAAAAGCGGGTGTAAAAAATTGTAGGTGTGAATTGGGTGGAAAAATATTTGAGGTGTGAAAAGGGTGTAAAAATATTTTTGGTATGAAAAGGGTGTAAATATATTTTCGGTGTGAAAAGGGTGTCAATAAATTTGAGGTGTGAAAAGGGGGTGCAAAAATTGTAGGTGTGAATTGGGTGTCAAAATATTTTCGGTTTGAAAAGGGTGTAGATAAATTTGAGGTGTGAAAAGGGGGTGCAAAAATTGTAGGTGTGAATTGGGTGGAAAAATGTTTTCGGTATGAAAAGGGTGTAAATAAATTTGAGGTGTCAAAAGCGATTGTAAAAAATTGTAGGTGTGAATTGGGTGGAAAAATATTTGAGGTTTGAAAAGGGTGTAAAAATATTTTTGGTATGAAAAGGGTGTAAATAAATTTTCGGTGTGAAAAGGGTGTCAATAAATTTGTGGTGTGAAAAGGGGGTGCAAAAATTGTAGGTGTGAATTGGGTGGCAAAATATTTTTGGTTTGAAAAGGGTGTAAATAAATTTGAGGTGTGAAAAGGGGGTGCAAAAATTGTAGGTGTGAATTGGGTGGAAAAATATTTTCTGTATGAAAAGGGTGTAAATAAATTTGAGGTGTCAAAAGCGGGTGTAAAAAATTGTAGGTTTGAATTGGGTGGAAAAATATTTTCGGTGTGAAAAGGGTGTAAAAATATTTTCGGTATGAAAAGGGTGTAAATAAATTTTCGGTGTGAATTGGGTGGCAAAATATTTTCGGTTTGAAAAGGGTGTAAATAAATTTGAGGTGTCAAAAGCGGGTGTAAGAAAATTGTAGGTGTGAATTGGGTGGAAAAATATTTTCGGTTTGAAAAGGGTGTAAATAAATTTGAGGTGTCAAAAGCGGGTGTAAAAAATTGTAGGTGTGAATTGGGTGGAAAAATATTTGAGGTGTGAAAAGGGTGTAAAAATATTTTCGGTATGAAAAGGGTGTAAATAAATTTTCGGTGTGAAAAGGGTGTCAATAAATTTTCGGTGTGAAAAGGGTGTCAATAAATTTGAGGTGTGAAAAGGGGGTGCAAAAATTTTCGGTGTGAATTGGGTGGCAAAATATTTTCGGTTTGAAAAGGGTGTAAATAAATTTGAGGTGTGAAAAGGGGGTGCAAAAATTGTAGGTGTGAATTGGGTGGAAAAATATTTTCGATTTGAAAAGGGTGTAAATAAATTTGAGGTGTCAAAAGCGGGTGTAAAAAATTGTAGGTGTGAATTGGGTGGAAAAATATTTGAGGTGTGAAAAGGGTGTAAAAATATTTTTGGTATGAAAAGGGTGTAAATATATTTTCGGTGTGAAAAGGGTGTCAATAAATTTGAGGTGTGAAAAGGGGGTGCAAAAATTGTAGGTGTGAATTGGGTGTCAAAATATTTTCGGTTTGAAAAGGGTGTAGATAAATTTGAGGTGTGAAAAGGGGGTGCAAAAATTGTAGGTGTGAATTGGGTGGAAAAATGTTTTCGGTATGAAAAGGGTGTAAATAAATTTGAGGTGTCAAAAGCGATTGTAAAAAATTGTAGGTGTGAATTGGGTGGAAAAATATTTGAGGTTTGAAAAGGGTGTAAAAATATTTTTGGTATGAAAAGGGTGTAAATAAATTTTCGGTGTGAAAAGGGTGTCAATAAATTTGTGGTGTGAAAAGGGGGTGCAAAAATTGTAGGTGTGAATTGGGTGGCAAAATATTTTCGGTTTGAAAAGGGTGTAAATAAATTTGAGGTGTGAAAAGGGGGTGCAAAAATTGTAGGTGTGAATTGGGTGGAAAAATATTTTCGATTTGAAAAGGGTGTAAATAAATTTGAGGTGTCAAAAGCGGGTGTAAAAAATTGTAGGTGTGAATTGGGTGGAAAAATATTTGAGGTGTGAAAAGGGTGTAAAAATATTTTCGGTATGAAAAGGGTGTAAATAAATTTTCGGTGTGAAAAGGGTGTCAATAAATTTGAGGTGTGAAAAGGGTGTCAATAAATTTGAGGTGTGAAAAGGGGGTGTAAAAATTGTAGGTGTGAATTGGGTGGCAAAATATTTTCGGTTTGAAAAGGGTGTAAATAAATTTGAGGTGTGAAAAGGGGGTGCAAAAATTGTAGGTGTGAATTGGGTGGAAAAATATTTTCGATTTGAAAAGGGTGTAAATAAATTTGAGGTGTCAAAAGCGGGTGTAAAAAATTGTAGGTGTGAATTGGGTGGAAAAATATTTGAGGTGTGAAAAGGGTGTAAAAATATTTTCGGTATGAAAAGGGTGTAAATAAATTTTCGGTGTGAAAAGGGTGTCAATAAATTTTCGGTGTGAAAAGGGTGTCAATAAATTTGAGGTGTGAAAAGGGGGTGCAAAATTGTAGGTGTGAATTGGGTGGCAAAATATTTTCGGTTTGAAAAGGGTGTAAATAAATTTGAGGTGTGAAAAGGGGGTGCAAAAATTGTAGGTGTGAATTGGGTGGCAAAATATTTTCGGTTTGAAAAGGGTGTAGATAAATTTGAGGTGTGAAAAGGGGGTGCAAAACTTGTAGGTGTGAATTGGGTGGAAAAATGTTTTCGGTATGAAAAGGGTGTAAATAAATTTGAGGTGTCAAAAGCGATTGTAAAAAATTGTAGGTGTGAATTGGGTGCAAAAATATTTGAGGTTTGAAAAGGGTGTAAAAATATTTTTGGTATGAAAAGGGTGTAAATAAATTTTCGGTGTGAAAAGGGTGTCAATAAATTTGTGGTGTGAAAAGGGGGTGCAAAAATTGTAGGTGTGAATTGGGTGGCAAAATATTTGAGGTTTGAAAAGGGTGTAAAAATATTTTTGGTATGAAAAGGGTGTAAATAAATTTTCGGTGTGAAAAGGGTGTCAATAAATTTGAGGTGTGAAAAGGGGGTGCAAAAATTGTAGGTGTGAATTGGGTGGCAAAATATTTTCGGTTTGAAAAGGGTGTAGATAAATTTGAGGTGTGAAAAGGGGGTGCAAAACTTGTAGGTGTGAATTGGGTGGAAAAATGTTTTCGGTATGAAAAGGGTGTAAATAAATTTGAGGTGTCAAAAGCGGGTGTAAAAAATTGTAGGTGTGAATTGGGTGGAAAAATATTTTTGGTTTGAAAAGGGTGTAAAAATATTTTTGGTATGAAAAGGGTGTAAATAAATTTTCGGTGTGAAAAGGGTGTCAATAAATTTGAGGTGTGAAAAGGGGGTGCAAAAATTGTAGGTGTGAATTGGGTGGCAAAATATTTTCGGTTTGAAAAGGGTGTAAATAAATTTGAGGTGTGAAAAGGGGGTGCAAAAATTGTAGGTGTGAATTGGGTGGAAAAATATTTTCTGTATGAAAAGGGTGTAAATAAATTTGAGGTGTCAAAAGCGGGTGTAAAAAATTGTAGGTTTGAATTGGGTGGAAAAATATTTTCGGTGTGAAAAGGGTGTAAAAATATTTTCGGTATGAAAAGGGTGTAAATAAATTTTCGGTGTGAATTGGGTGGCAAAATATTTTCGGTTTGAAAAGGGTGTAAATAAATTTGAGGTGTCAAAAGCGGGTGTAAGAAAATTGTAGGTGTGAATTGGGTGGAAAAATATTTTCGGTTTGAAAAGGGTGTAAATAAATTTGAGGTGTCAAAAGCGGGTGTAAAAAATTGTAGGTGTGAATTGGGTGGAAAAATATTTGAGGTGTGAAAAGGGTGTAAAAATATTTTCGGTATGAAAAGGGTGTAAATAAATTTTCGGTGTGAAAAGGGTGTCAATAAATTTTCGGTGTGAAAAGGGTGTCAATAAATTTGAGGTGTGAAAAGGGGGTGCAAAAATTGTAGGTGTGAATTGGGTGGCAAAATATTTTCGGTTTGAAAAGGGTGTAAATAAATTTGAGGTGTGAAAAGGGGGTGCAAAAATTGTAGGTGTGAATTGGGTGGAAAAATATTTTCGATTTGAAAAGGGTGTAAATAAATTTGAGGTGTCAAAAGCGGGTGTAAAAAATTGTAGGTGTGAATTGGGTGGAAAAATATTTGAGGTGTGAAAAGGGTGTAAAAATATTTTCGGTATGAAAAGGGTGTAAATAAATTTTCGGTGTGAAAAGGGTGTCAATAAATTTGAGGTGTGAAAAGGGTGTCAATAAATTTGAGGTGTGAAAAGGGGGTGTAAAAATTGTAGGTGTGAATTGGGTGGCAAAATATTTTCGGTTTGAAAAGGGTGTAAATAAATTTGAGGTGTGAAAAGGGGGTGCAAAAATTGTAGGTGTGAATTGGGTGGAAAAATATTTTCGATTTGAAAAGGGTGTAAATAAATTTGAGGTGTCAAAAGCGGGTGTAAAAAATTGTAGGTGTGAATTGGGTGGAAAAATATTTGAGGTGTGAAAAGGGTGTAAAAATATTTTCGGTATGAAAAGGGTGTAAATAAATTTTCGGTGTGAAAAGGGTGTCAATAAATTTTCGGTGTGAAAAGGGTGTCAATAAATTTGAGGTGTGAAAAGGGGGTGCAAAAATTGTAGGTGTGAATTGGGTGGCAAAATATTTTCGGTTTGAAAAGGGTGTAAATAAATTTGAGGTGTGAAAAGCGGGTGTAAAAAATTGTAGGTGTGAATTGGGTGGAAAAATATTTTCGGTTTGAAAAGGGTGTAAATAAATTTGAAGTGTCAAAAGCGGGTGTAAAAAATTGTAGGTGTGAATTGGGTGGAAAAATATTTGAGGTGTGAAAAGGGTGTAAAAATATTTTTGGTATGAAAAGGGTGTAAATAAATTTTCGGTGTGAAAAGGGTGTCAATAAATTTGAGGTGTGAAAAGGGGGTGCAAAAATTGTAGGTGTGAATTGGGTGGCAAAATATTTTCGGTTTGAAAAGGGTGTAGATAAATTTGAGGTGTGAAAAGGGGGTGCAAAACTTGTAGGTGTGAATTGGGTGGAAAAATGTTTTCGGTATGAAAAGGGTGTAAATAAATTTGAGGTGTCAAAAGCGGGTGTAAAAAATTGTAGGTGTGAATTGGGTGGAAAAATATTTTCGGTTTGAAAAGGGTGTAAAAATATTTTTGGTATGAAAAGGGTGTAAATAAATTTTCGGTGTGAAAAGGGTGTCAATAAATTTGAGGTGTGAAAAGGGGGTGCAAAAATTGTAGGTGTGAATTGGGTGGCAAAATATTTTCGGTTTGAAAAGGGTGTAAATAAATTTGAGGTGTGAAAAGGGGGTGCAAAAATTGTAGGTGTGAATTGGGTGGAAAAATATTTTCTGTATGAAAAAGGGTGTAAATAAATTTGAGGTGTCAAAAGCGGGTGTAAAAAATTGTAGGTTTGAATTGGGTGGAAAAATATTTTCGGTGTGAAAAGGGTGTAAAAATATTTTCGGTATGAAAAGGGTGTAAATAAATTTTCGGTGTGAATTGGGTGGCAAAATATTTTCGGTTTGAAAAGGGTGTAAATAAATTTGAGGTGTCAAAAGCGGGTGTAATAAAATTGTAGGTGTGAATTGGGTGGAAAAATATTTTCGATTTGAAAAGGGTGTAAATAAATTTGAGGTGTCAAAAGCGGGTGTAAAAAATTGTAGGTGTGAATTGGGTGGAAAAATATTTGAGGTGTGAAAAGGGTGTAAAAATATTTTCGGTATGAAAAGGGTGTAAATAAATTTTCGGTGTGAAAAGGGTGTCAATAAATTTTCGGTGTGAAAAGGGTGTCAATAAATTTGGGGTGTGAAAAGGGGGTGCAAAAATTGTAGGTGTGAATTGGGTGGCAAAATATTTTCGGTTTGAAAAGGGTGTAAATAAATTTGAGGTGTGAAAAGCGGGTGTAAAAAATTGTAGGTGTGAATTGGGTGGAAAAATATTTTCGGTTTGAAAAGGGTGTAAATAAATTTGAAGTGTCAAAAGCGGGTGTAAAAAATTGTAGGTGTGAATTGGGTGGAAAAATATTTGAGGTGTGAAAAGGGTGTAAAAATATTTTTGGTATGAAAAGGGTGTAAATAAATTTTCGGTGTGAAAAGGGTGTCAATAAATTTGAGGTGTGAAAAGGGGGTGCAAAAATTGTAGGTGTGAATTGGGTGGCAAAATATTTTCGGTTTGAAAAGGGTGTAGATAAATTTGAGGTGTGAAAAGGGGGTGCAAAACTTGTAGGTGTGAATTGGGTGGAAAAATGTTTTCGGTATGAAAAGGGTGTAAATAAATTTGAGGTGTCAAAAGCGGGTGTAAAAAATTGTAGGTGTGAATTGGGTGGAAAAATATTTTCGGTTTGAAAAGGGTGTAAAAATATTTTTGGTATGAAAAGGGTGTAAATAAATTTTCGGTGTGAAAAGGGTGTCAATAAATTTGAGGTGTGAAAAGGGGGTGCAAAAATTGTAGGTGTGAATTGGGTGGCAAAATATTTTCGGTTTGAAAAGGGTGTAAATAAATTTGAGGTGTGAAAAGGGGGTGCAAAAATTGTAGGTGTGAATTGGGTGGAAAAATATTTTCTGTATGAAAAAGGGTGTAAATAAATTTGAGGTGTCAAAAGCGGGTGTAAAAAATTGTAGGTTTGAATTGGGTGGAAAAATATTTTCGGTGTGAAAAGGGTGTAAAAATATTTTCGGTATGAAAAGGGTGTAAATAAATTTTCGGTGTGAATTGGGTGGCAAAATATTTTCGGTTTGAAAAGGGTGTAAATAAATTTGAGGTGTCAAAAGCGGGTGTAAGAAAATTGTAGGTGTGAATTGGGTGGAAAAATATTTTCGGTTTGGAAAGGGTGTCAATAAATTTGAGGTGTCAAAAGCGGGTGTAAAAAATTGTAGGTGTGAATTGGGTGGAAAAATATTTGAGGTGTGAAAAGGGTGTAAAAATATTTTCGGTATGAAAAGGGTGTAAATAAATTTTCGGTGTGAAAAGGGTGTCAATAAATTTGAGGTGTGAAAAGGGTGTCAATAAATTTGAGGTGTGAAAAGGGGGTGTAAAAATTGTAGGTGTGAATTGGGTGGCAAAATATTTTCGGTTTGAAAAGGGTGTAAATAAATTTGAGGTGTGAAAAGGGGGTGCAAAAATTGTAGGTGTGAATTGGGTGGAAAAATATTTTCGATTTGAAAAGGGTGTAAATAAATTTGAGGTGTCAAAAGCGGGTGTAAAAAATTGTAGGTGTGAATTGGGTGGAAAAATATTTGAGGTGTGAAAAGGGTGTAAAAATATTTTTGGTATGAAAAGGGTGTAAATAAATTTTCGGTGTGAAAAGGGTGTCAATAAATTTG
The DNA here is from genome assembly GCF_037176805.1 of Vigna unguiculata. Classification (NCBI taxonomy): domain Eukaryota; kingdom Viridiplantae; phylum Streptophyta; class Magnoliopsida; order Fabales; family Fabaceae; genus Vigna; species Vigna unguiculata. Next base: position 278,421 of record NW_028196700.1, on the reverse strand, counting down.
AGGTGTGAAAAGGGGGTGCAAAAATTGTAGGTGTGAATTGGGTGTCAAAATATTTTCGGTTTGAAAAGGGTGTAGATAAATTTGAGGTGTGAAAAGGGGGTGCAAAAATTGTAGGTGTGAATTGGGTGGAAAAATGTTTTCGGTATGAAAAGGGTGTAAATAAATTTGAGGTGTCAAAAGCGATTGTAAAAAATTGTAGGTGTGAATTGGGTGGAAAAATATTTGAGGTTTGAAAAGGGTGTAAAAATATTTTTGGTATGAAAAGGGTGTAAATAAATTTTCGGTGTGAAAAGGGTGTCAATAAATTTGTGGTGTGAAAAGGGGGTGCAAAAATTGTAGGTGTGAATTGGGTGGCAAAATATTTGAGGTTTGAAAAGGGTGTAAAAATATTTTTGGTATGAAAAGGGTGTAAATAAATTTTCGGTGTGAAAAGGGTGTCAATAAATTTGAGGTGTGAAAAGGGGGTGCAAAAATTGTAGGTGTGAATTGGGTGGCAAAATATTTTCGGTTTGAAAAGGGTGTAGATAAATTTGAGGTGTGAAAAGGGGGTGCAAAACTTGTAGGTGTGAATTGGGTGGAAAAATGTTTTCGGTATGAAAAGGGTGTAAATAAATTTGAGGTGTCAAAAGCGGGTGTAAAAAATTGTAGGTGTGAATTGGGTGGAAAAATATTTTTGGTTTGAAAAGGGTGTAAAAATATTTTTGGTATGAAAAGGGTGTAAATAAATTTTCGGTGTGAAAAGGGTGTCAATAAATTTGAGGTGTGAAAAGGGGGTGCAAAAATTGTAGGTGTGAATTGGGTGGCAAAATATTTTCGGTTTGAAAAGGGTGTAAATAAATTTGAGGTGTGAAAAGGGGGTGCAAAAATTGTAGGTGTGAATTGGGTGGAAAAATATTTTCTGTATGAAAAGGGTGTAAATAAATTTGAGGTGTCAAAAGCGGGTGTAAAAAATTGTAGGTTTGAATTGGGTGGAAAAATATTTTCGGTGTGAAAAGGGTGTAAAAATATTTTCGGTATGAAAAGGGTGTAAATAAATTTTCGGTGTGAATTGGGTGGCAAAATATTTTCGGTTTGAAAAGGGTGTAAATAAATTTGAGGTGTCAAAAGCGGGTGTAAGAAAATTGTAGGTGTGAATTGGGTGGAAAAATATTTTCGGTTTGAAAAGGGTGTAAATAAATTTGAGGTGTCAAAAGCGGGTGTAAAAAATTGTAGGTGTGAATTGGGTGGAAAAATATTTGAGGTGTGAAAAGGGTGTAAAAATATTTTCGGTATGAAAAGGGTGTAAATAAATTTTCGGTGTGAAAAGGGTGTCAATAAATTTGAGGTGTGAAAAGGGTGTCAATAAATTTGAGGTGTGAAAAGGGGGTGTAAAAATTGTAGGTGTGAATTGGGTGGCAAAATATTTTCGGTTTGAAAAGGGTGTAAATAAATTTGAGGTGTGAAAAGGGGGTGCAAAAATTGTAGGTGTGAATTGGGTGGAAAAATATTTTCGATTTGAAAAGGGTGTAAATAAATTTGAGGTGTCAAAAGCGGGTGTAAAAAATTGTAGGTGTGAATTGGGTGGAAAAATATTTGAGGTGTGAAAAGGGTGTAAAAATATTTTCGGTATGAAAAGGGTGTAAATAAATTTTCGGTGTGAAAAGGGTGTCAATAAATTTTCGGTGTGAAAAGGGTGTCAATAAATTTGAGGTGTGAAAAGGGGGTGCAAAAATTGTAGGTGTGAATTGGGTGGCAAAATATTTTCGGTTTGAAAAGGGTGTAAATAAATTTGAGGTGTGAAAAGCGGGTGTAAAAAATTGTAGGTGTGAATTGGGTGGAAAAATATTTTCGATTTGAAAAGGGTGTAAATAAATTTGAAGTGTCAAAAGCGGGTGTAAAAAATTGTAGGTGTGAATTGGGTGGAAAAATATTTGAGGTGTGAAAAGGGTGTAAAAATATTTTTGGTATGAAAAGGGTGTAAATAAATTTTCGGTGTGAAAAGGGTGTCAATAAATTTGAGGTGTGAAAAGGGGGTGCAAAAATTGTAGGTGTGAATTGGGTGGCAAAATATTTTCGGTTTGAAAAGGGTGTAGATAAATTTGAGGTGTGAAAAGGGGGTGCAAAACTTGTAGGTGTGAATTGGGTGGAAAAATGTTTTCGGTATGAAAAGGGTGTAAATAAATTTGAGGTGTCAAAAGCGGGTGTAAAAAATTGTAGGTGTGAATTGGGTGGAAAAATATTTTCGGTTTGAAAAGGGTGTAAAAATATTTTTGGTATGAAAAGGGTGTAAATAAATTTTCGGTGTGAAAAGGGTGTCAATAAATTTGAGGTGTGAAAAGGGGGTGCAAAAATTGTAGGTGTGAATTGGGTGGCAAAATATTTTCGGTTTGAAAAGGGTGTAAATAAATTTGAGGTGTGAAAAGGGGGTGCAAAAATTGTAGGTGTGAATTGGGTGGAAAAATATTTTCTGTATGAAAAAGGGTGTAAATAAATTTGAGGTGTCAAAAGCGGGTGTAAAAAATTGTAGGTTTGAATTGGGTGGAAAAATATTTTCGGTGTGAAAAGGGTGTAAAAATATTTTCGGTATGAAAAGGGTGTAAATAAATTTTCGGTGTGAATTGGGTGGCAAAATATTTTCGGTTTGAAAAGGGTGTAAATAAATTTGAGGTGTCAAAAGCGGGTGTAAGAAAATTGTAGGTGTGAATTGGGTGGAAAAATATTTTCGGTTTGAAAAGGGTGTAAATAAATTTGAGGTGTCAAAAGCGGGTGTAAAAAATTGTAGGTGTGAATTGGGTGGAAAAATATTTGAGGTGTGAAAAGGGTGTAAAAATATTTTCGGTATGAAAAGGGTGTAAATAAATTTTCGGTGTGAAAAGGGTGTCAATAAATTTTCGGTGTGAAAAGGGTGTCAATAAATTTGAGGTGTGAAAAGGGGGTGCAAAAATTGTAGGTGTGAATTGGGTGGCAAAATATTTTCGGTTTGAAAAGGGTGTAAATAAATTTGAGGTGTGAAAAGGGGGTGCAAAAATTGTAGGTGTGAATTGGGTGGAAAAATATTTTCGATTTGAAAAGGGTGTAAATAAATTTGAGGTGTCAAAAGCGGGTGTAAAAAATTGTAGGTGTGAATTGGGTGGAAAAATATTTGAGGTGTGAAAAGGGTGTAAAAATATTTTCGGTATGAAAAGGGTGTAAATAAATTTTCGGTGTGAAAAGGGTGTCAATAAATTTGAGGTGTGAAAAGGGTGTCAATAAATTTGAGGTGTGAAAAGGGGGTGTAAAAATTGTAGGTGTGAATTGGGTGGCAAAATATTTTCGGTTTGAAAAGGGTGTAAATAAATTTGAGGTGTGAAAAGGGGGTGCAAAAATTGTAGGTGTGGATTGGGTGGAAAAATATTTTCGATTTGAAAAGGGTGTAAATAAATTTGAGGTGTCAAAAGCGGGTGTAAAAAATTGTAGGTGTGAATTGGGTGGAAAAATATTTGAGGTGTGAAAAGGGTGTAAAAATATTTTCGGTATGAAAAGGGTGTAAATAAATTTTCGGTGTGAAAAGGGTGTCAATAAATTTTCGGTGTGAAAAGGGTGTCAATAAATTTGAGGTGTGAAAAGGGGGTGCAAAAATTGTAGGTGTGAATTGGGTGGCAAAATATTTTCGGTTTGAAAAGGGTGTAAATAAATTTGAGGTGTGAAAAGCGGGTGTAAAAAATTGTAGGTGTGAATTGGGTGGAAAAATATTTTCGGTTTGAAAAGGGTGTAAATAAATTTGAAGTGTCAAAAGCGGGTGTAAAAAATTGTAGGTGTGAATTGGGTGGAAAAATATTTGAGGTGTGAAAAGGGTGTAAAAATATTTTTGGTATGAAAAGGGTGTAAATAAATTTTCGGTGTGAAAAGGGTGTCAATAAATTTGAGGTGTGAAAAGGGGGTGCAAAAATTGTAGGTGTGAATTGGGTGGCAAAATATTTTCGGTTTGAAAAGGGTGTAGATAAATTTGAGGTGTGAAAAGGGGGTGCAAAACTTGTAGGTGTGAATTGGGTGGAAAAATGTTTTCGGTATGAAAAGGGTGTAAATAAATTTGAGGTGTCAAAAGCGGGTGTAAAAAATTGTAGGTGTGAATTGGGTGGAAAAATATTTTCGGTTTGAAAAGGGTGTAAAAATATTTTTGGTATGAAAAGGGTGTAAATAAATTTTCGGTGTGAAAAGGGTGTCAATAAATTTGAGGTGTGAAAAGGGGGTGCAAAAATTGTAGGTGTGAATTGGGTGGCAAAATATTTTCGGTTTGAAAAGGGTGTAAATAAATTTGAGGTGTGAAAAGGGGGTGCAAAAATTGTAGGTGTGAATTGGGTGGAAAAATATTTTCTGTATGAAAAAGGGTGTAAATAAATTTGAGGTGTCAAAAGCGGGTGTAAAAAATTGTAGGTTTGAATTGGGTGGAAAAATATTTTCGGTGTGAAAAGGGTGTAAAAATATTTTCGGTATGAAAAGGGTGTAAATAAATTTTCGGTGTGAATTGGGTGGCAAAATATTTTCGGTTTGAAAAGGGTGTAAATAAATTTGAGGTGTCAAAAGCGGGTGTAAGAAAATTGTAGGTGTGAATTGGGTGGAAAAATATTTTCGGTTTGAAAAGGGTGTAAATAAATTTGAGGTGTCAAAAGCGGGTGTAAAAAATTGTAGGTGTGAATTGGGTGGAAAAATATTTGAGGTGTGAAAAGGGTGTAAAAATATTTTCGGTATGAAAAGGGTGTAAATAAATTTTCGGTGTGAAAAGGGTGTCAATAAATTTGAGGTGTGAAAAGGGTGTCAATAAATTTGAGGTGTGAAAAGGGTGTCAATAAATTTGAGGTGTGAAAAGGGGGTGTAAAAATTGTAGGTGTGAATTGGGTGGCAAAATATTTTCGGTTTGAAAAGGGTGTAAATAAATTTGAGGTGTGAAAAGGGGGTGCAAAAATTGTAGGTGTGAATTGGGTGGAAAAATATTTTCGATTTGAAAAGGGTGTAAATAAATTTGAGGTGTCAAAAGCGGGTGTAAAAAATTGTAGGTGTGAATTGGGTGGAAAAATATTTGAGGTGTGAAAAGGGTGTAAAAATATTTTTGGTATGAAAAGGGTGTAAATAAATTTTCGGTGTGAAAAGGGTGTCAATAAATTTGAGGTGTGAAAGGGGGTGCAAAAATTGTAGGTGTGAATTGGGTGTCAAAATATTTTCGGTTTGAAAAGGGTGTAGATAAATTTGAGGTGTGAAAAGGGGGTGCAAAAATTGTAGGTGTGAATTGGGTGGAAAAATGTTTTCGGTATGAAAAGGGTGTAAATAAATTTGAGGTGTCAAAAGCGATTGTAAAAAATTGTAGGTGTGAATTGGGTGGAAAAATATTTGAGGTTTGAAAAGGGTGTAAAAATATTTTTGGTATGAAAAGGGTGTAAATAAATTTTCGGTTTGAAAAGGGTGTAAATAAATTTGAAGTGTCAAAAGCGGGTGTAAAAAATTGTAGGTGTGAATTGGGTGGAAAAATATTTGAGGTGTGAAAAGGGTGTAAAAATATTTTCGGTATGAAAAGGGTGTAAATAAATTTTCGGTGTGAAAAGGGTGTCAATAAATTTGAGGTGTGAAAAGGGGGTGCAAAAATTGTAGGTGTGAATTGGGTGGCAAAATATTTTCGGTTTGAAAAGGGTGTAGATAAATTTGAGGTGTGAAAAGGGGGTGCAAAACTTGTAGGTGTGAATTGGGTGGAAAAATGTTTTCGGTATGAAAAGGGTGTAAATAAATTTGAGGTGTCAAAAGCGGGTGTAAAAAATTGTAGGTGTGAATTGGGTGGAAAAATATTTTCGGTTTGAAAAGGGTGTAAAAATATTTTTGGTATGAAAAGGGTGTAAATAAATTTTCGGTGTGAAAAGGGTGTCAATAAATTTGAGGTGTGAAAAGGGGGTGCAAAAATTGTAGGTGTGAATTGGGTGGCAAAATATTTTCGGTTTGAAAAGGGTGTAAATAAATTTGAGGTGTGAAAAGGGGGTGCAAAAATTGTAGGTGTGAATTGGGTGGAAAAATATTTTCTGTATGAAAAAGGGTGTAAATAAATTTGAGGTGTCAAAAGCGGGTGTAAAAAATTGTAGGTTTGAATTGGGTGGAAAAATATTTTCGGTGTGAAAAGGGTGTAAAAATATTTTCGGTATGAAAAGGGTGTAAATAAATTTTCGGTGTGAATTGGGTGGCAAAATATTTTCGGTTTGAAAAGGGTGTAAATAAATTTGAGGTGTCAAAAGCGGGTGTAAGAAAATTGTAGGTGTGAATTGGGTGGAAAAATATTTTCGGTTTGAAAAGGGTGTAAATAAATTTGAGGTGTCAAAAGCGGGTGTAAAAAATTGTAGGTGTGAATTGGGTGGAAAAATATTTGAGGTGTGAAAAGGGTGTAAAAATATTTTCGGTATGAAAAGGGTGTAAATAAATTTTCGGTGTGAAAAGGGTGTCAATAAATTTTCGGTGTGAAAAGGGTGTCAATAAATTTGAGGTGTGAAAAGGGGGTGTAAAAATTGTAGGTGTGAATTGGGTGGCAAAATATTTTCGGTTTGAAAAGGGTGTAAATAAATTTGAGGTGTGAAAAGGGGGTGTAAAAAATTGTAGGTGTGAATTGGGTGGAAAAATATTTTCGGTTTGAAAAGGGTGTAAATAAATTTGAGGTGTCAAAAGCGGGTGTAAAAAATTGTAGGTGTGAATTGGGTGGAAAAATATTTGAGGTGTGAAAAGGGTGTAAAAATATTTTCGGTATGAAAAGGGTGTAAATAAATTTTCGGTGTGAAAAGGGTGTCAATAAATTTTCGGTGTGAAAAGGGTGTCAATAAATTTGAGGTGTGAAAAGGGGGTGCAAAAATTGTAGGTGTGAATTGGGTGGCAAAATATTTTCGGTTTGAAAAGGGTGTAAATAAATTTGAGGTGTGAAAAGCGGGTGTAAAAAATTGTAGGTGTGAATTGGGTGGAAAAATATTTTCGGTTTGAAAAGGGTGTAAATAAATTTGAAGTGTCAAAAGCGGGTGTAAAAAATTGTAGGTGTGAATTGGGTGGAAAAATATTTGAGGTGTGAAAAGGGTGTAAAAATATTTTTGGTATGAAAAGGGTGTAAATAAATTTTCGGTGTGAAAAGGGTGTCAATAAATTTGAGGTGTGAAAAGGGGGTGCAAAAATTGTAGGTGTGAATTGGGTGGCAAAATATTTTCGGTTTGAAAAGGGTGTAGATAAATTTGAGGTGTGAAAAGGGGGTGCAAAACTTGTAGGTGTGAATTGGGTGGAAAAATGTTTTCGGTATGAAAAGGGTGTAAATAAATTTGAGGTGTCAAAAGCGGGTGTAAAAAATTGTAGGTGTGAATTGGGTGGAAAAATATTTTCGGTTTGAAAAGGGTGTAAAAATATTTTTGGTATGAAAAGGGTGTAAATAAATTTTCGGTGTGAAAAGGGTGTCAATAAATTTGAGGTGTGAAAAGGGGGTGCAAAAATTGTAGGTGTGAATTGGGTGGCAAAATATTTTCGGTTTGAAAAGGGTGTAAATAAATTTGAGGTGTGAAAAGGGGGTGCAAAAATTGTAGGTGTGAATTGGGTGGAAAAATATTTTCTGTATGAAAAAGGGTGTAAATAAATTTGAGGTGTCAAAAGCGGGTGTAAAAAATTGTAGGTTTGAATTGGGTGGAAAAATATTTTCGGTGTGAAAAGGGTGTAAAAATATTTTCGGTATGAAAAGGGTGTAAATAAATTTTCGGTGTGAATTGGGTGGCAAAATATTTTCGGTTTGAAAAGGGTGTAAATAAATTTGAGGTGTCAAAAGCGGGTGTAAGAAAATTGTAGGTGTGAATTGGGTGGAAAAATATTTTCGGTTTGAAAAGGGTGTAAATAAATTTGAGGTGTCAAAAGCGGGTGTAAAAAATTGTAGGTGTGAATTGGGTGGAAAAATATTTGAGGTGTGAAAAGCGTGTAAAAATATTTTCGGTATGAAAAGGGTGTAAATAAATTTTCGGTGTGAAAAGGGTGTCAATAAATTTTCGGTGTGAAAAGGGTGTCAATAAATTTGAGGTGTGAAAAGGGGGTGTAAAAATTGTAGGTGTGAATTGGGTGGCAAAATATTTTCGGTTTGAAAAGGGTGTAAATAAATTTGAGGTGTGAAAAGGGGGTGTAAAAAATTGTAGGTGTGAATTGGGTGGAAAAATATTTTCGGTTTGAAAAGGGTGTAAATAAATTTGAGGTGTCAAAAGCGGGTGTAAAAAATTGTAGGTGTGAATTGGGTGGAAAAATATTTGAGGTGTGAAAAGGGTGTAAAAATATTTTCGGTATGAAAAGGGTGTAAATAAATTTTCGGTGTGAAAAGGGTGTCAATAAATTTTCGGTGTGAAAAGGGTGTCAATAAATTTGAGGTGTGAAAAGGGGGTGCAAAAATTGTAGGTGTGAATTGGGTGGCAAAATATTTTCGGTTTGAAAAGGGTGTAAATAAATTTGAGGTGTGAAAAGCGGGTGTAAAAAATTGTAGGTGTGAATTGGGTGGAAAAATATTTTCGGTTTGAAAAGGGTGTAAATAAATTTGAAGTGTCAAAAGCGGGTGTAAAAAATTGTAGGTGTGAATTGGGTGGAAAAATATTTGAGGTGTGAAAAGGGTGTAAAAATATTTTTGGTATGAAAAGGGTGTAAATAAATTTTCGGTGTGAAAAGGGTGTCAATAAATTTGAGGTGTGAAAAGGGGGTGCAAAAATTGTAGGTGTGAATTGGGTGGCAAAATATTTTCGGTTTGAAAAGGGTGTAGATAAATTTGAGGTGTGAAAAGGGGGTGCAAAACTTGTAGGTGTGAATTGGGTGGAAAAATGTTTTCGGTATGAAAAGGGTGTAAATAAATTTGAGGTGTCAAAAGCGGGTGTAAAAAATTGTAGGTGTGAATTGGGTGGAAAAATATTTTCGGTTTGAAAAGGGTGTAAAAATATTTTTGGTATGAAAAGGGTGTAAATAAATTTTCGGTGTGAAAAGGGTGTCAAAATAAATTTGAGGTGTGAAAAGGGGGTGCAAAAATTGTAGGTGTGAATTGGGTGGCAAAATATTTTCGGTTTGAAAAGGGTGTAAATAAATTTGAGGTGTGAAAAGGGGGTGCAAAAATTGTAGGTGTGAATTGGGTGGAAAAATATTTTCTGTATGAAAAAGGGTGTAAATAAATTTGAGGTGTCAAAAGCGGGTGTAAAAAATTGTAGGTTTGAATTGGGTGGAAAAATATTTTCGGTGTGAAAAGGGTGTAAAAATATTTTCGGTATGAAAAGGGTGTAAATAAATTTTCGGTGTGAATTGGGTGGCAAAATATTTTCGGTTTGAAAAGGGTGTAAATAAATTTGAGGTGTCAAAAGCGGGTGTAAGAAAATTGTAGGTGTGAATTGGGTGGAAAAATATTTTCGGTTTGAAAAGGGTGTAAATAAATTTGAGGTGTCAAAAGCGGGTGTAAAAAATTGTAGGTGTGAATTGGGTGGAAAAATATTTGAGGTGTGAAAAGGGTGTAAAAATATTTTCGGTATGAAAAGGGTGTAAATAAATTTTCGGTGTGAAAAGGGTGTCAATAAATTTTCGGTGTGGAAAGGGTGTCAATAAATTTGAGGTGTGAAAAGGGGGTGTAAAAATTGTAGGTGTGAATTGGGTGGCAAAATATTTTCGGTTTGAAAAGGGTGTAAATAAATTTGAGGTGTGAAAAGGGGGTGCAAAAATTGTAGGTGTGAATTGGGTGGAAAAATATTTTCGATTTGAAAAGGGTGTAAATAAATTTGAGGTGTCAAAAGCGGGTGTAAAAAATTGTAGGTGTGAATTGGGTGGAAAAATATTTGAGGTGTGAAAAGGGTGTAAAAATATTTTCGGTATGAAAAGGGTGTAAATAAATTTTCGGTGTGAAAAGGGTGTCAATAAATTTTCGGTGTGAAAAGGGTGTCAATAAATTTGAGGTGTGAAAAGGGGGTGCAAAAATTGTAGGTGTGAATTGGGTGGCAAAATATTTTCGGTTTGAAAAGGGTGTAAATAAATTTGAGGTGTGAAAAGCGGGTGTAAAAAATTGTAGGTGTGAATTGGGTGGAAAAATATTTTCGGTTTGAAAAGGGTGTAAATAAATTTGAAGTGTCAAAAGCGGGTGTAAAAAATTGTAGGTGTGAATTGGGTGGAAAAATATTTGAGGTGTGAAAAGGGTGTAAAAATATTTTTGGTATGAAAAGGGTGTAAATAAATTTTCGGTGTGAAAAGGGTGTCAATAAATTTGAGGTGTGAAAAGGGGGTGCAAAAATTGTAGGTGTGAATTGGGTGGCAAAATATTTTCGGTTTGAAAAGGGTGTAGATAAATTTGAGGTGTGAAAAGGGGGTGCAAAACTTGTAGGTGTGAATTGGGTGGAAAAATGTTTTCGGTATGAAAAGGGTGTAAATAAATTTGAGGTGTCAAAAGCGGGTGTAAAAAATTGTAGGTGTGAATTGGGTGGAAAAATATTTTCGGTTTGAAAAGGGTGTAAAAATATTTTTGGTATGAAAAGGGTGTAAATAAATTTTCGGTGTGAAAAGGGTGTCAAAATAAATTTGAGGTGTGAAAAGGGGGTGCAAAAATTGTAGGTGTGAATTGGGTGGCAAAATATTTTCGGTTTGAAAAGGGTGTAAATAAATTTGAGGTGTGAAAAGGGGGTGCAAAAATTGTAGGTGTGAATTGGGTGGAAAAATATTTTCTGTATGAAAAAGGGTGTAAATAAATTTGAGGTGTCAAAAGCGGGTGTAAAAAATTGTAGGTTTGAATTGGGTGGAAAAATATTTTCGGTGTGAAAAGGGTGTAAAAATATTTTCGGTATGAAAAGGGTGTAAATAAATTTTCGGTGTGAATTGGGTGGCAAAATATTTTCGGTTTGAAAAGGGTGTAAATAAATTTGAGGTGTCAAAAGCGGGTGTAAGAAAATTGTAGGTGTGAATTGGGTGGAAAAATATTTTCGGTTTGAAAAGGGTGTAAATAAATTTGAGGTGTCAAAAGCGGGTGTAAAAAATTGTAGGTGTGAATTGGGTGGAAAAATATTTGAGGTGTGAAAAGGGTGTAAAAATATTTTCGGTATGAAAAGGGTGTAAATAAATTTTCGGTGTGAAAAGGGTGTCAATAAATTTTCGGTGTGGAAAGGGTGTCAATAAATTTGAGGTGTGAAAAGGGGGTGTAAAAATTGTAGGTGTGAATTGGGTGGCAAAATATTTTCGGTTTGAAAAGGGTGTAAATAAATTTGAGGTGTGAAAAGGGGGTGCAAAAATTGTAGGTGTGAATTGGGTGGAAAAATATTTTCGATTTGAAAAGGGTGTAAATAAATTTGAGGTGTCAAAAGCGGGTGTAAAAAATTGTAGGTGTGAATTGGGTGGAAAAATATTTGAGGTGTGAAAAGGGTGTAAAAATATTTTCGGTATGAAAAGGGTGTAAATAAATTTTCGGTGTGAAAAGGGTGTCAATAAATTTTCGGTGTGAAAAGGGTGTCAATAAATTTGAGGTGTGAAAAGGGGGTGAAAAAATTGTAGGTGTGAATTGGGTGGCAAAATATTTTCGGTTTGAAAAGGGTGTAAATAAATTTGAGGTGTGAAAAGCGGGTGTAAAAAATTGTAGGTGTGAATTGGGTGGAAAAATATTTTCGGTTTGAAAAGGGTGTAAATAAATTTGAAGTGTCAAAAGCGGGTGTAAAAAATTGTAGGTGTGAATTGGGTGGAAAAATATTTGAGGTGTGAAAAGGGTGTAAAAATATTTTTGGTATGAAAAGGGTGTAAATAAATTTTCGGTGTGAAAAGGGTGTCAATAAATTTGAGGTGTGAAAAGGGGGTGCAAAAATTGTAGGTGTGAATTGGGTGGCAAAATATTTTCGGTTTGAAAAGGGTGTAGATAAATTTGAGGTGTGAAAAGGGGGTGCAAAACTTGTAGGTGTGAATTGGGTGGAAAAATGTTTTCGGTATGAAAAGGGTGTAAATAAATTTGAGGTGTCAAAAGCGGGTGTAAAAAATTGTAGGTGTGAATTGGGTGGAAAAATATTTTCGGTTTGAAAAGGGTGTAAAAATATTTTTGGTATGAAAAGGGTGTAAATAAATTTTCGGTGTGAAAAGGGTGTCAATAAATTTGAGGTGTGAAAAGGGGGTGCAAAAATTGTAGGTGTGAATTGGGTGGCAAAATATTTTCGGTTTGAAAAGGGTGTAAATAAATTTGAGGTGTGAAAAGGGGGTGCAAAAATTGTAGGTGTGAATTGGGTGGAAAAATATTTTCTGTATGAAAAAGGGTGTAAATAAATTTGAGGTGTCAAAAGCGGGTGTAAAAAATTGTAGGTTTGAATTGGGTGGAAAAATATTTTCGGTGTGAAAAGGGTGTAAAAATATTTTCGGTATGAAAAGGGTGTAAATAAATTTTCGGTGTGAATTGGGTGGCAAAATATTTTCGGTTTGAAAAGGGTGTAAATAAATTTGAGGTGTCAAAAGCGGGTGTAAGAAAATTGTAGGTGTGAATTGGGTGGAAAAATATTTTCGGTTTGAAAAGGGTGTAAATAAATTTGAGGTGTCAAAAGCGGGTGTAAAAAATTGTAGGTGTGAATTGGGTGGAAAAATATTTGAGGTGTGAAAAGGGTGTAAAAATATTTTCGGTATGAAAAGGGTGTAAATAAATTTTCGGTGTGAAAAGGGTGTCAATAAATTTTCGGTGTGAAAAGGGTGTCAATAAATTTGAGGTGTGAAAAGGGGGTGTAAAAATTGTAGGTGTGAATTGGGTGGCAAAATATTTTCGGTTTGAAAAGGGTGTAAATAAATTTGAGGTGTGAAAAGGGGGTGCAAAAATTGTAGGTGTGAATTGGGTGGAAAAATATTTTCGATTTGAAAAGGGTGTAAATAAATTTGAGGTGTCAAAAGCGGGTGTAAAAAATTGTAGGTGTGAATTGGGTGGAAAAATATTTGAGGTGTGAAAAGGGTGTAAAAATATTTTCGGTATGAAAAGGGTGTAAATAAATTTTCGGTGTGAAAAGGGTGTCAATAAATTTTCGGTGTGAAAAGGGTGTCAATAAATTTGAGGTGTGAAAAGGGGGTGCAAAAATTGTAGGTGTGAATTGGGTGGCAAAATATTTTCGGTTTGAAAAGGGTGTAAATAAATTTGAGGTGTGAAAAGCGGGTGTAAAAAATTGTAGGTGTGAATTGGGTGGAAAAATATTTTCGGTTTGAAAAGGGTGTAAATAAATTTGAAGTGTCAAAAGCGGGTGTAAAAAATTGTAGGTGTGAATTGGGTGGAAAAATATTTGAGGTGTGAAAAGGGTGTAAAAATATTTTTGGTATGAAAAGGGTGTAAATAAATTTTCGGTGTGAAAAGGGTGTCAATAAATTTGAGGTGTGAAAAGGGGGTGCAAAAATTGTAGGTGTGAATTGGGTGGCAAAATATTTTCGGTTTGAAAAGGGTGTAGATAAATTTGAGGTGTGAAAAGGGGGTGCAAAACTTGTAGGTGTGAATTGGGTGGAAAAATGTTTTCGGTATGAAAAGGGTGTAAATAAATTTGAGGTGTCAAAAGCGGGTGTAAAAAATTGTAGGTGTGAATTGGGTGGAAAAATATTTTCGGTTTGAAAAGGGTGTAAAAATATTTTTGGTATGAAAAGGGTGTAAATAAATTTTCGGTGTGAAAAGGGTGTCAATAAATTTGAGGTGTGAAAAGGGGGTGCAAAAATTGTAGGTGTGAATTGGGTGGCAAAATATTTTCGGTTTGAAAAGGGTGTAAATAAATTTGAGGTGTGAAAAGGGGGTGCAAAAATTGTAGGTGTGAATTGGGTGGAAAAATATTTTCTGTATGAAAAAGGGTGTAAATAAATTTGAGGTGTCAAAAGCGGGTGTAAAAAATTGTAGGTTTGAATTGGGTGGAAAAATATTTTCGGTGTGAAAAGGGTGTAAAAATATTTTCGGTATGAAAAGGGTGTAAATAAATTTTCGGTGTGAATTGGGTGACAAAATATTTTCGGTTTGAAAAGGGTGTAAATAAATTTGAGGTGTCAAAAGCGGGTGTAAGAAAATTGTAGGTGTGAATTGGGTGGAAAAATATTTTCGGTTTGAAAAGGGTGTAAATAAATTTGAGGTGTCAAAAGCGGGTGTAAAAAATTGTAGGTGTGAATTGGGTGGAAAAATATTTGAGGTGTGAAAAGGGTGTAAAAATATTTTCGGTATGAAAAGGGTGTAAATAAATTTTCGGTGTGAAAAGGGTGTCAATAAATTTTCGGTGTGAAAAGGGTGTCAATAAATTTGAGGTGTGAAAAGGGGGTGTAAAAATTGTAGGTGTGAATTGGGTGGCAAAATATTTTCGGTTTGAAAAGGGTGTAAATAAATTTGAGGTGTGAAAAGGGGGTGCAAAAATTGTAGGTGTGAATTGGGTGGAAAAATATTTTCGATTTGAAAAGGGTGTAAATAAATTTGAGGTGTCAAAAGCGGGTGTAAAAAATTGTAGGTGTGAATTGGGTGGAAAAATATTTGAGGTGTGAAAAGGGTGTAAAAATATTTTCGGTATGAAAAGGGTGTAAATAAATTTTCGGTGTGAAAAGGGTGTCAATAAATTTTCGGTGTGAAAAGGGTGTCAATAAATTTGAGGTGTGAAAAGGGGGTGCAAAAATTGTAGGTGTGAATTGGGTGGCAAAATATTTTCGGTTTGAAAAGGGTGTAAATAAATTTGAGGTGTGAAAAGCGGGTGTAAAAAATTGTAGGTGTGAATTGGGTGGAAAAATATTTTCGGTTTGAAAAGGGTGTAAATAAATTTGAAGTGTCAAAAGCGGATGTAAAAAATTGTAGGTGTGAATTGGGTGGAAAAATATTTGAGGTTTGAAAAGGGTGTAAAAATATTTTTGGTATGAAAAGGGTGTAAATAAATTTTCGGTGTGAAAAGGGTGTCAATAAATTTGAGGTGTGAAAAGGGGGTGCAAAAATTGTAGGTGTGAATTGGGTGGCAAAATATTTTCGGTTTGAAAAGGGTGTAGATAAATTTGAGGTGTGAAAAGGGGGTGCAAAACTTGTAGGTGTGAATTGGGTGGAAAAATGTTTTCGGTATGAAAAGGGTGTAAATAAATTTGAGGTGTCAAAAGCGGGTGTAAAAAATTGTAGGTGTGAATTGGGTGGAAAAATATTTTCGGTTTGAAAAGGGTGTAAAAATATTTTTGGTATGAAAAGGGTGTAAATAAATTTTCGGTGTGAAAAGGGTGTCAATAAATTTGAGGTGTGAAAAGGGGGTGCAAAAATTGTAGGTGTGAATTGGGTGGCAAAATATTTTCGGTTTGAAAAGGGTGTAAATAAATTTGAGGTGTGAAAAGGGGGTGCAAAAATTGTAGGTGTGAATTGGGTGGAAAAATATTTTCTGTATTAAAAAGGGTGTAAATAAATTTGAGGTGTCAAAAGCGGGTGTAAAAAATTGTAGGTTTGAATTGGGTGGAAAAATATTTTCGGTGTGAAAAGGGTGTAAAAATATTTTCGGTATGAAAAGGGTGTAAATAAATTTTCGGTGTGAATTGGGTGGCAAAATATTTTCGGTTTGAAAAGGGTGTAAATAAATTTGAGGTGTCAAAAGCGGGTGTAAGAAAATTGTAGGTGTGAATTGGGTGGAAAAATATTTTCGGTTTGAAAAGGGTGTAAATAAATTTGAGGTGTCAAAAGCGGGTGTAAAAAATTGTAGGTGTGAATTGGGTGGAAAAATATTTGAGGTGTGAAAAGGGTGTAAAAATATTTTCGGTATGAAAAGGGTGTAAATAAATTTTCGGTGTGAAAAGGGTGTCAATAAATTTTCGGTGTGAAAAGGGTGTCAATAAATTTGAGGTGTGAAAAGGGGGTGTAAAAATTGTAGGTGTGAATTGGGTGGCAAAATATTTTCGGTTTGAAAAGGGTGTAAATAAATTTGAGGTGTGAAAAGGGGGTGCAAAAATTGTAGGTGTGAATTGGGTGGAAAAATATTTTCGATTTGAAAAGGGTGTAAATAAATTTGAGGTGTCAAAAGCGGGTGTAAAAAATTGTAGGTGTGAATTGGGTGGAAAAATATTTGAGGTGTGAAAAGGGTGTAAAAATATTTTTGGTATGAAAAGGGTGTAAATAAATTTTCGGTGTGAAAAGGGTGTCAATAAATTTGAGGTGTGAAAAGGGGGTGCAAAAATTGTAGGTGTGAATTGGGTGGCAAAATATTTTCGGTTTGAAAAGGGTGTAAATAAATTTGAGGTGTGAAAAGGGGGTGCAAAAATTGTAGGTGTGAATTGGGTGGAAAAATATTTTCTGTATTAAAAAGGGTGTAAATAAATTTGAGGTGTCAAAAGCGGGTGTAAAAAATTGTAGGTTTGAATTGGGTGGAAAAATATTTTCGGTGTGAAAAGGGTGTAAAAATATTTTCGGTATGAAAAGGGTGTAAATAAATTTTCGGTGTGAATTGGGTGGCAAAATATTTTCGGTTTGAAAAGGGTGTAAATAAATTTGAGGTGTCAAAAGCGGGTGTAAGAAAATTGTAGGTGTGAATTGGGTGGAAAAATATTTTCGGTTTGAAAAGGGTGTAAATAAATTTGAGGTGTCAAAAGCGGGTGTAAAAAATTGTAGGTGTGAATTGGGTGGAAAAATATTTGAGGTGTGAAAAGGGTGTAAAAATATTTTCGGTATGAAAAGGGTGTAAATAAATTTTCGGTGTGAAAAGGGTGTCAATAAATTTTCGGTGTGAAAAGGGTGTCAATAAATTTGAGGTGTGAAAAGGGGGTGTAAAAATTGTAGGTGTGAATTGGGTGGCAAAATATTTTCGGTTTGAAAAGGGTGTAAATAAATTTGAGGTGTGAAAAGGGGGTGCAAAAATTGTAGGTGTGAATTGGGTGGAAAAATATTTTCGATTTGAAAAGGGTGTAAATAAATTTGAGGTGTCAAAAGCGGGTGTAAAAAATTGTAGGTGTGAATTGGGTGGAAAAATATTTGAGGTGTGAAAAGGGTGTAAAAATATTTTTGGTATGAAAAGGGTGTAAATAAATTTTCGGTGTGAAAAGGGTGTCAATAAATTTGAGGTGTGAAAAGGGGGTGCAAAAATTGTAGGTGTGAATTGGGTGTCAAAATATTTTCGGTTTGAAAAGGGTGTAGATAAATTTGAGGTGTGAAAAGGGGGTGCAAAAATTGTAGGTGTGAATTGGGTGGAAAAATGTTTTCGGTATGAAAAGGGTGTAAATAAATTTGAGGTGTCAAAAGCGATTGTAAAAAATTGTAGGTGTGAATTGGGTGGAAAAATATTTGAGGTTTGAAAAGGGTGTAAAAATATTTTTGGTATGAAAAGGGTGTAAATAAATTTTCGGTGTGAAAAGGGTGTCAATAAATTTGTGGTGTGAAAAGGGGGTGCAAAAATTGTAGGTGTGAATTGGGTGGCAAAATATTTGAGGTTTGAAAAGGGTGTAAAAATATTTTTGGTATGAAAAGGGTGTAAATAAATTTTCTGTGTGAAAAGGGTGTCAATAAATTTGAGGTGTGAAAAGGGGGTGCAAAAATTGTAGGTGTGAATTGGGTGGCAAAATATTTTCGGTTTGAAAAGGGTGTAGATAAATTTGAGGTGTGAAAAGGGGGTGCAAAACTTGTAGGTGTGAATTGGGTGGAAAAATGTTTTCGGTATGAAAAGGGTGTAAATAAATTTGAGGTGTCAAAAGCGGGTGTAAAAAATTGTAGGTGTGAATTGGGTGGAAAAATATTTTTGGTTTGAAAAGGGTGTAAAAATATTTTTGGTATGAAAAGGGTGTAAATAAATTTTCGGTGTGAAAAGGGTGTCAATAAATTTGAGGTGTGAAAAGGGGGTGCAAAAATTGTAGGTGTGAATTGGGTGGCAAAATATTTTCGGTTTGAAAAGGGTGTAAATAAATTTGAGGTGTGAAAAGGGGGTGCAAAAATTGTAGGTGTGAATTGGGTGGAAAAATATTTTCTGTATGAAAAGGGTGTAAATAAATTTGAGGTGTCAAAAGCGGGTGTAAAAAATTGTAGGTTTGAATTGGGTGGAAAAATATTTTCGGTGTGAAAAGGGTGTAAAAATATTTTCGGTATGAAAAGGGTGTAAATAAATTTTCGGTGTGAATTGGGTGACAAAATATTTTCGGTTTGAAAAGGGTGTAAATAAATTTGAGGTGTCAAAAGCGGGTGTAAGAAAATTGTAGGTGTGAATTGGGTGGAAAAATATTTTCGGTTTGAAAAGGGTGTAAATAAATTTGAGGTGTCAAAAGCGGGTGTAAAAAATTGTAGGTGTGAATTGGGTGGAAAAATATTTTCGGTGTGAAAAGGGTGTAAAAATATTTTCGGTATGAAAAGGGTGTAAATAAATTTTCGGTGTGAAAAGGGTGTCAATAAATTTGAGGTGTGAAAACGGTGTCAATAAATTTGAGGTGTGAAAAGGGGGTGTAAAAATTGTAGGTGTGAATTGGGTGGCAAAATATTTTCGGTTTGAAAAGGGTGTAAATAAATTTGAGGTGTGAAAAGGGGGTGCAAAAATTGTAGGTGTGAATTGGGTGGAAAAATATTTTCGATTTGAAAAGGGTGTAGATAAATTTGAGGTGTGAAAAGGGGGTGCAAAACTTGTAGGTGTGAATTGGGTGGAAAAATGTTTTCGGTATGAAAAGGGTGTAAATAAATTTGAGGTGTGAATTGGGTGGCAAAATATTTTCGGTTTGAAAAGGGTGTAAATAAATTTGAGGTGTCAAAAGCGGGTGTAAGAAAATTGTAGGTGTGAATTGGGTGGAAAAATATTTTCGGTTTGAAAAGGGTGTAAATAAATTTGAGGTGTCAAAAGCGGGTGTAAAAAATTGTAGGTGTGAATTGGGTGGAAAAATATTTTCGGTGTGAAAAGGGTGTAAAAATATTTTCGGTATGAAAAGGGTGTAAATAAATTTTCGGTGTGAAAAGGGTGTCAATAAATTTTCGGTGTGAAAAGGGTGTCAATAAATTTGAGGTGTGAAAAGGGGGTGTAAAAATTGTAGGTGTGAATTGGGTGGCAAAATATTTTCGGTTTGAAAAGGGTGTAAATAAATTTGAGGTGTGAAAAGGGGGTGCAAAAATTGTAGGTGTGAATTGGGTGGAAAAATATTTTCGATTTGAAAAGGGTGTAAATAAATTTGAGGTGTCAAAAGCGGGTGTAAAAAATTGTAGGTGTGAATTGGGTGGAAAAATATTTGAGGTGTGAAAAGGGTGTAAAAATATTTTCGGTATGAAAAGGGTGTAAATAAATTTTCGGTGTGAAAAGGGTGTCAATAAATTTTCGGTGTGAAAAGGGTGTCAATAAATTTGAGGTGTGAAAAGGGGGTGCAAAAATTGTAGGTGTGAATTGGGTGGCAAAATATTTTCGGTTTGAAAAGGGTGTAAATAAATTTGAGGTGTGAAAAGCGGGTGTAAAAAATTGTAGGTGTGAATTGGGTGGAAAAATATTTTCGGTTTGAAAAGGGTGTAAATAAATTTGAAGTGTCAAAAGCGGATGTAAAAAATTGTAGGTGTGAATTGGGTGGAAAAATATTTGAGGTTTGAAAAGGGTGTAAAAATATTTTTGGTATGAAAAGGGTGTAAATAAATTTTCGGTGTGAAAAGGGTGTCAATAAATTTGAGGTGTGAAAAGGGGGTGCAAAAATTGTAGGTGTGAATTGGGTGGCAAAATATTTTCGGTTTGAAAAGGGTGTAGATAAATTTGAGGTGTGAAAAGGGGGTGCAAAACTTGTAGGTGTGAATTGGGTGGAAAAATGTTTTCGGTATGAAAAGGGTGTAAATAAATTTGAGGTGTCAAAAGCGGGTGTAAAAAATTGTAGGTGTGAATTGGGTGGAAAAATATTTTCGGTTTGAAAAGGGTGTAAAAATATTTTTGGTATGAAAAGGGTGTAAATAAATTTTCGGTGTGAAAAGGGTGTCAATAAATTTGAGGTGTGAAAAGGGGGTGCAAAAATTGTAGGTGTGAATTGGGTGGCAAAATATTTTCGGTTTGAAAAGGGTGTAAATAAATTTGAGGTGTGAAAAGGGGGTGCAAAAATTGTAGGTGTGAATTGGGTGGAAAAATATTTTCTGTATTAAAAAGGGTGTAAATAAATTTGAGGTGTCAAAAGCGGGTGTAAAAAATTGTAGGTTTGAATTGGGTGGAAAAATATTTTCGGTGTGAAAAGGGTGTAAAAATATTTTCGGTATGAAAAGGGTGTAAATAAATTTTCGGTGTGAATTGGGTGGCAAAATATTTTCGGTTTGAAAAGGGTGTAAATAAATTTGAGGTGTCAAAAGCGGGTGTAAGAAAATTGTAGGTGTGAATTGGGTGGAAAAATATTTTCGGTTTGAAAAGGGTGTAAATAAATTTGAGGTGTCAAAAGCGGGTGTAAAAAATTGTAGGTGTGAATTGGGTGGAAAAATATTTGAGGTGTGAAAAGGGTGTAAAAATATTTTCGGTATGAAAAGGGTGTAAATAAATTTTCGGTGTGAAAAGGGTGTCAATAAATTTGAGGTGTGAAAAGGGTGTCAATAAATTTGAGGTGTGAAAAGGGGGTATGAAAAGGGTGTAAATAAATTTTCGGTGTGAAAAGGGTGTCAATAAATTTGAGGTGTGAAAAGGGGGTGCAAAAATTGTAGGTGTGAATTGGGTAGCAAAATATTTTCGGTTTGAAAAGGGTGTAAATAAATTTGAGGTGTGAAAAGGGGGTGCAAAAATTGTAGGTGTGAATTGGGTGGAAAAATATTTTCTGTATTAAAAAGGGTGTAAATAAATTTGAGGTGTCAAAAGCGGGTGTAAAAAATTGTAGGTTTGAATTGGGTGGAAAAATATTTTCGGTGTGAAAAGGGTGTAAAAATATTTTCGGTATGAAAAGGGTGTAAATAAATTTTCGGTGTGAATTGGGTGGCAAAATATTTTCGGTTTGAAAAGGGTGTAAATAAATTTGAGGTGTCAAAAGCGGGTGTAAGAAAATTGTAGGTGTGAATTGGGTGGAAAAATATTTTCGGTTTGAAAAGGGTGTAAATAAATTTGAGGTGTCAAAAGCGGGTGTAAAAAATTGTAGGTGTGAATTGGGTGGAAAAATATTTGAGGTGTGAAAAGGGTGTAAAAATATTTTCGGTATGAAAAGGGTGTAAATAAATTTTCGGTGTGAAAAGGGTGTCAATAAATTTTAGGTGTGAAAAGGGTGTCAATAAATTTGAGGTGTGAAAAGGGGGTGTAAAAATTGTAGGTGTGAATTGGGTGGCAAAATATTTTCGGTTTGAAAAGGGTGTAAATAAATTTGAGATGTGAAAAGGGGGTGCAAAAATTGTAGGTGTGAATTGGGTGGAAAAATATTTTCGATTTGAAAAGGGTGTAAATAAATTTGAGGTGTCAAAAGCGGGTGTAAAAAATTGTAGGTGTGAATTGGGTGGAAAAATATTTGAGGTGTGAAAAGGGTGTAAAAATATTTTTGGTATGAAAAGGGTGTAAATAAATTTTCGGTGTGAAAAGGGTGTCAATAAATTTGAGGTGTGAAAAGGGGGTGCAAAAATTGTAGGTGTGAATTGGGTGTCAAAATATTTTCGGTTTGAAAAGGGTGTAGATAAATTTGAGGTGTGAAAAGGGGGTGCAAAAATTGTAGGTGTGAATTGGGTGGAAAAATGTTTTCGGTATGAAAAGGGTGTAAATAAATTTGAGGTGTCAAAAGCGATTGTAAAAAATTGTAGGTGTGAATTGGGTGGAAAAATATTTGAGGTTTGAAAAGGGTGTAAAAATATTTTTGGTATGAAAAGGGTGTAAATAAATTTTCGGTGTGAAAAGGGTGTCAATAAATTTGTGGTGTGAAAAGGGGGTGCAAAAATTGTAGGTGTGAATTGGGTGGCAAAATATTTGAGGTTTGAAAAGGGTGTAAAAATATTTTTGGTATGAAAAGGGTGTAAATAAATTTTCTGTGTGAAAAGGGTGTCAATAAATTTGAGGTGTGAAAAGGGGGTGCAAAAATTGTAGGTGTGAATTGGGTGGCAAAATATTTTCGGTTTGAAAAGGGTGTAGATAAATTTGAGGTGTGAAAAGGGGGTGCAAAACTTGTAGGTGTGAATTGGGTGGAAAAATGTTTTCGGTATGAAAAGGGTGTAAATAAATTTGAGGTGTCAAAAGCGGGTGTAAAAAATTGTAGGTGTGAATTGGGTGGAAAAATATTTTTGGTTTGAAAAGGGTGTAAAAATATTTTTGGTATGAAAAGGGTGTAAATAAATTTTCGGTGTGAAAAGGGTGTCAATAAATTTGAGGTGTGAAAAGGGGGTGCAAAAATTGTAGGTGTGAATTGGGTGGCAAAATATTTTCGGTTTGAAAAGGGTGTAAATAAATTTGAGGTGTGAAAAGGGGGTGCAAAAATTGTAGGTGTGAATTGGGTGGAAAAATATTTTCTGTATGAAAAGGGTGTAAATAAATTTGAGGTGTCAAAAGCGGGTGTAAAAAATTGTAGGTTTGAATTGGGTGGAAAAATATTTTCGGTGTGAAAAGGGTGTAAAAATATTTTCGGTATGAAAAGGGTGTAAATAAATTTTCGGTGTGAATTGGGTGGCAAAATATTTTCGGTTTGAAAAGGGTGTAAATAAATTTGAGGTGTCAAAAGCGGGTGTAAGAAAATTGTAGGTGTGAATTGGGTGGAAAAATATTTTCGGTTTGAAAAGGGTGTAAATAAATTTGAGGTGTCAAAAGCGGGTGTAAAAAATTGTAGGTGTGAATTGGGTGGAAAAATATTTTCGGTGTGAAAAGGGTGTAAAAATATTTTCGGTATGAAAAGGGTGTAAATAAATTTTCGGTGTGAAAAGGGTGTCAATAAATTTGAGGTGTGAAAACGGTGTCAATAAATTTGAGGTGTGAAAAGGGGGTGTAAAAATTGTAGGTGTGAATTGGGTGGCAAAATATTTTCGGTTTGAAAAGGGTGTAAATAAATTTGAGGTGTGAAAAGGGGGTGCAAAAATTGTAGGTGTGAATTGGGTGGAAAAATATTTTCGATTTGAAAAGGGTGTAGATAAATTTGAGGTGTGAAAAGGGGGTGCAAAACTTGTAGGTGTGAATTGGGTGGAAAAATGTTTTCGGTATGAAAAGGGTGTAAATAAATTTGAGGTGTCAAAAGCGGGTGTAAAAAATTGTAGGTGTGAATTGGGTGGCAAAATATTTTCGGTTTGAAAAGGGTGTAAATAAATTTGAGGTGTCAAAAGCGGGTGTAAGAAAATTGTAGGTGTGAATTGGGTGGAAAAATATTTTCGGTTTGAAAAGGGTGTAAATAAATTTGAGGTGTCAAAAGCGGGTGTAAAAAATTGTAGGTGTGAATTGGGTGGAAAAATATTTGAGGTGTGAAAAGGGTGTAAAAATATTTTCGGTATGAAAAGGGTGTAAATAAATTTTCGGTGTGAAAAGGGTGTCAATAAATTTTTCGGTGTGAAAAGGGTGTCAATAAATTTGAGGTGTGAAAAGGGGGTGCAAAAATTGTAGGTGTGAATTGGGTGGCAAAATATTTTCGGTTTGAAAAGGGTGTAAATAAATTTGAGGTGTGAAAAGCGGGTGTAAAAAATTGTAGGTGTGAATTGGGTGGAAAAATATTTTCGGTTTGAAAAGGGTGTAAATAAATTTGAAGTGTCAAAAGCGGGTGTAAAAAATTGTAGGTGTGAATTGGGTGGAAAAATATTTGAGGTGTGAAAAGGGTGTAAAAATATTTTTGGTATGAAAAGGGTGTAAATAAATTTTCGGTGTGAAAAGGGTGTCAATAAATTTGAGGTGTGAAAAGGGGGTGCAAAAATTGTAGGTGTGAATTGGGTGGCAAAATATTTTCGGTTTGAAAAGGGTGTAAATAAATTTGAGGTGTGAAAAGGGGGTGCAAAACTTGTAGGTGTGAATTGGGTGGAAAAATGTTTTCGGTATGAAAAGGGTGTAAATAAATTTGAGGTGTCAAAAGCGGGTGTAAAAAATTGTAGGTGTGAATTGGGTGGAAAAATATTTTCGGTTTGAAAAGGGTGTAAAAATATTTTTGGTATGAAAAGGGTGTAAATAAATTTTCGGTGTGAAAAGGGTGTCAATAAATTTGAGGTGTGAAAAGGGGGTGCAAAAATTGTAGGTGTGAATTGGGTGGCAAAATATTTTCGGTTTGAAAAGGGTGTAAATAAATTTGAGGTGTGAAAAGGGGGTGCAAAAATTGTAGGTGTGAATTGGGTGGAAAAATATTTTCTGTATGAAAATGGGTGTAAATAAATTTGAGGTGTCAAAAGCGGGTGTAAAAAATTGTAGGTTTGAATTGGGTGGAAAAATATTTTCGGTGTGAAAAGGGTGTAAAAATATTTTCGGTATGAAAAGGGTGTAAATAAATTTTCGGTGTGAATTGGGTGGCAAAATATTTTCGGTTTGAAAAGGGTGTAAATAAATTTGAGGTGTCAAAAGCGGGTGTAAGAAAATTGTAGGTGTGAATTGGGTGGAAAAATATTTTCGGTTTGAAAAGGGTGTAAATAAATTTGAGGTGTCAAAAGCGGGTGTAAAAAATTGTAGGTGTGAATTGGGTGGAAAAATATTTGAGGTGTGAAAAGGGTGTAAAAATATTTTCGGTATGAAAAGGGTGTAAATAAATTTTCGGTGTGAAAAGGGTGTCAATAAATTTTCGGTGTGAAAAGGGTGTCAATAAATTTGAGGTGTGAAAAGGGGGTGTAAAAATTGTAGGTGTGAATTGGGTGGCAAAATATTTTCGGTTTGAAAAGGGTGTAAATAAATTTGAGGTGTGAAAAGGGGGTGCAAAAATTGTAGGTGTGAATTGGGTGGAAAAATATTTTCGATTTGAAAAGGGTGTAAATAAATTTGAGGTGTCAAAAGCGGGTGTAAAAAATTGTAGGTGTGAATTGGGTGGAAAAATATTTGAGGTGTGAAAAGGGTGTAAAAATATTTTCGGTATGAAAAGGGTGTAAATAAATTTTCGGTGTGAAAAGGGTGTCAATAAATTTTCGGTGTGAAAAGGGTGTCAATAAATTTGAGGTCTGAAAAGGGGGTGCAAAAATTGTAGGTGTGAATTGGGTGGCAAAATATTTTCGGTTTGAAAAGGGTGTAAATAAATTTGAGGTGTGAAAAGCGGGTGTAAAAAATTGTAGGTGTGAATTGGGTGGAAAAATATTTTCGGTTTGAAAAGGGTGTAAATAAATTTGAAGTGTCAAAAGCGGGTGTAAAAAATTGTAGGTGTGAATTGGGTGGAAAAATATTTGAGGTGTGAAAAGGGTGTAAAAATATTTTTGGTATGAAAAGGGTGTAAATAAATTTTCGGTGTGAAAAGGGTGTCAATAAATTTGAGGTGTGAAAAGGGGGTGCAAAAATTGTAGGTGTGAATTGGGTGGCAAAATATTTTCGGTTTGAAAAGGGTGTAGATAAATTTGAGGTGTGAAAAGGGGGTGCAAAACTTGTAGGTGTGAATTGGGTGGAAAAATGTTTTCGGTATGAAAAGGGTGTAAATAAATTTGAGGTGTCAAAAGCGGGTGTAAAAAATTGTAGGTGTGAATTGGGTGGAAAAATATTTTCGGTTTGAAAAGGGTGTAAAAATATTTTTGGTATGAAAAGGGTGTAAATAAATTTTCGGTGTGAAAAGGGTGTCAATAAATTTGAGGTGTGAAAAGGGGGTGCAAAAATTGTAGGTGTGAATTGGGTGGCAAAATATTTTCGGTTTGAAAAGGGTGTAAATAAATTTGAGGTGTGAAAAGGGGGTGCAAAAATTGTAGGTGTGAATTGGGTGGAAAAATATTTTCTGTATGAAAAAGGGTGTAAATAAATTTGAGGTGTCAAAAGCGGGTGTAAAAAATTGTAGGTTTGAATTGGGTGGAAAAATATTTTCGGTGTGAAAAGGGTGTAAAAATATTTTCGGTATGAAAAGGGTGTAAATAAATTTTCGGTGTGAATTGGGTGGCAAAATATTTTCGGTTTGAAAAGGGTGTAAATAAATTTGAGGTGTCAAAAGCGGGTGTAAGAAAATTGTAGGTGTGAATTGGGTGGAAAAATATTTTCGGTTTGAAAAGGGTGTAAATAAATTTGAGGTGTCAAAAGCGGGTGTAAAAAATTGTAGGTGTGAATTGGGTGGAAAAATATTTGAGGTGTGAAAAGGGTGTAAAAATATTTTCGGTATGAAAAGGGTGTAAATAAATTTTCGGTGTGAAAAGGGTGTCAATAAATTTTCGGTGTGAAAAGGGTGTCAATAAATTTGAGGTGTGAAAAGGGGGTGTAAAAATTGTAGGTGTGAATTGGGTGGCAAAATATTTTCGGTTTGAAAAGGGAGTAAATAAATTTGAGGTATGAAAAGGGGGTGCAAAAATTGTAGGTGTGAATTGGGTGGAAAAATATTTTCGATTTGAAAAGGGTGTAAATAAATTTGAGGTGTCAAAAGCGGGTGTAAAAAATTGTAGGTGTGAATTGGGTGGAAAAATATTTGAGGTGTGAAAAGGGTGTAAAAATATTTTCGGTATGAAAAGGGTGTAAATAAATTTTCGGTGTGAAAAGGGTGTCAATAAATTTTCGGTGTGAAAAGGGTGTCAATAAATTTGAGGTGTGAAAAGCGGGTGTAAAAAATTGTAGGTGTGAATTGGGTGGCAAAATATTTTCGGTTTGAAAAGGGTGTAAATAAATTTGAGGTGTGAAAAGCGGGTGTAAAAAATTGTAGGTGTGAATTGGGTGGAAAAATATTTTCGGTTTGAAAAGGGTGTAAATAAATTTGAAGTGTCAAAAGCGGGTGTAAAAAATTGTAGGTGTGAATTGGG
Organism: Vigna unguiculata; assembly: GCF_037176805.1. Classification (NCBI taxonomy): domain Eukaryota; kingdom Viridiplantae; phylum Streptophyta; class Magnoliopsida; order Fabales; family Fabaceae; genus Vigna; species Vigna unguiculata. Next base: position 251,750 of record NW_028196700.1, on the reverse strand, counting down.
TGGAAAAATATTTGAGGTTTGAAAAGGGTGTAAAAATATTTTTGGTATGAAAAGGGTGTAAATAAATTTTCGGTGTGAAAAGGGTGTCAATAAATTTGAGGTGTGAAAAGGGGGTGCAAAAATTGTAGGTGTGAATTGGGTGGCAAAATATTTTCGGTTTGAAAAGGGTGTAGATAAATTTGAGGTGTGAAAAGGGGGTGCAAAACTTGTAGGTGTGAATTGGGTGGAAAAATGTTTTCGGTATGAAAAGGGTGTAAATAAATTTGAGGTGTCAAAAGCGGGTGTAAAAAATTGTAGGTGTGAATTGGGTGGAAAAATATTTTCGGTTTGAAAAGGGTGTAAAAATATTTTTGGTATGAAAAGGGTGTAAATAAATTTTCGGTGTGAAAAGGGTGTCAATAAATTTGAGGTGTGAAAAGGGGGTGCAAAAATTGTAGGTGTGAATTGGGTGGCAAAATATTTTCGGTTTGAAAAGGGTGTAAATAAATTTGAGGTGTGAAAAGGGGGTGCAAAAATTGTAGGTGTGAATTGGGTGGAAAAATATTTTCTGTATGAAAAAGGGTGTAAATAAATTTGAGGTGTCAAAAGCGGGTGTAAAAAATTGTAGGTTTGAATTGGGTGGAAAAATATTTTCGGTGTGAAAAGGGTGTAAAAATATTTTCGGTATGAAAAGGGTGTAAATAAATTTTCGGTGTGAATTGGGTGGCAAAATATTTTCGGTTTGAAAAGGGTGTAAATAAATTTGAGGTGTCAAAAGCGGGTGTAAGAAAATTGTAGGTGTGAATTGGGTGGAAAAATATTTTCGGTTTGAAAAGGGTGTAAATAAATTTGAGGTGTCAAAAGCGGGTGTAAAAAATTGTAGGTGTGAATTGGGTGGAAAAATATTTGAGGTGTGAAAAGGGTGTAAAAATATTTTCGGTATGAAAAGGGTGTAAATAAATTTTCGGTGTGAAAAGGGTGTCAATAAATTTTCGGTGTGAAAAGGGTGTCAATAAATTTGAGGTGTGAAAAGGGGGTGTAAAAATTGTAGGTGTGAATTGGGTGGCAAAATATTTTCGGTTTGAAAAGGGTGTAAATAAATTTGAGGTGTGAAAAGGGGGTGCAAAAATTGTAGGTGTGAATTGGGTGGAAAAATATTTTCGATTTGAAAAGGGTGTAAATAAATTTGAGGTGTCAAAAGCGGGTGTAAAAAATTGTAGGTGTGAATTGGGTGGAAAAATATTTGAGGTGTGAAAAGGGTGTAAAAATATTTTCGGTATGAAAAGGGTGTAAATAAATTTTCGGTGTGAAAAGGGTGTCAATAAATTTTCGGTGTGAAAAGGGTGTCAATAAATTTGAGGTCTGAAAAGGGGGTGCAAAAATTGTAGGTGTGAATTGGGTGGCAAAATATTTTCGGTTTGAAAAGGGTGTAAATAAATTTGAGGTGTGAAAAGCGGGTGTAAAAAATTGTAGGTGTGAATTGGGTGGAAAAATATTTTCGGTTTGAAAAGGGTGTAAATAAATTTGAAGTGTCAAAAGCGGGTGTAAAAAATTGTAGGTGTGAATTGGGTGGAAAAATATTTGAGGTGTGAAAAGGGTGTAAAAATATTTTTGGTATGAAAAGGGTGTAAATAAATTTTCGGTGTGAAAAGGGTGTCAATAAATTTGAGGTGTGAAAAGGGGGTGCAAAAATTGTAGGTGTGAATTGGGTGGCAAAATATTTTCGGTTTGAAAAGGGTGTAGATAAATTTGAGGTGTGAAAAGGGGGTGCAAAACTTGTAGGTGTGAATTGGGTGGAAAAATGTTTTCGGTATGAAAAGGGTGTAAATAAATTTGAGGTGTCAAAAGCGGGTGTAAAAAATTGTAGGTGTGAATTGGGTGGAAAAATATTTTCGGTTTGAAAAGGGTGTAAAAATATTTTTGGTATGAAAAGGGTGTAAATAAATTTTCGGTGTGAAAAGGGTGTCAATAAATTTGAGGTGTGAAAAGGGGGTGCAAAAATTGTAGGTGTGAATTGGGTGGCAAAATATTTTCGGTTTGAAAAGGGTGTAAATAAATTTGAGGCGTGAAAAGGGGGTGCAAAAATTGTAGGTGTGAATTGGGTGGAAAAATATTTTCTGTATGAAAAAGGGTGTAAATAAATTTGAGGTGTCAAAAGCGGGTGTAAAAAATTGTAGGTTTGAATTGGGTGGAAAAATATTTTCGGTGTGAAAAGGGTGTAAAAATATTTTCGGTATGAAAAGGGTGTAAATAAATTTTCGGTGTGAATTGGGTGGCAAAATATTTTCGGTTTGAAAAGGGTGTAAATAAATTTGAGGTGTCAAAAGCGGGTGTAAGAAAATTGTAGGTGTGAATTGGGTGGAAAAATATTTTCGGTTTGAAAAGGGTGTAAATAAATTTGAGGTGTCAAAAGCGGGTGTAAAAAATTGTAGGTGTGAATTGGGTGGAAAAATATTTGAGGTGTGAAAAGGGTGTAAAAATATTTTCGGTATGAAAAGGGTGTAAATAAATTTTCGGTGTGAAAAGGGTGTCAATAAATTTTCGGTGTGAAAAGGGTGTCAATAAATTTGAGGTGTGAAAAGGGGGTGTAAAAATTGTAGGTGTGAATTGGGTGGCAAAATATTTTCGGTTTGAAAAGGGTGTAAATAAATTTGAGGTGTGAAAAGGGGGTGCAAAAATTGTAGGTGTGAATTGGGTGGCAAAATATTTTCGGTTTGAAAAGGGTGTAAATAAATTTGAGGTGTCAAAAGCGGGTGTAAAAAATTGTAGGTGTGAATTGGGTGGAAAAATATTTGAGGTGTGAAAAGGGTGTAAAAATATTTTCGGTATGAAAAGGGTGTAAATAAATTTTCGGTGTGAAAAGGGTGTCAATAAATTTTCGGTGTGAAAAGGGTGTCAATAAATTTGAGGTGTGAAAAGGGGGTGCAAAAATTGTAGGTGTGAATTGGGTGGCAAAATATTTTCGGTTTGAAAAGGGTGTAAATAAATTTGAGGTGTGAAAAGCGGGTGTAAAAAATTGTAGGTGTGAATTGGGTGGAAAAATATTTTCGGTTTGAAAAGGGTGTAAATAAATTTGAAGTGTCAAAAGCGGGTGTAAAAAATTGTAGGTGTGAATTGGGTGGAAAAATATTTGAGGTGTGAAAAGGGTGTAAAAATATTTTTGGTATGAAAAGGGTGTAAATAAATTTTCGGTGTGAAAAGGGTGTCAATAAATTTGAGGTGTGAAAAGGGGGTGCAAAAATTGTAGGTGTGAATTGGGTGGCAAAATATTTTCGGTTTGAAAAGGGTGTAGATAAATTTGAGGTGTGAAAAGGGGGTGCAAAACTTGTAGGTGTGAATTGGGTGGAAAAATGTTTTCGGTATGAAAAGGGTGTAAATAAATTTGAGGTGTCAAAAGCGGGTGTAAAAAATTGTAGGTGTGAATTGGGTGGAAAAATATTTTCGGTTTGAAAAGGGTGTAAAAATATTTTTGGTATGAAAAGGGTGTAAATAAATTTTCGGTGTGAAAAGGGTGTCAATAAATTTGAGGTGTGAAAAGGGGGTGCAAAAATTGTAGGTGTGAATTGGGTGGCAAAATATTTTCGGTTTGAAAAGGGTGTAAATAAATTTGAGGTGTGAAAAGGGGGTGCAAAAATTGTAGGTGTGAATTGGGTGGAAAAATATTTTCTGTATGAAAAAGGGTGTAAATAAATTTGAGGTGTCAAAAGCGGGTGTAAAAAATTGTAGGTTTGAATTGGGTGGAAAAATATTTTCGGTGTGAAAAGGGTGTAAAAATATTTTCGGTATGAAAAGGGTGTAAATAAATTTTCGGTGTGAATTGGGTGGCAAAATATTTTCGGTTTGAAAAGGGTGTAAATAAATTTGAGGTGTCAAAAGCGGCTGTAAGAAAATTGTAGGTGTGAATTGGGTGGAAAAATATTTTCGGTTTGAAAAGGGTGTAAATAAATTTGAGGTGTCAAAAGCGGGTGTAAAAAATTGTAGGTGTGAATTGGGTGGAAAAATATTTGAGGTGTGAAAAGGGTGTAAAAATATTTTCGGTATGAAAAGGGTGTAAATAAATTTTCGGTGTGAAAAGGGTGTCAATAAATTTTCGGTGTGAAAAGGGTGTCAATAAATTTGAGGTGTGAAAAGGGTGTAAATAAATTTGAGGTGTGAAAAGGGGGTGCAAAAATTGTAGGTGTGAATTGGGTGGAAAAATATTTTCGATTTGAAAAGGGTGTAAATAAATTTGAGGTGTCAAAAGCGGGTGTAAAAAATTGTAGGTGTGAATTGGGTGGAAAAATATTTGAGGTGTGAAAAGGGTGTAAAAATATTTTCGGTATGAAAAGGGTGTAAATAAATTTTCGGTGTGAAAAGGGTGTCAATAAATTTTCGGTGTGAAAAGGGTGTCAATAAATTTGAGGTGTGAAAAGGGGGTGCAAAAATTGTAGGTGTGAATTGGGTGGCAAAATATTTTCGGTTTGAAAAGGGTGTAAATAAATTTGAGGTGTGAAAAGCGGGTGTAAAAAATTGTAGGTGTGAATTGGGTGGAAAAATATTTTCGGTTTGAAAAGGGTGTAAATAAATTTGAAGTGTCAAAAGCGGGTGTAAAAAATTGTAGGTGTGAATTGGGTGGAAAAATATTTGAGGTGTGAAAAGGGTGTAAAAATATTTTTGGTATGAAAAGGGTGTAAATAAATTTTCGGTGTGAAAAGGGTGTCAATAAATTTGAGGTGTGAAAAGGGGGTGCAAAAATTGTAGGTGTGAATTGGGTGGCAAAATATTTTCGGTTTGAAAAGGGTGTAGATAAATTTGAGGTGTGAAAAGGGGGTGCAAAACTTGTAGGTGTGAATTGGGTGGAAAAATGTTTTCGGTATGAAAAGGGTGTAAATAAATTTGAGGTGTCAAAAGCGGGTGTAAAAAATTGTAGGTGTGAATTGGGTGGAAAAATATTTTCGGTTTGAAAAGGGTGTAAAAATATTTTTGGTATGAAAAGGGTGTAAATAAATTTTCGGTGTGAAAAGGGTGTCAATAAATTTGAGGTGTGAAAAGGGGGTGCAAAAATTGTAGGTGTGAATTGGGTGGCAAAATATTTTCGGTTTGAAAAGGGTGTAAATAAATTTGAGGTGTGAAAAGGGGGTGCAAAAATTCTAGGTGTGAATTGGGTGGAAAAATATTTTCTGTATGAAAAAGGGTGTAAATAAATTTGAGGTGTCAAAAGCGGGTGTAAAAAATTGTAGGTGTGAATTGGGTGGAAAAATATTTTCGGTTTGAAAAGGGTGTAAAAATATTTTTGGTATGAAAAGGGTGTAAATAAATTTTCGGTGTGAAAAGGGTGTCAATAAATTTGAGGTGTGAAAAGGGGGTGCAAAAATTGTAGGTGTGAATTGGGTGGCAAAATATTTTCGGTTTGAAAAGGGTGTAAATAAATTTGAGGTGTGAAAAGGGGGTGCAAAAATTGTAGGTGTGAATTGGGTGGAAAAATATTTTCTGTATGAAAAAGGGTGTAAATAAATTTGAGGTGTCAAAAGCGGGTGTAAAAAATTGTAGGTTTGAATTGGGTGGAAAAATATTTTCGGTGTGAAAAGGGTGTAAAAATATTTTCGGTATGAAAAGGGTGTAAATAAATTTTCGGTGTGAATTGGGTGGCAAAATATTTTCGGTTTGAAAAGGGTGTAAATAAATTTGAGGTGTCAAAAGCGGGTGTAAGAAAATTGTAGGTGTGAATTGGGTGGAAAAATATTTTCGGTTTGAAAAGGGTGTAAATAAATTTGAGGTGTCAAAAGCGGGTGTAAAAAATTGTAGGTGTGAAATGGGTGGAAAAATATTTGAGGTGTGAAAAGGGTGTAAAAATATTTTCGGTATGAAAAGGGTGTAAATAAATTTTCGGTGTGAAAAGGGTGTCAATAAATTTTCGGTGTGAAAAGGGTGTCAATAAATTTGAGGTGTGAAAAGGGGGTGTAAAAATTGTAGGTGTGAATTGGGTGGCAAAATATTTTCTGTTTGAAAAGGGTGTAAATAAATTTGAGGTGTGAAAAGGGGGTGCAAAAATTGTAGGTGTGAATTGGGTGGAAAAATATTTTCGATTTGAAAAGGGTGTAAATAAATTTGAGGTGTCAAAAGCGGGTGTAAAAAATTGTAGGTGTGAATTGGGTGGAAAAATATTTGAGGTGTGAAAAGGGTGTAAAAATATTTTCGGTATGAAAAGGGTGTAAATAAATTTTCGGTGTGAAAAGGGTGTCAATAAATTTTCGGTGTGAAAAGGGTGTCAATAAATTTGAGGTGTGAAAAGGGGGTGCAAAAATTGTAGGTGTGAATTGGGTGGCAAAATATTTTCGGTTTGAAAAGGGTGTAAATAAATTTGAGGTGTGAAAAGCGGGTGTAAAAAATTGTAGGTGTGAATTGGGTGGAAAAATATTTTCGGTTTGAAAAGGGTGTAAATAAATTTGAAGTGTCAAAAGCGGGTGTAAAAAATTGTAGGTGTGAATTGGGTGGAAAAATATTTGAGGTGTGAAAAGGGTGTAAAAATATTTTTGGTATGAAAAGGGTGTAAATAAATTTTCGGTGTGAAAAGGGTGTCAATAAATTTGAGGTGTGAAAAGGGGGTGCAAAAATTGTAGGTGTGAATTGGGTGGCAAAATATTTTCGGTTTGAAAAGGGTGTAGATAAATTTGAGGTGTGAAAAGGGGGTGCAAAACTTGTAGGTGTGAATTGGGTGGAAAAATGTTTTCGGTATGAAAAGGGTGTAAATAAATTTGAGGTGTCAAAAGCGGGTGTAAAAAATTGTAGGTGTGAATTGGGTGGAAAAATATTTTCGGTTTGAAAAGGGTGTAAAAATATTTTTGGTATGAAAAAGGTGTAAATAAATTTTCGGTGTGAAAAGGGTGTCAATAAATTTGAGGTGTGAAAAGGGGGTGCAAAAATTGTAGGTGTGAATTGGGTGGCAAAATATTTTCGGTTTGAAAAGGGTGTAAATAAATTTGAGGTGTGAAAAGGGGGTGCAAAAATTGTAGGTGTGAATTGGGTGGAAAAATATTTTCTGTATGAAAAAGGGTGTAAATAAATTTGAGGTGTCAAAAGCGGGTGTAAAAAATTGTAGGTTTGAATTGGGTGGAAAAATATTTTCGGTGTGAAAAGGGTGTAAAAATATTTTCGGTATGAAAAGGGTGTAAATAAATTTTCGGTGTGAATTGGGTGGCAAAATATTTTCGGTTTGAAAAGGGTGTAAATAAATTTGAGGTGTCAAAAGCGGGTGTAAGAAAATTGTAGGTGTGAATTGGGTGGAAAAATATTTTCGGTTTGAAAAGGGTGTAAATAAATTTGAGGTGTCAAAAGCGGGTGTAAAAAATTGTAGGTGTGAATTGGGTGGAAAAATATTTGAGGTGTGAAAAGGGTGTAAAAATATTTTCGGTATGAAAAGGGTGTAAATAAATTTTCGGTGTGAAAAGGGTGTCAATAAATTTTCGGTGTGAAAAGGGTGTCAATAAATTTGAGGTGTGAAAAGGGGGTGTAAAAATTGTAGGTGTGAATTGGGTGGCAAAATATTTTCGGTTTGAAAAGGGTGTAAATAAATTTGAGGTGTGAAAAGGGGGTGCAAAAATTGTAGGTGTGAATTGGGTGGAAAAATATTTTCGATTTGAAAAGGGTGTAAATAAATTTGAGGTGTCAAAAGCGGGTGTAAAAAATTGTAGGTGTGAATTGGGTGGAAAAATATTTGAGGTGTGAAAAGGGTGTAAAAATATTTTCGGTATGAAAAGGGTGTAAATAAATTTTCGGTGTGAAAAGGGTGTCAATAAATTTTCGGTGTGAAAAGGGTGTCAATAAATTTGAGGTCTGAAAAGGGGGTGCAAAAATTGTAGGTGTGAATTGGGTGGCAAAATATTTTCGGTTTGAAAAGGGTGTAAATAAATTTGAGGTGTGAAAAGCGGGTGTAAAAAATTGTAGGTGTGAATTGGGTGGAAAAATATTTTCGGTTTGAAAAGGGTGTAAATAAATTTGAAGTGTCAAAAGCGGGTGTAAAAAATTGTAGGTGTGAATTGGGTGGAAAAATATTTGAGGTGTGAAAAGGGTGTAAAAATATTTTTGGTATGAAAAGGGTGTAAATAAATTTTCGGTGTGAAAAGGGTGTCAATAAATTTGAGGTGTGAAAAGGGGGTGCAAAAATTGTAGGTGTGAATTGGGTGGCAAAATATTTTCGGTTTGAAAAGGGTGTAGATAAATTTGAGGTGTGAAAAGGGGGTGCAAAACTTGTAGGTGTGAATTGGGTGGAAAAATGTTTTCGGTATGAAAAGGGTGTAAATAAATTTGAGGTGTCAAAAGCGGGTGTAAAAAATTGTAGGTGTGAATTGGGTGGAAAAATATTTTCGGTTTGAAAAGGGTGTAAAAATATTTTTGGTATGAAAAGGGTGTAAATAAATTTTCGGTGTGAAAAGGGTGTCAATAAATTTGAGGTGTGAAAAGGGGGTGCAAAAATTGTAGGTGTGAATTGGGTGGCAAAATATTTTCGGTTTGAAAAGGGTGTAAATAAATTTGAGGTGTGAAAAGGGGGTGCAAAAATTGTAGGTGTGAATTGGGTGGAAAAATATTTTCTGTATGAAAAAGGGTGTAAATAAATTTGAGGTGTCAAAAGCGGGTGTAAAAAATTGTAGGTTTGAATTGGGTGGAAAAATATTTTCGGTGTGAAAAGGGTGTAAAAATATTTTCGGTATGAAAAGGGTGTAAATAAATTTTCGGTGTGAATTGGGTGGCAAAATATTTTCGGTTTGAAAAGGGTGTAAATAAATTTGAGGTGTCAAAAGCGGGTGTAAGAAAATTGTAGGTGTGAATTGGGTGGAAAAATATTTTCGGTTTGAAAAGGGTGTAAATAAATTTGAGGTGTCAAAAGCGGGTGTAAAAAATTGTAGGTGTGAATTGGGTGGAAAAATATTTGAGGTGTGAAAAGGGTGTAAAAATATTTTCGGTATGAAAAGGGTGTAAATAAATTTTCGGTGTGAAAAGGGTGTCAATAAATTTTCGGTGTGAAAAGGGTGTCAATAAATTTGAGGTGTGAAAAGGGGGTGTAAAAATTGTAGGTGTGAATTGGGTGGCAAAATATTTTCTGTTTGAAAAGGGTGTAAATAAATTTGAGGTGTGAAAAGGGGGTGCAAAAATTGTAGGTGTGAATTGGGTGGAAAAATATTTTCGATTTGAAAAGGGTGTAAATAAATTTGAGGTGTCAAAAGCGGGTGTAAAAAATTGTAGGTGTGAATTGGGTGGAAAAATATTTGAGGTGTGAAAAGGGTGTAAAAATATTTTCGGTATGAAAAGGGTGTAAATAAATTTTCGGTGTGAAAAGGGTGTCAATAAATTTTCGGTGTGAAAAGGGTGTCAATAAATTTGAGGTCTGAAAAGGGGGTGCAAAAATTGTAGGTGTGAATTGGGTGGCAAAATATTTTCGGTTTGAAAAGGGTGTAAATAAATTTGAGGTGTGAAAAGCGGGTGTAAAAAATTGTAGGTGTGAATTGGGTGGAAAAATATTTTCGGTTTGAAAAGGGTGTAAATAAATTTGAAGTGTCAAAAGCGGGTGTAAAAAATTGTAGGTGTGAATTGGGTGGAAAAATATTTGAGGTGTGAAAAGGGTGTAAAAATATTTTTGGTATGAAAAGGGTGTAAATAAATTTTCGGTGTGAAAAGGGTGTCAATAAATTTGAGGTGTGAAAAGGGGGTGCAAAAATTGTAGGTGTGAATTGGGTGGCAAAATATTTTCGGTTTGAAAAGGGTGTAGATAAATTTGAGGTGTGAAAAGGGGGTGCAAAACTTGTAGGTGTGAATTGGGTGGAAAAATGTTTTCGGTATGAAAAGGGTGTAAATAAATTTGAGGTGTCAAAAGCGGGTGTAAAAAATTGTAGGTGTGAATTGGGTGGAAAAATATTTTCGGTTTGAAAAGGGTGTAAAAATATTTTTGGTATGAAAAGGGTGTAAATAAATTTTCGGTGTGAAAAGGGTGTCAATAAATTTGAGGTGTGAAAAGGGGGTGCAAAAATTGTAGGTGTGAATTGGGTGGCAAAATATTTTCGGTTTGAAAAGGGTGTAAATAAATTTGAGGTGTGAAAAGGGGGTGCAAAAATTGTAGGTGTGAATTGGGTGGAAAAATATTTTCTGTATGAAAAAGGGTGTAAATAAATTTGAGGTGTCAAAAGCGGGTGTAAAAAATTGTAGGTTTGAATTGGGTGGAAAAATATTTTCGGTGTGAAAAGGGTGTAAAAATATTTTCGGTATGAAAAGGGTGTAAATAAATTTTCGGTGTGAATTGGGTGGCAAAATATTTTCGGTTTGAAAAGGGTGTAAATAAATTTGAGGTGTCAAAAGCGGGTGTAAGAAAATTGTAGGTGTGAATTGGGTGGAAAAATATTTTCGGTTTGAAAAGGGTGTAAATAAATTTGAGGTGTCAAAAGCGGGTGTAAAAAATTGTAGGTGTGAATTGGGTGGAAAAATATTTGAGGTGTGAAAAGGGTGTAAAAATATTTTCGGTATGAAAAGGGTGTAAATAAATTTTCGGTGTGAAAAGGGTGTCAATAAATTTTCGGTGTGAAAAGGGTGTCAATAAATTTGAGGTGTGAAAAGGGGGTGTAAAAATTGTAGGTGTGAATTGGGTGGCAAAATATTTTCTGTTTGAAAAGGGTGTAAATAAATTTGAGGTGTGAAAAGGGGGTGCAAAAATTGTAGGTGTGAATTGGGTGGAAAAATATTTTCGATTTGAAAAGGGTGTAAATAAATTTGAGGTGTCAAAAGCGGGTGTAAAAAATTGTAGGTGTGAATTGGGTGGAAAAATATTTGAGGTGTGAAAAGGGTGTAAAAATATTTTCGGTATGAAAAGGGTGTAAATAAATTTTCGGTGTGAAAAGGGTGTCAATAAATTTTCGGTGTGAAAAGGGTGTCAATAAATTTGAGGTGTGAAAAGGGGGTGCAAAAATTGTAGGTGTGAATTGGGTGGCAAAATATTTTCGGTTTGAAAAGGGTGTAAATAAATTTGAGGTGTGAAAAGCGGGTGTAAAAAATTGTAGGTGTGAATTGGGTGGAAAAATATTTTCGGTTTGAAAAGGGTGTAAATAAATTTGAAGTGTCAAAAGCGGGTGTAAAAAATTGTAGGTGTGAATTGGGTGGAAAAATATTTGAGGTGTGAAAAGGGTGTAAAAATATTTTTGGTATGAAAAGGGTGTAAATAAATTTTCGGTGTGAAAAGGGTGTCAATAAATTTGAGGTGTGAAAAGGGGGTGCAAAAATTGTAGGTGTGAATTGGGTGGCAAAATATTTTCGGTTTGAAAAGGGTGTAGATAAATTTGAGGTGTGAAAAGGGGGTGCAAAACTTGTAGGTGTGAATTGGGTGGAAAAATGTTTTCGGTATGAAAAGGGTGTAAATAAATTTGAGGTGTCAAAAGCGGGTGTAAAAAATTGTAGGTGTGAATTGGGTGGAAAAATATTTTCGGTTTGAAAAGGGTGTAAAAATATTTTTGGTATGAAAAGGGTGTAAATAAATTTTCGGTGTGAAAAGGGTGTCAATAAATTTGAGGTGTGAAAAGGGGGTGCAAAAATTGTAGGTGTGAATTGGGTGGCAAAATATTTTCGGTTTGAAAAGGGTGTAAATAAATTTGAGGTGTGAAAAGGGGGTGCAAAAATTGTAGGTGTGAATTGGGTGGAAAAATATTTTCTGTATGAAAAAGGGTGTAAATAAATTTGAGGTGTCAAAAGCGGGTGTAAAAAATTGTAGGTTTGAATTGGGTGGAAAAATATTTTCGGTGTGAAAAGGGTGTAAAAATATTTTCGGTATGAAAAGGGTGTAAATAAATTTTCGGTGTGAATTGGGTGGCAAAATATTTTCGGTTTGAAAAGGGTGTAAATAAATTTGAGGTGTCAAAAGCGGGTGTAAGAAAATTGTAGGTGTGAATTGGGTGGAAAAATATTTTCGGTTTGAAAAGGGTGTAAATAAATTTGAGGTGTCAAAAGCGGGTGTAAAAAATTGTAGGTGTGAATTGGGTGGAAAAATATTTGAGGTGTGAAAAGGGTGTAAAAATATTTTCGGTATGAAAAGGGTGTAAATAAATTTTCGGTGTGAAAAGGGTGTCAATAAATTTGAGGTGTGAAAAGGGTGTCCATAAATTTGAGGTGTGAAAAGGGGGTGTAAAAATTGTAGGTGTGAATTGGGTGGCAAAATATTTTCGGTTTGAAAAGGGTGTAAATAAATTTGAGGTGTGAAAAGGGGGTGCAAAAATTGTAGGTGTGAATTGGGTGGAAAAATATTTTCGATTTGAAAAGGGTGTAAATAAATTTGAGGTGTCAAAAGCGGGTGTAAAAAATTGTAGGTGTGAATTGGGTGGAAAAATATTTGAGGTGTGAAAAGGGTGTAAAAATATTTTTGGTATGAAAAGGGTGTAAATAAATTTTCGGTGTGAAAAGGGTGTCAATAAATTTGAGGTGTGAAAAGGGGGTGCAAAAATTGTAGGTGTGAATTGGGTGTCAAAATATTTTCGGTTTGAAAAGGGTGTAGATAAATTTGAGGTGTGAAAAGGGGGTGCAAAAATTGTAGGTGTGAATTGGGTGGAAAAATGTTTTCGGTATGAAAAGGGTGTAAATAAATTTGAAGTGTCAAAAGCGGGTGTAAAAAATTGTAGGTGTGAATTGGGTGGAAAAATATTTGAGGTGTGAAAAGGGTGTAAAAATATTTTTGGTATGAAAAGGGTGTAAATAAATTTTCGGTGTGAAAAGGGTGTCAATAAATTTGAGGTGTGAAAAGGGGGTGCAAAAATTGTAGGTGTGAATTGGGTGGCAAAATATTTTCGGTTTGAAAAGGGTGTAGATAAATTTGAGGTGTGAAAAGGGGGTGCAAAACTTGTAGGTGTGAATTGGGTGGAAAAATGTTTTCGGTATGAAAAGGGTGTAAATAAATTTGAGGTGTCAAAAGCGGGTGTAAAAAATTGTAGGTGTGAATTGGGTGGAAAAATATTTTCGGTTTGAAAAGGGTGTAAAAATATTTTTGGTATGAAAAGGGTGTAAATAAATTTTCGGTGTGAAAAGGGTGTCAATAAATTTGAGGTGTGAAAAGGGGGTGCAAAAATTGTAGGTGTGAATTGGGTGGCAAAATATTTTCGGTTTGAAAAGGGTGTAAATAAATTTGAGGTGTGAAAAGGGGGTGCAAAAATTGTAGGTGTGAATTGGGTGGAAAAATATTTTCTGTATGAAAAAGGGTGTAAATAAATTTGAGGTGTCAAAAGCGGGTGTAAAAAATTGTAGGTTTGAATTGGGTGGAAAAATATTTTCGGTGTGAAAAGGGTGTAAAAATATTTTCGGTATGAAAAGGGTGTAAATAAATTTTCGGTGTGAATTGGGTGGAAAAATATTTTCGGTTTGAAAAGGGTGTAAATAAATTTGAGGTGTCAAAAGCGGGTGTAAAAAATTGTAGGTGTGAATTGGGTGGAAAAATATTTGAGGTGTGAAAAGGGTGTAAAAATATTTTCGGTATGAAAAGGGTGTAAATAAATTTTCGGTGTGAAAAGGGTGTCAATAAATTTGAGGTGTGAAAAGGGTGTCAATAAATTTGAGGTGTGAAAAGGGGGTGCAAAAATTGTAGGTGTGAATTGGGTGGCAAAATATTTTCGGTTTGAAAAGGGTGTAAATAAATTTGAGGTGTGAAAAGGGGGTGCAAAAATTGTAGGTGTGAATTGGGTGGAAAAATATTTTCGATTTGAAAAGGGTGTAAATAAATTTGAGGTGTCAAAAGCGGGTGTAAAAAATTGTAGGTGTGAATTGGGTGGAAAAATATTTGAGGTGTGAAAAGGGTGTAAAAATATTTTTGGTATGAAAAGGGTGTAAATAAATTTTCGGTGTGAAAAGGGTGTCAATAAATTTGAGGTGTGAAAAGGGGGTGCAAAAATTGTAGGTGTGAATTGGGTGTCAAAATATTTTCGGTTTGAAAAGGGTGTAGATAAATTTGAGGTGTGAAAAGGGGGTGCAAAAATTGTAGGTGTGAATTGGGTGGAAAAATGTTTTCGGTATGAAAAGGGTGTAAATAAATTTGAGGTGTCAAAAGCGATTGTAAAAAATTGTAGGTGTGAATTGGGTGGAAAAATATTTGAGGTTTGAAAAGGGTGTAAAAATATTTTTGGTATGAAAAGGGTGTAAATAAATTTTCGGTGTGAAAAGGGTGTCAATAAATTTGTGGTGTGAAAAGGGGGTGCAAAAATTGTAGGTGTGAATTGGGTGGCAAAATATTTGAGGTTTGAAAAGGGTGTAAAAATATTTTTGGTATGAAAAGGGTGTAAATAAATTTTCGGTGTGAAAAGGGTGTCAATAAATTTGAGGTGTGAAAAGGGGGTGCAAAAATTGTAGGTGTGAATTGGGTGGCAAAATATTTTCGGTTTGAAAAGGGTGTAGATAAATTTGAGGTGTGAAAAGGGGGTGCAAAACTTGTAGGTGTGAATTGGGTGGAAAAATGTTTTCGGTATGAAAAGGGTGTAAATAAATTTGAGGTGTCAAAAGCGGGTGTAAAAAATTGTAGGTGTGAATTGGGTGGAAAAATATTTTCGGTTTGAAAAGGGTGTAAAAATATTTTTGGTATGAAAAGGGTGTAAATAAATTTTCGGTGTGAAAAGGGTGTCAATAAATTTGAGGTGTGAAAAGGGGGTGCAAAAATTGTAGGTGTGAATTGGGTGGCAAAATATTTTCGGTTTGAAAAGGGTGTAAATAAATTTGAGGTGTGAAAAGGGGGTGCAAAAATTGTAGGTGTGAATTGGGTGGAAAAATATTTTCTGTATGAAAAAGGGTGTAAATAAATTTGAGGTGTCAAAAGCGGGTGTAAAAAATTGTAGGTTTGAATTGGGTGGAAAAATATTTTCGGTGTGAAAAGGGTGTAAAAATATTTTCGGTATGAAAAGGGTGTAAATAAATTTTCGGTGTGAATTGGGTGGCAAAATATTTTCGGTTTGAAAAGGGTGTAAATAAATTTGAGGTGTCAAAAGCGGGTGTAAGAAAATTGTAGGTGTGAATTAGGTGGAAAAATATTTTCGGTTTGAAAAGGGTGTAAATAAATTTGAGGTGTCAAAAGCGGGTGTAAAAAATTGTAGGTGTGAATTGGGTGGAAAAATATTTGAGGTGTGAAAAGGGTGTAAAAATATTTTCGGTATGAAAAGGGTGTAAATAAATTTTCGGTGTGAAAAGGGTGTCAATAAATTTTCGGTGTGAAAAGGGTGTCAATAAATTTGAGGTGTGAAAAGGGGGTGCAAAAATTGTAGGTGTGAATTGGGTGGCAAAATATTTTCGGTTTGAAAAGGGTGTAAATAAATTTGAGGTGTGAAAAGGGGGTGTAAAAATTGTAGGTGTGAATTGGGTGGCAAAATATTTTCGGTTTGAAAAGGGTGTAAATAAATTTGAGGTGTGAAAAGGGGGTGCAAAAATTGTAGGTGTGAATTGGGTGGAAAAATATTTTTGATTTGAAAAGGGTGTAAATAAATTTGAGGTGTCAAAAGCGGGTGTAAAAAATTGTAGGTGTGAATTGGGTGGAAAAATATTTGAGGTGTGAAAAGGGTGTAAAAATATTTTCGGTATGAAAAGGGTGTAAATAAATTTTCGGTGTGAAAAGGGTGTCAATAAATTTTCGGTGTGAAAAGGGTGTCAATAAATTTGAGGTGTGAAAAGGGGGTGCAAAAATTGTAGGTGTGAATTGGGTGGCAAAATATTTTCGGTTTG
Organism: Vigna unguiculata; assembly: GCF_037176805.1. Taxonomy (NCBI): domain Eukaryota; kingdom Viridiplantae; phylum Streptophyta; class Magnoliopsida; order Fabales; family Fabaceae; genus Vigna; species Vigna unguiculata. The sequence continues at coordinate 236,075 of NW_028196700.1, read as the reverse complement.
AAAAGGGTGTAAATAAATTTGAGGTGTGAAAAGCGGGTGTAAAAAATTGTAGGTGTGAATTGGGTGGAAAAATATTTTCGGTTTGAAAAGGGTGTAAATAAATTTGAAGTGTCAAAAGCGGGTGTAAAAAATTGTAGGTGTGAATTGGGTGGAAAAATATTTGAGGTGTGAAAAGGGTGTAAAAATATTTTTGGTATGAAAAGGGTGTAAATAAATTTTCGGTGTGAAAAGGGTGTCAATAAATTTGAGGTGTGAAAAGGGGGTGCAAAAATTGTAGGTGTGAATTGGGTGGCAAAATATTTTCGGTTTGAAAAGGGTGTAGATAAATTTGAGGTGTGAAAAGGGGGTGCAAAACTTGTAGGTGTGAATTGGGTGGAAAAATGTTTTCGGTATGAAAAGGGTGTAAATAAATTTGAGGTGTCAAAAGCGGGTGTAAAAAATTGTAGGTGTGAATTGGGTGGAAAAATATTTTCGGTTTGAAAAGGGTGTAAAAATATTTTTGGTATGAAAAGGGTGTAAATAAATTTTCGGTGTGAAAAGGGTGTCAATAAATTTGAGGTGTGAAAAGGGGGTGCAAAAATTGTAGGTGTGAATTGGGTGGCAAAATATTTTCGGTTTGAAAAGGGTGTAAATAAATTTGAGGTGTGAAAAGGGGGTGCAAAAATTGTAGGTGTGAATTGGGTGGAAAAATATTTTCTGTATGAAAAAGGGTGTAAATAAATTTGAGGTGTCAAAAGCGGGTGTAAAAAATTGTAGGTTTGAATTGGGTGGAAAAATATTTTCGGTGTGAAAAGGGTGTAAAAATATTTTCGGTATGAAAAGGGTGTAAATAAATTTTCGGTGTGAATTGGGTGGCAAAATATTTTCGGTTTGAAAAGGGTGTAAATAAATTTGAGGTGTGAAAAGGGGGTGCAAAAATTGTAGGTGTGAATTGGGTGGAAAAATATTTTCTGTATGAAAAAGGGTGTAAATAAATTTGAGGTGTCAAAAGCGGGTGTAAAAAATTGTAGGTTTGAATTGGGTGGAAAAATATTTTCGGTGTGAAAAGGGTGTAAAAATATTTTCGGTATGAAAAGGGTGTAAATAAATTTTCGGTGTGAATTGGGTGGCAAAATATTTTCGGTTTGAAAAGGGTGTAAATAAATTTGAGGTGTCAAAAGCGGGTGTAAGAAAATTGTAGGTGTGAATTGGGTGGAAAAATATTTTCGGTTTGAAAAGGGTGTAAATAAATTTGAGGTGTCAAAAGCGGGTGTAAAAAATTGTAGGTGTGAATTGGGTGGAAAAATATTTGAGGTGTGAAAAGGGTGTAAAAATATTTTCGGTATGAAAAGGGTGTAAATAAATTTTCGGTGTGAAAAGGGTGTCAATAAATTTTCGGTGTGAAAAGGGTGTCAATAAATTTGAGGTGTGAAAAGGGGGTGTAAAAATTGTAGGTGTGAATTGGGTGGCAAAATATTTTCGGTTTGAAAAGGGTGTAAATAAATTTGAGGTGTGAAAAGGGGGTGCAAAAATTGTAGGTGTGAATTGGGTGGAAAAATATTTTCGATTTGAAAAGGGTGTAAATAAATTTGAGGTGTCAAAAGCGGGTGTAAAAAATTGTAGGTGTGAATTGGGTGGAAAAATATTTGAGGTGTGAAAAGGGTGTAAAAATATTTTCGGTATGAAAAGGGTGTAAATAAATTTTCGGTGTGAAAAGGGTGTCAATAAATTTTCGGTGTGAAAAGGGTGTCAATAAATTTGAGGTGTGAAAAGGGGGTGCAAAAATTGTAGGTGTGAATTGGGTGGCAAAATATTTTCGGTTTGAAAAGGGTGTCAATAAATTTGAGGTGTGAAAAGGGGGTGCAAAAATTGTAGGTGTGAATTGGGTGGAAAAATATTTTCTGTATGAAAAGGGTGTAAATAAATTTGAGGTGTCAAAAGCGGGTGTAAAAAATTGTAGGTTTGAATTGGGTGGAAAAATATTTTCGGTGTGAAAAGGGTGTAAAAATATTTTCGGTATGAAAAGGGTGTAAATAAATTTTCGGTGTGAATTGGGTGGCAAAATATTTTCGGTTTGAAAAGGGTGTAAATAAATTTGAGGTGTCAAAAGCGGGTGTAAGAAAATTGTAGGTGTGAATTGGGTGGAAAAATATTTTCGGTTTGAAAAGGGTGTAAATAAATTTGAGGTGTCAAAAGCGGGTGTAAAAAATTGTAGGTGTGAATTGGGTGGAAAAATATTTTCGGTGTGAAAAGGGTGTAAAAATATTTTCGGTATGAAAAGGGTGTAAATAAATTTTCGGTGTGAAAAGGGTGTCAATAAATTTGAGGTGTGAAAACGGTGTCAATAAATTTGAGGTGTGAAAAGGGGGTGTAAAAATTGTAGGTGTGAATTGGGTGGCAAAATATTTTCGGTTTGAAAAGGGTGTAAATAAATTTGAGGTGTGAAAAGGGGGTGCAAAAATTGTAGGTGTGAATTGGGTGGAAAAATATTTTCGATTTGAAAAGGGTGTAGATAAATTTGAGGTGTGAAAAGGGGGTGCAAAACTTGTAGGTGTGAATTGGGTGGAAAAATGTTTTCGGTATGAAAAGGGTGTAAATAAATTTGAGGTGTCAAAAGCGGGTGTAAAAAATTGTAGGTGTGAATTGGGTGGCAAAATATTTTCGGTTTGAAAAGGGTGTAAATAAATTTGAGGTGTCAAAAGCGGGTGTAAGAAAATTGTAGGTGTGAATTGGGTGGAAAAATATTTTCGGTTTGAAAAGGGTGTAAATAAATTTGAGGTGTCAAAAGCGGGTGTAAAAAATTGTAGGTGTGAATTGGGTGGAAAAATATTTGAGGTGTGAAAAGGGTGTAAAAATATTTTCGGTATGAAAAGGGTGTAAATAAATTTTCGGTGTGAAAAGGGTGTCAATAAATTTGAGGTGTGAAAACGGTGTCAATAAATTTGAGGTGTGAAAAGGGGGTGCAAAAATTGTAGGTGTGAATTGGGTGGCAAAATATTTTCGGTTTGAAAAGGGTGTAAATAAATTTGAGGTGTGAAAAGCGGGTGTAAAAAATTGTAGGTGTGAATTGGGTGGAAAAATATTTTCGGTTTGAAAAGGGTGTAAATAAATTTGAAGTGTCAAAAGCGGGTGTAAAAAATTGTAGGTGTGAATTGGGTGGAAAAATATTTGAGGTGTTAAAAGGGTGTAAAAATATTTTTGGTATGAAAAGGGTGTAAATAAATTTTCGGTGTGAAAAGGGTGTCAATAAATTTGAGGTGTGAAAAGGGGGTGCAAAAATTGTAGGTGTGAATTGGGTGGCAAAATATTTTCGGTTTGAAAAGGGTGTAGATAAATTTGAGGTGTGAAAAGGGGGTGCAAAACTTGTAGGTGTGAATTGGGTGGAAAAATGTTTTCGGTATGAAAAGGGTGTAAATAAATTTGAGGTGTCAAAAGCGGGTGTAAAAAATTGTAGGTGTGAATTGGGTGGAAAAATATTTTCGGTTTGAAAAGGGTGTAAAAATATTTTTGGTATGAAAAGGGTGTAAATAAATTTTCGGTGTGAAAAGGGTGTCAATAAATTTGAGGTGTGAAAAGGGGGTGCAAAAATTGTAGGTGTGAATTGGGTGGCAAAATATTTTCGGTTTGAAAAGGGTGTAAATAAATTTGAGGTGTGAAAAGGGGGTGCAAAAATTGTAGGTGTGAATTGGGTGGAAAAATATTTTCTGTATGAAAAAGGGTGTAAATAAATTTGAGGTGTCAAAAGCGGGTGTAAAAAATTGTAGGTTTGAATTGGGTGGAAAAATATTTTCGGTGTGAAAAGGGTGTAAAAATATTTTCGGTATGAAAAGGGTGTAAATAAATTTTCGGTGTGAATTGGGTGGCAAAATATTTTCGGTTTGAAAAGGGTGTAAATAAATTTGAGGTGTCAAAAGCGGGTGTAAGAAAATTGTAGGTGTGAATTGGGTGGAAAAATATTTTCGGTTTGAAAAGGGTGTAAATAAATTTGAGGTGTCAAAAGCGGGTGTAAAAAATTGTAGGTGTGAATTGGGTGGAAAAATATTTGAGGTGTGAAAAGGGTGTAAAAATATTTTCGGTATGAAAAGGGTGTAAATAAATTTTCGGTGTGAAAAGGGTGTCAATAAATTTGAGGTGTGAAAAGGGTGTCAATAAATTTGAGGTGTGAAAAGGGGGTGTAAAAATTGTAGGTGTGAATTGGGTGGCAAAATATTTTCGGTTTGAAAAGGGTGTAAATAAATTTGAGGTGTGAAAAGGGGGTGCAAAAATTGTAGGTGTGAATTGGGTGGAAAAATATTTTCGATTTGAAAAGGGTGTAAATAAATTTGAGGTGTCAAAAGCGGGTGTAAAAAATTGTAGGTGTGAATTGGGTGGAAAAATATTTGAGGTGTGAAAAGGGTGTAAAAATATTTTCGGTATGAATTTTCGGTTTGAAAAGGGTGTAGATAAATTTGAGGTGTGAAAAGGGGGTGCAAAACTTGTAGGTGTGAATTGGGTGGAAAAATGTTTTCGGTATGAAAAGGGTGTAAATAAATTTGAGGTGTCAAAAGCGGGTGTAAAAAATTGTAGGTGTGAATTGGGTGGAAAAATATTTTCGGTTTGAAAAGGGTGTAAAAATATTTTTGGTATGAAAAGGGTGTAAATAAATTTTCGGTGTGAAAAGGGTGTCAATAAATTTGAGGTGTGAAAAGGGGGTGCAAAAATTGTAGGTGTGAATTGGGTGGCAAAATATTTTCGGTTTGAAAAGGGTGTAAATAAATTTGAGGTGTGAAAAGGGGGTGCAAAAATTGTAGGTGTGAATTGGGTGGAAAAATATTTTCTGTATGAAAAAGGGTGTAAATAAATTTGAGGTGTCAAAAGCGGGTGTAAAAAATTGTAGGTGTGAATTGGGTGGAAAAATATTTTCGGTTTGAAAAGGGTGTAAAAATATTTTTGGTATGAAAAGGGTGTAAATAAATTTTCGGTGTGAAAAGGGTGTCAATAAATTTGAGGTGTGAAAAGGGGGTGCAAAAATTGTAGGTGTGAATTGGGTGGCAAAATATTTTCGGTTTGAAAAGGGTGTAAATAAATTTGAGGTGTGAAAAGGGGGTGCAAAAATTGTAGGTGTGAATTGGGTGGAAAAATATTTTCTGTATGAAAAAGGGTGTAAATAAATTTGAGGTGTCAAAAGCGGGTGTAAAAAATTGTAGGTTTGAATTGGGTGGAAAAATATTTTCGGTGTGAAAAGGGTGTAAAAATATTTTCGGTATGAAAAGGGTGTAAATAAATTTTCGGTGTGAATTGGGTGGCAAAATATTTTCGGTTTGAAAAGGGTGTAAATAAATTTGAGGTGTCAAAAGCGGGTGTAAGAAAATTGTAGGTGTGAATTGGGTGGAAAAATATTTTCGGTTTGAAAAGGGTGTAAATAAATTTGAGGTGTCAAAAGCGGGTGTAAAAAATTGTAGGTGTGAATTGGGTGGAAAAATATTTGAGGTGTGAAAAGGGTGTAAAAATATTTTCGGTATGAAAAGGGTGTAAATAAATTTTCGGTGTGAAAAGGGTGTCAATAAATTTGAGGTGTGAAAACGGTGTCAATAAATTTGAGGTGTGAAAAGGGGGTGCAAAAATTGTAGGTGTGAATTGGGTGGCAAAATATTTTCGGTTTGAAAAGGGTGTAAATAAATTTGAGGTGTCAAAAGCGGGTGTAAAAAATTGTAGGTGTGAATTGGGTGGAAAAATATTTGAGGTGTGAAAAGGGTGTAAAAATATTTTCGGTATGAAAAGGGTGTAAATAAATTTTCGGTGTGAAAAGGGTGTCAATAAATTTGAGGTGTGAAAACGGTGTCAATAAATTTGAGGTGTGAAAAGGGGGTGCAAAAATTGTAGGTGTGAATTGGGTGGCAAAATATTTTCGGTTTGAAAAGGGTGTAAATAAATTTGAGGTGTGAAAAGCGGGTGTAAAAAATTGTAGGTGTGAATTGGGTGGAAAAATATTTTCGGTTTGAAAAGGGTGTAAATAAATTTGAAGTGTCAAAAGCGGGTGTAAAAAATTGTAGGTGTGAATTGGGTGGAAAAATATTTGAGGTGTTAAAAGGGTGTAAAAATATTTTTGGTATGAAAAGGGTGTAAATAAATTTTCGGTGTGAAAAGGGTGTCAATAAATTTGAGGTGTGAAAAGGGGGTGCAAAAATTGTAGGTGTGAATTGGGTGGCAAAATATTTTCGGTTTGAAAAGGGTGTAGATAAATTTGAGGTGTGAAAAGGGGGTGCAAAACTTGTAGGTGTGAATTGGGTGGAAAAATGTTTTCGGTATGAAAAGGGTGTAAATAAATTTGAGGTGTCAAAAGCGGGTGTAAAAAATTGTAGGTGTGAATTGGGTGGAAAAATATTTTCGGTTTGAAAAGGGTGTAAAAATATTTTTGGTATGAAAAGGGTGTAAATAAATTTTCGGTGTGAAAAGGGTGTCAATAAATTTGAGGTGTGAAAAGGGGGTGCAAAAATTGTAGGTGTGAATTGGGTGGCAAAATATTTTCGGTTTGAAAAGGGTGTAAATAAATTTGAGGTGTGAAAAGGGGGTGCAAAAATTGTAGGTGTGAATTGGGTGGAAAAATATTTTCTGTATGAAAAAGGGTGTAAATAAATTTGAGGTGTCAAAAGCGGGTGTAAAAAATTGTAGGTTTGAATTGGGTGGAAAAATATTTTCGGTGTGAAAAGGGTGTAAAAATATTTTCGGTATGAAAAGGGTGTAAATAAATTTTCGGTGTGAATTGGGTGGCAAAATATTTTCGGTTTGAAAAGGGTGTAAATAAATTTGAGGTGTCAAAAGCGGGTGTAAGAAAATTGTAGGTGTGAATTGGGTGGAAAAATATTTTCGGTTTGAAAAGGGTGTAAATAAATTTGAGGTGTCAAAAGCGGGTGTAAAAAATTGTAGGTGTGAATTGGGTGGAAAAATATTTGAGGTGTGAAAAGGGTGTAAAAATATTTTCGGTATGAAAAGGGTGTAAATAAATTTTCGGTGTGAAAAGGGTGTCAATAAATTTGAGGTGTGAAAAGGGTGTCAATAAATTTGAGGTGTGAAAAGGGGGTGTAAAAATTGTAGGTGTGAATTGGGTGGCAAAATATTTTCGGTTTGAAAAGGGTGTAAATAAATTTGAGGTGTGAAAAGGGGGTGCAAAAATTGTAGGTGTGAATTGGGTGGAAAAATATTTTCGATTTGAAAAGGGTGTAAATAAATTTGAGGTGTCAAAAGCGGGTGTAAAAAATTGTAGGTGTGAATTGGGTGGAAAAATATTTGAGGTGTGAAAAGGGTGTAAAAATATTTTCGGTATGAATTTTCGGTTTGAAAAGGGTGTAGATAAATTTGAGGTGTGAAAAGCGGGTGCAAAACTTGTAGGTGTGAATTGGGTGGAAAAATGTTTTCGGTATGAAAAGGGTGTAAATAAATTTGAGGTGTCAAAAGCGGGTGTAAAAAATTGTAGGTGTGAATTGGGTGGAAAAATATTTTCGGTTTGAAAAGGGTGTAAAAATATTTTTGGTATGAAAAGGGTGTAAATAAATTTTCGGTGTGAAAAGGGTGTCAATAAATTTGAGGTGTGAAAAGGGGGTGCAAAAATTGTAGGTGTGAATTGGGTGGCAAAATATTTTCGGTTTGAAAAGGGTGTAAATAAATTTGAGGTGTGAAAAGGGGGTGCAAAAATTGTAGGTGTGAATTGGGTGGAAAAATATTTTCTGTATGAAAAAGGGTGTAAATAAATTTGAGGTGTCAAAAGCGGGTGTAAAAAATTGTAGGTGTGAATTGGGTGGAAAAATATTTTCGGTTTGAAAAGGGTGTAAAAATATTTTTGGTATGAAAAGGGTGTAAATAAATTTTCGGTGTGAAAAGGGTGTCAATAAATTTGAGGTGTGAAAAGGGGGTGCAAAAATTGTAGGTGTGAATTGGGTGGCAAAATATTTTCGGTTTGAAAAGGGTGTAAATAAATTTGAGGTGTGAAAAGGGGGTGCAAAAATTGTAGGTGTGAATTGGGTGGAAAAATATTTTCTGTATGAAAAAGGGTGTAAATAAATTTGAGGTGTCAAAAGCGGGTGTAAAAAATTGTAGGTTTGAATTGGGTGGAAAAATATTTTCGGTGTGAAAAGGGTGTAAAAATATTTTCGGTATGAAAAGGGTGTAAATAAATTTTCGGTGTGAATTGGGTGGCAAAATATTTTCGGTTTGAAAAGGGTGTAAATAAATTTGAGGTGTCAAAAGCGGGTGTAAGAAAATTGTAGGTGTGAATTGGGTGGAAAAATATTTTCGGTTTGAAAAGGGTGTAAATAAATTTGAGGTGTCAAAAGCGGGTGTAAAAAATTGTAGGTGTGAATTGGGTGGAAAAATATTTGAGGTGTGAAAAGGGTGTAAAAATATTTTCGGTATGAAAAGGGTGTAAATAAATTTTCGGTGTGAAAAGGGTGTCAATAAATTTTCGGTGTGAAAAGGGTGTCAATAAATTTGAGGTGTGAAAAGGGGGTGTAAAAATTGTAGGTGTGAATTGGGTGGCAAAATATTTTCGGTTTGAAAAGGGTGTAAATAAATTTGAGGTGTGAAAAGGGGGTGCAAAAATTGTAGGTGTGAATTGGGTGGAAAAATATTTTCGATTTGAAAAGGGTGTAAATAAATTTGAGGTGTCAAAAGCGGGTGTAAAAAATTGTAGGTGTGAATTGGGTGGAAAAATATTTGAGGTGTGAAAAGGGTGTAAAAATATTTTCGGTATGAATTTTCGGTTTGAAAAGGGTGTAGATAAATTTGAGGTGTGAAAAGGGGGTGCAAAACTTGTAGGTGTGAATTGGGTGGAAAAATGTTTTCGGTATGAAAAGGGTGTAAATAAATTTGAGGTGTCAAAAGCGGGTGTAAAAAATTGTAGGTGTGAATTGGGTGGAAAAATATTTTCGGTTTGAAAAGGTTGTAAAAATATTTTTGGTATGAAAAGGGTGTAAATAAATTTTCGGTGTGAAAAGGGTGTCAATAAATTTGAGGTGTGAAAAGGGGGTGCAAAAATTGTAGGTGTGAATTGGGTGGCAAAATATTTTCGGTTTGAAAAGGGTGTAAATAAATTTGAGGTGTGAAAAGGGGGTGCAAAAATTGTAGGTGTGAATTGGGTGGAAAAATATTTTCTGTATGAAAAAGGGTGTAAATAAATTTGAGGTGTCAAAAGCGGGTGTAAAAAATTGTAGGTTTGAATTGGGTGGAAAAATATTTTCGGTGTGAAAAGGGTGTAAAAATATTTTCGGTATGAAAAGGGTGTAAATAAATTTTCGGTGTGAATTGGGTGGCAAAATATTTTCGGTTTGAAAAGGGTGTAAATAAATTTGAGGTGTCAAAAGCGGGTGTAAGAAAATTGTAGGTGTGAATTGGGTGGAAAAATATTTTCGGTTTGAAAAGGGTGTAAATAAATTTGAGGTGTCAAAAGCGGGTGTAAAAAATTGTAGGTGTGAATTGGGTGGAAAAATATTTGAGGTGTGAAAAGGGTGTAAAAATATTTTCGGTATGAAAAGGGTGTAAATAAATTTTCGGTGTGAAAAGGGTGTCAATAAATTTTCGGTGTGAAAAGGGTGTCAATAAATTTGAGGTGTGAAAAGGGGGTGTAAAAATTGTAGGTGTGAATTGGGTGGCAAAATATTTTCGGTTTGAAAAGGGTGTAAATAAATTTGAGGTGTGAAAAGGGGGTGCAAAAATTGTAGGTGTGAATTGGGTGGAAAAATATTTTCGATTTGAAAAGGGTGTAAATAAATTTGAGGTGTCAAAAGCGGGTGTACAAAATTGTAGGTGTCAATTGGGTGGAAAAATATTTGAGGTGTGAAAAGGGTGTAAAAATATTTTCGGTATGAATTTTCGGTTTGAAAAGGGTGTAGATAAATTTGAGGTGTGAAAAGGGGGTGCAAAACTTGTAGGTGTGAATTGGGTGGAAAAATGTTTTCGGTATGAAAAGGGTGTAAATAAATTTGAGGTGTCAAAAGCGGGTGTAAAAAATTGTAGGTGTGAATTGGGTGGAAAAATATTTTCGGTTTGAAAAGGGTGTAAAAATATTTTTGGTATGAAAAGGGTGTAAATAAATTTTCGGTGTGAAAAGGGTGTCAATAAATTTGAGGTGTGAAAAGGGGGTGCAAAAATTGTAGGTGTGAATTGGGTGGCAAAATATTTTCGGTTTGAAAAGGGTGTAAATAAATTTGAGGTGTGAAAAGGGGGTGCAAAAATTGTAGGTGTGAATTGGGTGGAAAAATATTTTCTGTATGAAAAAGGGTGTAAATAAATTTGAGGTGTCAAAAGCGGGTGTAAAAAATTGTAGGTTTGAATTGGGTGGAAAAATATTTTCGGTGTGAAAAGGGTGTAAAAATATTTTCGGTATGAAAAGGGTGTAAATAAATTTTCGGTGTGAATTGGGTGGCAAAATATTTTCGGTTTGAAAAGGGTGTAAATAAATTTGAGGTGTCAAAAGCGGGTGTAAGAAAATTGTAGGTGTGAATTGGGTGGAAAAATATTTTCGGTTTGAAAAGGGTGTAAATAAATTTGAGGTGTCAAAAGCGGGTGTAAAAAATTGTAGGTGTGAATTGGGTGGAAAAATATTTGAGGTGTGAAAAGGGTGTAAAAATATTTTCGGTATGAAAAGGGTGTAAATAAATTTTCGGTGTGAAAAGGGTGTCAATAAATTTTCGGTGTGAAAAGGGTGTCAATAAATTTGAGGTGTGAAAAGGGGGTGTAAAAATTGTAGGTGTGAATTGGGTGGCAAAATATTTTCGGTTTGAAAAGGGTGTAAATAAATTTGAGGTGTGAAAAGGGGGTGCAAAAATTGTAGGTGTGAATTGGGTGGAAAAATATTTTCGATTTGAAAAGGGTGTAAATAAATTTGAGGTGTCAAAAGCGGGTGTAAAAAATTGTAGGTGTGAATTGGGTGGAAAAATATTTGAGGTGTGAAAAGGGTGTAAAAATATTTTCGGTATGAAAAGGGTGTAAATAAATTTTCGGTGTGAAAAGGGTGTCAATAAATTTTCGGTGTGAAAAGGGTGTCAATAAATTTGAGGTCTGAAAAGGGGGTGCAAAAATTGTAGGTGTGAATTGGGTGGCAAAATATTTTCGGTTTGAAAAGGGTGTAAATAAATTTGAGGTGTGAAAAGCGGGTGTAAAAAATTGTAGGTGTGAATTGGGTGGAAAAATATTTTCGGTTTGAAAAGGGTGTAAATAAATTTGAAGTGTCAAAAGCGGGTGTAAAAAATTGTAGGTGTGAATTGGGTGGAAAAATATTTGAGGTGTGAAAAGGGTGTAAAAATATTTTTGGTATGAAAAGGGTGTAAATAAATTTTCGGTGTGAAAAGGGTGTCAATAAATTTGAGGTGTGAAAAGGGGGTGCAAAAATTGTAGGTGTGAATTGGGTGGCAAAATATTTTCGGTTTGAAAAGGGTGTAGATAAATTTGAGGTGTGAAAAGGGGGTGCAAAACTTGTAGGTGTGAATTGGGTGGAAAAATGTTTTCGGTATGAAAAGGGTGTAAATAAATTTGAGGTGTCAAAAGCGGGTGTAAAAAATTGTAGGTGTGAATTGGGTAGAAAAATATTTTCGGTTTGAAAAGGGTGTAAAAATATTTTTGGTATGAAAAGGGTGTAAATAAATTTTCGGTGTGAAAAGGGTGTCAATAAATTTGAGGTGTGAAAAGGGGGTGCAAAAATTGTAGGTGTGAATTGGGTGGCAAAATATTTTCGGTTTGAAAAGGGTGTAAATAAATTTGAGGTGTGAAAAGGGGGTGCAAAAATTGTAGGTGTGAATTGGGTGGAAAAATATTTTCTGTATGAAAAAGGGTGTAAATAAATTTGAGGTGTCAAAAGCGGGTGTAAAAAATTGTAGGTTTGAATTGGGTGGAAAAATATTTTCGGTGTGAAAAGGGTGTAAAAATATTTTCGGTATGAAAAGGGTGTAAATAAATTTTCGGTGTGAATTGGGTGGCAAAATATTTTCGGTTTGAAAAGGGTGTAAATAAATTTGAGGTGTCAAAAGCGGGTGTAAGAAAATTGTAGGTGTGAATTGGGTGGAAAAATATTTTCGGTTTGAAAAGGGTGTAAATAAATTTGAGGTGTCAAAAGCGGGTGTAAAAAATTGTAGGTGTGAATTGGGTGGAAAAATATTTGAGGTGTGAAAAGGGTGTAAAAATATTTTCGGTATGAAAAGGGTGTAAATAAATTTTCGGTGTGAAAAGGGTGTCAATAAATTTTCGGTGTGAAAAGGGTGTCAATAAATTTGAGGTGTGAAAAGGGGGTGCAAAAATTGTAGGTGTGAATTGGGTGGCAAAATATTTTCGGTTTGAAAAGGGTGTAAATAAATTTGAGGTGTGAAAAGGGGGTGCAAAAATTGTAGGTGTGAATTGGGTGGCAAAATATTTTCGGTTTGAAAAGGGTGTAAATAAATTTGAGGTGTGAAAAGGGGGTGCAAAAATTGTAGGTGTGAATTGGGTGGAAAAATATTTTCTGTATGAAAAAGGGTGTAAATAAATTTGAGGTGTCAAAAGCGGGTGTAAAAAATTGTAGGTTTGAATTGGGTGGAAAAATATTTTCGGTGTGAAAAGGGTGTAAAAATATTTTCGGTACGAAAAGGGTGTAAATAAATTTTCGGTGTGAATTGGGTGGCAAAATATTTTCGGTTTGAAAAGGGTGTAAATAAATTTGAGGTGTCAAAAGCGGGTGTAAGAAAATTGTAGGTGTGAATTGGGTGGAAAAATATTTTCGGTTTGAAAAGGGTGTAAATAAATTTGAGGTGTCAAAAGCGGGTGTAAAAAATTGTAGGTGTGAATTGGGTGGAAAAATATTTGAGGTGTGAAAAGGGTGTAAAAATATTTTCGGTATGAAAAGGGTGTAAATAAATTTTCGGTGTGAAAAGGGTGTCAATAAATTTGAGGTGTGAAAAGGGTGTCAATAAATTTGAGGTGTGAAAAGGGGGTGTAAAAATTGTAGGTGTGAATTGGGTGGCAAAATATTTGAGGTTTGAAAAGGGTGTAAAAATATTTTTGGTATGAAAAGGGTGTAAATAAATTTTCGGTGTGAAAAGGGTGTCAATAAATTTGAGGTGTGAAAAGGGGGTGCAAAAATTGTAGGTGTGAATTGGGTGGCAAAATATTTTCGGTTTGAAAAGGGTGTAGATAAATTTGAGGTGTGAAAAGGGGGTGCAAAACTTGTAGGTGTGAATTGGGTGGAAAAATGTTTTCGGTATGAAAAGGGTGTAAATAAATTTGAGGTGTCAAAAGCGGGTGTAAAAAATTGTAGGTGTGAATTGGGTGGAAAAATATTTTTGGTTTGAAAAGGGTGTAAAAATATTTTTGGTATGAAAAGGGTGTAAATAAATTTTCGGTGTGAAAAGGGTGTCAATAAATTTGAGGTGTGAAAGGGGGTGCAAAAATTGTAGGTGTGAATTGGGTGTCAAAATATTTTCGGTTTGAAAAGGGTGTAGATAAATTTGAGGTGTGAAAAGGGGGTGCAAAAATTGTAGGTGTGAATTGGGTGGAAAAATGTTTTCGGTATGAAAAGGGTGTAAATAAATTTGAGGTGTCAAAAGCGATTGTAAAAAATTGTAGGTGTGAATTGGGTGGAAAAATATTTGAGGTTTGAAAAGGGTGTAAAAATATTTTTGGTATGAAAAGGGTGTAAATAAATTTTCGGTGTGAAAAGGGTGTCAATAAATTTGTGGTGTGAAAAGGGGGTGCAAAAATTGTAGGTGTGAATTGGGTGGCAAAATATTTGAGGTTTGAAAAGGGTGTAAAAATATTTTTGGTATGAAAAGGGTGTAAATAAATTTTCGGTGTGAAAAGGGTGTCAATAAATTTGAGGTGTGAAAAGGGGGTGCAAAAATTGTAGGTGTGAATTGGGTGGCAAAATATTTTCGGTTTGAAAAGGGTGTAGATAAATTTGAGGTGTGAAAAGGGGGTGCAAAACTTGTAGGTGTGAATTGGGTGGAAAAATGTTTTCGGTATGAAAAGGGTGTAAATAAATTTGAGGTGTCAAAAGCGGGTGTAAAAAATTGTAGGTGTGAATTGGGTGGAAAAATATTTTTGGTTTGAAAAGGGTGTAAAAATATTTTTGGTATGAAAAGGGTGTAAATAAATTTTCGGTGTGAAAAGGGTGTCAATAAATTTGAGGTGTGAAAAGGGGGTGCAAAAATTGTAGGTGTGAATTGGGTGGCAAAATATTTTCGGTTTGAAAAGGGTGTAAATAAATTTGAGGTGTGAAAAGGGGGTGCAAAAATTGTAGGTGTGAATTGGGTGGAAAAATATTTTCTGTATGAAAAGGGTGTAAATAAATTTGAGGTGTCAAAAGCGGGTGTAAAAAATTGTAGGTTTGAATTGGGTGGAAAAATATTTTCGGTGTGAAAAGGGTGTAAAAATATTTTCGGTATGAAAAGGGTGTAAATAAATTTTCGGTGTGAATTGGGTGGCAAAATATTTTCGGTTTGAAAAGGGTGTAAATAAATTTGAGGTGTCAAAAGCGGGTGTAAGAAAATTGTAGGTGTGAATTGGGTGGAAAAATATTTTCGGTTTGAAAAGGGTGTAAATAAATTTGAGGTGTCAAAAGCGGGTGTAAAAAATTGTAGGTGTGAATTGGGTGGAAAAATATTTTCGGTGTGAAAAGGGTGTAAAAATATTTTCGGTATGAAAAGGGTGTAAATAAATTTTCGGTGTGAAAAGGGTGTCAATAAATTTGAGGTGTGAAAACGGTGTCAATAAATTTGAGGTGTGAAAAGGGGGTGTAAAAATTGTAGGTGTGAATTGGGTGGCAAAATATTTTCGGTTTGAAAAGGGTGTAAATAAATTTGAGGTGTGAAAAGGGGGTGCAAAAATTGTAGGTGTGAATTGGGTGGAAAAATATTTTCGATTTGAAAAGGGTGTAGATAAATTTGAGGTGTGAAAAGGGGGTGCAAAACTTGTAGGTGTGAATTGGGTGGAAAAATGTTTTCGGTATGAAAAGGGTGTAAATAAATTTGAGGTGTCAAAAGCGGGTGTAAAAAATTGTAGGTGTGAATTGGGTGGCAAAATATTTTCGGTTTGAAAAGGGTGTAAATAAATTTGAGGTGTCAAAAGCGGGTGTAAGAAAATTGTAGGTGTGAATTGGGTGGAAAAATATTTTCGGTTTGAAAAGGGTGTAAATAAATTTGAGGTGTCAAAAGCGGGTGTAAAAAATTGTAGGTGTGAATTGGGTGGAAAAATATTTGAGGTGTGAAAAGGGTGTAAAAATATTTTCGGTATGAAAAGGGTGTAAATAAATTTTCGGTGTGAAAAGGGTGTCAATAAATTTGAGGTGTGAAATCGGTGTCAATAAATTTGAGGTGTGAAAAGGGGGTGCAAAAATTGTAGGTGTGAATTGGGTGGCAAAATATTTTCGGTTTGAAAAGGGTGTAAATAAATTTGAGGTGTGAAAAGCGGGTGTAAAAAATTGTAGGTGTGAATTGGGTGGAAAAATATTTTCGGTTTGAAAAGGGTGTAAATAAATTTGAAGTGTCAAAAGCGGGTGTAAAAAATTGTAGGTGTGAATTGGGTGGAAAAATATTTGAGGTGTGAAAAGGGTGTAAAAATATTTTTGGTATGAAAAGGGTGTAAATAAATTTTCGGTGTGAAAAGGGTGTCAATAAATTTGAGGTGTGAAAAGGGGGTGCAAAAATTGTAGGTGTGAATTGGGTGGCAAAATATTTTCGGTTTGAAAAGGGTGTAGATAAATTTGAGGTGTGAAAAGGGGGTGCAAAACTTGTAGGTGTGAATTGGGTGGAAAAATGTTTTCGGTATGAAAAGGGTGTAAATAAATTTGAGGTGTCAAAAGCGGGTGTAAAAAATTGTAGGTGTGAATTGGGTGGAAAAATATTTTCGGTTTGAAAAGGGTGTAAAAATATTTTTGGTATGAAAAGGGTGTAAATAAATTTTCGGTGTGAAAAGGGTGTCAATAAATTTGAGGTGTGAAAAGGGGGTGCAAAAATTGTAGGTGTGAATTGGGTGGCAAAATATTTTCGGTTTGAAAAGGGTGTAAATAAATTTGAGGTGTGAAAAGGGGGTGCAAAAATTGAAGGTGTGAATTGGGTGGAAAAATATTTTCTGTATGAAAAAGGGTGTAAATAAATTTGAGGTGTCAAAAGCGGGTGTAAAAAATTGTAGGTTTGAATTGGGTGGAAAAATATTTTCGGTGTGAAAAGGGTGTAAAAATATTTTCGGTATGAAAAGGGTGTAAATAAATTTTCGGTGTGAATTGGGTGGCAAAATATTTTCGGTTTGAAAAGGGTGTAAATAAATTTGAGGTGTCAAAAGCGGGTGTAAGAAAATTGTAGGTGTGAATTGGGTGGAAAAATATTTTCGGTTTGAAAAGGGTGTAAATAAATTTGAGGTGTCAAAAGCGGGTGTAAAAAATTGTAGGTGTGAATTGGGTGGAAAAATATTTGAGGTGTGAAAAGGGTGTAAAAATATTTTCGGTATGAAAAGGGTGTAAATAAATTTTAGGTGTGAAAAGGGTGTCAATAAATTTTCGGTGTGAAAAGGGTGTCAATAAATTTGAGGTGTGAAAAGGGGGTGTAAAAATTGTAGGTGTGAATTGGGTGGCAAAATATTTTCGGTTTGAAAAGGGTGTAAATAAATTTGAGGTGTGAAAAGGGGGTGCAAAAATTGTAGGTGTGAATTGGGTGGAAAAATATTTTCGATTTGAAAAGGGTGTAAATAAATTTGAGGTGTCAAAAGCGGGTGTAAAAAATTGTAGGTGTGAATTGGGTGGAAAAATATTTGAGGTGTGAAAAGGGTGTAAAAATATTTTCGGTATGAAAAGGGTGTAAATAAATTTTCGGTGTGAAAAGGGTGTCAATAAATTTTCGGTGTGAAAAGGGTGTCAATAAATTTGAGGTGTGAAAAGGGGGTGCAAAAATTGTAGGTGTGAATTGGGTGGCAAAATATTTTCGGTTTGAAAAGGGTGTAAATAAATTTGAGGTGTGAAAAGTGGGTGTAAAAAATTGTAGGTGTGAATTGGGTGGAAAAATATTTTCGGTTTGAAAAGGGTGTAAATAAATTTGAAGTGTCAAAAGCGGGTGTAAAAAATTGTAGGTGTGAATTGGGTGGAAAAATATTTGAGGTGTGAAAAGGGTGTAAAAATATTTTTGGTATGAAAAGGGTGTAAATAAATTTTCGGTGTGAAAAGGGTGTCAATAAATTTGAGGTGTGAAAAGGGGGTGCAAAAATTGTAGGTGTGAATTGGGTGGCAAAATATTTTCGGTTTGAAAAGGGTGTAGATAAATTTGAGGTGTGAAAAGGGGGTGCAAAACTTGTAGGTGTGAATTGGGTGGAAAAATGTTTTCGGTATGAAAAGGGTGTAAATAAATTTGAGGTGTCAAAAGCGGGTGTAAAAAATTGTAGGTGTGAATTGGGTGGAAAAATATTTTCGGTTTGAAAAGGGTGTAAAAATATTTTTGGTATGAAAAGGGTGTAAATAAATTTTCGGTGTGAAAAGGGTGTGCAAAAATTGTAGGTGTGAATTGGGTGGCAAAATATTTTCGGTTTGAAAAGGGTGTAAATAAATTTGAGGTGTGAAAAGGGGGTGCAAAAATTGTAGGTGTGAATTGGGTGGAAAAATATTTTCTGTATGAAAAAGGGTGTAAATAAATTTGAGGTGTCAAAACCGGGTGTAAAAAATTGTAGGTTTGAATTGGGTGGAAAAATATTTTCGGTGTGAAAAGGGTGTAAAAATATTTTCGGTATGAAAAGGGTGTAAATAAATTTTCGGTGTGAATTGGGTGGCAAAATATTTTCGGTTTGAAAAGGGTGTAAATAAATTTGAGGTGTCAAAAGCGGGTGTAAGAAAATTGTAGGTGTGAATTGGGTGGAAAAATATTTTCGGTTTGAAAAGGGTGTAAATAAATTTGAGGTGTCAAAAGCGGGTGTAAAAAATTGTAGGTGTGAAATGGGTGGAAAAATATTTGAGGTGTGAAAAGGGTGTAAAAATATTTTCGGTATGAAAAGGGTGTAAATAAATTTTCGGTGTGAAAAGGGTGTCAATAAATTTTCGGTGTGAAAAGGGTGTCAATAAATTTGAGGTGTGAAAAGGGGGTGTAAAAATTGTAGGTGTGAATTGGGTGGCAAAATATTTTCTGTTTGAAAAGGGTGTAAATAAATTTGAGGTGTGAAAAGGGGGTGCAAAAATTGTAGGTGTGAATTGGGTGGAAAAATATTTTCGATTTGAAAAGGGTGTAAATAAATTTGAGGTGTCAAAAGCGGGTGTAAAAAATTGTAGGTGTGAATTGGGTGGAAAAATATTTGAGGTGTGAAAAGGGTGTAAAAATATTTTCGGTATGAAAAGGGTGTAAATAAATTTTCGGTGTGAAAAGGGTGTCAATAAATTTTCGGTGTGAAAAGGGTGTCAATAAATTTGAGGTGTGAAAAGGTGGTGCAAAAATTGTAGGTGTGAATTGGGTGGCAAAATATTTTCGGTTTGAAAAGGGTGTAAATAAATTTGAGGTGTGAAAAGCGGGTGTAAAAAATTGTAGGTGTGAATTGGGTGGAAAAATATTTTCGGTTTGAAAAGGGTGTAAATAAATTTGAAGTGTCAAAAGCGGGTGTAAAAAATTGTAGGTGTGAATTGGGTGGAAAAATATTTGAGGTGTGAAAAGGGTGTAAAAATATTTTTGGTATGAAAAGGGTGTAAATAAATTTTCGGTGTGAAAAGGGTGTCAATAAATTTGAGGTGTGAAAAGGGGGTGCAAAAATTGTAGGTGTGAATTGGGTGGCAAAATATTTTCGGTTTGAAAAGGGTGTAGATAAATTTGAGGTGTGAAAAGGGGGTGCAAAACTTGTAGGTGTGAATTGGGTGGAAAAATGTTTTCGGTATGAAAAGGGTGTAAATAAATTTGAGGTGTCAAAAGCGGGTGTAAAAAATTGTAGGTGTGAATTGGGTGGAAAAATATTTTCGGTTTGAAAAGGGTGTAAAAATATTTTTGGTATGAAAAGGGTGTAAATAAATTTTCGGTGTGAAAAGGGTGTCAATAAATTTGAGGTGTGAAAAGGGGGTGCAAAAATTGTAGGTGTGAATTGGGTGGCAAAATATTTTCGGTATGAAAAGGGTGTAAATAAATTTGAGGTGTGAAAAGGGGGTGCAAAAATTGTAGGTGTGAATTGGGTGGAAAAATATTTTCTGTATGAAAAAGGGTGTAAATAAATTTGAGGTGTCAAAAGCGGGTGTAAAAAATTGTAGGTTTGAATTGGGTGGAAAAATATTTTCGGTGTGAAAAGGGTGTAAAAATATTTTCGGTATGAAAAGGGTGTAAATAAATTTTCGGTGTGAATTGGGTGGCAAAATATTTTCGGTTTGAAAAGGGTGTAAATAAATTTGAGGTGTCAAAAGCGGGTGTAAGAAAATTGTAGGTGTGAATTGGGTGGAAAAATATTTTCGGTTTGAAAAGGGTGTAAATAAATTTCAGGTGTCAAAAGCGGGTGTAAAAAATTGTAGGTGTGAATTGGGTGGAAAAATATTTGAGGTGTGAAAAGGGTGTAAAAATATTTTCGGTATGAAAAGGGTGTAAATAAATTTTCGGTGTGAAAAGGGTGTCAATAAATTTTCGGTGTGAAAAGGGTGTCAATAAATTTGAGGTGTGAAAAGGGGGTGTAAAAATTGTAGGTGTGAATTGGGTGGCAAAATATTTTCGGTTTGAAAAGGGTGTAAATAAATTTGAGGTGTGAAAAGGGGGTGCAAAAATTGTAGGTGTGAATTGGGTGGAAAAATATTTTCGATTTGAAAAGGGTGTAAATAAATTTGAGGTGTCAAAAGCGGGTGTAAAAAATTGTAGGTGTGAATTGGGTGGAAAAATATTTGAGGTGTGAAAAGGGTGTAAAAATATTTTCGGTATGAAAAGGGTGTAAATAAATTTTCGGTGTGAAAAGGGTGTCAATAAATTTTCGGTGTGAAAAGGGTGTCAATAAATTTGAGGTGTGAAAAGGGGGTGCAAAAATTGTAGGTGTGAATTGGGTGGCAAAATATTTTCGGTTTGAAAAGGGTGTAAATAAATTTGAGGTGTGAAAAGTGGGTGTAAAAAATTGTAGGTGTGAATTGGGTGGAAAAATATTTTCGGTTTGAAAAGGGTGTAAATAAATTTGAAGTGTCAAAAGCGGGTGTAAAAAATTGTAGGTGTGAATTGGGTGGAAAAATATTGGAGGTGTGAAAAGGGTGTAAAAATATTTTTGGTATGAAAAGGGTGTAAATAAATTTTCGGTGTGAAAAGGGTGTCAATAAATTTGAGGTGTGAAAAGGGGGTGCAAAAATTGTAGGTGTGAATTGGGTGGCAAAATATTTTCGGTTTGAAAAGGGTGTAGATAAATTTGAGGTGTGAAAAGGGGGTGCAAAACTTGTAGGTGTGAATTGGGTGGAAAAATGTTTTCGGTATGAAAAGGGTGTAAATAAATTTGAGGTGTCAAAAGCGGGTGTAAAAAATTGTAGGTGTGAATTGGGTGGAAAAATATTTTCGGTTTGAAAAGGGTGTAAAAATATTTTTGGTATGAAAAGGGTGTAAATAAATTTTCGGTGTGAAAAGGGTGTGCAAAAATTGTAGGTGTGAATTGGGTGGCAAAATATTTTCGGTTTGAAAAGGGTGTAAATAAATTTGAGGTGTGAAAAGGGGGTGCAAAAATTGTAGGTGTGAATTGGGTGGAAAAATATTTTCTGTATGAAAAAGGGTGTAAATAAATTTGAGGTGTCAAAAGCGGGTGTAAAAAATTGTAGGTTTGAATTGGGTGGAAAAATATTTTCGGTGTGAAAAGGGTGTAAAAATATTTTCGGTATGAAAAGGGTGTAAATAAATTTTCGGTGTGAATTGGGTGGCAAAATATTTTCGGTTTGAAAAGGGTGTAAATAAATTTGAGGTGTCAAAAGCGGGTGTAAGAAAATTGTAGGTGTGAATTGGGTGGAAAAATATTTTCGGTTTGAAAAGGGTGTAAATAAATTTGAGGTGTCAAAAGCGGGTGTAAAAAATTGTAGGTGTGAAATGGGTGGAAAAATATTTGAGGTGTGAAAAGGGTGTAAAAATATTTTCGGTATGAAAAGGGTGTAAATAAATTTTCGGTGTGAAAAGGGTGTCAATAAATTTTCGGTGTGAAAAGGGTGTCAATAAATTTGAGGTGTGAAAAGGGGGTGTAAAAATTGTAGGTGTGAATTGGGTGGCAAAATATTTTCGGTTTGAAAAGGGTGTAAATAAATTTGAGGTGTGAAAAGGGGGTGCAAAAATTGTAGGTGTGAATTGGGTGGAAAAATATTTTCGATTTGAAAAGGGTGTAAATAAATTTGAGGTGTCAAAAGCGGGTGTAAAAAATTGTAGGTGTGAATTGGGTGGAAAAATATTTGAGGTGTGAAAAGGGTGTAAAAATATTTTCGGTATGAAAAGGGTGTAAATAAATTTTCGGTGTGAAAAGGGTGTCAATAAATTTTCGGTGTGAAAAGGGTGTCAATAAATTTGAGGTGTGAAAAGGGGGTGCAAAAATTGTAGGTGTGAATTGGGTGGCAAAATATTTTCGGTTTGAAAAGGGTGTAAATAAATTTGAGGTGTGAAAAGCGGGTGTAAAAAATTGTAGGTGTGAATTGGGTGGAAAAATATTTTCGGTTTGAAAAGGGTGTAAATAAATTTGAAGTGTCAAAAGCGGGTGTAAAAAATTGTAGGTGTGAATTGGGTGGAAAAATATTTGAGGTGTGAAAAGGGTGTAAAAATATTTTTGGTATGAAAAGGGTGTAAATAAATTTTCGGTGTGAATTGGGTGGCAAAATATTTTCGGTTTGAAAAGGGTGTAAATAAATTTGAGGTGTCAAAAGCGGGTGTAAGAAAATTGTAGGTGTGAATTGGGTGGAAAAATATTTTCGGTTTGAAAAGGGTGTAAATAAATTTGAGGTGTCAAAAGCTGGTGTAAAAAATTATAGGTGTGAATTGGGTGGAAAAATATTTGAGGTGTGAAAAGGGTGTAAAAATATTTTCGGTATGAAAAGGGTGTAAATAAATTTTCGGTGTGAAAAGGGTGTCAATAAATTTTCGGTGTGAAAAGGGTGTCAATAAATTTGAGGTGTGAAAAGGGGGTGTAAAAATTGTAGGTGTGAATTGGGTGGCAAAATATTTTCGGTTTGAAAAGGGTGTAAATAAATTTGAGGTGTGAAAAGGGGGTGCAAAAATTGTAGGTGTGAATTGGGTGGAAAAATGTTTTCGATTTGAAAAGGGTGTAAATAAATTTGAGGTGTCAAAAGCGGGTGTAAAAAATTGTAGGTGTGAATTGGGTGGAAAAATATTTGAGGTGTGAAAAGGGTGTAAAAATATTTTCGGTATGAAAAGGGTGTAAATAAATTTTCGGTGTGAAAAGGGTGTCAATAAATTTTCGGTATGAAAAGGGTGTCAATAAATTTGAGGTGTGAAAAGGGGGTGCAAAAATTGTAGGTGTGAATTGGGTGGCAAAATATTTTCGGTTTGAAAAGGGTGTAAATAAATTTGAGGTGTGAAAAGCGGGTGTAAAAAATTGTAGGTGTGAATTGGGTGGAAAAATATTTTCGGTTTGAAAAGGGTGTAAATAAATTTGAAGTGTCAAAAGCGGGTGTAAAAAATTGTAGGTGTGAATTGGGTGGAAAAATATTTGAGGTGTGAAAAGGGTGTAAAAATATTTTTGGTATGAAAAGGGTGTAAATAAATTTTCGGTGTGAAAAGGGTGTCAATAAATTTGAGGTGTGAAAAGGGGGTGCAAAAATTGTAGGTGTGAATTGGGTGGCAAAATATTTTCGGTTTGAAAAGGGTGTAGATAAATTTGAGGTGTGAAAAGGGGGTGCAAAACTTGTAGGTGTGAATTGGGTGGAAAAATGTTTTCGGTATGAAAAGGGTGTAAATAAATTTGAGGTGTCAAAAGCGGGTGTAAAAAATTGTAGGTGTGAATTGGGTGGAAAAATATTTTCGGTTTGAAAAGGGTGTAAAAATATTTTTGGTATGAAAAGGGTGTAAATAAATTTTCGGTGTGAAAAGGGTGTCAATAAATTTGAGGTGTGAAAAGGGGGTGCAAAAACTGTAGGTGTGAATTGGGTGGCAAAATATTTTCGGTTTGAAAAGGGTGTAAATAAATTTGAGGTGTGAAAAGGGGGTGCAAAAATTGTAGGTGTGAATTGGGTGGAAAAATATTTTCTGTATGAAAAAGGGTGTAAATAAATTTGAGGTGTCAAAAGCGGGTGTAAAAAATTGTAGGTTTGAATTGGGTGGAAAAATATTTTCGGTGTGAAAAGGGTGTAAAAATATTTTCGGTATGAAAAGGGTGTAAATAAATTTTCGGTGTGAATTGGGTGGCAAAATATTTTCGGTTTGAAAAGGGTGTAAATAAATTTGAGGTGTCAAAAGCGGGTGTAAGAAAATTGTAGGTGTGAATTGGGTGGAAAAATATTTTCGGTTTGAAAAGGGTGTAAATAAATTTGAGGTGTCAAAAGCGGGTGTAAAAAATTGTAGGTGTGAATTGGGTGGAAAAATATTTGAGGTGTGAAAAGGGTGTAAAAATATTTTCGGTATGAAAAGGGTGTAAATAAATTTTCGGTGTGAAAAGGGTGTCAATAAATTTTCGGTGTGAAAAGGGTGTCAATAAATTTGAGGTGTGAAAAGGGGGTGTAAAAATTGTAGGTGTGAATTGGGTGGCAAAATATTTTCGGTTTGAAAAGGGTGTAAATAAATTTGAGGTGTGAAAAGGGGGTGCAAAAATTGTAGGTGTGAATTGGGTGGAAAAATATTTTCGATTTGAAAAGGGTGTAAATAAATTTGAGGTGTCAAAAGCGGGTGTAAAAAATTGTAGGTGTGAATTGGGTGGAAAAATATTTGAGGTGTGAAAAGGGTGTAAAAATATTTTCGGTATGAAAAGGGTGTAAATAAATTTTCGGTGTGAAAAGGGTGTCAATAAATTTTCGGTGTGAAAAGGGTGTCAATAAATTTGAGGTGTGAAAAGGGGGTGCAAAAATTGTAGGTGTGAATTGGGTGGCAAAATATTTTCGGTTTGAAAAGGGTGTAAATAAATTTGAGGTGTGAAAAGTGGGTGTAAAAAATTGTAGGTGTGAATTGGGTGGAAAAATATTTTCGGTTTGAAAAGGGTGTAAATAAATTTGAAGTGTCAAAAGCGGGTGTAAAAAATTGTAGGTGTGAATTGGGTGGAAAAATATTTGAGGTGTGAAAAGGGTGTAAAAATATTTTTGGTATGAAAAGGGTGTAAATAAATTTTCGGTGTGAAAAGGGTGTCAATAAATTTGAGGTGTGAAAAGGGGGTGCAAAAATTGTAGGTGTGAATTGGGTGGCAAAATATTTTCGGTTTGAAAAGGGTGTAGATAAATTTGAGGTGTGAAAAGGGGGTGCAAAACTTGTAGGTGTGAATTGGGTGGAAAAATGTTTTCGGTATGAAAAGGGTGTAAATAAATTTGAGGTGTCAAAAGCGGGTGTAAAAAATTGTAGGTGTGAATTGGGTGGAAAAATATTTTCGGTTTGAAAAGGGTGTAAAAATATTTTTGGTATGAAAAGGGTGTAAATAAATTTTCGGTGTGAAAAGGGTGTGCAAAAATTGTAGGTGTGAATTGGGTGGCAAAATATTTTCGGTTTGAAAAGGGTGTAAATAAATTTGAGGTGTGAAAAGGGGGTGCAAAAATTGTAGGTGTGAATTGGGTGGAAAAATATTTGAGGTGTGAAAAGGGTGTAAAAATATTTTCGGTATGAAAAGGGTGTAAATAAATTTTCGGTGTGAAAAGGGTGTCAATAAATTTTCGGTGTGAAAAGGGTGTCAATAAATTTGAGGTGTGAAAAGGGGGTGCAAAAATTGTAGGTGTGAATTGGGTGGCAAAATATTTTCGGTTTGAAAAGGGTGTAAATAAATTTGAGGTGTGAAAAGCGGGTGTAAAAAATTGTAGGTGTGAATTGGGTGGAAAAATATTTTCGGTTTGAAAAGGGTGTAAATAAATTTGAAGTGTCAAAAGCGGGTGTAAAAATTGTAGGTGTGAATTGGGTGGAAAAATATTTGAGGTGTGAAAAGGGTGTAAAAATATTTTTGGTATGAAAAGGGTGTAAATAAATTTTCGGTGTGAATTGGGTGGCAAAATATTTTCGGTTTGAAAAGGGTGTAAATAAATTTGAGGTGTCAAAAGCGGGTGTAAGAAAATTGTAGGTGTGAATTGGGTGGAAAAATATTTTCGGTTTGAAAAGGGTGTAAATAAATTTGAGGTGTCAAAAGCTGGTGTAAAAAATTATAGGTGTGAATTGGGTGGAAAAATATTTGAGGTGTGAAAAGGGTGTAAAAATATTTTCGGTATGAAAAGGGTGTAAATAAATTTTCGGTGTGAAAAGGGTGTCAATAAATTTTCGGTGTGAAAAGGGTGTCAATAAATTTGAGGTGTGAAAAGGGGGTGTAAAAATTGTAGGTGTGAATTGGGTGGCAAAATATTTTCGGTTTGAAAAGGGTGTAAATAAATTTGAGGTGTGAAAAGGGGGTGCAAAAATTGTAGGTGTGAATTGGGTGGAAAAATATTTTCGATTTGAAAAGGGTGTAAATAAATTTGAGGTGTCAAAAGCGGGTGTAAAAAATTGTAGGTGTGAATTGGGTGGAAAAATATTTGAGGTGTGAAAAGGGTGTAAAAATATTTTCGGTATGAAAAGGGTGTAAATAAATTTTCGGTGTGAAAAGGGTGTCAATAAATTTTCGGTGTGAAAAGGGTGTCAATAAATTTGAGGTGTGAAAAGGGGGTGCAAAAATTGTAGGTGTGAATTGGGTGGCAAAATATTTTCGGTTTGAAAAGGGTGTAAATAAATTTGAGGTGTGAAAAGCGGGTGTAAAAAATTGTAGGTGTGAATTGGGTGGAAAAATATTTTCGGTTTGAAAAGGGTGTAAATAAATTTGAAGTGTCAAAAGCGGGTGTAAAAAATTGTAGGTGTGAATTGGGTGGAAAAATATTTGAGGTGTGAAAAGGGTGTAAAAATATTTTTGGTATGAAAAGGGTGTAAATAAATTTTCGGTGTGAAAAGGGTGTCAATAAATTTGAGGTGTGAAAAGGGGGTGCAAAAATTGTAGGTGTGAATTGGGTGGCAAAATATTTTCGGTTTGAAAAGGGTGTAGATAAATTTGAGGTGTGAAAAGGGGGTGCAAAACTTGTAGGTGTGAATTGGGTGGAAAAATGTTTTCGGTATGAAAAGGGTGTAAATAAATTTGAGGTGTCAAAAGCGGGTGTAAAAAATTGTAGGTGTGAATTGGGTGGAAAAATATTTTCGGTTTGAAAAGGGTGTAAAAATATTTTTGGTATGAAAAGGGTGTAAATAAATTTTCGGTGTGAAAAGGGTGTCAATAAATTTGAGGTGTGAAAAGGGGGTGCAAAAATTGTAGGTGTGAATTGGGTGGCAAAATATTTTCGGTTTGAAAAGGGTGTAAATAAATTTGAGGTGTGAAAAGGGGGTGCAAAAATTGTAGGTGTGAATTGGGTGGAAAAATATTTTCTGTATGAAAAAGGGTGTAAATAAATTTGAGGTGTCAAAAGCGGGTGTAAAAAATTGTAGGTTTGAATTGGGTGGAAAAATATTTTCGGTGTGAAAAGGGTGTAAAAATATTTTCGGTATGAAAAGGGTGTAAATAAATTTTCGGTGTGAATTGGGTGGCAAAATATTTTCGGTTTGAAAAGGGTGTAAATAAATTTGAGGTGTCAATAGCGGGTGTAAGAAAATTGTAGGTGTGAATTGGGTGGAAAAATATTTTCGGTTTGAAAAGGGTGTAAATAAATTTGAGGTGTCAAAAGCGGGTGTAAAAAATTGTAGGTGTGAATTGGGTGGAAAAATATTTGAGGTGTGAAAAGGGTGTAAAAATATTTTCGGTATGAAAAGGGTGTAAATAAATTTTCGGTGTGAAAAGGGTGTCAATAAATTTTCGGTGTGAAAAGGGTGTCAATAAATTTGAGGTGTGAAAAGGGGGTGTAAAAATTGTAGGTGTGAATTGGGTGGCAAAATATTTTCGGTTTGAAAAGGGTGTAAATAAATTTGAGGTGTGAAAAGGGGGTGCAAAAATTGTAGGTGTGAATTGGGTGGAAAAATATTTTCGATTTGAAAAGGGTGTAAATAAATTTGAGGTGTCAAAAGCGGGTGTAAAAAATTGTAGGTGTGAATTGGGTGGAAAAATATTTGAGGTGTGAAAAGGGTGTAAAAATATTTTTGGTATGAAAAGGGTGTAAATAAATTTTCGGTGTGAAAAGGGTGTCAATAAATTTGAGGTGTGAAAAGGGTGTCAATAAATTTGAGGTGTGAAAAGGGGGTGCAAAAATTGTAGGTGTGAATTGGGTGGCAAAATATTTTCGGTTTGAAAAGGGTGTAAATAAATTTGAGGTGTGAAAAGCGGGTGTAAAAAATTGTAGGTGTGAATTGGGTGGAAAAATATTTTCGGTTTGAAAAGGGTGTAAATAAATTTGAAGTGTCAAAAGCGGGTGTAAAAAATTGTAGGTGTGAATTGGGTGGAAAAATATTTGAGGTGTGAAAAGGGTGTAAAAATATTTTTGGTATGAAAAGGGTGTAAATAAATTTTCGGTGTGAAAAGGGTGTCAATAAATTTGAGGTGTGAAAAGGGGGTGCAAAAATTGTAGGTGTGAATTGGGTGGCAAAATATTTTCGGTTTGAAAAGGGTGTAGATAAATTTGAGGTGTGGAAAGGGGGTGCAAAACTTGTAGGTGTGAATTGGGTGGAAAAATGTTTTCGGTATGAAAAGGGTGTAAATAAATTTGAGGTGTCAAAAGCGGGTGTAAAAAATTGTAGGTGTGAATTGGGTGGAAAAATATTTTCGGTTTGAAAAGGGTGTAAAAATATTTTTGGTATGAAAAGGGTGTAAATAAATTTTCGGTGTGAAAAGGGTGTCAATAAATTTGAGGTGTGAAAAGGGGGTGCAAAAATTGTAGGTGTGAATTGGGTGGCAAAATATTTTCGGTTTGAAAAGGGTGTAAATAAATTTGAGGTGTGAAAAGGGGGTGCAAAAATTGTAGGTGTGAATTGGGTGGAAAAATATTTTCTGTATGAAAAAGGGTGTAAATAAATTTGAGGTGTCAAAAGCGGGTGTAAAAAATTGTAGGTTTGAATTGGGTGGAAAAATATTTTCGGTGTGAAAAGGGTGTAAAAATATTTTCGGTATGAAAAGGGTGTAAATAAATTTTCGGTGTGAATTGGGTGGCAAAATATTTTCGGTTTGAAAAGGGTGTAAATAAATTTGAGGTGTCAAAAGCGGGTGTAAGAAAATTGTAGGTGTGAATTGGGTGGAAAAATATTTTCGGTTTGAAAAGGGTGTAAATAAATTTGAGGTGTCAAAAGCGGGTGTAAAAAATTGTAGGTGTGAATTGGGTGGAAAAATATTTGAGGTGTGAAAAGGGTGTAAAAATATTTTCGGTATGAAAAGGGTGTAAATAAATTTTCGGTGTGAAAAGGGTGTCAATAAATTTTCGGTGTGAAAAGGGTGTCAATAAATTTGAGGTGTGAAAAGGGGGTGTAAAAATTGTAGGTGTGAATTGGGTGGCAAAATATTTTCTGTTTGAAAAGGGTGTAAATAAATTTGAGGTGTGAAAAGGGGGTGCAAAAATTGTAGGTGTGAATTGGGTGGAAAAATATTTTCGATTTGAAAAGGGTGTAAATAAATTTGAGGTGTCAAAAGCGGGTGTAAAAAATTGTAGGTGTGAATTGGGTGGAAAAATATTTGAGGTGTGAAAAGGGTGTAAAAATATTTTCGGTATGAAAAGGGTGTAAATAAATTTTCGGTGTGAAAAGGGTGTCAATAAATTTTCGGTGTGAAAAGGGTGTCAATAAATTTGAGGTGTGAAAAGGGGGTGCAAAAATTGTAGGTGTGAATTGGGTGGCAAAATATTTTCGGTTTGAAAAGGGTGTAAATAAATTTGAGGTGTGAAAAGCGGGTGTAAAAAATTGTAGGTGTGAATTGGGTGGAAAAATATTTTCGGTTTGAAAAGGGTGTAAATAAATTTGAAGTGTCAAAAGCGGGTGTAAAAAATTGTAGGTGTGAATTGGGTGGAAAAATATTTGAGGTGTGAAAAGGGTGTAAAAATATTTTTGGTATGAAAAGGGTGTAAATAAATTTTTGGTGTGAAAAGGGTGTCAATAAATTTGAGGTGTGAAAAGGGGGTGCAAAAATTGTAGGTGTGAATTGGGTGGCAAAATATTTTCGGTTTGAAAAGGGTGTAGATAAATTTGAGGTGTGAAAAGGGGGTGCAAAACTTGTAGGTGTGAATTGGGTGGAAAAATGTTTTCGGTATGAAAAGGGTGTAAATAAATTTGAGGTGTCAAAAGCGGGTGTAAAAAATTGTAGGTGTGAATTGGGTGGAAAAATATTTTCGGTTTGAAAAGGGTGTAAAAATATTTTTGGTATGAAAAGGGTGTAAATAAATTTTCGGTGTGAAAAGGGTGTCAATAAATTTGAGGTGTGAAAAGGGGGTGCAAAAATTGTAGGTGTGAATTGGGTGGCAAAATATTTTCGGTTTGAAAAGGGTGTAAATAAATTTGAGGTGTGAAAAGGGGGTGCAAAAATTGTAGGTGTGAATTGGGTGGAAAAATATTTTCTGTATGAAAAAGGGTGTAAATAAATTTGAGGTGTCAAAAGCGGGTGTAAAAAATTGTAGGTTTGAATTGGGTGGAAAAATATTTTCGGTGTGAAAAGGGTGTAAAAATATTTTCGGTATGAAAAGGGTGTAAATAAATTTTCGGTGTGAATTGGGTGGCAAAATATTTTCGGTTTGAAAAGGGTGTAAATAAATTTGAGGTGTCAAAAGCGGGTGTAAGAAAATTGTAGGTGTGAATTGGGTGGAAAAATATTTTCGGTTTGAAAAGGGTGTAAATAAATTTGAGGTGTCAAAAGCGGGTGTAAAAAATTGTAGGTGTGAATTGGGTGGAAAAATATTTGAGGTGTGAAAAGGGTGTAAAAATATTTTCGGTATGAAAAGGGTGTAAATAAATTTTCGGTGTGAAAAGGGTGTCAATAAATTTTCGGTGTGAAAAGGGTGTCAATAAATTTGAGGTGTGAAAAGGGGGTGTAAAAATTGTAGGTGTGAATTGGGTGGCAAAATATTTTCGGTTTGAAAAGGGTGTAAATAAATTTGAGGTGTGAAAAGGGGGTGCAAAAATTGTAGGTGTGAATTGGGTGGAAAAATATTTTCGATTTGAAAAGGGTGTAAATAAATTTGAGGTGTCAAAAGCGGGTGTAAAAAATTGTAGGTGTGAATTGGGTGGAAAAATATTTGAGGTGTGAAAAGGGTGTAAAAATATTTTCGGTATGAAAAGGGTGTAAATAAATTTTCGGTGTGAAAAGGGTGTCAATAAATTTTCGGTGTGAAAAGGGTGTCAATAAATTTGAGGTGTGAAAAGGGGGTGCAAAAATTGTAGGTGTGAATTGGGTGGCAAAATATTTTCGGTTTGAAAAGGGTGTAAATAAATTTGAGGTGTGAAAAGCGGGTGTAAAAAATTGTAGGTGTGAATTGGGTGGAAAAATATTTTCGGTTTGAAAAGGGTGTAAATAAATTTGAAGTGTCAAAAGCGGGTGTAAAAAATTGTAGGTGTGAAT
Organism: Vigna unguiculata; assembly: GCF_037176805.1. Taxonomy (NCBI): domain Eukaryota; kingdom Viridiplantae; phylum Streptophyta; class Magnoliopsida; order Fabales; family Fabaceae; genus Vigna; species Vigna unguiculata. The sequence continues at coordinate 205,544 of NW_028196700.1, read as the reverse complement.
TGGGTGGAAAAATATTTGAGGTGTGAAAAGGGTGTAAAAATATTTTTGGTATGAAAAGGGTGTAAATAAATTTTCGGTGTGAAAAGGGTGTCAATAAATTTGAGGTGTGAAAAGGGGGTGCAAAAATTGTAGGTGTGAATTGGGTGGCAAAATATTTTCGGTTTGAAAAGGGTGTAGATAAATTTGAGGTGTGAAAAGGGGGTGCAAAACTTGTAGGTGTGAATTGGGTGGAAAAATGTTTTCGGTATGAAAAGGGTGTAAATAAATTTGAGGTGTCAAAAGCGGGTGTAAAAAATTGTAGGTGTGAATTGGGTGGAAAAATATTTTCGGTTTGAAAAGGGTGTAAAAATATTTTTGGTATGAAAAGGGTGTAAATAAATTTTCGGTGTGAAAAGGGTGTCAATAAATTTGAGGTGTGAAAAGGGGGTGCAAAAATTGTAGGTGTGAATTGGGTGGCAAAATATTTTCGGTTTGAAAAGGGTGTAAATAAATTTGAGGTGTGAAAAGGGGGTGCAAAAATTGTAGGTGTGAATTGGGTGGAAAAATATTTTTTGTATGAAAAAGGGTGTAAATAAATTTGAGGTGTCAAAAGCGGGTGTAAAAAATTGTAGGTTTGAATTGGGTGGAAAAATATTTTCGGTGTGAAAAGGGTGTAAAAATATTTTCGGTATGAAAAGGGTGTAAATAAATTTTCGGTGTGAATTGGGTGGCAAAATATTTTCGGTTTGAAAAGGGTGTAAATAAATTTGAGGTGTCAAAAGCGGGTGTAAGAAAATTGTAGGTGTGAATTGGGTGGAAAAATATTTTCGGTTTGAAAAGGGTGTAAATAAATTTGAGGTGTCAAAAGCGGGTGTAAAAAATTGTAGGTGTGAATTGGGTGGAAAAATATTTGAGGTGTGAAAAGGGTGTAAAAATATTTTCGGTATGAAAAGGGTGTAAATAAATTTTCGGTGTGAAAAGGGTGTCAATAAATTTTCGGTGTGAAAAGGGTGTCAATAAATTTGAGGTGTGAAAAGGGGGTGTAAAAATTGTAGGTGTGAATTGGGTGGCAAAATATTTTCGGTTTGAAAAGGGTGTAAATAAATTTGAGGTGTGAAAAGGGGGTGCAAAAATTGTAGGTGTGAATTGGGTGGAAAAATATTTTCGATTTGAAAAGGGTGTAAATAAATTTGATGTGTCAAAAGCGGGTGTAAAAAATTGTAGGTGTGAATTGGGTGGAAAAATATTTGAGGTGTGAAAAGGGTGTAAAAATATTTTCGGTATGAAAAGGGTGTAAATAAATTTTCGGTGTGAAAAGGGTGTCAATAAATTTTCGGTGTGAAAAGGGTGTCAATAAATTTGAGGTGTGAAAAGGGGGTGCAAAAATTGTAGGTGTGAATTGGGTGGCAAAATATTTTCGGTTTGAAAAGGGTGTAAATAAATTTGAGGTGTGAAAAGCGGGTGTAAAAAATTGTAGGTGTGAATTGGGTGGAAAAATATTTTCGGTTTGAAAAGGGTGTAAATAAATTTGAAGTGTCAAAAGCGGGTGTAAAAAATTGTAGGTGTGAATTGGGTGGAAAAATATTTGAGGTGTGAAAAGGGTGTAAAAATATTTTTGGTATGAAAAGGGTGTAAATAAATTTTCGGTGTGAAAAGGGTGTCAATAAATTTGAGGTGTGAAAAGGGGGTGCAAAAATTGTAGGTGTGAATTGGGTGGCAAAATATTTTCGGTTTGAAAAGGGTGTAGATAAATTTGAGGTGTGGAAAGGGGGTGCAAAACTTGTAGGTGTGAATTGGGTGGAAAAATGTTTTCGGTATGAAAAGGGTGTAAATAAATTTGAGGTGTCAAAAGCGGGTGTAAAAAATTGTAGGTGTGAATTGGGTGGAAAAATATTTTCGGTTTGAAAAGGGTGTAAAAATATTTTTGGTATGAAAAGGGTGTAAATAAATTTTCGGTGTGAAAAGGGTGTCAATAAATTTGAGGTGTGAAAAGGGGGTGCAAAAATTGTAGGTGTGAATTGGGTGGCAAAATATTTTCGGTTTGAAAAGGGTGTAAATAAATTTGAGGTGTGAAAAGGGGGTGCAAAAATTGTAGGTGTGAATTGGGTGGAAAAATATTTTCTGTATGAAAAAGGGTGTAAATAAATTTGAGGTGTCAAAAGCGGGTGTAAAAAATTGTAGGTTTGAATTGGGTGGAAAAATATTTTCGGTGTGAAAAGGGTGTAAAAATATTTTCGGTATGAAAAGGGTGTAAATAAATTTTCGGTGTGAATTGGGTGGCAAAATATTTTCGGTTTGAAAAGGGTGTAAATAAATTTGAGGTGTCAAAAGCGGGTGTAAGAAAATTGTAGGTGTGAATTGGGTGGAAAAATATTTTCGGTTTGAAAAGGGTGTAAATAAATTTGAGGTGTCAAAAGCGGGTGTAAAAAATTGTAGGTGTGAATTGGGTGGAAAAATATTTGAGGTGTGAAAAGGGTGTAAAAATATTTTCGGTATGAAAAGGGTGTAAATAAATTTTCGGTGTGAAAAGGGTGTCAATAAATTTTCGGTGTGAAAAGGGTGTCAATAAATTTGAGGTGTGAAAAGGGGGTGTAAAAATTGTAGGTGTGAATTGGGTGGCAAAATATTTTCGGTTTGAAAAGGGTGTAAATAAATTTGAGGTGTGAAAAGGGGGTGCAAAAATTGTAGGTGTGAATTGGGTGGAAAAATATTTTCGATTTGAAAAGGGTGTAAATAAATTTGAGGTGTCAAAAGCGGGTGTAAAAAATTGTAGGTGTGAATTGGGTGGAAAAATATTTGAGGTGTGAAAAGGGTGTAAAAATATTTTCGGTATGAAAAGGGTGTAAATAAATTTTCGGTGTGAAAAGGGTGTCAATAAATTTTCGGTGTGAAAAGGGTGTCAATAAATTTGAGGTGTGAAAAGGGGGTGCAAAAATTGTAGGTGTGAATTGGGTGGCAAAATATTTTCGGTTTGAAAAGGGTGTAAATAAATTTGAGGTGTGAAAAGCGGGTGTAAAAAATTGTAGGTGTGAATTGGGTGGAAAAATATTTTCGGTTTGAAAAGGGTGTAAATAAATTTGAAGTGTCAAAAGCGGGTGTAAAAAATTGTAGGTGTGAATTTGGTGGAAAAATATTTGAGGTGTGAAAAGGGTGTAAAAATATTTTTGGTATGAAAAGGGTGTAAATAAATTTTCGGTGTGAAAAGGGTGTCAATAAATTTGAGGTGTGAAAAGGGGGTGCAAAAATTGTAGGTGTGAATTGGGTGGCAAAATATTTTCGGTTTGAAAAGGGTGTAGATAAATTTGAGGTGTGAAAAGGGGGTGCAAAACTTGTAGGTGTGAATTGGGTGGAAAAATGTTTTCGGTATGAAAAGGGTGTAAATAAATTTGAGGTGTCAAAAGCGGGTGTAAAAAATTGTAGGTGTGAATTGGGTGGAAAAATATTTTCGGTTTGAAAAGGGTGTAAAAATATTTTTGGTATGAAAAGGGTGTAAATAAATTTTCGGTGTGAAAAGGGTGTCAATAAATTTGAGGTGTGAAAAGGGGGTGCAAAAATTGTAGGTGTGAATTGGGTGGCAAAATATTTTCGGTTTGAAAAGGGTGTAAATAAATTTGAGGTGTGAAAAGGGGGTGCAAAAATTGTAGGTGTGAATTGGGTGGAAAAATATTTTCTGTATGAAAAAGGGTGTAAATAAATTTGAGGTGTCAAAAGCGGGTGTAAAAAATTGTAGGTTTGAATTGGGTGGAAAAATATTTTCGGTGTGAAAAGGGTGTAAAAATATTTTCGGTATGAAAAGGGTGTAAATAAATTTTCGGTGTGAATTGGGTGCCAAAATATTTTCGGTTTGAAAAGGGTGTAAATAAATTTGAGGTGTCAAAAGCGGGTGTAAGAAAATTGTAGGTGTGAATTGGGTGGAAAAATATTTTCGGTTTGAAAAGGGTGTAAATAAATTTGAGGTGTCAAAAGCGGGTGTAAAAAATTGTAGGTGTGAAATGGGTGGAAAAATATTTGAGGTGTGAAAAGGGTGTAAAAATATTTTCGGTATGAAAAGGGTGTAAATAAATTTTCGGTGTGAAAAGGGTGTCAATAAATTTTCGGTGTGAAAAGGGTGTCAATAAATTTGAGGTGTGAAAAGGGGGTGTAAAAATTGTAGGTGTGAATTGGGTGGCAAAATATTTTCTGTTTGAAAAGGGTGTAAATAAATTTGAGGTGTGAAAAGGGGGTGCAAAAATTGTAGGTGTGAATTGGGTGGAAAAATATTTTCGATTTGAAAAGGGTGTAAATAAATTTGAGGTGTCAAAAGCGGGTGTAAAAAATTGTAGGTGTGAATTGGGTGGAAAAATATTTGAGGTGTGAAAAGGGTGTAAAAATATTTTCGGTATGAAAAGGGTGTAAATAAATTTTCGGTGTGAAAAGGGTGTCAATAAATTTTCGGTGTGAAAAGGGTGTCAATAAATTTGAGGTGTGAAAAGGGGGTGCAAAAATTGTAGGTGTGAATTGGGTGGCAAAATATTTTCGGTTTGAAAAGGGTGTAAATAAATTTGAGGTGTGAAAAGCGGGTGTAAAAAATTGTAGGTGTGAATTGGGTGGAAAAATATTTTCGGTTTGAAAAGGGTGTAAATAAATTTGAAGTGTCAAAAGCGGGTGTAAAAAATTGTAGGTGTGAATTGGGTGGAAAAATATTTGAGGTGTGAAAAGGGTGTAAAAATATTTTTGGTATGAAAAGGGTGTAAATAAATTTTCGGTGTGAAAAGGGTGTCAATAAATTTGAGGTGTGAAAAGGGGGTGCAAAAATTGTAGGTGTGAATTGGGTGGCAAAATATTTTCGGTTTGAAAAGGGTGTAGATAAATTTGAGGTGTGAAAAGGGGGTGCAAAACTTGTAGGTGTGAATTGGGTGGAAAAATGTTTTCGGTATGAAAAGGGTGTAAATAAATTTGAGGTGTCAAAAGCGGGTGTAAAAAATTGTAGGTGTGAATTGGGTGGAAAAATATTTTCGGTTTGAAAAGGGTGTAAAAATATTTTTGGTATGAAAAGGGTGTAAATAAATTTTCGGTGTGAAAAGGGTGTCAATAAATTTGAGGTGTGAAAAGGGGGTGCAAAAATTGTAGGTGTGAATTGGGTGGCAAAATATTTTCGGTTTGAAAAGGGTGTAAATAAATTTGAGGTGTGAAAAGGGGGTGCAAAAATTGTAGGTGTGAATTGGGTGGAAAAATATTTTCTGTATGAAAAAGGGTGTAAATAAATTTGAGGTGTGAAAAGCGGGTGTAAAAAATTGTAGGTTTGAATTGGGTGGAAAAATATTTTCGGTGTGAAAAGGGTGTAAAAATATTTTCGGTATGAAAAGGGTGTAAATAAATTTTCGGTGTGAATTGGGTGGCAAAATATTTTCGGTTTGAAAAGGGTGTAAATAAATTTGAGGTGTCAAAAGCGGGTGTAAGAAAATTGTAGGTGTGAATTGGGTGGAAAAATATTTTCGGTTTGAAAAGGGTGTAAATAAATTTGAGGTGTCAAAAGCGGGTGTAAAAAATTGTAGGTGTGAATTGGGTGGAAAAATATTTGAGGTGTGAAAAGGGTGTAAAAATATTTTCGGTATGAAAAGGGTGTAAATAAATTTTCGGTGTGAAAAGGGTGTCAATAAATTTTCGGTGTGAAAAGGGTGTCAATAAATTTGAGGTGTGAAAAGGGGGTGTAAAAATTGTAGGTGTGAATTGGGTGGCAAAATATTTTCGGTTTGAAAAGGGTGTAAATAAATTTGAGGTGTGAAAAGGGGGTGCAAAAATTGTAGGTGTGAATTGGGTGGAAAAATATTTTCGATTTGAAAAGGGTGTAAATAAATTTGAGGTGTCAAAAGCGGGTGTAAAAAATTGTAGGTGTGAATTGGGTGGAAAAATATTTGAGGTGTGAAAAGGGTGTAAAAATATTTTCGGTATGAAAAGGGTGTAAATAAATTTTCGGTGTGAAAAGGGTGTCAATAAATTTTCGGTGTGAAAAGGGTGTCAATAAATTTGAGGTGTGAAAAGGGGGTGCAAAAATTGTAGGTGTGAATTGGGTGGCAAAATATTTTCGGTTTGAAAAGGGTGTAAATAAATTTGAGGTGTGAAAAGCGGGTGTAAAAAATTGTAGGTGTGAATTGGGTGGAAAAATATTTTCGGTTTGAAAAGGGTGTAAATAAATTTGAAGTGTCAAAAGCGGGTGTAAAAAATTGTAGGTGTGAATTGGGTGGAAAAATATTTGAGGTGTGAAAAGGGTGTAAAAATATTTTTGGTATGAAAAGGGTGTAAATAAATTTTCGGTGTGAAAAGGGTGTCAATAAATTTTCGGTGTGAAAAGGGTGTCAATAAATTTGAGGTGTGAAAAGGGGGTGTAAAAATTGTAGGTGTGAATTGGGTGGCAAAATATTTTCTGTTTGAAAAGGGTGTAAATAAATTTGAGGTGTGAAAAGGGGGTGCAAAAATTGTAGGTGTGAATTGGGTGGAAAAATATTTTCGATTTGAAAAGGGTGTAAATAAATTTGAGGTGTCAAAAGCGGGTGTAAAAAATTGTAGGTGTGAATTGGGTGGAAAAATATTTGAGGTGTGAAAAGGGTGTAAAAATATTTTCGGTATGAAAAGGGTGTAAATAAATTTTCGGTGTGAAAAGGGTGTCAATAAATTTTCGGTGTGAAAAGGGTGTCAATAAATTTGAGGTGTGAAAAGGGGGTGCAAAAATTGTAGGTGTGAATTGGGTGGCAAAATATTTTCGGTTTGAAAAGGGTGTAAATAAATTTGAGGTGTGAAAAGCGGGTGTAAAAAATTGTAGGTGTGAATTGGGTGGAAAAATATTTTCGGTTTGAAAAGGGTGTAAATAAATTTGAAGTGTCAAAAGCGGGTGTAAAAAATTGTAGGTGTGAATTGGGTGGAAAAATATTTGAGGTGTGAAAAGGGTGTAAAAATATTTTTGGTATGAAAAGGGTGTAAATAAATTTTCGGTGTGAAAAGGGTGTCAATAAATTTGAGGTGTGAAAAGGGGGTGCAAAAATTGTAGGTGTGAATTGGGTGGCAAAATATTTTCGGTTTGAAAAGGGTGTAGATAAATTTGAGGTGTGAAAAGGGGGTGCAAAACTTGTAGGTGTGAATTGGGTGGAAAAATGTTTTCGGTATGAAAAGGGTGTAAATAAATTTGAGGTGTCAAAAGCGGGTGTAAAAAATTGTAGGTGTGAATTGGGTGGAAAAATATTTTCGGTTTGAAAAGGGTGTAAAAATATTTTTGGTATGAAAAGGGTGTAAATAAATTTTCGGTGTGAAAAGGGTGTCAATAAATTTGAGGTGTGAAAAGGGGGTGCAAAAATTGTAGGTGTGAATTGGGTGGCAAAATATTTTCGGTTTGAAAAGGGTGTAAATAAATTTGAGGTGTGAAAAGGGGGTGCAAAAATTGTAGGTGTGAATTGGGTGGAAAAATATTTTTTGTATGAAAAAGGGTGTAAATAAATTTGAGGTGTCAAAAGCGGGTGTAAAAAATTGTAGGTTTGAATTGGGTGGAAAAATATTTTCGGTGTGAAAAGGGTGTAAAAATATTTTCGGTATGAAAAGGGTGTAAATAAATTTTCGGTGTGAATTGGGTGGCAAAATATTTTCGGTTTGAAAAGGGTGTAAATAAATTTGAGGTGTCAAAAGCGGGTGTAAGAAAATTGTAGGTGTGAATTGGGTGGAAAAATATTTTCGGTTTGAAAAGGGTGTAAATAAATTTGAGGTGTCAAAAGCGGGTGTAAAAAATTGTAGGTGTGAATTGGGTGGAAAAATATTTGAGGTGTGAAAAGGGTGTAAAAATATTTTCGGTATGAAAAGGGTGTAAATAAATTTTCGGTGTGAAAAGGGTGTCAATAAATTTTCGGTGTGAAAAGGGTGTCAATAAATTTGAGGTGTGAAAAGGGGGTGTAAAAATTGTAGGTGTGAATTGGGTGGCAAAATATTTTCGGTTTGAAAAGGGTGTAAATAAATTTGAGGTGTGAAAAGGGGGTGCAAAAATTGTAGGTGTGAATTGGGTGGAAAAATATTTTCGATTTGAAAAGGGTGTAAATAAATTTGAGGTGTCAAAAGCGGGTGTAAAAAATTGTAGGTGTGAATTGGGTGGAAAAATATTTGAGGTGTGAAAAGGGTGTAAAAATATTTTCGGTATGAAAAGGGTGTAAATAAATTTTCGGTGTGAAAAGGGTGTCAATAAATTTTCGGTGTGAAAAGGGTGTCAATAAATTTGAGGTGTGAAAAGGGGGTGCAAAAATTGTAGGTGTGAATTGGGTGGCAAAATATTTTCGGTTTGAAAAGGGTGTAAATAAATTTGAGGTGTGAAAAGCGGGTGTAAAAAATTGTAGGTGTGAATTGGGTGGAAAAATATTTTCGGTTTGAAAAGGGTGTAAATAAATTTGAAGTGTCAAAAGCGGGTGTAAAAAATTGTAGGTGTGAATTGGGTGGAAAAATATTTGAGGTGTGAAAAGGGTGTAAAAATATTTTTGGTATGAAAAGGGTGTAAATAAATTTTCGGTGTGAAAAGGGTGTCAATAAATTTGAGGTGTGAAAAGGGGGTGCAAAAATTGTAGGTGTGAATTGGGTGGCAAAATATTTTCGGTTTGAAAAGGGTGTAGATAAATTTGAGGTGTGGAAAGGGGGTGCAAAACTTGTAGGTGTGAATTGGGTGGAAAAATGTTTTCGGTATGAAAAGGGTGTAAATAAATTTGAGGTGTCAAAAGCGGGTGTAAAAAATTGTAGGTGTGAATTGGGTGGAAAAATATTTTCGGTTTGAAAAGGGTGTAAAAATATTTTTGGTATGAAAAGGGTGTAAATAAATTTTCGGTGTGAAAAGGGTGTCAATAAATTTTCGGTGTGAAAAGGGTGTCAATAAATTTTCGGTGTGAAAAGGGTGTCAATAAATTTGAGGTGTGAAAAGGGGGTGTAAAAATTGTAGGTGTGAATTGGGTGGCAAAATATTTTCTGTTTGAAAAGGGTGTAAATAAATTTGAGGTGTGAAAAGGGGGTGCAAAAATTGTAGGTGTGAATTGGGTGGAAAAATATTTTCGATTTGAAAAGGGTGTAAATAAATTTGAGGTGTCAAAAGCGGGTGTAAAAAATTGTAGGTGTGAATTGGGTGGAAAAATATTTGAGGTGTGAAAAGGGTGTAAAAATATTTTCGGTATGAAAAGGGTGTAAATAAATTTTCGGTGTGAAAAGGGTGTCAATAAATTTTCGGTGTGAAAAGGGTGTCAATAAATTTGAGGTGTGAAAAGGGGGTGCAAAAATTGTAGGTGTGAATTGGGTGGCAAAATATTTTCGGTTTGAAAAGGGTGTAAATAAATTTGAGGTGTGAAAAGCGGGTGTAAAAAATTGTAGGTGTGAATTGGGTGGAAAAATATTTTCGGTTTGAAAAGGGTGTAAATAAATTTGAAGTGTCAAAAGCGGGTGTAAAAAATTGTAGGTGTGAATTGGGTGGAAAAATATTTGAGGTGTGAAAAGGGTGTAAAAATATTTTTGGTATGAAAAGGGTGTAAATAAATTTTCGGTGTGAAAAGGGTGTCAATAAATTTGAGGTGTGAAAAGGGGGTGCAAAAATTGTAGGTGTGAATTGGGTGGCAAAATATTTTCGGTTTGAAAAGGGTGTAGATAAATTTGAGGTGTGAAAAGGGGGTGCAAAACTTGTAGGTGTGAATTGGGTGGAAAAATGTTTTCGGTATGAAAAGGGTGTAAATAAATTTGAGGTGTCAAAAGCGGGTGTAAAAAATTGTAGGTGTGAATTGGGTGGAAAAATATTTTCGGTTTGAAAAGGGTGTAAAAATATTTTTGGTATGAAAAGGGTGTAAATAAATTTTCGGTGTGAAAAGGGTGTCAATAAATTTGAGGTGTGAAAAGGGGGTGCAAAAATTGTAGGTGTGAATTGGGTGGCAAAATATTTTCGGTTTGAAAAGGGTGTCAATAAATTTGAGGTGTGAAAAGGGGGTGCAAAAATTGTAGGTGTGAATTGGGTGGCAAAATATTTTCGGTTTGAAAAGGGTGTAAATAAATTTGAGGTGTGAAAAGGGGGTGCAAAAATTGTAGGTGTGAATTGGGTGGAAAAATATTTTCTGTATGAAAAAGGGTGTAAATAAATTTGAGGTGTCAAAAGCGGGTGTAAAAAATTGTAGGTTTGAATTGGGTGGAAAAATATTTTCGGTGTGAAAAGGGTGTAAAAATATTTTCGGTATGAAAAGGGTGTAAATAAATTTTCGGTGTGAATTGGGTGGCAAAATATTTTCGGTTTGAAAAGGGTGTAAATAAATTTGAGGTGTCAAAAGCGGGTGTAAGAAAATTGTAGGTGTGAATTGGGTGGAAAAATATTTTCGGTTTGAAAAGGGTGTAAATAAATTTGAGGTGTCAAAAGCGGGTGTAAAAAATTGTAGGTGTGAAATGGGTGGAAAAATATTTGAGGTGTGAAAAGGGTGTAAAAATATTTTCGGTATGAAAAGGGTGTAAATAAATTTTCGGTGTGAAAAGGGTGTCAATAAATTTTCGGTGTGAAAAGGGTGTCAATAAATTTGAGGTGTGAAAAGGGGGTGTAAAAATTGTAGGTGTGAATTGGGTGGCAAAATATTTTCGGTTTGAAAAGGGTGTAAATAAATTTGAGGTGTGAAAAGGGGGTGCAAAAATTGTAGGTGTGAATTGGGTGGAAAAATATTTTCGATTTGAAAAGGGTGTAAATAAATTTGAGGTGTCAAAAGCGGGTGTAAAAAATTGTAGGTGTGAATTGGGTGGAAAAATATTTGAGGTGTGAAAAGGGTGTAAAAATATTTTCGGTATGAAAAGGGTGTAAATAAATTTTCGGTGTGAAAAGGGTGTCAATAAATTTTCGGTGTGAAAAGGGTGTCAATAAATTTGAGGTGTGAAAAGGGGGTGCAAAAATTGTAGGTGTGAATTGGGTGGCAAAATATTTTCGGTTTGAAAAGGGTGTAAATAAATTTGAGGTGTGAAAAGCGGGTGTAAAAAATTGTAGGTGTGAATTGGGTGGAAAAATATTTTCGGTTTGAAAAGGGTGTAAATAAATTTGAAGTGTCAAAAGCGGGTGTAAAAAATTGTAGGTGTGAATTGGGTGGAAAAATATTTGAGGTGTGAAAAGGGTGTAAAAATATTTTTGGTATGAAAAGGGTGTGAATAAATTTTCGGTGTGAAAAGGGTGTCAATAAATTTGAGGTGTGAAAAGGGGGTGCAAAAATTGTAGGTGTGAATTGGGTGGCAAAATATTTTCGGTTTGAAAAGGGTGTAGATAAATTTGAGGTGTGAAAAGGGGGTGCAAAACTTGTAGGTGTGAATTGGGTGGAAAAATGTTTTCGGTATGAAAAGGGTGTAAATAAATTTGAGGTGTCAAAAGCGGGTGTAAAAAATTGTAGGTGTGAATTGGGTGGAAAAATATTTTCGGTTTGAAAAGGGTGTAAAAATATTTTTGGTATGAAAAGGGTGTAAATAAATTTTCGGTGTGAAAAGGGTGTCAATAAATTTGAGGTGTGAAAAGGGGGTGCAAAAATTGTAGGTGTGAATTGGGTGGCAAAATATTTTCGGTTTGAAAAGGGTGTAAATAAATTTGAGGTGTGAAAAGGGGGTGCAAAAATTGTAGGTGTGAATTGGGTGGAAAAATATTTTCGATTTGAAAAGGGTGTAAATAAATTTGAGGTGTCAAAAGCGGGTGTAAAAAATTGTAGGTGTGAATTGGGTGGAAAAATATTTGAGGTGTGAAAAGGGTGTAAAAATATTTTCGGTATGAAAAGGGTGTAAATAAATTTTCGGTGTGAAAAGGGTGTCAATAAATTTTCGGTGTGAAAAGGGTGTCAATAAATTTGAGGTGTGAAAAGGGGGTGCAAAAATTGTAGGTGTGAATTGGGTGGCAAAATATTTTCGGTTTGAAAAGGGTGTAAATAAATTTGAGGTGTGAAAAGCGGGTGTAAAAAATTGTAGGTGTGAATTGGGTGGAAAAATATTTTCGGTTTGAAAAGGGTGTAAATAAATTTGAAGTGTCAAAAGCGGGTGTAAAAAATTGTAGGTGTGAATTGGGTGGAAAAATATTTGAGGTGTGAAAAGGGTGTAAAAATATTTTCGGTATGAAAAGGGTGTAAATAAATTTTCGGTGTGAAAAGGGTGTCAATAAATTTTCGGTGTGAAAAGGGTGTCAATAAATTTGAGGTGTGAAAAGGGGGTGTAAAAATTGTAGGTGTGAATTGGGTGGCAAAATATTTTCGGTTTGAAAAGGGTGTAAATAAATTTGAGGTGTGAAAAGGGGGTGCAAAAATTGTAGGTGTGAATTGGGTGGAAAAATATTTTCGATTTGAAAAGGGTGTAAATAAATTTGAGGTGTCAAAAGCGGGTGTAAAAAATTGTAGGTGTGAATTGGGTGGAAAAATATTTGAGGTGTGAAAAGGGTGTAAAAATATTTTCGGTATGAAAAGGGTGTAAATAAATTTTCGGTGTGAAAAGGGTGTCAATAAATTTTCGGTGTGAAAAGGGTGTCAATAAATTTGAGGTGTGAAAAGGGGGTGCAAAAATTGTAGGTGTGAATTGGGTGGCAAAATATTTTCGGTTTGAAAAGGGTGTAAATAAATTTGAGGTGTGAAAAGCGGGTGTAAAAAATTGTAGGTGTGAATTGGGTGGAAAAATATTTTCGGTTTGAAAAGGGTGTAAATAAATTTGAAGTGTCAAAAGCGGGTGTAAAAAATTGTAGGTGTGAATTGGGTGGAAAAATATTTGAGGTGTGAAAAGGGTGTAAAAATATTTTTGGTATGAAAAGGGTGTGAATAAATTTTCGGTGTGAAAAGGGTGTCAATAAATTTGAGGTGTGAAAAGGGGGTGCAAAAATTGTAGGTGTGAATTGGGTGGCAAAATATTTTCGGTTTGAAAAGGGTGTAGATAAATTTGAGGTGTGAAAAGGGGGTGCAAAACTTGTAGGTGTGAATTGGGTGGAAAAATGTTTTCGGTATGAAAAGGGTGTAAATAAATTTGAGGTGTCAAAAGCTGGTGTAAAAAATTGTAGGTGTGAATTGGGTGGAAAAATATTTTCGGTTTGAAAAGGGTGTAAAAATATTTTTGGTATGAAAAGGGTGTAAATAAATTTTCGGTGTGAAAAGGGTGTCAATAAATTTGAGGTGTGAAAAGGGGGTGCAAAAATTGTAGGTGTGAATTGGGTGGCAAAATATTTTCGGTTTGAAAAGGGTGTAAATAAATTTGAGGTGTGAAAAGGGGGTGCAAAAATTGTAGGTGTGAATTGGGTGGAAAAATATTTTCTGTATGAAAAAGGGTGTAAATAAATTTGAGGTGTCAAAAGCGGGTGTAAAAAATTGTAGGTTTGAATTGGGTGGAAAAATATTTTCGGTGTGAAAAGGGTGTAAAAATATTTTCGGTATGAAAAGGGTGTAAATAAATTTTCGGTGTGAATTGGGTGGCAAAATATTTTCGGTTTGAAAAGGGTGTAAATAAATTTGAGGTGTCAAAAGCGGGTGTAAGAAAATTGTAGGTGTGAATTGGGTGGAAAAATATTTTCGGTTTGAAAAGGGTGTAAATAAATTTGAGGTGTCAAAAGCGGGTGTAAAAAATTGTAGGTGTGAATTGGGTGGAAAAATATTTGAGGTGTGAAAAGGGTGTAAAAATATTTTCGGTATGAAAAGGGTGTAAATAAATTTTCGGTGTGAAAAGGGTGTCAATAAATTTTCGGTGTGAAAAGGGTGTCAATAAATTTGAGGTGTGAAAAGGGGGTGTAAAAATTGTAGGTGTGAATTGGGTGGCAAAATATTTTCGGTTTGAAAAGGGTGTAAATAAATTTGAGGTGTGAAAAGGGGGTGCAAAAATTGTAGGTGTGAATTGGGTGGAAAAATATTTTCGATTTGAAAAGGGTGTAAATAAATTTGAGGTGTCAAAAGCGGGTGTAAAAAATTGTAGGTGTGAATTGGGTGGAAAAATATTTGAGGTGTGAAAAGGGTGTAAAAATATTTTCGGTATGAAAAGGGTGTAAATAAATTTTCGGTGTGAAAAGGGTGTCAATAAATTTTCGGTGTGAAAAGGGTGTCAATAAATTTGAGGTGTGAAAAGGGGGTGCAAAAATTGTAGGTGTGAATTGGGTGGCAAAATATTTTCGGTTTGAAAAGGGTGTAAATAAATTTGAGGTGTGAAAAGCGGGTGTAAAAAATTGTAGGTGTGAATTGGGTGGAAAAATATTTTCGGTTTGAAAAGGGTGTAAATAAATTTGAAGTGTCAAAAGCGGGTGTAAAAAATTGTAGGTGTGAATTGGGTGGAAAAATATTTGAGGTGTGAAAAGGGTGTAAAAATATTTTTGGTATGAAAAGGGTGTAAATAAATTTTCGGTGTGAAAAGGGTGTCAATAAATTTGAGGTGTGAAAAGGGGGTGCAAAAATTGTAGGTGTGAATTGGGTGGCAAAATATTTTCGGTTTGAAAAGGGTGTAGATAAATTTGAGGTGTGGAAAGGGGGTGCAAAACTTGTAGGTGTGAATTGGGTGGAAAAATGTTTTCGGTATCAAAAGGGTGTAAATAAATTTGAGGTGTCAAAAGCGGGTGTAAAAAATTGTAGGTGTGAATTGGGTGGAAAAATATTTGAGGTGTGAAAAGGGTGTAAAAATATTTTTGGTATGAAAAGGGTGTAAATAAATTTTCGGTGTGAAAAGGGTGTCAATAAATTTGAGGTGTGAAAAGGGGGTGCAAAAATTGTAGGTGTGAATTGGGTGGCAAAATATTTTCGGTTTGAAAAGGGTGTAGATAAATTTGAGGTGTGAAAAGGGGGTGCAAAACTTGTAGGTGTGAATTGGGTGGAAAAATGTTTTCGGTATGAAAAGGGTGTAAATAAATTTGAGGTGTCAAAAGCGGGTGTAAAAAATTGTAGGTGTGAATTGGGTGGAAAAATATTTTCGGTTTGAAAAGGGTGTAAAAATATTTTTGGTATGAAAAGGGTGTAAATAAATTTTCGGTGTGAAAAGGGTGTCAATAAATTTGAGGTGTGAAAAGGGGGTGCAAAAATTGTAGGTGTGAATTGGGTGGCAAAATATTTTCGGTTTGAAAAGGGTGTAAATAAATTTGAGGTGTGAAAAGGGGGTGCAAAAATTGTAGGTGTGAATTGGGTGGAAAAATATTTTCTGTATGAAAAAGGGTGTAAATAAATTTGAGGTGTCAAAAGCGGGTGTAAAAAATTGTAGGTTTGAATTGGGTGGAAAAATATTTTCGGTGTGAAAAGGGTGTAAAAATATTTTCGGTATGAAAAGGGTGTAAATAAATTTTCGGTGTGAATTGGGTGGCAAAATATTTTCGGTTTGAAAAGGGTGTAAATAAATTTGAGGTGTCAAAAGCGGGTGTAAGAAAATTGTAGGTGTGAATTGGGTGGAAAAATATTTTCGGTTTGAAAAGGGTGTAAATAAATTTGAGGTGTCAAAAGCGGGTGTAAAAAATTGTAGGTGTGAATTGGGTGGAAAAATATTTGAGGTGTGAAAAGGGTGTAAAAATATTTTCGGTATGAAAAGGGTGTAAATAAATTTTCGGTGTGAAAAGGGTGTCAATAAATTTTCGGTGTGAAAAGGGTGTCAATAAATTTGAGGTGTGAAAAGGGGGTGTAAAAATTGTAGGTGTGAATTGGGTGGCAAAATATTTTCGGTTTGAAAAGGGTGTAAATAAATTTGAGGTGTGAAAAGGGGGTGCAAAAATTGTAGGTGTGAATTGGGTGGAAAAATATTTTCGATTTGAAAAGGGTGTAAATAAATTTGAGGTGTCAAAAGCGGGTGTAAAAAATTGTAGGTGTGAATTGGGTGGAAAAATATTTGAGGTGTGAAAAGGGTGTAAAAATATTTTCGGTATGAAAAGGGTGTAAATAAATTTTCGGTGTGAAAAGGGTGTCAATAAATTTTCGGTGTGAAAAGGGTGTCAATAAATTTGAGGTGTGAAAAGGGGGTGCAAAAATTGTAGGTGTGAATTGGGTGGCAAAATATTTTCGGTTTGAAAAGGGTGTAAATAAATTTGAGGTGTGAAAAGCGGGTGTAAAAAATTGTAGGTGTGAATTGGGTGGAAAAATATTTTCGGTTTGAAAAGGGTGTAAATAAATTTGAAGTGTCAAAAGCGGGTGTAAAAAATTGTAGGTGTGAATTGGGTGGAAAAATATTTGAGGTGTGAAAAGGGTGTAAAAATATTTTTGGTATGAAAAGGGTGTAAATAAATTTTCGGTGTGAAAAGGGTGTCAATAAATTTGAGGTGTGAAAAGGGGGTGCAAAAATTGTAGGTGTGAATTGGGTGGCAAAATATTTTCGGTTTGAAAAGGGTGTAGATAAATTTGAGGTGTGGAAAGGGGGTGCAAAACTTGTAGGTGTGAATTGGGTGGAAAAATGTTTTCGGTATGAAAAGGGTGTAAATAAATTTGAGGTGTCAAAAGCGGGTGTAAAAAATTGTAGGTGTGAATTGGGTGGAAAAATATTTTCGGTTTGAAAAGGGTGTAAAAATATTTTTGGTATGAAAAGGGTGTAAATAAATTTTCGGTGTGAAAAGGGTGTCAATAAATTTGAGGTGTGAAAAGGGGGTGCAAAAATTGTAGGTGTGAATTGGGTGGCAAAATATTTTCGGTTTGAAAAGGGTGTAAATAAATTTGAGGTGTGAAAAGGGGGTGCAAAAATTGTAGGTGTGAATTGGGTGGAAAAATATTTTCTGTATGAAAAAGGGTGTAAATAAATTTGAGGTGTCAAAAGCGGGTGTAAAAAATTGTAGGTTTGAATTGGGTGGAAAAATATTTTCGGTGTGAAAAGGGTGTAAAAATATTTTCGGAATGAAAAGGGTGTAAATAAATTTTCGGTGTGAATTGGGTGGCAAAATATTTTCGGTTTGAAAAGGGTGTAAATAAATTTGAGGTGTCAAAAGCGGGTGTAAGAAAATTGTAGGTGTGAATTGGGTGGAAAAATATTTTCGGTTTGAAAAGGGTGTAAATAAATTTGAGGTGTCAAAAGCGGGTGTAAAAAATTGTAGGTGTGAAATGGGTGGAAAAATATTTGAGGTGTGAAAAGGGTGTAAAAATATTTTCGGTATGAAAAGGGTGTAAATAAATTTTCGGTGTGAAAAGGGTGTCAATAAATTTTCGGTGTGAAAAGGGTGTCAATAAATTTGAGGTGTGAAAAGGGGGTGTAAAAATTGTAGGTGTGAATTGGGTGGCAAAATATTTTCGGTTTGAAAAGGGTGTAAATAAATTTGAGGTGTGAAAAGGGGGTGCAAAAATTGTAGGTGTGAATTGGGTGGAAAAATATTTTCGATTTGAAAAGGGTGTAAATAAATTTGAGGTGTCAAAAGCGGGTGTAAAAAATTGTAGGTGTGAATTGGGTGGAAAAATATTTGAGGTGTGAAAAGGGTGTAAAAATATTTTCGGTATGAAAAGGGTGTAAATAAATTTTCGGTGTGAAAAGGGTGTCAATAAATTTTCGGTGTGAAAAGGGTGTCAATAAATTTGAGGTGTGAAAAGGGGGTGCAAAAATTGTAGGTGTGAATTGGGTGGCAAAATATTTTCGGTTTGAAAAGGGTGTAGATAAATTTGAGGTGTGAAAAGGGGGTGCAAAACTTGTAGGTGTGAATTGGGTGGAAAAATGTTTTCGGTATGAAAAGGGTGTAAATAAATTTGAGGTGTCAAAAGCGGGTGTAAAAAATTGTAGGTGTGAATTGGGTGGAAAAATATTTTCGGTTTGAAAAGGGTGTAAAAATATTTTTGGTATGAAAAGGGTGTAAATAAATTTTCGGTGTGAAAAGGGTGTCAATAAATTTGAGGTGTGAAAAGGGGGTGCAAAAATTGTAGGTGTGAATTGGGTGGCAAAATATTTTCGGTTTGAAAAGGGTGTAAATAAATTTGAGGTGTGAAAAGGGGGTGCAAAAATTGTAGGTGTGAATTGGGTGGAAAAATATTTTCTGTATGAAAAAGGGTGTAAATAAATTTGAGGTGTCAAAAGCGGGTGTAAAAAATTGTAGGTTTGAATTGGGTGGAAAAATATTTTCGGTGTGAAAAGGGTGTAAAAATATTTTCGGTATGAAAAGGGTGTAAATAAATTTTCGGTGTGAATTGGGTGGCAAAATATTTTCGGTTTGAAAAGGGTGTAAATAAATTTGAGGTGTCAAAAGCGGGTGTAAGAAAATTGTAGGTGTGAATTGGGTGGAAAAATATTTTCGGTTTGAAAAGGGTGTAAATAAATTTGAGGTGTCAAAAGCGGGTGTAAAAAATTGTAGGTGTGAAATGGGTGGAAAAATATTTGAGGTGTGAAAAGGGTGTAAAAATATTTTCGGTATGAAAAGGGTGTAAATAAATTTTCGGTGTGAAAAGGGTGTCAATAAATTTTCGGTGTGAAAAGGGTGTCAATAAATTTTCGGTGTGAAAAGGGTGTCAATAAATTTGAGGTGTGAAAAGGGGGTGTAAAAATTGTAGGTGTGAATTGGGTGGCAAAATATTTTCGGTTTGAAAAGGGTGTAAATAAATTTGAGGTGTGAAAAGGGGGTGCAAAAATTGTAGGTGTGAATTGGGTGGAAAAATATTTTCGATTTGAAAAGGGTGTAAATAAATTTGAGGTGTCAAAAGCGGGTGTAAAAAATTGTAGGTGTGAATTGGGTGGAAAAATATTTGAGGTGTGAAAAGGGTGTAAAAATATTTTCGGTATGAAAAGGGTGTAAATAAATTTTCGGTGTGAAAAGGGTGTCAATAAATTTTCGGTGTGAAAAGGGTGTCAATAAATTTGAGGTGTGAAAAGGGGGTGCAAAAATTGTAGGTGTGAATTGGGTGGCAAAATATTTTCGGTTTGAAAAGGGTGTAAATAAATTTGAGGTGTGAAAAGCGGGTGTACAAAATTGTAGGTGTGAATTGGGTGGAAAAATATTTTCGGTTTGAAAAGGGTATAAATAAATTTGAAGTGTCAAAAGCGGGTG
Source organism: Vigna unguiculata (assembly GCF_037176805.1). NCBI lineage: Eukaryota > Viridiplantae > Streptophyta > Magnoliopsida > Fabales > Fabaceae > Vigna > Vigna unguiculata. Next base: position 186,646 of record NW_028196700.1, on the reverse strand, counting down.
TAAAAAATTGTAGGTGTGAATTGGGTGGAAAAATATTTGAGGTGTGAAAAGGGTGTAAAAATATTTTTGGTATGAAAAGGGTGTAAATAAATTTTCGGTGTGAAAAGGGTGTCAATAAATTTGAGGTGTGAAAAGGGGGTGCAAAAATTGTAGGTGTGAATTGGGTGGCAAAATATTTTCGGTTTGAAAAGGGTGTAGATAAATTTGAGGTGTGAAAAGGGGGTGCAAAACTTGTAGGTGTGAATTGGGTGGAAAAATGTTTTCGGTATGAAAAGGGTGTAAATAAATTTGAGGTGTCAAAAGCGGGTGTAAAAAATTGTAGGTGTGAATTGGGTGGAAAAATATTTTCGGTTTGAAAAGGGTGTAAAAATATTTTTGGTATGAAAAGGGTGTAAATAAATTTTCGGTGTGAAAAGGGTGTCAATAAATTTGAGGTGTGAAAAGGGGGTGCAAAAATTGTAGGTGTGAATTGGGTGGCAAAATATTTTCGGTTTGAAAAGGGTGTAAATAAATTTGAGGTGTGAAAAGGGGGTGCAAAAATTGTAGGTGTGAATTGGGTGGAAAAATATTTTCTGTATGAAAAAGGGTGTAAATAAATTTGAGGTGTCAAAAGCGGGTGTAAAAAATTGTAGGTTTGAATTGGGTGGAAAAATATTTTCGGTGTGAAAAGGGTGTAAAAATATTTTCGGTATGAAAAGGGTGTAAATAAATTTTCGGTGTGAATTGGGTGGCAAAATATTTTCGGTTTGAAAAGGGTGTAAATAAATTTGAGGTGTCAAAAGCGGGTGTAAGAAAATTGTAGGTGTGAATTGGGTGGAAAAATATTTTCGGTTTGAAAAGGGTGTAAATAAATTTGAGGTGTCAAAAGCGGGTGTAAAAAATTGTAGGTGTGAAATGGGTGGAAAAATATTTGAGGTGTGAAAAGGGTGTAAAAATATTTTCGGTATGAAAAGGGTGTAAATAAATTTTCGGTGTGAAAAGGGTGTCAATAAATTTTCGGTGTGAAAAGGGTGTCAATAAATTTGAGGTGTGAAAAGGGGGTGTAAAAATTGTAGGTGTGAATTGGGTGGCAAAATATTTTCTGTTTGAAAAGGGTGTAAATAAATTTGAGGTGTGAAAAGGGGGTGCAAAAATTGTAGGTGTGAATTGGGTGGAAAAATATTTTCGATTTGAAAAGGGTGTAAATAAATTTGAGGTGTCAAAAGCGGGTGTAAAAAATTGTAGGTGTGAATTGGGTGGAAAAATATTTGAGGTGTGAAAAGGGTGTAAAAATATTTTCGGTATGAAAAGGGTGTAAATAAATTTTCGGTGTGAAAAGGGTGTCAATAAATTTTCGGTGTGAAAAGGGTGTCAATAAATTTGAGGTGTGAAAAGGGGGTGCAAAAATTGTAGGTGTGAATTGGGTGGCAAAATATTTTCGGTTTGAAAAGGGTGTAAATAAATTTGAGGTGTGAAAAGCGGGTGTAAAAAATTGTAGGTGTGAATTGGGTGGAAAAATATTTTCGGTTTGAAAAGGGTGTAAATAAATTTGAAGTGTCAAAAGCGGGTGTAAAAAATTGTAGGTGTGAATTGGGTGGAAAAATATTTGAGGTGTGAAAAGGGTGTAAAAATATTTTTGGTATGAAAAGGGTGTAAATAAATTTTCGGTGTGAAAAGGGTGTCAATAAATTTGAGGTGTGAAAAGGGGGTGCAAAAATTGTAGGTGTGAATTGGGTGGCAAAATATTTTCGGTTTGAAAAGGGTGTAGATAAATTTGAGGTGTGAAAAGGGGGTGCAAAACTTGTAGGTGTGAATTGGGTGGAAAAATGTTTTCGGTATGAAAAGGGTGTAAATAAATTTGAGGTGTCAAAAGCGGGTGTAAAAAATTGTAGGTGTGAATTGGGTGGAAAAATATTTTCGGTTTGAAAAGGGTGTAAAAATATTTTTGGTATGAAAAGGGTGTAAATAAATTTTCGGTGTGAAAAGGGTGTCAATAAATTTGAGGTGTGAAAAGGGGGTGCAAAAATTGTAGGTGTGAATTGGGTGGCAAAATATTTTCGGTTTGAAAAGGGTGTAAATAAATTTGAGGTGTGAAAAGGGGGTGCAAAAATTGTAGGTGTGAATTGGGTGGAAAAATATTTTCTGTATGAAAAAGGGTGTAAATAAATTTGAGGTGTCAAAAGCGGGTGTAAAAAATTGTAGGTTTGAATTGGGTGGAAAAATATTTTCGGTGTGAAAAGGGTGTAAAAATATTTTCGGTATGAAAAGGGTGTAAATAAATTTTCGGTGTGAATTGGGTGGCAAAATATTTTCGGTTTGAAAAGGGTGTAAATAAATTTGAGGTGTCAAAAGCGGGTGTAAGAAAATTGTAGGTGTGAATTGGGTGGAAAAATATTTTCGGTTTGAAAAGGGTGTAAATAAATTTGAGGTGTCAAAAGCGGGTGTAAAAAATTGTAGGTGTGAATTGGGTGGAAAAATATTTGAGGTGTGAAAAGGGTGTAAAAATATTTTCGGTATGAAAAGGGTGTAAATAAATTTTCGGTGTGAAAAGGGTGTCAATAAATTTTCGGTGTGAAAAGGGTGTCAATAAATTTGAGGTGTGAAAAGGGGGTGTAAAAATTGTAGGTGTGAATTGGGTGGCAAAATATTTTCGGTTTGAAAAGGGTGTAAATAAATTTGAGGTGTGAAAAGGGGGTGCAAAAATTGTAGGTGTGAATTGGGTGGAAAAATATTTTCGATTTGAAAAGGGTGTAAATAAATTTGAGGTGTCAAAAGCGGGTGTAAAAAATTGTAGGTGTGAATTGGGTGGAAAAATATTTGAGGTGTGAAAAGGGTGTAAAAATATTTTCGGTATGAAAAGGGTGTAAATAAATTTTCGGTGTGAAAAGGGTGTCAATAAATTTTCGGTGTGAAAAGGGTGTCAATAAATTTGAGGTGTGAAAAGGGGGTGCAAAAATTGTAGGTGTGAATTGGGTGGCAAAATATTTTCGGTTTGAAAAGGGTGTAAATAAATTTGAGGTGTGAAAAGCGGGTGTAAAAAATTGTAGGTGTGAATTGGGTGGAAAAATATTTTCGGTTTGAAAAGGGTGTAAATAAATTTGAAGTGTCAAAAGCGGGTGTAAAAAATTGTAGGTGTGAATTGGGTGGAAAAATATTTGAGGTGTGAAAAGGGTGTAAAAATATTTTTGGTATGAAAAGGGTGTAAATAAATTTTCGGTGTGAAAAGGGTGTCAATAAATTTGAGGTGTGAAAAGGGGGTGCAAAAATTGTAGGTGTGAATTGGGTGGCAAAATATTTTCGGTTTGAAAAGGGTGTAGATAAATTTGAGGTGTGAAAAGGGGGTGCAAAACTTGTAGGTGTGAATTGGGTGGAAAAATGTTTTCGGTATGAAAAGGGTGTAAATAAATTTGAGGTGTCAAAAGCGGGTGTAAAAAATTGTAGGTGTGAATTGGGTGGAAAAATATTTTCGGTTTGAAAAGGGTGTAAAAATATTTTTGGTATGAAAAGGGTGTAAATAAATTTTCGGTGTGAAAAGGGTGTCAATAAATTTGAGGTGTGAAAAGGGGGTGCAAAAATTGTAGGTGTGAATTGGGTGGCAAAATATTTTCGGTTTGAAAAGGGTGTAAATAAATTTGAGGTGTGAAAAGGGGGTGCAAAAATTGTAGGTGTGAATTGGGTGGAAAAATATTTTCTGTATGAAAAAGGGTGTAAATAAATTTGAGGTGTCAAAAGCGGGTGTAAAAAATTGTAGGTTTGAATTGGGTGGAAAAATATTTTCGGTGTGAAAAGGGTGTAAAAATATTTTCGGTATGAAAAGGGTGTAAATAAATTTTCGGTGTGAATTGGGTGGCAAAATATTTTCGGTTTGAAAAGGGTGTAAATAAATTTGAGGTGTCAAAAGCGGGTGTAAGAAAATTGTAGGTGTGAATTGGGTGGAAAAATATTTTCGGTTTGAAAAGGGTGTAAATAAATTTGAGGTGTCAAAAGCGGGTGTAAAAAATTGTAGGTGTGAAATGGGTGGAAAAATATTTGAGGTGTGAAAAGGGTGTAAAAATATTTTCGGTATGAAAAGGGTGTAAATAAATTTTCGGTGTGAAAAGGGTGTCAATAAATTTTCGGTGTGAAAAGGGTGTCAATAAATTTGAGGTGTGAAAAGGGGGTGTAAAAATTGTAGGTGTGAATTGGGTGGCAAAATATTTTCGGTTTGAAAAGGGTGTAAATAAATTTGAGGTGTGAAAAGGGGGTGCAAAAATTGTAGGTGTGAATTGGGTGGAAAAATATTTTCGATTTGAAAAGGGTGTAAATAAATTTGAGGTGTCAAAAGCGGGTGTAAAAAATTGTAGGTGTGAATTGGGTGGAAAAATATTTGAGGTGTGAAAAGGGTGTAAAAATATTTTCGGTATGAAAAGGGTGTAAATAAATTTTCGGTGTGAAAAGGGTGTCAATAAATTTTCGGTGTGAAAAGGGTGTCAATAAATTTGAGGTGTGAAAAGGGGGTGCAAAAATTGTAGGTGTGAATTGGGTGGCAAAATATTTTCGGTTTGAAAAGGGTGTAAATAAATTTGAGGTGTGAAAAGCGGGTGTAAAAAATTGTAGGTGTGAATTGGGTGGAAAAATATTTTCGGTTTGAAAAGGGTGTAAATAAATTTGAAGTGTCAAAAGCGGGTGTAAAAAATTGTAGGTGTGAATTGGGTGGAAAAATATTTGAGGTGTGAAAAGGGTGTAAAAATATTTTTGGTATGAAAAGGGTGTAAATAAATTTTCGGTGTGAAAAGGGTGTCAATAAATTTGAGGTGTGAAAAGGGGGTGCAAAAATTGTAGGTGTGAATTGGGTGGCAAAATATTTTCGGTTTGAAAAGGGTGTAGATAAATTTGAGGTGTGAAAAGGGGGTGCAAAACTTGTAGGTGTGAATTGGGTGGAAAAATGTTTTCGGTATGAAAAGGGTGTAAATAAATTTGAGGTGTCAAAAGCGGGTGTAAAAAATTGTAGGTGTGAATTGGGTGGAAAAATATTTTCGGTTTGAAAAGGGTGTAAAAATATTTTTGGTATGAAAAGGGTGTAAATAAATTTTCGGTGTGAAAAGGGTGTCAATAAATTTGAGGTGTGAAAAGGGGGTGCAAAAATTGTAGGTGTGAATTGGGTGGCAAAATATTTTCGGTTTGAAAAGGGTGTAAATAAATTTGAGGTGTGAAAAGGGGGTGCAAAAATTGTAGGTGTGAATTGGGTGGAAAAATATTTTCTGTATGAAAAAGGGTGTAAATAAATTTGAGGTGTCAAAAGCGGGTGTAAAAAATTGTAGGTTTGAATTGGGTGGAAAAATATTTTCGGTGTGAAAAGGGTGTAAAAATATTTTCGGTATGAAAAGGGTGTAAATAAATTTTCGGTGTGAATTGGGTGGCAAAATATTTTCGGTTTGAAAAGGGTGTAAATAAATTTGAGGTGTCAAAAGCGGGTGTAAGAAAATTGTAGGTGTGAATTGGGTGGAAAAATATTTTCGGTTTGAAAAGGGTGTAAATAAATTTGAGGTGTCAAAAGCGGGTGTAAAAAATTGTAGGTGTGAATTGGGTGGAAAAATATTTGAGGTGTGAAAAGGGTGTAAAAATATTTTCGGTATGAAAAGGGTGTAAATAAATTTTCGGTGTGAAAAGGGTGTCAATAAATTTTCGGTGTGAAAAGGGTGTCAATAAATTTGAGGTGTGAAAAGGGGGTGTAAAAATTGTAGGTGTGAATTGGGTGGCAAAATATTTTCGGTTTGAAAAGGGTGTAAATAAATTTGAGGTGTGAAAAGGGGGTGCAAAAATTGTAGGTGTGAATTGGGTGGAAAAATATTTTCGATTTGAAAAGGGTGTAAATAAATTTGAGGTGTCAAAAGCGGGTGTAAAAAATTGTAGGTGTGAATTGGGTGGAAAAATATTTGAGGTGTGAAAAGGGTGTAAAAATATTTTCGGTATGAAAAGGGTGTAAATAAATTTTCGGTGTGAAAAGGGTGTCAATAAATTTTCGGTGTGAAAAGGGTGTCAATAAATTTGAGGTGTGAAAAGGGGGTGCAAAAATTGTAGGTGTGAATTGGGTGGCAAAATATTTTCGGTTTGAAAAGGGTGTAAATAAATTTGAGGTGTGAAAAGCGGGTGTAAAAAATTGTAGGTGTGAATTGGGTGGAAAAATATTTTCGGTTTGAAAAGGGTGTAAATAAATTTGAAGTGTCAAAAGCGGGTGTAAAAAATTGTAGGTGTGAATTGGGTGGAAAAATATTTGAGGTGTGAAAAGGGTGTAAAAATATTTTTGGTATGAAAAGGGTGTAAATAAATTTTCGGTGTGAAAAGGGTGTCAATAAATTTGAGGTGTGAAAAGGGGGTGCAAAAATTGTAGGTGTGAATTGGGTGGCAAAATATTTTCAGTTTGAAAAGGGTGTAGATAAATTTGAGGTGTGAAAAGGGGGTGCAAAACTTGTAGGTGTGAATTGGGTGGAAAAATGTTTTCGGTATGAAAAGGGTGTAAATAAATTTGAGGTGTCAAAAGCGGGTGTAAAAAATTGTAGGTGTGAATTGGGTGGAAAAATATTTTCGGTTTGAAAAGGGTGTAAAAATATTTTTGGTATGAAAAGGGTGTAAATAAATTTTCGGTGTGAAAAGGGTGTCAATAAATTTGAGGTGTGAAAAGGGGGTGCAAAAATTGTAGGTGTGAATTGGGTGGCAAAATATTTTCGGTTTGAAAAGGGTGTAAATAAATTTGAGGTGTGAAAAGGGGGTGCAAAAATTGTAGGTGTGAATTGGGTGGAAAAATATTTTCTGTATGAAAAAGGGTGTAAATAAATTTGAGGTGTCAAAAGCGGGTGTAAAAAATTGTAGGTTTGAATTGGGTGGAAAAATATTTTCGGTGTGAAAAGGGTGTAAAAATATTTTCGGTATGAAAAGGGTGTAAATAAATTTTCGGTGTGAATTGGGTGGCAAAATATTTTCGGTTTGAAAAGGGTGTAAATAAATTTGAGGTGTCAAAAGCGGGTGTAAGAAAATTGTAGGTGTGAATTGGGTGGAAAAATATTTTCGGTTTGAAAAGGGTGTAAATAAATTTGAGGTGTCAAAAGCGGGTGTAAAAAATTGTAGGTGTGAAATGGGTGGAAAAATATTTGAGGTGTGAAAAGGGTGTAAAAATATTTTCGGTATGAAAAGGGTGTAAATAAATTTTCGGTGTGAAAAGGGTGTCAATAAATTTTCGGTGTGAAAAGGGTGTCAATAAATTTGAGGTGTGAAAAGGGGGTGTAAAAATTGTAGGTGTGAATTGGGTGGCAAAATATTTTCGGTTTGAAAAGGGTGTAAATAAATTTGAGGTGTGAAAAGGGGGTGCAAAAATTGTAGGTGTGAATTGGGTGGAAAAATATTTTCGATTTGAAAAGGGTGTAAATAAATTTGAGGTGTCAAAAGCGGGTGTAAAAAATTGTAGGTGTGAATTGGGTGGAAAAATATTTGAGGTGTGAAAAGGGTGTAAAAATATTTTCGGTATGAAAAGGGTGTAAATAAATTTTCGGTGTGAAAAGGGTGTCAATAAATTTTCGGTGTGAAAAGGGTGTCAATAAATTTGAGGTGTGAAAAGGGGGTGCAAAAATTGTAGGTGTGAATTGGGTGGCAAAATATTTTCGGTTTGAAAAGGGTGTAAATAAATTTGAGGTGTGAAAAGCGGGTGTAAAAAATTGTAGGTGTGAATTGGGTGGAAAAATATTTTCGGTTTGAAAAGGGTGTAAATAAATTTGAAGTGTCAAAAGCGGGTGTAAAAAATTGTAGGTGTGAATTGGGTGGAAAAATATTTGAGGTGTGAAAAGGGTGTAAAAATATTTTTGGTATGAAAAGGGTGTAAATAAATTTTCGGTGTGAAAAGGGTGTCAATAAATTTGAGGTGTGAAAAGGGGGTGCAAAAATTGTAGGTGTGAATTGGGTGGCAAAATATTTTCGGTTTGAAAAGGGTGTAGATAAATTTGAGGTGTGAAAAGGGGGTGCAAAACTTGTAGGTGTGAATTGGGTGGAAAAATGTTTTCGGTATGAAAAGGGTGTAAATAAATTTGAGGTGTCAAAAGCGGGTGTAAAAAATTGTAGGTGTGAATTGGGTGGAAAAATATTTTCGGTTTGAAAAGGGTGTAAAAATATTTTTGGTATGAAAAGGGTGTAAATAAATTTTCGGTGTGAAAAGGGTGTCAATAAATTTGAGGTGTGAAAAGGGGGTGCAAAAATTGTAGGTGTGAATTGGGTGGCAAAATATTTTCGGTTTGAAAAGGGTGTAAATAAATTTGAGGTGTGAAAAGGGGGTGCAAAAATTGTAGGTGTGAATTGGGTGGAAAAATATTTTCTGTATGAAAAAGGGTGTAAATAAATTTGAGGTGTCAAAAGCGGGTGTAAAAAATTGTAGGTTTGAATTGGGTGGAAAAATATTTTCGGTGTGAAAAGGGTGTAAAAATATTTTCGGTATGAAAAGGGTGTAAATAAATTTTCGGTGTGAATTGGGTGGCAAAATATTTTCGGTTTGAAAAGGGTGTAAATAAATTTGAGGTGTCAAAAGCGGGTGTAAGAAAATTGTAGGTGTGAATTGGGTGGAAAAATATTTTCGGTTTGAAAAGGGTGTAAATAAATTTGAGGTGTCAAAAGCGGGTGTAAAAAATTGTAGGTGTGAAATGGGTGGAAAAATATTTGAGGTGTGAAAAGGGTGTAAAAATATTTTCGGTATGAAAAGGGTGTAAATAAATTTTCGGTGTGAAAAGGGTGTCAATAAATTTTCGGTGTGAAAAGGGTGTCAATAAATTTGAGGTGTGAAAAGGGGGTGTAAAAATTGTAGGTGTGAATTGGGTGGCAAAATATTTTCGGTTTGAAAAGGGTGTAAATAAATTTGAGGTGTGAAAAGGGGGTGCAAAAATTGTAGGTGTGAATTGGGTGGAAAAATATTTTCGATTTGAAAAGGGTGTAAATAAATTTGAGGTGTCAAAAGCGGGTGTAAAAAATTGTAGGTGTGAATTGGGTGGAAAAATATTTGAGGTGTGAAAAGGGTGTAAAAATATTTTCGGTATGAAAAGGGTGTAAATAAATTTTCGGTGTGAAAAGGGTGTCAATAAATTTTCGGTGTGAAAAGGGTGTCAATAAATTTGAGGTGTGAAAAGGGGGTGCAAAAATTGTAGGTGTGAATTGGGTGGCAAAATATTTTCGGTTTGAAAAGGGTGTAAATAAATTTGAGGTGTGAAAAGCGGGTGTAAAAAATTGTAGGTGTGAATTGGGTGGAAAAATATTTTCGGTTTGAAAAGGGTGTAAATAAATTTGAAGTGTCAAAAGCGGGTGTAAAAAATTGTAGGTGTGAATTGGGTGGAAAAATATTTGAGGTGTGAAAAGGGTGTAAAAATATTTTTGGTATGAAAAGGGTGTAAATAAATTTTCGGTGTGAAAAGGGTGTCAATAAATTTGAGGTGTGAAAAGGGGGTGCAAAAATTGTAGGTGTGAATTGGGTGGCAAAATATTTTCGGTTTGAAAAGGGTGTAGATAAATTTGAGGTGTGAAAAGGGGGTGCAAAACTTGTAGGTGTGAATTGGGTGGAAAAATGTTTTCGGTATGAAAAGGGTGTAAATAAATTTGAGGTGTCAAAAGCGGGTGTAAAAAATTGTAGGTGTGAATTGGGTGGAAAAATATTTTCGGTTTGAAAAGGGTGTAAAAATATTTTTGGTATGAAAAGGGTGTAAATAAATTTTCGGTGTGAAAAGGGTGTCAATAAATTTGAGGTGTGAAAAGGGGGTGCAAAAATTGTAGGTGTGAATTGGGTGGCAAAATATTTTCGGTTTGAAAAGGGTGTAAATAAATTTGAGGTGTGAAAAGGGGGTGCAAAAATTGTAGGTGTGAATTGGGTGGAAAAATATTTTCTGTATGAAAAAGGGTGTAAATAAATTTGAGGTGTCAAAAGCGGGTGTAAAAAATTGTAGGTTTGAATTGGGTGGAAAAATATTTTCGGTGTGAAAAGGGTGTAAAAATATTTTCGGTATGAAAAGGGTGTAAATAAATTTTCGGTGTGAATTGGGTGGCAAAATATTTTCGGTTTGAAAAGGGTGTAAATAAATTTGAGGTGTCAAAAGCGGGTGTAAGAAAATTGTAGGTGTGAATTGGGTGGAAAAATATTTTCGGTTTGAAAAGGGTGTAAATAAATTTGAGGTGTCAAAAGCGGGTGTAAAAAATTGTAGGTGTGAAATGGGTGGAAAAATATTTGAGGTGTGAAAAGGGTGTAAAAATATTTTCGGTATGAAAAGGGTGTAAATAAATTTTCGGTGTGAAAAGGGTGTCAATAAATTTTCGGTGTGAAAAGGGTGTCAATAAATTTGAGGTGTGAAAAGGGGGTGTAAAAATTGTAGGTGTGAATTGGGTGGCAAAATATTTTCGGTTTGAAAAGGGTGTAAATAAATTTGAGGTGTGAAAAGGGGGTGCAAAAATTGTAGGTGTGAATTGGGTGGAAAAATATTTTCGATTTGAAAAGGGTGTAAATAAATTTGAGGTGTCAAAAGCGGGTGTAAAAAATTGTAGGTGTGAATTGGGTGGAAAAATATTTGAGGTGTGAAAAGGGTGTAAAAATATTTTCGGTATGAAAAGGGTGTAAATAAATTTTCGGTGTGAAAAGGGTGTCAATAAATTTTCGGTGTGAAAAGGGTGTCAATAAATTTGAGGTGTGAAAAGGGGGTGCAAAAATTGTAGGTGTGAATTGGGTGGCAAAATATTTTCGGTTTGAAAAGGGTGTAAATAAATTTGAGGTGTGAAAAGCGGGTGTAAAAAATTGTAGGTGTGAATTGGGTGGAAAAATATTTTCGGTTTGAAAAGGGTGTAAATAAATTTGAAGTGTCAAAAGCGGGTGTAAAAAATTGTAGGTGTGAATTGGGTGGAAAAATATTTGAGGTGTGAAAAGGGTGTAAAAATATTTTTGGTATGAAAAGGGTGTGAATAAATTTTCGGTGTGAAAAGGGTGTCAATAAATTTGAGGTGTGAAAAGGGGGTGCAAAAATTGTAGGTGTGAATTGGGTGGCAAAATATTTTCGGTTTGAAAAGGGTGTAGATAAATTTGAGGTGTGAAAAGGGGGTGCAAAACTTGTAGGTGTGAATTGGGTGGAAAAATGTTTTCGGTATGAAAAGGGTGTAAATAAATTTGAGGTGTCAAAAGCGGGTGTAAAAAATTGTAGGTGTGAATTGGGTGGAAAAATATTTTCGGTTTGAAAAGGGTGTAAAAATATTTTTGGTATGAAAAGGGTGTAAATAAATTTTCGGTGTGAAAAGGGTGTCAATAAATTTGAGGTGTGAAAAGGGGGTGCAAAAATTGTAGGTGTGAATTGGGTGGCAAAATATTTTCGGTTTGAAAAGGGTGTAAATAAATTTGAGGTGTCAAAAGCGGGTGTAAAAAATTGTAGGTGTGAATTGGGTGGAAAAATATTTGAGGTGTGAAAAGGGTGTAAAAATATTTTCGGTATGAAAAGGGTGTAAAAATATTTTCGGTGTGAAAAGGGTGTCAATAAATTTTCGGTGTGAAAAGGGTGTCAATAAATTTGAGGTGTGAAAAGGGGGTGCAAAAATTGTAGGTGTGAATTGGGTGGCAAAATATTTTCGGTTTGAAAAGGGTGTAAATAAATTTGAGGTGTGAAAAGCGGGTGTAAAAAATTGTAGGTGTGAATTGGGTGGAAAAATATTTTCGGTTTGAAAAGGGTGTAAATAAATTTGAAGTGTCAAAAGCGGGTGTAAAAAATTGTAGGTGTGAATTGGGTGGAAAAATATTTGAGGTGTGAAAAGGGTGTAAAAATATTTTTGGTATGAAAAGGGTGTAAATAAATTTTCGGTGTGAAAAGGGTGTCAATAAATTTGAGGTGTGAAAAGGGGGTGCAAAAATTGTAGGTGTGAATTGGGTGGCAAAATATTTTCGGTTTGAAAAGAGTGTAAATAAATTTGAGGTGTGAAAAGGGGGTGCAAAAATTGTAGGTGTGAATTGGGTGGAAAAATATTTTCTGTATGAAAAAGGGTGTAAATAAATTTGAGGTGTCAAAAGCGGGTGTAAAAAATTGTAGGTTTGAATTGGGTGGAAAAATATTTTCGGTGTGAAAAGGGTGTAAAAATATTTTCGGTATGAAAAGGGTGTAAATAAATTTTCGGTGTGAATTGGGTGGCAAAATATTTTCGGTTTGAAAAGGGTGTAAATAAATTTGAGGTGTCAAAAGCGGGTGTAAGAAAATTGTAGGTGTGAATTGGGTGGAAAAATATTTTCGGTTTGAAAAGGGTGTAAATAAATTTGAGGTGTCAAAAGCGGGTGTAAAAAATTGTAGGTGTGAATTGGGTGGAAAAATATTTGAGGTGTGAAAAGGGTGTAAAAATATTTTCGGTATGAAAAGGGTGTAAATAAATTTTCGGTGTGAAAAGGGTGTCAATAAATTTTCGGTGTGAAAAGGGTGTCAATAAATTTGAGGTGTGAAAAGGGGGTGTAAAAATTGTAGGTGTGAATTGGGTGGCAAAATATTTTCGGTTTGAAAAGGGTGTAAATAAATTTGAGGTGTGAAAAGGGGGTGCAAAAATTGTAGGTGTGAATTGGGTGGAAAAATATTTTCGATTTGAAAAGGGTGTAAATAAATTTGAGGTGTCAAAAGCGGGTGTAAAAAATTGTAGGTGTGAATTGGGTGGAAAAATATTTGAGGTGTGAAAAGGGTGTAAAAATATTTTCGGTATGAAAAGGGTGTAAATAAATTTTCGGTGTGAAAAGGGTGTCAATAAATTTTCGGTGTGAAAAGGGTGTCAATAAATTTGAGGTGTGAAAAGGGGGTGCAAAAATTGTAGGTGTGAATTGGGTGGCAAAATATTTTCGGTTTGAAAAGGGTGTAAATAAATTTGAGGTGTGAAAAGCGGGTGTAAAAAATTGTAGGTGTGAATTGGGTGGAAAAATATTTTCGGTTTGAAAAGGGTGTAAATAAATTTGAAGTGTCAAAAGCGGGTGTAAAAAATTGTAGGTGTGAATTGGGTGGAAAAATATTTGAGGTGTGAAAAGGGTGTAAAAATATTTTTGGTATGAAAAGGGTGTAAATAAATTTTCGGTGTGAAAAGGGTGTCAATAAATTTGAGGTGTGAAAAGGGGGTGCAAAAATTGTAGGTGTGAATTGGGTGGCAAAATATTTTCGGTTTGAAAAGGGTGTAGATAAATTTGAGGTGTGAAAAGGGGGTGCAAAACTTGTAGGTGTGAATTGGGTGGAAAAATGTTTTCGGTATGAAAAGGGTGTAAATAAATTTGAGGTGTCAAAAGCGGGTGTAAAAAATTGTAGGTGTGAATTGGGTGGAAAAATATTTTCGGTTTGAAAAGGGTGTAAAAATATTTTTGGTATGAAAAGGGTGTAAATAAATTTTCGGTGTGAAAAGGGTGTCAATAAATTTGAGGTGTGAAAAGGGGGTGCAAAAATTGTAGGTGTGAATTGGGTGGCAAAATATTTTCGGTTTGAAAAGGGTGTAAATAAATTTGAGGTGTGAAAAGGGGGTGCAAAAATTGTAGGTGTGAATTGGGTGGAAAAATATTTTCTGTATGAAAAAGGGTGTAAATAAATTTGAGGTGTCAAAAGCGGGTGTAAAAAATTGTAGGTTTGAATTGGGTGGAAAAATATTTTCGGTGTGAAAAGGGTGTAAAAATATTTTCGGTATGAAAAGGGTGTAAATAAATTTTCGGTGTGAATTGGGTGGCAAAATATTTTCGGTTTGAAAAGGGTGTAAATAAATTTGAGGTGTCAAAAGCGGGTGTAAGAAAATTGTAGGTGTGAATTGGGTGGAAAAATATTTTCGGTTTGAAAAGGGTGTAAATAAATTTGAGGTGTCAAAAGCGGGTGTAAAAAATTGTAGGTGTGAATTGGGTGGAAAAATATTTGAGGTGTGAAAAGGGTGTAAAAATATTTTCGGTATGAAAAGGGTGTAAATAAATTTTCGGTGTGAAAAGGGTGTCAATAAATTTTCGGTGTGAAAAGGGTGTCAATAAATTTGAGGTGTGAAAAGGGGGTGTAAAAATTGTAGGTGTGAATTGGGTGGCAAAATATTTTCGGTTTGAAAAGGGTGTAAATAAATTTGAGGTGTGAAAAGGGGGTGCAAAAATTGTAGGTGTGAATTGGGTGGAAAAATATTTTCGATTTGAAAAGGGTGTAAATAAATTTGAGGTGTCAAAAGCGGGTGTAAAAAATTGTAGGTGTGAATTGGGTGGAAAAATATTTGAGGTGTGAAAAGGGTGTAAAAATATTTTCGGTATGAAAAGGGTGTAAATAAATTTGAGGTGTGAAAAGGGGGTGCAAAAATTGTAGGTGTGAATTGGGTGGAAAAATATTTGAGGTGTGAAAAGGGTGTAAAAATATTTTTGGTATGAAAAGGGTGTAAATAAATTTTCGGTGTGAAAAGGGTGTCAATAAATTTGAGGTGTGAAAAGGGGGTGCAAAAATTGTAGGTGTGAATTGGGTGGCAAAATATTTTCGGTTTGAAAAGGGTGTAGATAAATTTGAGGTGTGAAAAGGGGGTGCAAAACTTGTAGGTGTGAATTGGGTGGAAAAATGTTTTCGGTATGAAAAGGGTGTAAATAAATTTGAGGTGTCAAAAGCGGGTGTAAAAAATTGTAGGTGTGAATTGGGTGGAAAAATATTTTCGGTTTGAAAAGGGTGTAAAAATATTTTTGGTATGAAAAGGGTGTAAATAAATTTTCGGTGTGAAAAGGGTGTCAATAAATTTGAGGTGTGAAAAGGGGGTGCAAAAATTGTAGGTGTGAATTGGGTGGCAAAATATTTTCGGTTTGAAAAGGGTGTAAATAAATTTGAGGTGTGAAAAGGGGGTGCAAAAATTATAGGTGTGAATTGGGTGGAAAAATATTTTCTGTATGAAAAAGGGTGTAAATAAATTTGAGGTGTCAAAAGCGGGTGTAAAAAATTGTAGGTTTGAATTGGGTGGAAAAATATTTTCGGTGTGAAAAGGGTGTAAAAATATTTTCGGTATGAAAAGGGTGTAAATAAATTTTCGGTGTGAATTGGGTGGCAAAATATTTTCGGTTTGAAAAGGGTGTAAATAAATTTGAGGTGTCAAAAGCGGGTGTAAGAAAATTGTAGGTGTGAATTGGGTGGAAAAATATTTTCGGTTTGAAAAGGGTGTAAATAAATTTGAGGTGTCAAAAGCGGGTGTAAAAAATTGTAGGTGTGAATTGGGTGGAAAAATATTTGAGGTGTGAAAAGGGTGTAAAAATATTTTCGGTATGAAAAGGGTGTAAATAAATTTTCGGTGTGAAAAGGGTGTCAATAAATTTTCGGTGTGAAAAGGGTGTCAATAAATTTGAGGTGTGAAAAGGGGGTGTAAAAATTGTAGGTGTGAATTGGGTGGCAAAATATTTTCGGTTTGAAAAGGGTGTAAATAAATTTGAGGTGTGAAAAGGGGGTGCAAAAATTGTAGGTGTGAATTGGGTGGAAAAATATTTTCGATTTGAAAAGGGTGTAAATAAATTTGAGGTGTCAAAAGCGGGTGTAAAAAATTGTAGGTGTGAATTGGGTGGAAAAATATTTGAGGTGTGAAAAGGGTGTAAAAATATTTTCGGTATGAAAAGGGTGTAAATAAATTTGAGGTGTGAAAAGGGGGTGCAAAAATTGTAGGTGTGAATTGGGTGGAAAAATATTTGAGGTGTGAAAAGGGTGTAAAAATATTTTTGGTATGAAAAGGGTGTAAATAAATTTTCGGTGTGAAAAGGGTGTCAATAAATTTGAGGTGTGAAAAGGGGGTGCAAAAATTGTAGGTGTGAATTGGGTGGCAAAATATTTTCGGTTTGAAAAGGGTGTAGATAAATTTGAGGTGTGAAAAGGGGGTGCAAAACTTGTAGGTGTGAATTGGGTGGAAAAATGTTTTCGGTATGAAAAGGGTGTAAATAAATTTGAGGTGTCAAAAGCGGGTGTAAAAAATTGTAGGTGTGAATTGGGTGGAAAAATATTTTCGGTTTGAAAAGGGTGTAAAAATATTTTTGGTATGAAAAGGGTGTAAATAAATTTTCGGTGTGAAAAGGGTGTCAATAAATTTGAGGTGTGAAAAGGGGGTGCAAAAATTGTAGGTGTGAATTGGGTGGCAAAATATTTTCGGTTTGAAAAGGGTGTAAATAAATTTGAGGTGTGAAAAGGGGGTGCAAAAATTGTAGGTGTGAATTGGGTGGAAAAATATTTTCTGTATGAAAAAGGGTGTAAATAAATTTGAGGTGTCAAAAGCGGGTGTAAAAAATTGTAGGTTTGAATTGGGTGGAAAAATATTTTCGGTGTGAAAAGGGTGTAAAAATATTTTCGGTATGAAAAGGGTGTAAATAAATTTTCGGTGTGAATTGGGTGGCAAAATATTTTCGGTTTGAAAAGGGTGTAAATAAATTTGAGGTGTCAAAAGCGGGTGTAAGAAAATTGTAGGTGTGAATTGGGTGGAAAAATATTTTCGGTTTGAAAAGGGTGTAAATAAATTTGAGGTGTCAAAAGCGGGTGTAAAAAATTGTAGGTGTGAAATGGGTGGAAAAATATTTGAGGTGTGAAAAGGGTGTAAAAATATTTTCGGTATGAAAAGGGTGTAAATAAATTTTCGGTGTGAAAAGGGTGTCAATAAATTTTCGGTGTGAAAAGGGTGTCAATAAATTTGAGGTGTGAAAAGGGGGTGTAAAAATTGTAGGTGTGAATTGGGTGGCAAAATATTTTCGGTTTGAAAAGGGTGTAAATAAATTTGAGGTGTGAAAAGGGGGTGCAAAAATTGTAGGTGTGAATTGGGTGGAAAAATATTTTCGGTTTGAAAAGGGTGTAAATAAATTTGAGGTGTCAAAAGCGGGTGTAAAAAATTGTAGGTGTGAATTGGGTGGAAAAATATTTGAGGTGTGAAAAGGGTGTAAAAATATTTTCGGTATGAAAAGGGTGTAAATAAATTTTCGGTGTGAAAAGGGTGTCAATAAATTTTCGGTGTGAAAAGGGTGTCAATAAATTTGAGGTGTGAAAAGGGGGTGCAAAAATTGTAGGTGTGAATTGGGTGGCAAAATATTTTCGGTTTGAAAAGGGTGTAAATAAATTTGAGGTGTGAAAAGCGGGTGTAAAAAATTGTAGGTGTGAATTGGGTGGAAAAATATTTTCGGTTTGAAAAGGGTGTAAATAAATTTGAAGTGTCAAAAGCGGGTGTAAAAAATTGTAGGTGTGAATTGGGTGGAAAAATATTTGAGGTGTGAAAAGGGTGTAAAAATATTTTTGGTATGAAAAGGGTGTAAATAAATTTTCGGTGTGAAAAGGGTGTCAATAAATTTGAGGTGTGAAAAGGGGGTGCAAAAATTGTAGGTGTGAATTGGGTGGCAAAATATTTTCGGTTTGAAAAGGGTGTAGATAAATTTGAGGTGTGAAAAGGGGGTGCAAAACTTGTAGGTGTGAATTGGGTGGAAAAATGTTTTCGGTATGAAAAGGGTGTAAATAAATTTGAGGTGTCAAAAGCGGGTGTAAAAAATTGTAGGTGTGAATTGGGTGGAAAAATATTTTCGGTTTGAAAAGGGTGTAAAAATATTTTTGGTATGAAAAGGGTGTAAATAAATTTTCGGTGTGAAAAGGGTGTCAATAAATTTGAGGTGTGAAAAGGGGGTGCAAAAATTGTAGGTGTGAATTGGGTGGCAAAATATTTTCGGTTTGAAAAGGGTGTAAATAAATTTGAGGTGTGAAAAGGGGGTGCAAAAATTGTAGGTGTGAATTGGGTGGAAAAATATTTTCTGTATGAAAAAGGGTGTAAATAAATTTGAGGTGTCAAAAGCGGGTGTAAAAAATTGTAGGTTTGAATTGGGTGGAAAAATATTTTCGGTGTGAAAAGGGTGTAAAAATATTTTCGGTATGAAAAGGGTGTAAATAAATTTTCGGTGTGAATTGGGTGGCAAAATATTTTCGGTTTGAAAAGGGTGTAAATAAATTTGAGGTGTCAAAAGCGGGTGTAAGAAAATTGTAGGTGTGAATTGGGTGGAAAAATATTTTCGGTTTGAAAAGGGTGTAAATAAATTTGAGGTGTCAAAAGCGGGTGTAAAAAATTGTAGGTGTGAATTGGGTGGAAAAATATTTGAGGTGTGAAAAGGGTGTAAAAATATTTTCGGTATGAAAAGGGTGTAAATAAATTTTCGGTGTGAAAAGGGTGTCAATAAATTTTCGGTGTGAAAAGGGTGTCAATAAATTTGAGGTGTGAAAAGGGGGTGTAAAAATTGTAGATGTGAATTGGGTGGCAAAATATTTTCGGTTTGAAAAGGGTGTAAATAAATTTGAGGTGTGAAAAGGGGGTGCAAAAATTGTAGGTGTGAATTGGGTGGAAAAATATTTTCGATTTGAAAAGGGTGTAAATAAATTTGAGGTGTCAAAAGCGGGTGTAAAAAATTGTAGGTGTGAATTGGGTGGAAAAATATTTGAGGTGTGAAAAGGGTGTAAAAATATTTTCGGTATGAAAAGGGTGTAAATAAATTTTCGGTGTGAAAAGGGTGTCAATAAATTTTCGGTGTGAAAAGGGTGTCAATAAATTTGAGGTGTGAAAAGGGGGTGCAAAAATTGTAGGTGTGAATTGGGTGGCAAAATATTTTCGGTTTGAAAAGGGTGTAAATAAATTTGAGGTGTGAAAAGCGGGTGTAAAAAATTGTAGGTGTGAATTGGGTGGAAAAATATTTTCGGTTTGAAAAGGGTGTAAATAAATTTGAAGTGTCAAAAGCGGGTGTAAAAAATTGTAGGTGTGAATTGGGTGGAAAAATATTTGAGGTGTGAAAAGGGTGTAAAAATATTTTTGGTATGAAAAGGGTGTAAATAAATTTTCGGTGTGAAAAGGGTGTCAATAAATTTGAGGTGTGAAAAGGGGGTGCAAAAATTGTAGGTGTGAATTGGGTGGCAAAATATTTTCGGTTTGAAAAGGGTGTAGATAAATTTGAGGTGTGAAAAGGGGGTGCAAAACTTGTAGGTGTGAATTGGGTGGAAAAATGTTTTCGGTATGAAAAGGGTGTAAATAAATTTGAGGTGTCAAAAGCGGGTGTAAAAAATTGTAGGTGTGAATTGGGTGGAAAAATATTTTCGGTTTGAAAAGGGTGTAAAAATATTTTTGGTATGAAAAGGGTGTAAATAAATTTTCGGTGTGAAAAGGGTGTCAATAAATTTGAGGTGTGAAAAGGGGGTGCAAAAATTGTAGGTGTGAATTGGGTGGCAAAATATTTTCGGTTTGAAAAGGGTGTAAATAAATTTGAGGTGTGAAAAGGGGGTGCAAAAATTGTAGGTGTGAATTGGGTGGAAAAATATTTTCTGTATGAAAAAGGGTGTAAATAAATTTGAGGTGTCAAAAGCGGGTGTAAAAAATTGTAGGTTTGAATTGGGTGGAAAAATATTTTCGGTGTGAAAAGGGTGTAAAAATATTTTCGGTATGAAAAGGGTGTAAATAAATTTTCGGTGTGAATTGGGTGGCAAAATATTTTCGGTTTGAAAAGGGTGTAAATAAATTTGAGGTGTCAAAAGCGGGTGTAAGAAAATTGTAGGTGTGAATTGGGTGGAAAAATATTTTCGGTTTGAAAAGGGTGTAAATAAATTTGAGGTGTCAAAAGCGGGTGTAAAAAATTGTAGGTGTGAAATGGGTGGAAAAATATTTGAGGTGTGAAAAGGGTGTAAAAATATTTTCGGTATGAAAAGGGTGTAAATAAATTTTCGGTGTGAAAAGGGTGTCAATAAATTTTCGGTGTGAAAAGGGTGTCAATAAATTTGAGGTGTGAAAAGGGGGTGTAAAAATTGTAGGTGTGAATTGGGTGGCAAAATATTTTCGGTTTGAAAAGGGTGTAAATAAATTTGAGGTGTGAAAAGGGGGTGCAAAAATTGTAGGTGTGAATTGGGTGGAAAAATATTTTCGGTTTGAAAAGGGTGTAAATAAATTTGAGGTGTCAAAAGCGGGTGTAAAAAATTGTAGGTGTGAATTGGGTGGAAAAATATTTGAGGTGTGAAAAGGGTGTAAAAATATTTTCGGTATGAAAAGGGTGTAAATAAATTTTCGGTGTGAAAAGGGTGTCAATAAATTTTCGGTGTGAAAAGGGTGTCAATAAATTTGAGGTGTGAAAAGGGGGTGCAAAAATTGTAGGTGTGAATTGGGTGGCAAAATATTTTCGGTTTGAAAAGGGTGTAAATAAATTTGAGGTGTGAAAAGCGGGTGTAAAAAATTGTAGGTGTGAATTGGGTGGAAAAATATTTTCGGTTTGAAAAGGGTGTAAATAAATTTGAAGTGTCAAAAGCGGGTGTAAAAAATTGTAGGTGTGAATTGGGTGGAAAAATATTTGAGGTGTGAAAAGGGTGTAAAAATATTTTTGGTATGAAAAGGGTGTAAATAAATTTTCGGTGTGAAAAGGGTGTCAATAAATTTGAGGTGTGAAAAGGGGGTGCAAAAATTGTAGGTGTGAATTGGGTGGCAAAATATTTTCGGTTTGAAAAGGGTGTAGATAAATTTGAGGTGTGAAAAGGGGGTGCAAAACTTGTAGGTGTGAATTGGGTGGAAAAATGTTTTCGGTATGAAAAGGGTGTAAATAAATTTGAGGTGTCAAAAGCGGGTGTAAAAAATTGTAGGTGTGAATTGGGTGGAAAAATATTTTCGGTTTGAAAAGGGTGTAAAAATATTTTTGGTATGAAAAGGGTGTAAATAAATTTTCGGTGTGAAAAGGGTGTCAATAAATTTGAGGTGTGAAAAAGGGGTGCAAAAATTGTAGGTGTGAATTGGGTGGCAAAATATTTTCGGTTTGAAAAGGGTGTAAATAAATTTGAGGTGTGAAAAGGGGGTGCAAAAATTGTAGGTGTGAATTGGGTGGAAAAATATTTTCTGTATGAAAAAGGGTGTAAATAAATTTGAGGTGTCAAAAGCGGGTGTAAAAAATTGTAGGTTTGAATTGGGTGGAAAAATATTTTCGGTGTGAAAAGGGTGTAAAAATATTTTCGGTATGAAAAGGGTGTAAATAAATTTTCGGTGTGAATTGGGTGGCAAAATATTTTCGGTTTGAAAAGGGTGTAAATAAATTTGAGGTGTCAAAAGCGGGTGTAAGAAAATTGTAGGTGTGAATTGGGTGGAAAAATATTTTCGGTTTGAAAAGGGTGTAAATAAATTTGAGGTGTCAAAAGCGGGTGTAAAAAATTGTAGGTGTGAATTGGGTGGAAAAATATTTGAGGTGTGAAAAGGGTGTAAAAATATTTTCGGTATGAAAAGGGTGTAAATAAATTTTCGGTGTGAAAAGGGTGTCAATAAATTTTCGGTGTGAAAAGGGTGTCAATAAATTTGAGGTGTGAAAAGGGGGTGTAAAAATTGTAGATGTGAATTGGGTGGCAAAATATTTTCGGTTTGAAAAGGGTGTAAATAAATTTGAGGTGTGAAAAGGGGGTGCAAAAATTGTAGGTGTGAATTGGGTGGAAAAATATTTTCGATTTGAAAAGGGTGTAAATAAATTTGAGGTGTCAAAAGCGGGTGTAAAAAATTGTAGGTGTGAATTGGGTGGAAAAATATTTGAGGTGTGAAAAGGGTGTAAAAATATTTTCGGTATGAAAAGGGTGTAAATAAATTTTCGGTGTGAAAAGGGTGTCAATAAATTTTCGGTGTGAAAAGGGTGTCAATAAATTTGAGGTGTGAAAAGGGGGTGCAAAAATTGTAGGTGTGAATTGGGTGGCAAAATATTTTCGGTTTGAAAAGGGTGTAAATAAATTTGAGGTGTGAAAAGCGGGTGTAAAAAATTGTAGGTGTGAATTGGGTGGAAAAATATTTTCGGTTTGAAAAGGGTGTAAATAAATTTGAAGTGTCAAAAGCGGGTGTAAAAAATTGTAGGTGTGAATTGGGTGGAAAAATATTTGAGGTGTGAAAAGGGTGTAAAAATATTTTTGGTATGAAAAGGGTGTAAATAAATTTTCGGTGTGAAAAGGGTGTCAATAAATTTGAGGTGTGAAAAGGGGGTGCAAAAATTGTAGGTGTGAATTGGGTGGCAAAATATTTTCGGTTTGAAAAGGGTGTAGATAAATTTGAGGTGTGAAAAGGGGGTGCAAAACTTGTAGGTGTGAATTGGGTGGAAAAATGTTTTCGGTATGAAAAGGGTGTAAATAAATTTGAGGTGTCAAAAGCGGGTGTAAAAAATTGTAGGTGTGAATTGGGTGGAAAAATATTTTCGGTTTGAAAAGGGTGTAAAAATATTTTTGGTATGAAAAGGGTGTAAATAAATTTTCGGTGTGAAAAGGGTGTCAATAAATTTGAGGTGTGAAAAGGGGGTGCAAAAATTGTAGGTGTGAATTGGGTGGCAAAATATTTTCGGTTTGAAAAGGGTGTAAATAAATTTGAGGTGTGAAAAGGGGGTGCAAAAATTGTAGGTGTGAATTGGGTGGAAAAATATTTTCTGTATGAAAAAGGGTGTAAATAAATTTGAGGTGTCAAAAGCGGGTGTAAAAAATTGTAGGTTTGAATTGGGTGGAAAAATATTTTCGGTGTGAAAAGGGTGTAAAAATATTTTCGGTATGAAAAGGGTGTAAATAAATTTTCGGTGTGAATTGGGTGGCAAAATATTTTCGGTTTGAAAAGGGTGTAAATAAATTTGAGGTGTCAAAAGCGGGTGTAAGAAAATTGTAGGTGTGAATTGGGTGGAAAAATATTTTCGGTTTGAAAAGGGTGTAAATAAATTTGAGGTGTCAAAAGCGGGTGTAAAAAATTGTAGGTGTGAATTGGGTGGAAAAATATTTGAGGTGTGAAAAGGGTGTAAAAATATTTTCGGTATGAAAAGGGTGTAAATAAATTTTCGGTGTGAAAAGGGTGTCAATAAATTTTCGGTGTGAAAAGGGTGTCAATAAATTTGAGGTGTGAAAAGGGGGTGTAAAAATTGTAGGTGTGAATTGGGTGGCAAAATATTTTCGGTTTGAAAAGGGTGTAAATAAATTTGAGGTGTGAAAAGGGGGTGCAAAAATTGTAGGTGTGAATTGGGTGGAAAAATATTTTCGATTTGAAAAGGGTGTAAATAAATTTGAGGTGTCAAAAGCGGGTGTAAAAAATTGTAGGTGTGAATTGGGTGGAAAAATATTTGAGGTGTGAAAAGGGTGTAAAAATATTTTCGGTATGAAAAGGGTGTAAATAAATTTTCGGTGTGAAAAGGGTGTCAATAAATTTTCGGTGTGAAAAGGGTGTCAATAAATTTGAGGTGTGAAAAGGGGGTGCAAAAATTGTAGGTGTGAATTGGGTGGCAAAATATTTTCGGTTTGAAAAGGGTGTAAATAAATTTGAGGTGTGAAAAGCGGGTGTAAAAAATTGTAGGTGTGAATTGGGTGGAAAAATATTTTCGGTTTGAAAAGGGTGTAAATAAATTTGAAGTGTCAAAAGCGGGTGTAAAAAATTGTAGGTGTGAATTGGGTGGAAAAATATTTGAGGTGTGAAAAGGGTGTAAAAATATTTTTGGTATGAAAAGGGTGTAAATAAATTTTCGGTGTGAAAAGGGTGTCAATAAATTTGAGGTGTGAAAAGGGGGTGCAAAAATTGTAGGTGTGAATTGGGTGGCAAAATATTTTCGGTTTGAAAAGGGTGTAGATAAATTTGAGGTGTGAAAAGGGGGTGCAAAACTTGTAGGTGTGAATTGGGTGGAAAAATGTTTTCGGTATGAAAAGGGTGTAAATAAATTTGAGGTGTCAAAAGCGGGTGTAAAAAATTGTAGGTGTGAATTGGGTGGAAAAATATTTTCGGTTTGAAAAGGGTGTAAAAATATTTTTGGTATGAAAAGGGTGTAAATAAATTTTCGGTGTGAAAAGGGTGTCAATAAATTTGAGGTGTGAAAAGGGGGTGCAAAAATTGTAGGTGTGAATTGGGTGGCAAAATATTTTCGGTTTGAAAAGGGTGTAAATAAATTTGAGGTGTGAAAAGGGGGTGCAAAAATTGTAGGTGTGAATTGGGTGGAAAAATATTTTCTGTATGAAAAAGGGTGTAAATAAATTTGAGGTGTCAAAAGCGGGTGTAAAAAATTGTAGGTTTGAATTGGGTGGAAAAATATTTTCGGTGTGAAAAGGGTGTAAAAATATTTTCGGTATGAAAAGGGTGTAAATAAATTTTCGGTGTGAATTGGGTGGCAAAATATTTTCGGTTTGAAAAGGGTGTAAATAAATTTGAGGTGTCAAAAGCGGGTGTAAGAAAATTGTAGGTGTGAATTGGGTGGAAAAATATTTTCGGTTTGAAAAGGGTGTAAATAAATTTGAGGTGTCAAAAGCGGGTGTAAAAAATTGTAGGTGTGAATTGGGTGGAAAAATATTTGAGGTGTGAAAAGGGTGTAAAAATATTTTCGGTATGAAAAGGGTGTAAATAAATTTTCGGTGTGAAAAGGGTGTCAATAAATTTTCGGTGTGAAAAGGGTGTCAATAAATTTGAGGTGTGAAAAGGGGGTGTAAAAATTGTAGGTGTGAATTGGGTGGCAAAATATTTTCGGTTTGAAAAGGGTGTAAATAAATTTGAGGTGTGAAAAGGGGGTGCAAAAATTGTAGGTGTGAATTGGGTGGAAAAATATTTTCGATTTGAAAAGGGTGTAAATAAATTTGAGGTGTCAAAAGCGGGTATAAAAAATTGTAGGTGTGAATTGGGTGGAAAAATATTTGAGGTGTGAAAAGGGTGTAAAAATATTTTCGGTATGAAAAGGGTGTAAATAAATTTTCGGTGTGAAAAGGGTGTCAATAAATTTTCGGTGTGAAAAGGGTGTCAATAAATTTGAGGTGTGAAAAGGGGGTGCAAAAATTGTAGGTGTGAATTGGGTGGCAAAATATTTTCGGTTTGAAAAGGGTGTAAATAAATTTGAGGTGTGAAAAGCGGGTGTAAAAAATTGTAGGTGTGAATTGGGTGGAAAAATATTTTCGGTTTGAAAAGGGTGTAAATAAATTTGAAGTGTCAAAAGCGGGTGTAAAAAATTGTAGGTGTGAATTGGGTGGAAAAATATTTGAGGTGTGAAAAGGGTGTAAAAATATTTTTGGTATGAAAAGGGTGTAAATAAATTTTCGGTGTGAAAAGGGTGTCAATAAATTTGAGGTGTGAAAAGGGGGTGCAAAAATTGTAGGTGTGAATTGGGTGGCAAAATATTTTCGGTTTGAAAAGGGTGTAGATAAATTTGAGGTGTGAAAAGGGGGTGCAAAACTTGTAGGTGTGAATTGGGTGGAAAAATGTTTTCGGTATGAAAAGGGTGTAAATAAATTTGAGGTGTCAAAAGCGGGTGTAAAAAATTGTAGGTGTGAATTGGGTGGAAAAATATTTTCGGTTTGAAAAGGGTGTAAAAATATTTTTGGTATGAAAAGGGTGTAAATAAATTTTCGGTGTGAAAAGGGTGTGCAAAAATTGTAGGTGTGAATTGGGTGGCAAAATATTTTCGGTTTGAAAAGGGTGTAAATAAATTTGAGGTGTGAAAAGGGGGTGCAAAAATTGTAGGTGTGAATTGGGTGGAAAAATATTTTCTGTATGAAAAAGGGTGTAAATAAATTTGAGGTGTCAAAAGCGGGTGTAAAAAATTGTAGGTTTGAATTGGGTGGAAAAATATTTTCGGTGTGAAAAGGGTGTAAAAATATTTTCGGTATGAAAAGGGTGTAAATAAATTTTCGGTGTGAATTGGGTGGCAAAATATTTTCGGTTTGAAAAGGGTGTAAATAAATTTGAGGTGTCAAAAGCGGGTGTAAGAAAATTGTAGGTGTGAATTGGGTGGAAAAATATTTTCGG
Source organism: Vigna unguiculata (assembly GCF_037176805.1). NCBI lineage: Eukaryota > Viridiplantae > Streptophyta > Magnoliopsida > Fabales > Fabaceae > Vigna > Vigna unguiculata. Next base: position 160,948 of record NW_028196700.1, on the reverse strand, counting down.
TTTGAAAAGGGTGTAAATAAATTTGAGGTTTCAAAAGCGGGTGTAAAAAATTGTAGGTGTGAAATGGGTGGAAAAATATTTGAGGTGTGAAAAGGGTGTAAAAATATTTTCGGTATGAAAAGGGTGTAAATAAATTTTCGGTGTGAAAAGGGTGTCAATAAATTTTCGGTGTGAAAAGGGTGTCAATAAATTTGAGGTGTGAAAAGGGGGTGTAAAAATTGTAGGTGTGAATTGGGTGGCAAAATATTTTCTGTTTGAAAAGGGTGTAAATAAATTTGAGGTGTGAAAAGGGGGTGCAAAAATTGTAGGTGTGAATTGGGTGGAAAAATATTTTCGATTTGAAAAGGGTGTAAATAAATTTGAGGTGTCAAAAGCGGGTGTAAAAAATTGTAGGTGTGAATTGGGTGGAAAAATATTTGAGGTGTGAAAAGGGTGTAAAAATATTTTCGGTATGAAAAGGGTGTAAATAAATTTTCGGTGTGAAAAGGGTGTCAATAAATTTTCGGTGTGAAAAGGGTGTCAATAAATTTGAGGTGTGAAAAGGTGGTGCAAAAATTGTAGGTGTGAATTGGGTGGGTGTAAAAATATTTTTGGTATGAAAAGGGTGTAAATAAATTTTCGGTGTGAAAAGGGTGTCAATAAATTTGAGGTGTGAAAAGGGGGTGCAAAAATTGTAGGTGTGAATTGGGTGGCAAAATATTTTCGGTTTGAAAAGGGTGTAGATAAATTTGAGGTGTGAAAAGGGGGTGCAAAACTTGTAGGTGTGAATTGGGTGGAAAAATGTTTTCGGTATGAAAAGGGTGTAAATAAATTTGAGGTGTCAAAAGCGGGTGTAAAAAATTGTAGGTGTGAATTGGGTGGAAAAATATTTTCGGTTTGAAAAGGGTGTAAAAATATTTTTGGTATGAAAAGGGTGTAAATAAATTTTCGGTGTGAAAAGGGTGTCAATAAATTTGAGGTGTGAAAAGGGGGTGCAAAAATTGTAGGTGTGAATTGGGTGGCAAAATATTTTCGGTTTGAAAAGGGTGTAAATAAATTTGAGGTGTGAAAAGGGGGTGCAAAAATTGTAGGTGTGAATTGGGTGGAAAAATATTTTCTGTATGAAAAAGGGTGTAAATAAATTTGAGGTGTCAAAAGCGGGTGTAAAAAATTGTAGGTTTGAATTGGGTGGAAAAATATTTTCGGTGTGAAAAGGGTGTAAAAATATTTTCGGTATGAAAAGGGTGTAAATAAATTTTCGGTGTGAATTGGGTGGCAAAATATTTTCGGTTTGAAAAGGGTGTAAATAAATTTGAGGTGTCAAAAGCGGGTGTAAGAAAATTGTAGGTGTGAATTGGGTGGAAAAATATTTTCGGTTTGAAAAGGGTGTAAATAAATTTGAGGTGTCAAAAGCGGGTGTAAAAAATTGTAGGTGTGAATTGGGTGGAAAAATATTTGAGGTGTGAAAAGGGTGTAAAAATATTTTCGGTATGAAAAGGGTGTAAATAAATTTTCGGTGTGAAAAGGGTGTCAATAAATTTTCGGTGTGAAAAGGGTGTCAATAAATTTGAGGTGTGAAAAGGGGGTGTAAAAATTGTAGGTGTGAATTGGGTGGCAAAATATTTTCGGTTTGAAAAGGGTGTAAATAAATTTGAGGTGTGAAAAGGGGGTGCAAAAATTGTAGGTGTGAATTGGGTGGAAAAATATTTTCGATTTGAAAAGGGTGTAAATAAATTTGAGGTGTCAAAAGCGGGTGTAAAAAATTGTAGGTGTGAATTGGGTGGAAAAATATTTGAGGTGTGAAAAGGGTGTAAAAATATTTTCGGTATGAAAAGGGTGTAAATAAATTTTCGGTGTGAAAAGGGTGTAAATAAATTTTCGGTGTGAAAAGGGTGTCAATAAATTTTCGGTGTGAAAAGGGTGTCAATAAATTTGAGGTGTGAAAAGGGGGTGCAAAAATTGTAGGTGTGAATTGGGTGGCAAAATATTTTCGGTTTGAAAAGGGTGTAAATAAATTTGAGGTGTGAAAAGCGGGTGTAAAAAATTGTAGGTGTGAATTGGGTGGAAAAATATTTTCGGTTTGAAAAGGGTGTAAATAAATTTGAAGTGTCAAAAGCGGGTGTAAAAAATTGTAGGTGTGAATTGGGTGGAAAAATATTTGAGGTGTGAAAAGGGTGTAAAAATATTTTTGGTATGAAAAGGGTGTAAATAAATTTTCGGTGTGAAAAGGGTGTCAATAAATTTGAGGTGTGAAAAGGGGGTGCAAAAATTGTAGGTGTGAATTGGGTGGCAAAATATTTTCGGTTTGAAAAGGGTGTAGATAAATTTGAGGTGTGAAAAGGGGGTGCAAAACTTGTAGGTGTGAATTGGGTGGAAAAATGTTTTCGGTATGAAAAGGGTGTAAATAAATTTGAGGTGTCAAAAGCGGGTGTAAAAAATTGTAGGTGTGAATTGGGTGGAAAAATATTTTCGGTTTGAAAAGGGTGTAAAAATATTTTTGGTATGAAAAGGGTGTAAATAAATTTTCGGTGTGAAAAGGGTGTCAATAAATTTGAGGTGTGAAAAGGGGGTGCAAAAATTGTAGGTGTGAATTGGGTGGCAAAATATTTTCGGTTTGAAAAGGGTGTAAATAAATTTGAGGTGTGAAAAGGGGGTGCAAAAATTGTAGGTGTGAATTGGGTGGAAAAATATTTTCTGTATGAAAAAGGGTGTAAATAAATTTGAGGTGTCAAAAGCGGGTGTAAAAAATTGTAGGTTTGAATTGGGTGGAAAAATATTTTCGGTGTGAAAAGGGTGTAAAAATATTTTCGGTATGAAAAGGGTGTAAATAAATTTTCGGTGTGAATTGGGTGGCAAAATATTTTCGGTTTGAAAAGGGTGTAAATAAATTTGAGGTGTCAAAAGCGGGTGTAAGAAAATTGTAGGTGTGAATTGGGTGGAAAAATATTTTCGGTTTGAAAAGGGTGTAAATAAATTTGAGGTGTCAAAAGCGGGTGTAAAAAATTGTAGGTGTGAAATGGGTGGAAAAATATTTGAGGTGTGAAAAGGGTGTAAAAATATTTTCGGTATGAAAAGGGTGTAAATAAATTTTCGGTGTGAAAAGGGTGTCAATAAATTTTCGGTGTGAAAAGGGTGTCAATAAATTTGAGGTGTGAAAAGGGGGTGTAAAAATTGTAGGTGTGAATTGGGTGGCAAAATATTTTCTGTTTGAAAAGGGTGTAAATAAATTTGAGGTGTGAAAAGGGGGTGCAAAAATTGTAGGTGTGAATTGGGTGGAAAAATATTTTCGATTTGAAAAGGGTGTAAATAAATTTGAGGTGTCAAAAGCGGGTGTAAAAAATTGTAGGTGTGAATTGGGTGGAAAAATATTTGAGGTGTGAAAAGGGTGTAAAAATATTTTCGGTATGAAAAGGGTGTAAATAAATTTTCGGTGTGAAAAGGGTGTCAATAAATTTTCGGTGTGAAAAGGGTATCAATAAATTTGAGGTGTGAAAAGGGGGTGCAAAAATTGTAGGTGTGAATTGGGTGGCAAAATATTTTCGGTTTGAAAAGGGTGTAAATAAATTTGAGGTGTGAAAAGCGGGTGTAAAAAATTGTAGGTGTGAATTGGGTGGAAAAATATTTTCGGTTTGAAAAGGGTGTAAATAAATTTGAAGTGTCAAAAGCGGGTGTAAAAAATTGTAGGTGTGAATTGGGTGGAAAAATATTTGAGGTGTGAAAAGGGTGTAAAAATATTTTTGGTATGAAAAGGGTGTAAATAAATTTTCGGTGTGAAAAGGGTGTCAATAAATTTGAGGTGTGAAAAGGGGGTGCAAAAATTGTAGGTGTGAATTGGGTGGCAAAATATTTTCGGTTTGAAAAGGGTGTAGATAAATTTGAGGTGTGAAAAGGGGGTGCAAAACTTGTAGGTGTGAATTGGGTGGAAAAATGTTTTCGGTATGAAAAGGGTGTAAATAAATTTGAGGTGTCAAAAGCGGGTGTAAAAAATTGTAGGTGTGAATTGGGTGGAAAAATATTTTCGGTTTGAAAAGGGTGTAAAAATATTTTTGGTATGAAAAGGGTGTAAATAAATTTTCGGTGTGAAAAGGGTGTCAATAAATTTGAGGTGTGAAAAGGGGGTGCAAAAATTGTAGGTGTGAATTGGGTGGCAAAATATTTTCGGTTTGAAAAGGGTGTAAATAAATTTGAGGTGTGAAAAGGGGGTGCAAAAATTGTAGGTGTGAATTGGGTGGAAAAATATTTTCTGTATGAAAAAGGGTGTAAATAAATTTGAGGTGTCAAAAGCGGGTGTAAAAAATTGTAGGTTTGAATTGGGTGGAAAAATATTTTCGGTGTGAAAAGGGTGTAAAAATATTTTCGGTATGAAAAGGGTGTAAATAAATTTTCGGTGTGAATTGGGTGGCAAAATATTTTCGGTTTGAAAAGGGTGTAAATAAATTTGAGGTGTCAAAAGCGGGTGTAAGAAAATTGTAGGTGTGAATTGGGTGGAAAAATATTTTCGGTTTGAAAAGGGTGTAAATAAATTTGAGGTGTCAAAAGCGGGTGTAAAAAATTGTAGGTGTGAATTGGGTGGAAAAATATTTGAGGTGTGAAAAGGGTGTAAAAATATTTTCGGTATGAAAAGGGTGTAAATAAATTTTCGGTGTGAAAAGGGTGTCAATAAATTTTCGGTGTGAAAAGGGTGTCAATAAATTTGAGGTGTGAAAAGGGGGTGTAAAAATTGTAGGTGTGAATTGGGTGGCAAAATATTTTCGGTTTGAAAAGGGTGTAAATAAATTTGAGGTGTGAAAAGGGGGTGCAAAAATTGTAGGTGTGAATTGGGTGGAAAAATATTTTCGATTTGAAAAGGGTGTAAATAAATTTGAGGTGTCAAAAGCGGGTGTAAAAAATTGTAGGTGTGAATTGGGTGGAAAAATATTTGAGGTGTGAAAAGGGTGTAAAAATATTTTCGGTATGAAAAGGGTGTAAATAAATTTTCGGTGTGAAAAGGGTGTCAATAAATTTTCGGTGTGAAAAGGGTGTCAATAAATTTGAGGTGTGAAAAGGGGGTGCAAAAATTGTAGGTGTGAATTGGGTGGCAAAATATTTTCGGTTTGAAAAGGGTGTAAATAAATTTGAGGTGTGAAAAGCGGGTGTAAAAAATTGTAGGTGTGAATTGGGTGGAAAAATATTTTCGGTTTGAAAAGGGTGTAAATAAATTTGAAGTGTCAAAAGCGGGTGTAAAAAATTGTAGGTGTGAATTGGGTGGAAAAATATTTGAGGTGTGAAAAGGGTGTAAAAATATTTTTGGTATGAAAAGGGTGTAAATAAATTTTCGGTGTGAAAAGGGTGTCAATAAATTTGAGGTGTGAAAAGGGGGTGCAAAAATTGTAGGTGTGAATTGGGTGGCAAAATATTTTCGGTTTGAAAAGGGTGTAGATAAATTTGAGGTGTGAAAAGGGGGTGCAAAACTTGTAGGTGTGAATTGGGTGGAAAAATGTTTTCGGTATGAAAAGGGTGTAAATAAATTTGAGGTGTCAAAAGCGGGTGTAAAAAATTGTAGGTGTGAATTGGGTGGAAAAATATTTTCGGTTTGAAAAGGGTGTAAAAATATTTTTGGTATGAAAAGGGTGTAAATAAATTTTCGGTGTGAAAAGGGTGTCAATAAATTTGAGGTGTGAAAAGGGGGTGCAAAAATTGTAGGTGTGAATTGGGTGGCAAAATATTTTCGGTTTGAAAAGGGTGTAAATAAATTTGAGGTGTGAAAAGGGGGTGCAAAAATTGTAGGTGTGAATTGGGTGGAAAAATATTTTCTGTATGAAAAAGGGTGTAAATAAATTTGAGGTGTCAAAAGCGGGTGTAAAAAATTGTAGGTTTGAATTGGGTGGAAAAATATTTTCGGTGTGAAAAGGGTGTAAAAATATTTTCGGTATGAAAAGGGTGTAAATAAATTTTCGGTGTGAATTGGGTGGCAAAATATTTTCGGTTTGAAAAGGGTGTAAATAAATTTGAGGTGTCAAAAGCGGGTGTAAGAAAATTGTAGGTGTGAATTGGGTGGAAAAATATTTTCGGTTTGAAAAGGGTGTAAATAAATTTGAGGTGTCAAAAGCGGGTGTAAAAAATTGTAGGTGTGAAATGGGTGGAAAAATATTTGAGGTGTGAAAAGGGTGTAAAAATATTTTCGGTATGAAAAGGGTGTAAATAAATTTTCGGTGTGAAAAGGGTGTCAATAAATTTTCGGTGTGAAAAGGGTGTCAATAAATTTGAGGTGTGAAAAGGGGGTGTAAAAATTGTAGGTGTGAATTGGGTGGCAAAATATTTTCTGTTTGAAAAGGGTGTAAATAAATTTGAGGTGTGAAAAGGGGGTGCAAAAATTGTAGGTGTGAATTGGGTGGAAAAATATTTTCGATTTGAAAAGGGTGTAAATAAATTTGAGGTGTCAAAAGCGGGTGTAAAAAATTGTAGGTGTGAATTGGGTGGAAAAATATTTGAGGTGTGAAAAGGGTGTAAAAATATTTTCGGTATGAAAAGGGTGTAAATAAATTTTCGGTGTGAAAAGGGTGTCAATAAATTTTCGGTGTGAAAAGGGTGTCAATAAATTTGAGGTGTGAAAAGGGGGTGCAAAAATTGTAGGTGTGAATTGGGTGGCAAAATATTTTCGGTTTGAAAAGGGTGTAAATAAATTTGAGGTGTGAAAAGCGGGTGTAAAAAATTGTAGGTGTGAATTGGGTGGAAAAATATTTTCGGTTTGAAAAGGGTGTAAATAAATTTGAAGTGTCAAAAGCGGGTGTAAAAAATTGTAGGTGTGAATTGGGTGGAAAAATATTTGAGGTGTGAAAAGGGTGTAAAAATATTTTTGGTATGAAAAGGGTGTAAATAAATTTTCGGTGTGAAAAGGGTGTCAATAAATTTGAGGTGTGAAAAGGGGGTGCAAAAATTGTAGGTGTGAATTGGGTGGCAAAATATTTTCGGTTTGAAAAGGGTGTAGATAAATTTGAGGTGTGAAAAGGGGGTGCAAAACTTGTAGGTGTGAATTGGGTGGAAAAATGTTTTCGGTATGAAAAGGGTGTAAATAAATTTGAGGTGTCAAAAGCGGGTGTAAAAAATTGTAGGTGTGAATTGGGTGGAAAAATATTTTCGGTTTGAAAAGGGTGTAAAAATATTTTTGGTATGAAAAGGGTGTAAATAAATTTTCGGTGTGAAAAGGGTGTCAATAAATTTGAGGTGTGAAAAGGGGGTGCAAAAATTGTAGGTGTGAATTGGGTGGCAAAATATTTTCGGTTTGAAAAGGGTGTAAATAAATTTGAGGTGTGAAAAGGGGGTGCAAAAATTGTAGGTGTGAATTGGGTGGAAAAATATTTTCTGTATGAAAAAGGGTGTAAATAAATTTGAGGTGTCAAAAGCGGGTGTAAAAAATTGTAGGTTTGAATTGGGTGGAAAAATATTTTCGGTGTGAAAAGGGTGTAAAAATATTTTCGGTATGAAAAGGGTGTAAATAAATTTTCGGTGTGAATTGGGTGGCAAAATATTTTCGGTTTGAAAAGGGTGTAAATAAATTTGAGGTGTCAAAAGCGGGTGTAAGAAAATTGTAGGTGTGAATTGGGTGGAAAAATATTTTCGGTTTGAAAAGGGTGTAAATAAATTTGAGGTGTCAAAAGCGGGTGTAAAAAATTGTAGGTGTGAAATGGGTGGAAAAATATTTGAGGTGTGAAAAGGGTGTAAAAATATTTTCGGTATGAAAAGGGTGTAAATAAATTTTCGGTGTGAAAAGGGTGTCAATAAATTTTCGGTGTGAAAAGGGTGTCAATAAATTTGAGGTGTGAAAAGGGGGTGTAAAAATTGTAGGTGTGAATTGGGTGGCAAAATATTTTCTGTTTGAAAAGGGTGTAAATAAATTTGAGGTGTGAAAAGGGGGTGCAAAAATTGTAGGTGTGAATTGGGTGGAAAAATATTTTCGATTTGAAAAGGGTGTAAATAAATTTGAGGTGTCAAAAGCGGGTGTAAAAAATTGTAGGTGTGAATTGGGTGGAAAAATATTTGAGGTGTGAAAAGGGTGTAAAAATATTTTCGGTATGAAAAGGGTGTAAATAAATTTTCGGTGTGAAAAGGGTGTCAATAAATTTTCGGTGTGAAAAGGGTGTCAATAAATTTGAGGTGTGAAAAGGGGGTGCAAAAATTGTAGGTGTGAATTGGGTGGCAAAATATTTTCGGTTTGAAAAGGGTGTAAATAAATTTGAGGTGTGAAAAGCGGGTGTAAAAAATTGTAGGTGTGAATTGGGTGGAAAAATATTTTCGGTTTGAAAAGGGTGTAAATAAATTTGAAGTGTCAAAAGCGGGTGTAAAAAATTGTAGGTGTGAATTGGGTGGAAAAATATTTGAGGTGTGAAAAGGGTGTAAAAATATTTTTGGTATGAAAAGGGTGTAAATAAATTTTCGGTGTGAAAAGGGTGTCAATAAATTTGAGGTGTGAAAAGGGGGTGCAAAAATTGTAGGTGTGAATTGGGTGGCAAAATATTTTCGGTTTGAAAAGGGTGTAGATAAATTTGAGGTGTGAAAAGGGGGTGCAAAACTTGTAGGTGTGAATTGGGTGGAAAAATGTTTTCGGTATGAAAAGGGTGTAAATAAATTTGAGGTGTCAAAAGCGGGTGTAAAAAATTGTAGGTGTGAATTGGGTGGAAAAATATTTTCGGTTTGAAAAGGGTGTAAAAATATTTTTGGTATGAAAAGGGTGTAAATAAATTTTCGGTGTGAAAAGGGTGTCAATAAATTTGAGGTGTGAAAAGGGGGTGCAAAAATTGTAGGTGTGAATTGGGTGGCAAAATATTTTCGGTTTGAAAAGGGTGTAAATAAATTTGAGGTGTGAAAAGGGGGTGCAAAAATTGTAGGTGTGAATTGGGTGGAAAAATATTTTCTGTATGAAAAAGGGTGTAAATAAATTTGAGGTGTCAAAAGCGGGTGTAAAAAATTGTAGGTTTGAATTGGGTGGAAAAATATTTTCGGTGTGAAAAGGGTGTAAAAATATTTTCGGTATGAAAAGGGTGTAAATAAATTTTCGGTGTGAATTGGGTGGCAAAATATTTTCGGTTTGAAAAGGGTGTAAATAAATTTGAGGTGTCAAAAGCGGGTGTAAGAAAATTGTAGGTGTGAATTGGGTGGAAAAATATTTTCGGTTTGAAAAGGGTGTAAATAAATTTGAGGTGTCAAAAGCGGGTGTAAAAAATTGTAGGTGTGAAATGGGTGGAAAAATATTTGAGGTGTGAAAAGGGTGTAAAAATATTTTCGGTATGAAAAGGGTGTAAATAAATTTTCGGTGTGAAAAGGGTGTCAATAAATTTTCGGTGTGAAAAGGGTGTCAATAAATTTGAGGTGTGAAAAGGGGGTGTAAAAATTGTAGGTGTGAATTGGGTGGCAAAATATTTTCGGTTTGAAAAGGGTGTAAATAAATTTGAGGTGTGAAAAGGGGGTGCAAAAATTGTAGGTGTGAATTGGGTGGAAAAATATTTTCGATTTGAAAAGGGTGTAAATAAATTTGAGGTGTCAAAAGCGGGTGTAAAAAATTGTAGGTGTGAATTGGGTGGAAAAATATTTGAGGTGTGAAAAGGGTGTAAAAATATTTTCGGTATGAAAAGGGTGTAAATAAATTTTCGGTGTGAAAAGGGTGTCAATAAATTTTCGGTGTGAAAAGGGTGTCAATAAATTTGAGGTGTGAAAAGGGGGTGCAAAAATTGTAGGTGTGAATTGGGTGGCAAAATATTTTCGGTTTGAAAAGGGTGTAAATAAATTTGAGGTGTGAAAAGCGGGTGTAAAAAATTGTAGGTGTGAATTGGGTGGAAAAATATTTTCGGTTTGAAAAGGGTGTAAATAAATTTGAAGTGTCAAAAGCGGGTGTAAAAAATTGTAGGTGTGAATTGGGTGGAAAAATATTTGAGGTGTGAAAAGGGTGTAAAAATATTTTTGGTATGAAAAGGGTGTAAATAAATTTTCGGTGTGAAAAGGGTGTCAATAAATTTGAGGTGTGAAAAGGGGGTGCAAAAATTGTAGGTGTGAATTGGGTGGCAAAATATTTTCGGTTTGAAAAGGGTGTAGATAAATTTGAGGTGTGAAAAGGGGGTGCAAAACTTGTAGGTGTGAATTGGGTGGAAAAATGTTTTCGGTATGAAAAGGGTGTAAATAAATTTGAGGTGTCAAAAGCGGGTGTAAAAAATTGTAGGTGTGAATTGGGTGGAAAAATATTTTCGGTTTGAAAAGGGTGTAAAAATATTTTTGGTATGAAAAGGGTGTAAATAAATTTTCGGTGTGAAAAGGGTGTCAATAAATTTGAGGTGTGAAAAGGGGGTGCAAAAATTGTAGGTGTGAATTGGGTGGCAAAATATTTTCGGTTTGAAAAGGGTGTAAATAAATTTGAGGTGTGAAAAGGGGGTGCAAAAATTGTAGGTGTGAATTGGGTGGAAAAATATTTTCTGTATGAAAAAGGGTGTAAATAAATTTGAGGTGTCAAAAGCGGGTGTAAAAAATTGTAGGTTTGAATTGGGTGGAAAAATATTTTCGGTGTGAAAAGGGTGTAAAAATATTTTCGGTATGAAAAGGGTGTAAATAAATTTTCGGTGTGAATTGGGTGGCAAAATATTTTCGGTTTGAAAAGGGTGTAAATAAATTTGAGGTGTCAAAAGCGGGTGTAAGAAAATTGTAGGTGTGAATTGGGTGGAAAAATATTTTCGGTTTGAAAAGGGTGTAAATAAATTTGAGGTGTCAAAAGCGGGTGTAAAAAATTGTAGGTGTGAAATGGGTGGAAAAATATTTGAGGTGTGAAAAGGGTGTAAAAATATTTTCGGTATGAAAAGGGTGTAAATAAATTTTCGGTGTGAAAAGGGTGTCAATAAATTTTCGGTGTGAAAAGGGTGTCAATAAATTTGAGGTGTGAAAAGGGGGTGTAAAAATTGTAGGTGTGAATTGGGTGGCAAAATATTTTCTGTTTGAAAAGGGTGTAAATAAATTTGAGGTGTGAAAAGGGGGTGCAAAAATTGTAGGTGTGAATTGGGTGGAAAAATATTTTCGATTTGAAAAGGGTGTAAATAAATTTGAGGTGTCAAAAGCGGGTGTAAAAAATTGTAGGTGTGAATTGGGTGGAAAAATATTTGAGGTGTGAAAAGGGTGTAAAAATATTTTCGGTATGAAAAGGGTGTAAATAAATTTTCGGTGTGAAAAGGGTGTCAATAAATTTTCGGTGTGAAAAGGGTGTCAATAAATTTGAGGTGTGAAAAGGGGGTGCAAAAATTGTAGGTGTGAATTGGGTGGCAAAATATTTTCGGTTTGAAAAGGGTGTAAATAAATTTGAGGTGTGAAAAGCGGGTGTAAAAAATTGTAGGTGTGAATTGGGTGGAAAAATATTTTCGGTTTGAAAAGGGTGTAAATAAATTTGAAGTGTCAAAAGCGGGTGTAAAAAATTGTAGGTGTGAATTGGGTGGAAAAATATTTGAGGTGTGAAAAGGGTGTAAAAATATTTTTGGTATGAAAAGGGTGTAAATAAATTTTTGGTGTGAAAAGGGTGTCAATAAATTTGAGGTGTGAAAAGGGGGTGCAAAAATTGTAGGTGTGAATTGGGTGGCAAAATATTTTCGGTTTGAAAAGGGTGTAGATAAATTTGAGGTGTGAAAAGGGGGTGCAAAACTTGTAGGTGTGAATTGGGTGGAAAAATGTTTTCGGTATGAAAAGGGTGTAAATAAATTTGAGGTGTCAAAAGCGGGTGTAAAAAATTGTAGGTGTGAATTGGGTGGAAAAATATTTTCGGTTTGAAAAGGGTGTAAAAATATTTTTGGTATGAAAAGGGTGTAAATAAATTTTCGGTGTGAAAAGGGTGTCAATAAATTTGAGGTGTGAAAAGGGGGTGCAAAAATTGTAGGTGTGAATTGGGTGGCAAAATATTTTCAGTTTGAAAAGGGTGTAAATAAATTTGAGGTGTGAAAAGGGGGTGCAAAAATTGTAGGTGTGAATTGGGTGGAAAAATATTTTCTGTATGAAAAAGGGTGTAAATAAATTTGAGGTGTCAAAAGCGGGTGTAAAAAATTGTAGGTTTGAATTGGGTGGAAAAATATTTTCGGTGTGAAAAGGGTGTAAAAATATTTTCGGTATGAAAAGGGTGTAAATAAATTTTCGGTGTGAATTGGGTGGCAAAATATTTTCGGTTTGAAAAGGGTGTAAATAAATTTGAGGTGTCAAAAGCGGGTGTAAGAAAATTGTAGGTGTGAATTGGGTGGAAAAATATTTTCGGTTTGAAAAGGGTGTAAATAAATTTGAGGTGTCAAAAGCGGGTGTAAAAAATTGTAGGTGTGAAATGGGTGGAAAAATATTTGAGGTGTGAAAAGGGTGTAAAAATATTTTCGGTATGAAAAGGGTGTAAATAAATTTTCGGTGTGAAAAGGGTGTCAATAAATTTTCGGTGTGAAAAGGGTGTCAATAAATTTGAGGTGTGAAAAGGGGGTGTAAAAATTGTAGGTGTGAATTGGGTGGCAAAATATTTTCGGTTTGAAAAGGGTGTAAATAAATTTGAGGTGTGAAAAGGGGGTGCAAAAATTGTAGGTGTGAATTGGGTGGAAAAATATTTTCGATTTGAAAAGGGTGTAAATAAATTTGAGGTGTCAAAAGCGGGTGTAAAAAATTGTAGGTGTGAATTGGGTGGAAAAATATTTGAGGTGTGAAAAGGGTGTAAAAATATTTTCGGTATGAAAAGGGTGTAAATAAATTTTCGGTGTGAAAAGGGTGTCAATAAATTTTCGGTGTGAAAAGGGTGTCAATAAATTTGAGGTGTGAAAAGGGGGTGCAAAAATTGTAGGTGTGAATTGGGTGGCAAAATATTTTCGGTTTGAAAAGGGTGTAAATAAATTTGAGGTGTGAAAAGCGGGTGTAAAAAATTGTAGGTGTGAATTGGGTGGAAAAATATTTTCGGTTTGAAAAGGGTGTAAATAAATTTGAAGTGTCAAAAGCGGGTGTAAAAAATTGTAGGTGTGAATTGGGTGGAAAAATATTTGAGGTGTGAAAAGGGTGTAAAAATATTTTTGGTATGAAAAGGGTGTAAATAAATTTTCGGTGTGAAAAGGGTGTCAATAAATTTGAGGTGTGAAAAGGGGGTGCAAAAATTGTAGGTGTGAATTGGGTGGCAAAATATTTTCGGTTTGAAAAGGGTGTAGATAAATTTGAGGTGTGAAAAGGGGGTGCAAAACTTGTAGGTGTGAATTGGGTGGAAAAATGTTTTCGGTATGAAAAGGGTGTAAATAAATTTGAGGTGTCAAAAGCGGGTGTAAAAAATTGTAGGTGTGAATTGGGTGGAAAAATATTTTCGGTTTGAAAAGGGTGTAAAAATATTTTTGGTATGAAAAGGGTGTAAATAAATTTTCGGTGTGAAAAGGGTGTCAATAAATTTGAGGTGTGAAAAGGGGGTGCAAAAATTGTAGGTGTGAATTGGGTGGCAAAATATTTTCAGTTTGAAAAGGGTGTAAATAAATTTGAGGTGTGAAAAGGGGGTGCAAAAATTGTAGGTGTGAATTGGGTGGAAAAATATTTTCTGTATGAAAAAGGGTGTAAATAAATTTGAGGTGTCAAAAGCGGGTGTAAAAAATTGTAGGTTTGAATTGGGTGGAAAAATATTTTCGGTGTGAAAAGGGTGTAAAAATATTTTCGGTATGAAAAGGGTGTAAATAAATTTTCGGTGTGAATTGGGTGGCAAAATATTTTCGGTTTGAAAAGGGTGTAAATAAATTTGAGGTGTCAAAAGCGGGTGTAAGAAAATTGTAGGTGTGAATTGGGTGGAAAAATATTTTCGGTTTGAAAAGGGTGTAAATAAATTTGAGGTGTCAAAAGCGGGTGTAAAAAATTGTAGGTGTGAAATGGGTGGAAAAATATTTGAGGTGTGAAAAGGGTGTAAAAATATTTTCGGTATGAAAAGGGTGTAAATAAATTTTCGGTGTGAAAAGGGTGTCAATAAATTTTCGGTGTGAAAAGGGTGTCAATAAATTTGAGGTGTGAAAAGGGGGTGTAAAAATTGTAGGTGTGAATTGGGTGGCAAAATATTTTCGGTTTGAAAAGGGTGTAAATAAATTTGAGGTGTGAAAAGGGGGTGCAAAAATTGTAGGTGTGAATTGGGTGGAAAAATATTTTCGATTTGAAAAGGGTGTAAATAAATTTGAGGTGTCAAAAGCGGGTGTAAAAAATTGTAGGTGTGAATTGGGTGGAAAAATATTTGAGGTGTGAAAAGGGTGTAAAAATATTTTCGGTATGAAAAGGGTGTAAATAAATTTTCGGTGTGAAAAGGGTGTCAATAAATTTTCGGTGTGAAAAGGGTGTCAATAAATTTGAGGTGTGAAAAGGGGGTGCAAAAATTGTAGGTGTGAATTGGGTGGCAAAATATTTTCGGTTTGAAAAGGGTGTAAATAAATTTGAGGTGTGAAAAGCGGGTGTAAAAAATTGTAGGTGTGAATTGGGTGGAAAAATATTTTCGGTTTGAAAAGGGTGTAAATAAATTTGAAGTGTCAAAAGCGGGTGTAAAAAATTGTAGGTGTGAATTGGGTGGAAAAATATTTGAGGTGTGAAAAGGGTGTAAAAATATTTTTGGTATGAAAAGGGTGTAAATAAATTTTCGGTGTGAAAAGGGTGTCAATAAATTTGAGGTGTGAAAAGGGGGTGCAAAAATTGTAGGTGTGAATTGGGTGGCAAAATATTTTCGGTTTGAAAAGGGTGTAGATAAATTTGAGGTGTGAAAAGGGGGTGCAAAACTTGTAGGTGTGAATTGGGTGGAAAAATGTTTTCGGTATGAAAAGGGTGTAAATAAATTTGAGGTGTCAAAAGCGGGTGTAAAAAATTGTAGGTGTGAATTGGGTGGAAAAATATTTTCGGTTTGAAAAGGGTGTAAAAATATTTTTGGTATGAAAAGGGTGTAAATAAATTTTCGGTGTGAAAAGGGTGTCAATAAATTTGAGGTGTGAAAAGGGGGTGCAAAAATTGTAGGTGTGAATTGGGTGGCAAAATATTTTCGGTTTGAAAAGGGTGTAAATAAATTTGAGGTGTGAAAAGGGGGTGCAAAAATTGTAGGTGTGAATTGGGTGGAAAAATATTTTCGGTATGAAAAGGGTGTAAATAAATTTGAGGTGTCAAAAGCGGGTGTAAGAAAATTGTAGGTGTGAATTGGGTGGAAAAATATTTTCGGTTTGAAAAGGGTGTAAATAAATTTGAGGTGTCAAAAGCGGGTGTAAAAAATTGTAGGTGTGAAATGGGTGGAAAAATATTTGAGGTGTGAAAAGGGTGTAAAAATATTTTCGGTATGAAAAGGGTGTAAATAAATTTTCGGTGTGAAAAGGGTGTCAATAAATTTTCGGTGTGAAAAGGGTGTCAATAAATTTGAGGTGTGAAAAGGGGGTGTAAAAATTGTAGGTGTGAATTGGGTGGCAAAATATTTTCTGTTTGAAAAGGGTGTAAATAAATTTGAGGTGTGGAAAGGGGGTGCAAAAATTGTAGGTGTGAATTGGGTGGAAAAATATTTTCGATTTGAAAAGGGTGTAAATAAATTTGAGGTGTCAAAAGCGGGTGTAAAAAATTGTAGGTGTGAATTGGGTGGAAAAATATTTGAGGTGTGAAAAGGGTGTAAAAATATTTTCGGTATGAAAAGGGTGTAAATAAATTTTCGGTGTGAAAAGGGTGTCAATAAATTTTCGGTGTGAAAAGGGTGTCAATAAATTTGAGGTGTGAAAAGGGGGTGCAAAAATTGTAGGTGTGAATTGGGTGGCAAAATATTTTCGGTTTGAAAAGGGTGTAAATAAATTTGAGGTGTGAAAAGCGGGTGTAAAAAATTGTAGGTGTGAATTGGGTGGAAAAATATTTTCGGTTTGAAAAGGGTGTAAAGAAATTTGAAGTGTCAAAAGCGGGTGTAAAAAATTGTAGGTGTGAATTGGGTGGAAAAATATTTGAGGTGTGAAAAGGGTGTAAAAATATTTTTGGTATGAAAAGGGTGTAAATAAATTTTCGGTGTGAAAAGGGTGTCAATAAATTTGAGGTGTGAAAAGGGGGTGCAAAAATTGTAGGTGTGAATTGGGTGGCAAAATATTTTCGGTTTGAAAAGGGTGTAGATAAATTTGAGGTGTGAAAAGGGGGTGCAAAACTTGTAGGTGTGAATTGGGTGGAAAAATGTTTTCGGTATGAAAAGGGTGTAAATAAATTTGAGGTGTCAAAAGCGGGTGTAAAAAATTGTAGGTGTGAATTGGGTGGAAAAATATTTTCGGTTTGAAAAGGGTGTAAAAATATTTTTGGTATGAAAAGGGTGTAAATAAATTTTCGGTGTGAAAAGGGTGTCAATAAATTTGAGGTGTGAAAAGGGGGTGCAAAAATTGTAGGTGTGAATTGGGTGGCAAAATATTTTCGGTTTGAAAAGGGTGTAAATAAATTTGAGGTGTGAAAAG
Organism: Vigna unguiculata; assembly: GCF_037176805.1. Taxonomy (NCBI): domain Eukaryota; kingdom Viridiplantae; phylum Streptophyta; class Magnoliopsida; order Fabales; family Fabaceae; genus Vigna; species Vigna unguiculata. Next base: position 144,548 of record NW_028196700.1, on the reverse strand, counting down.
GGGGTGCAAAAATTGTAGGTGTGAATTGGGTGGAAAAATATTTTCTGTATGAAAAAGGGTGTAAATAAATTTGAGGTGTCAAAAGCGGGTGTAAAAAATTGTAGGTTTGAATTGGGTGGAAAAATATTTTCGGTGTGAAAAGGGTGTAAAAATATTTTCGGTATGAAAAGGGTGTAAATAAATTTTCGGTGTGAATTGGGTGGCAAAATATTTTCGGTTTGAAAAGGGTGTAAATAAATTTGAGGTGTCAAAAGCGGGTGTAAGAAAATTGTAGGTGTGAATTGGGTGGAAAAATATTTTCGGTTTGAAAAGGGTGTAAATAAATTTGAGGTGTCAAAAGCGGGTGTAAAAAATTGTAGGTGTGAAATGGGTGGAAAAATATTTGAGGTGTGAAAAGGGTGTAAAAATATTTTCGGTATGAAAAGGGTGTAAATAAATTTTCGGTGTGAAAAGGGTGTCAATAAATTTTCGGTGTGAAAAGGGTGTCAATAAATTTGAGGTGTGAAAAGGGGGTGTAAAAATTGTAGGTGTGAATTGGGTGGCAAAATATTTTCTGTTTGAAAAGGGTGTAAATAAATTTGAGGTGTGAAAAGGGGGTGCAAAAATTGTAGGTGTGAATTGGGTGGAAAAATATTTTCGATTTGAAAAGGGTGTAAATAAATTTGAGGTGTCAAAAGCGGGTGTAAAAAATTGTAGGTGTGAATTGGGTGGAAAAATATTTGAGGTGTGAAAAGGGTGTAAAAATATTTTCGGTATGAAAAGGGTGTAAATAAATTTTCGGTGTGAAAAGGGTGTCAATAAATTTTCGGTGTGAAAAGGGTGTCAATAAATTTGAGGTGTGAAAAGGGGGTGCAAAAATTGTAGGTGTGAATTGGGTGGCAAAATATTTTCGGTTTGAAAAGGGTGTAAATAAATTTGAGGTGTGAAAAGCGGGTGTAAAAAATTGTAGGTGTGAATTGGGTGGAAAAATATTTTCGGTTTGAAAAGGGTGTAAATAAATTTGAAGTGTCAAAAGCGGGTGTAAAAAATTGTAGGTGTGAATTGGGTGGAAAAATATTTGAGGTGTGAAAAGGGTGTAAAAATATTTTTGGTATGAAAAGGGTGTAAATAAATTTTCGGTGTGAAAAGGGTGTCAATAAATTTGAGGTGTGAAAAGGGGGTGCAAAAATTGTAGGTGTGAATTGGGTGGCAAAATATTTTCGGTTTGAAAAGGGTGTAGATAAATTTGAGGTGTGAAAAGGGGGTGCAAAACTTGTAGGTGTGAATTGGGTGGAAAAATGTTTTCGGTATGAAAAGGGTGTAAATAAATTTGAGGTGTCAAAAGCGGGTGTAAAAAATTGTAGGTGTGAATTGGGTGGAAAAATATTTTCGGTTTGAAAAGGGTGTAAAAATATTTTTGGTATGAAAAGGGTGTAAATAAATTTTCGGTGTGAAAAGGGTGTCAATAAATTTGAGGTGTGAAAAGGGGGTGCAAAAATTGTAGGTGTGAATTGGGTGGCAAAATATTTTCGGTTTGAAAAGGGTGTAAATAAATTTGAGGTGTGAAAAGGGGGTGCAAAAATTGTAGGTGTGAATTGGGTGGAAAAATATTTTCTGTATGAAAAAGGGTGTAAATAAATTTGAGGTGTCAAAAGCGGGTGTAAAAAATTGTAGGTTTGAATTGGGTGGAAAAATATTTTCGGTGTGAAAAGGGTGTAAAAATATTTTCGGTATGAAAAGGGTGTAAATAAATTTTCGGTGTGAATTGGGTGGCAAAATATTTTCGGTTTGAAAAGGGTGTAAATAAATTTGAGGTGTCAAAAGCGGGTGTAAGAAAATTGTAGGTGTGAATTGGGTGGAAAAATATTTTCGGTTTGAAAAGGGTGTAAATAAATTTGAGGTGTCAAAAGCGGGTGTAAAAAATTGTAGGTGTGAAATGGGTGGAAAAATATTTGAGGTGTGAAAAGGGTGTAAAAATATTTTCGGTATGAAAAGGGTGTAAATAAATTTTCGGTGTGAAAAGGGTGTCAATAAATTTTCGGTGTGAAAAGGGTGTCAATAAATTTGAGGTGTGAAAAGGGGGTGTAAAAATTGTAGGTGTGAATTGGGTGGCAAAATATTTTCGGTTTGAAAAGGGTGTAAATAAATTTGAGGTGTGAAAAGGGGGTGCAAAAATTGTAGGTGTGAATTGGGTGGAAAAATATTTTCGATTTGAAAAGGGTGTAAATAAATTTGAGGTGTCAAAAGCGGGTGTAAAAAATTGTAGGTGTGAATTGGGTGGAAAAATATTTGAGGTGTGAAAAGGGTGTAAAAATATTTTCGGTATGAAAAGGGTGTAAATAAATTTTCGGTGTGAAAAGGGTGTCAATAAATTTTCGGTGTGAAAAGGGTGTCAATAAATTTGAGGTGTGAAAAGGGGGTGCAAAAATTGTAGGTGTGAATTGGGTGGCAAAATATTTTCGGTTTGAAAAGGGTGTAAATAAATTTGAGGTGTGAAAAGCGGGTGTAAAAAATTGTAGGTGTGAATTGGGTGGAAAAATATTTTCGGTTTGAAAAGGGTGTAAATAAATTTGAAGTGTCAAAAGCGGGTGTAAAAAATTGTAGGTGTGAATTGGGTGGAAAAATATTTGAGGTGTGAAAAGGGTGTAAAAATATTTTTGGTATGAAAAGGGTGTAAATAAATTTTCGGTGTGAAAAGGGTGTCAATAAATTTGAGGTGTGAAAAGGAGGTGCAAAAATTGTAGGTGTGAATTGGGTGGCAAAATATTTTCGGTTTGAAAAGGGTGTAGATAAATTTGAGGTGTGAAAAGGGGGTGCAAAACTTGTAGGTGTGAATTGGGTGGAAAAATGTTTTCGGTATGAAAAGGGTGTAAATAAATTTGAGGTGTCAAAAGCGGGTGTAAAAAATTGTAGGTGTGAATTGGGTGGAAAAATATTTTCGGTTTGAAAAGGGTGTAAAAATATTTTTGGTATGAAAAGGGTGTAAATAAATTTTCGGTGTGAAAAGGGTGTCAATAAATTTGAGGTGTGAAAAGGGGGTGCAAAAATTGTAGGTGTGAATTGGGTGGCAAAATATTTTCGGTTTGAAAAGGGTGTAAATAAATTTGAGGTGTGAAAAGGGGGTGCAAAAATTGTAGGTGTGAATTGGGTGGAAAAATATTTTCTGTATGAAAAAGGGTGTAAATAAATTTGAGGTGTCAAAAGCGGGTGTAAAAAATTGTAGGTTTGAATTGGGTGGAAAAATATTTTCGGTGTGAAAAGGGTGTAAAAATATTTTCGGTATGAAAAGGGTGTAAATAAATTTTCGGTGTGAATTGGGTGGCAAAATATTTTCGGTTTGAAAAGGGTGTAAATAAATTTGAGGTGTCAAAAGCGGGTGTAAGAAAATTGTAGGTGTGAATTGGGTGGAAAAATATTTTCGGTTTGAAAAGGGTGTAAATAAATTTGAGGTGTCAAAAGCGGGTGTAAAAAATTGTAGGTGTGAATTGGGTGGAAAAATATTTGAGGTGTGAAAAGGGTGTAAAAATATTTTCGGTATGAAAAGGGTGTAAATAAATTTTCGGTGTGAAAAGGGTGTCAATAAATTTTCGGTGTGAAAAGGGTGTCAATAAATTTGAGGTGTGAAAAGGGGGTGTAAAAATTGTAGGTGTGAATTGGGTGGCAAAATATTTTCGGTTTGAAAAGGGTGTAAATAAATTTGAGGTGTGAAAAGGGGGTGCAAAAATTGTAGGTGTGAATTGGGTGGAAAAATATTTTCGATTTGAAAAGGGTGTAAATAAATTTGAGGTGTCAAAAGCGGGTGTAAAAAATTGTAGGTGTGAATTGGGTGGAAAAATATTTGAGGTGTGAAAAGGGTGTAAAAATATTTTCGGTATGAAAAGGGTGTAAATAAATTTTCGGTGTGAAAAGGGTGTCAATAAATTTTCGGTGTGAAAAGGGTGTCAATAAATTTGAGGTGTGAAAAGGGGGTGCAAAAATTGTAGGTGTGAATTGGGTGGCAAAATATTTTCGGTTTGAAAAGGGTGTAAATAAATTTGAGGTGTGAAAAGCGGGTGTAAAAAATTGTAGGTGTGAATTGGGTGGAAAAATATTTTCGGTTTGAAAAGGGTGTAAATAAATTTGAAGTGTCAAAAGCGGGTGTAAAAAATTGTAGGTGTGAATTGGGTGGAAAAATATTTGAGGTGTGAAAAGGGTGTAAAAATATTTTTGGTATGAAAAGGGTGTAAATAAATTTTCGGTGTGAAAAGGGTGTCAATAAATTTGAGGTGTGAAAAGGGGGTGCAAAAATTGTAGGTGTGAATTGGGTGGCAAAATATTTTCGGTTTGAAAAGGGTGTAGATAAATTTGAGGTGTGAAAAGGGGGTGCAAAACTTGTAGGTGTGAATTGGGTGGAAAAATGTTTTCGGTATGAAAAGGGTGTAAATAAATTTGAGGTGTCAAAAGCGGGTGTAAAAAATTGTAGGTGTGAATTGGGTGGAAAAATATTTTCGGTTTGAAAAGGGTGTAAAAATATTTTTGGTATGAAAAGGGTGTAAATAAATTTTCGGTGTGAAAAGGGTGTCAATAAATTTTAGGTGTGAAAAGGGGGTGCAAAAATTGTAGGTGTGAATTGGGTGGCAAAATATTTTCGGTTTGAAAAGGGTGTAAATAAATTTGAGGTGTGAAAAGGGGGTGCAAAAATTGTAGGTGTGAATTGGGTGGAAAAATATTTTCTGTATGAAAAAGGGTGTAAATAAATTTGAGGTGTCAAAAGCGGGTGTAAAAAATTGTAGGTTTGAATTGGGTGGAAAAATATTTTCGGTGTGAAAAGGGTGTAAAAATATTTTCGGTATGAAAAGGGTGTAAATAAATTTTCGGTGTGAATTGGGTGGCAAAATATTTTCGGTTTGAAAAGGGTGTAAATAAATTTGAGGTGTCAAAAGCGGGTGTAAGAAAATTGTAGGTGTGAATTGGGTGGAAAAATATTTTCGGTTTGAAAAGGGTGTAAATAAATTTGAGGTGTCAAAAGCGGGTGTAAAAAATTGTAGGTGTGAAATGGGTGGAAAAATATTTGAGGTGTGAAAAGGGTGTAAAAATATTTTCGGTATGAAAAGGGTGTAAATAAATTTTCGGTGTGAAAAGGGTGTCAATAAATTTTCGGTGTGAAAAGGGTGTCAATAAATTTGAGGTGTGAAAAGGGGGTGTAAAAATTATAGGTGTGAATTGGGTGGCAAAATATTTTCGGTTTGAAAAGGGTGTAAATAAATTTGAGGTGTGAAAAGGGGGTGCAAAAATTGTAGGTGTGAATTGGGTGGAAAAATATTTTCGATTTGAAAAGGGTGTAAATAAATTTGAGGTGTCAAAAGCGGGTGTAAAAAATTGTAGGTGTGAATTGGGTGGAAAAATATTTGAGGTGTGAAAAGGGTGTAAAAATATTTTCGGTATGAAAAGGGTGTAAATAAATTTTCGGTGTGAAAAGGGTGTCAATAAATTTTCGGTGTGAAAAGGGTGTCAATAAATTTGAGGTGTGAAAAGGGGGTGCAAAAATTGTAGGTGTGAATTGGGTGGCAAAATATTTTCGGTTTGAAAAGGGTGTAAATAAATTTGAGGTGTGAAAAGCGGGTGTAAAAAATTGTAGGTGTGAATTGGGTGGAAAAATATTTTCGGTTTGAAAAGGGTGTAAATAAATTTGAAGTGTCAAAAGCGGGTGTAAAAAATTGTAGGTGTGAATTGGGTGGAAAAATATTTGAGGTGTGAAAAGGGTGTAAAAATATTTTTGGTATGAAAAGGGTGTGAATAAATTTTCGGTGTGAAAAGGGTGTCAATAAATTTGAGGTGTGAAAAGGGGGTGCAAAAATTGTAGGTGTGAATTGGGTGGCAAAATATTTTCGGTTTGAAAAGGGTGTAGATAAATTTGAGGTGTGAAAAGGGGGTGCAAAACTTGTAGGTGTGAATTGGGTGGAAAAATGTTTTCGGTATGAAAAGGGTGTAAATAAATTTGAGGTGTCAAAAGCGGGTGCAAAAAATTGTAGGTGTGAATTGGGTGGAAAAATATTTTCGGTTTGAAAAGGGTGTAAAAATATTTTTGGTATGAAAAGGGTGTAAATAAATTTTCGGTGTGAAAAGGGTGTCAATAAATTTGAGGTGTGAAAAGGGGGTGCAAAAATTGTAGGTGTGAATTGGGTGGAAAAATATTTTCGGTTTGAAAAGGGTGTAAATAAATTTGAGGTGTGAAAAGGGGGTGCAAAAATTGTAGGTGTGAATTGGGTGGAAAAATATTTTCTGTATGAAAAAGGGTGTAAATAAATTTGAGGTGTCAAAAGCGGGTGTAAAAAATTGTAGGTTTGAATTGGGTGGAAAAATATTTTCGGTGTGAAAAGGTTGTAAAAATATTTTCGGTATGAAAAGGGTGTAAATAAATTTTCGGTGTGAATTGGGTGGCAAAATATTTTCGGTTTGAAAAGGGTGTAAATAAATTTGAGGTGTCAAAAGCGGGTGTAAGAAAATTGTAGGTGTGAATTGGGTGGAAAAATATTTTCGGTTTGAAAAGGGTGTAAATAAATTTGAGGTGTCAAAAGCGGGTGTAAAAAATTGTAGGTGTGAAATGGGTGGAAAAATATTTGAGGTGTGAAAAGGGTGTAAAAATATTTTCGGTATGAAAAGGGTGTAAATAAATTTTCGGTGTGAAAAGGGTGTCAATAAATTTTCGGTGTGAAAAGGGTGTCAATAAATTTGAGGTGTGAAAAGGGGGTGTAAAAATTGTAGGTGTGAATTGGGTGGCAAAATATTTTCGGTTTGAAAAGGGTGTAAATAAATTTGAGGTGTGAAAAGGGGGTGCAAAAATTGTAGGTGTGAATTGGGTGGAAAAATATTTTCGATTTGAAAAGGGTGTAAATAAATTTGAGGTGTCAAAAGCGGGTGTAAAAAATTGTAGGTGTGAATTGGGTGGAAAAATATTTGAGGTGTGAAAAGGGTGTAAAAATATTTTCGGTATGAAAAGGGTGTAAATAAATTTTCGGTGTGAAAAGGGTGTCAATAAATTTTCGGTGTGAAAAGGGTGTCAATAAATTTGAGGTGTGAAAAGGGGGTGCAAAAATTGTAGGTGTGAATTGGGTGGCAAAATATTTTCGGTTTGAAAAGGGTGTAAATAAATTTGAGGTGTGAAAAGCGGGTGTAAAAAATTGTAGGTGTGAATTGGGTGGAAAAATATTTTCGGTTTGAAAAGGGTGTAAATAAATTTGAAGTGTCAAAAGCGGGTGTAAAAAATTGTAGGTGTGAATTGGGTGGAAAAATATTTGAGGTGTGAAAAGGGTGTAAAAATATTTTTGGTATGAAAAGGGTGTGAATAAATTTTCGGTGTGAAAAGGGTGTCAATAAATTTGAGGTGTGAAAAGGGGGTGCAAAAATTGTAGGTGTGAATTGGGTGGCAAAATATTTTCGGTTTGAAAAGGGTGTAGATAAATTTGAGGTGTGAAAAGGGGGTGCAAAACTTGTAGGTGTGAATTGGGTGGAAAAATGTTTTCGGTATGAAAAGGGTGTAAATAAATTTGAGGTGTCAAAAGCGGGTGTAAAAAATTGTAGGTGTGAATTGGGTGGAAAAATATTTTCGGTTTGAAAAGGGTGTAAAAATATTTTTGGTATGAAAAGGGTGTAAATAAATTTTCGGTGTGAAAAGGGTGTCAATAAATTTGAGGTGTGAAAAGGGGGTGCAAAAATTGTAGGTGTGAATTGGGTGGCAAAATATTTTCGGTTTGAAAAGGGTGTAAATAAATTTGAGGTGTGAAAAGGGGGTGCAAAAATTGTAGGTGTGAATTGGGTGGAAAAATATTTTCTGTATGAAAAAGGGTGTAAATAAATTTGAGGTGTCAAAAGCGGGTGTAAAAAATTGTAGGTTTGAATTGGGTGGAAAAATATTTTCGGTGTGAAAAGGGTGTAAAAATATTTTCGGTATGAAAAGGGTGTAAATAAATTTTCGGTGTGAATTGGGTGGCAAAATATTTTCGGTTTGAAAAGGGTGTAAATAAATTTGAGGTGTCAAAAGCGGGTGTAAGAAAATTGTAGGTGTGAATTGGGTGGAAAAATATTTTCGGTTTGAAAAGGGTGTAAATAAATTTGAGGTGTCAAAAGCGGGTGTAAAAAATTGTAGGTGTGAAATGGGTGGAAAAATATTTGAGGTGTGAAAAGGGTGTAAAAATATTTTCGGTATGAAAAGGGTGTAAATAAATTTTCGGTGTGAAAAGGGTGTCAATAAATTTTCGGTGTGAAAAGGGTGTCAATAAATTTGAGGTGTGAAAAGGGGGTGTAAAAATTGTAGGTGTGAATTGGGTGGCAAAATATTTTCGGTTTGAAAAGGGTGTAAATAAATTTGAGGTGTGAAAAGGGGGTGCCAAAATTGTAGGTGTGAATTGGGTGGAAAAATATTTTCGATTTGAAAAGGGTGTAAATAAATTTGAGGTGTCAAAAGCGGGTGTAAAAAATTGTAGGTGTGAATTGGGTGGAAAAATATTTGAGGTGTGAAAAGGGTGTAAAAATATTTTCGGTATGAAAAGGGTGTAAATAAATTTTCGGTGTGAAAAGGGTGTCAATAAATTTTCGGTGTGAAAAGGGTGTCAATAAATTTGAGGTGTGAAAAGGGGGTGCAAAAATTGTAGGTGTGAATTGGGTGGCAAAATATTTTCGGTTTGAAAAGGGTGTAAATAAATTTGAGGTGTGAAAAGCGGGTGTAAAAAATTGTAGGTGTGAATTGGGTGGAAAAATATTTTCGGTTTGAAAAGGGTGTAAATAAATTTGAAGTGTCAAAAGCGGGTGTAAAAAATTGTAGGTGTGAATTGGGTGGAAAAATATTTGAGGTGTGAAAAGGGTGTAAAAATATTTTTGGTATGAAAAGGGTGTGAATAAATTTTCGGTGTGAAAAGGGTGTCAATAAATTTGAGGTGTGAAAAGGGGGTGCAAAAATTGTAGGTGTGAATTGGGTGGCAAAATATTTTCGGTTTGAAAAGGGTGTAGATAAATTTGAGGTGTGAAAAGGGGGTGCAAAACTTGTAGGTGTGAATTGGGTGGAAAAATGTTTTCGGTATGAAAAGGGTGTAAATAAATTTGAGGTGTCAAAAGCGGGTGTAAAAAATTGTAGGTGTGAATTGGGTGGAAAAATATTTTCGGTTTGAAAAGGGTGTAAAAATATTTTTGGTATGAAAAGGGTGTAAATAAATTTTCGGTGTGAAAAGGGTGTCAATAAATTTGAGGTGTGAAAAGGGGGTGCAAAAATTGTAGGTGTGAATTGGGTGGCAAAATATTTTCGGTTTGAAAAGGGTGTAAATAAATTTGAGGTGTGAAAAGGGGGTGCAAAAATTGTAGGTGTGAATTGGGTGGAAAAATATTTTCTGTATGAAAAAGGGTGTAAATAAATTTGAGGTGTCAAAAGCGGGTGTAAAAAATTGTAGGTTTGAATTGGGTGGAAAAATATTTTCGGTGTGAAAAGGGTGTAAAAATATTTTCGGTATGAAAAGGGTGTAAATAAATTTTCGGTGTGAATTGGGTGGCAAAATATTTTCGGTTTGAAAAGGGTGTAAATAAATTTGAGGTGTCAAAAGCGGGTGTAAGAAAATTGTAGGTGTGAATTGGGTGGAAAAATATTTTCGGTTTGAAAAGGGTGTAAATAAATTTGAGGTGTCAAAAGCGGGTGTAAAAAATTGTAGGTGTGAAATGGGTGGAAAAATATTTGAGGTGTGAAAAGGGTGTAAAAATATTTTCGGTATGAAAAGGGTGTAAATAAATTTTCGGTGTGAAAAGGGTGTCAATAAATTTTCGGTGTGAAAAGGGTGTCAATAAATTTGAGGTGTGAAAAGGGGGTGTAAAAATTGTAGGTGTGAATTAGGTGGCAAAATATTTTCGGTTTGAAAAGGGTGTAAATAAATTTGAGGTGTGAAAAGGGGGTGCAAAAATTGTAGGTGTGAATTGGGTGGAAAAATATTTTCGATTTGAAAAGGGTGTAAATAAATTTGAGGTGTCAAAAGCGGGTGTAAGAAAATTGTAGGTGTGAATTGGGTGGAAAAATATTTTCGGTTTGAAAAGGGTGTAAATAAATTTGAGGTGTCAAAAGCGGGTGTAAAAAATTGTAGGTGTGAAATGGGTGGAAAAATATTTGAGGTGTGAAAAGGGTGTAAAAATATTTTCGGTATGAAAAGGGTGTAAATAAATTTTCGGTGTGAAAAGGGTGTCAATAAATTTTCGGTGTGAAAAGGGTGTCAATAAATTTGAGGTGTGAAAAGGGGGTGTAAAAATTGTAGGTGTGAATTGGGTGGCAAAATATTTTCGGTTTGAAAAGGGTGTAAATAAATTTGAGGTGTGAAAAGGGGGTGCCAAAATTGTAGGTGTGAATTGGGTGGAAAAATATTTTCGATTTGAAAAGGGTGTAAATAAATTTGAGGTGTCAAAAGCGGGTGTAAAAAATTGTAGGTGTGAATTGGGTGGAAAAATATTTGAGGTGTGAAAAGGGTGTAAAAATATTTTCGGTATGAAAAGGGTGTAAATAAATTTTCGGTGTGAAAAGGGTGTCAATAAATTTTCGGTGTGAAAAGGGTGTCAATAAATTTGAGGTGTGAAAAGGGGGTGCAAAAATTGTAGGTGTGAATTGGGTGGCAAAATATTTTCGGTTTGAAAAGGGTGTAAATAAATTTGAGGTGTGAAAAGCGGGTGTAAAAAATTGTAGGTGTGAATTGGGTGGAAAAATATTTTCGGTTTGAAAAGGGTGTAAATAAATTTGAAGTGTCAAAAGCGGGTGTAAAAAATTGTAGGTGTGAATTGGGTGGAAAAATATTTGAGGTGTGAAAAGGGTGTAAAAATATTTTTGGTATGAAAAGGGTGTGAATAAATTTTCGGTGTGAAAAGGGTGTCAATAAATTTGAGGTGTGAAAAGGGGGTGCAAAAATTGTAGGTGTGAATTGGGTGGCAAAATATTTTCGGTTTGAAAAGGGTGTAGATAAATTTGAGGTGTGAAAAGGGGGTGCAAAACTTGTAGGTGTGAATTGGGTGGAAAAATGTTTTCGGTATGAAAAGGGTGTAAATAAATTTGAGGTGTCAAAAGCGGGTGTAAAAAATTGTAGGTGTGAATTGGGTGGAAAAATATTTTCGGTTTGAAAAGGGTGTAAAAATATTTTTGGTATGAAAAGGGTGTAAATAAATTTTCGGTGTGAAAAGGGTGTCAATAAATTTGAGGTGTGAAAAGGGGGTGCAAAAATTGTAGGTGTGAATTGGGTGGCAAAATATTTTCGGTTTGAAAAGGGTGTAAATAAATTTGAGGTGTGAAAAGGGGGTGCAAAAATTGTAGGTGTGAATTGGGTGGAAAAATATTTTCTGTATGAAAAAGGGTGTAAATAAATTTGAGGTGTCAAAAGCGGGTGTAAAAAATTGTAGGTTTGAATTGGGTGGAAAAATATTTTCGGTGTGAAAAGGGTGTAAAAATATTTTCGGTATGAAAAGGGTGTAAATAAATTTTCGGTGTGAATTGGGTGGCAAAATATTTTCGGTTTGAAAAGGGTGTAAATAAATTTGAGGTGTCAAAAGCGGGTGTAAGAAAATTGTAGGTGTGAATTGGGTGGAAAAATATTTTCGGTTTGAAAAGGGTGTAAATAAATTTGAGGTGTCAAAAGCGGGTGTAAAAAATTGTAGGTGTGAAATGGGTGGAAAAATATTTGAGGTGTGAAAAGGGTGTAAAAATATTTTCGGTATGAAAAGGGTGTAAATAAATTTTCGGTGTGAAAAGGGTGTCAATAAATTTTCGGTGTGAAAAGGGTGTCAATAAATTTGAGGTGTGAAAAGGGGGTGTAAAAATTGTAGGTGTGAATTAGGTGGCAAAATATTTTCGGTTTGAAAAGGGTGTAAATAAATTTGAGGTGTGAAAAGGGGGTGCAAAAATTGTAGGTGTGAATTGGGTGGAAAAATATTTTCGATTTGAAAAGGGTGTAAATAAATTTGAGGTGTCAAAAGCGGGTGTAAAAAATTGTAGGTGTGAATTGGGTGGAAAAATATTTGAGGTGTGAAAAGGGTGTAAAAATATTTTCGGTATGAAAAGGGTGTAAATAAATTTTCGGTGTGAAAAGGGTGTCAATAAATTTTCGGTGTGAAAAGGGTGTCAATAAATTTGAGGTGTGAAAAGGGGGTGCAAAAATTGTAGGTGTGAATTGGGTGGCAAAATATTTTCGGTTTGAAAAGGGTGTAAATAAATTTGAGGTGTGAAAAGCGGGTGTAAAAAATTGTAGGTGTGAATTGGGTGGAAAAATATTTTCGGTTTGAAAAGGGTGTAAATAAATTTGAAGTGTCAAAAGCGGGTGTAAAAAATTGTAGGTGTGAATTGGGTGGAAAAATATTTGAGGTGTGAAAAGGGTGTAAAAATATTTTTGGTATGAAAAGGGTGTGAATAAATTTTCGGTGTGAAAAGGGTGTCAATAAATTTGAGGTGTGAAAAGGGGGTGCAAAAATTGTAGGTGTGAATTGGGTGGCAAAATATTTTCGGTTTGAAAAGGGTGTAGATAAATTTGAGGTGTGAAAAGGGGGTGCAAAACTTGTAGGTGTGAATTGGGTGGAAAAATGTTTTCGGTATGAAAAGGGTGTAAATAAATTTGAGGTGTCAAAAGCGGGTGTAAAAAATTGTAGGTGTGAATTGGGTGGAAAAATATTTTCGGTTTGAAAAGGGTGGAAAAATATTTTTGGTATGAAAAGGGTGTAAATAAATTTTCGGTGTGAAAAGGGTGTCAATAAATTTGAGGTGTGAAAAGGGGGTGCAAAAATTGTAGGTGTGAATTGGGTGGCAAAATATTTTCGGTTTGAAAAGGGTGTAAATAAATTTGAGGTGTGAAAAGGGGGTGCAAAAATTGTAGGTGTGAATTGGGTGGAAAAATATTTTCTGTATGAAAAAGGGTGTAAATAAATTTGAGGTGTCAAAAGCGGGTGTAAAAAATTGTAGGTTTGAATTGGGTGGAAAAATATTTTCGGTGTGAAAAGGGTGTAAAAATATTTTCGGTATGAAAAGGGTGTAAATAAATTTTCGGTGTGAATTGGGTGGCAAAATATTTTCGGTTTGAAAAGGGTGTAAATAAATTTGAGGTGTCAAAAGCGGGTGTAAGAAAATTGTAGGTGTGAATTGGGTGGAAAAATATTTTCGGTTTGAAAAGGGTGTAAATAAATTTGAGGTGTCAAAAGCGGGTGTAAAAAATTGTAGGTGTGAAATGGGTGGAAAAATATTTGAGGTGTGAAAAGGGTGTAAAAATATTTTCGGTATGAAAAGGGTGTAAATAAATTTTCGGTGTGAAAAGGGTGTCAATAAATTTTCGGTGTGAAAAGGGTGTCAATAAATTTGAGGTGTGAAAAGGGGGTGTAAAAATTGTAGGTGTGAATTGGGTGGCAAAATATTTTCGGTTTGAAAAGGGTGTAAATAAATTTGAGGTGTGAAAAGGGGGTGCAAAAATTGTAGGTGTGAATTGGGTGGAAAAATATTTTCGATTTGAAAAGGGTGTAAATAAATTTGAGGTGTCAAAAGCGGGTGTAAAAAATTGTAGGTGTGAATTGGGTGGAAAAATATTTGAGGTGTGAAAAGGGTGTAAAAATATTTTCGGTATGAAAAGGGTGTAAATAAATTTTCGGTGTGAAAAGGGTGTCAATAAATTTTCGGTGTGAAAAGGGTGTCAATAAATTTGAGGTGTGAAAAGGGGGTGCAAAAATTGTAGGTGTGAATTGGGTGGCAAAATATTTTCGGTTTGAAAAGGGTGTAAATAAATTTGAGGTGTGAAAAGCGGGTGTAAAAAATTGTAGGTGTGAATTGGGTGGAAAAATATTTTCGGTTTGAAAAGGGTGTAAATAAATTTGAAGTGTCAAAAGCGGGTGTAAAAAATTGTAGGTGTGAATTGGGTGGAAAAATATTTGAGGTGTGAAAAGGGTGTAAAAATATTTTTGGTATGAAAAGGGTGTGAATAAATTTTCGGTGTGAAAAGGGTGTCAATAAATTTGAGGTGTGAAAAGGGGGTGCAAAAATTGTAGGTGTGAATTGGGTGGCAAAATATTTTCGGTTTGAAAAGGGTGTAGATAAATTTGAGGTGTGAAAAGGGGGTGCAAAACTTGTAGGTGTGAATTGGGTGGAAAAATGTTTTCGGTATGAAAAGGGTGTAAATAAATTTGAGGTGTCAAAAGCGGGTGTAAAAAATTGTAGGTGTGAATTGGGTGGAAAAATATTTTCGGTTTGAAAAGGGTGTAAAAATATTTTTGGTATGAAAAGGGTGTAAATAAATTTTCGGTGTGAAAAGGGTGTCAATAAATTTGAGGTGTGAAAAGGGGGTGCAAAAATTGTAGGTGTGAATTGGGTGGCAAAATATTTTCGGTTTGAAAAGGGTGTAAATAAATTTGAGGTGTGAAAAGGGGGTGCAAAAATTGTAGGTGTGAATTGGGTGGAAAAATATTTTCTGTATGAAAAAGGGTGTAAATAAATTTGAGGTGTCAAAAGCGGGTGTAAAAAATTGTAGGTTTGAATTGGGTGGAAAAATATTTTCGGTGTGAAAAGGGTGTAAAAATATTTTCGGTATGAAAAGGGTGTAAGTAAATTTTCGGTGTGAATTGGGTGGCAAAATATTTTCGGTTTGAAAAGGGTGTAAATAAATTTGAGGTGTCAAAAGCGGGTGTAAGAAAATTGTAGGTGTGAATTGGGTGGAAAAATATTTTCGGTTTGAAAAGGGTGTAAATAAATTTGAGGTGTCAAAAGCGGGTGTAAAAAATTGTAGGTGTGAAATGGGTGGAAAAATATTTGAGGTGTGAAAAGGGTGTAAAAATATTTTCGGTATGAAAAGGGTGTAAATAAATTTTCGGTGTGAAAAGGGTGTCAATAAATTTTCGGTGTGAAAAGGGTGTCAATAAATTTGAGGTGTGAAAAGGGGGTGTAAAAATTGTAGGTGTGAATTGGGTGGCAAAATATTTTCGGTTTGAAAAGGGTGTAAATAAATTTGAGGTGTGAAAAGGGGGTGCAAAAATTGTAGGTGTGAATTGGGTGGAAAAATATTTTCGATTTGAAAAGGGTGTAAATAAATTTGAGGTGTCAAAAGCGGGTGTAAAAAATTGTAGGTGTGAATTGGGTGGAAAAATATTTGAGGTGTGAAAAGGGTGTAAAAATATTTTCGGTATGAAAAGGGTGTAAATAAATTTTCGGTGTGAAAAGGGTGTCAATAAATTTTCGGTGTGAAAAGGGTGTCAATAAATTTGAGGTGTGAAAAGGGGGTGCAAAAATTGTAGGTGTGAATTGGGTGGCAAAATATTTTCGGTTTGAAAAGGGTGTAAATAAATTTGAGGTGTGAAAAGCGGGTGTAAAAAATTGTAGGTGTGAATTGGGTGGAAAAATATTTTCGGTTTGAAAAGGGTGTAAATAAATTTGAAGTGTCAAAAGCGGGTGTAAAAAATTGTAGGTGTGAATTGGGTGGAAAAATATTTGAGGTGTGAAAAGGGTGTAAAAATATTTTTGGTATGAAAAGGGTGTGAATAAATTTTCGGTGTGAAAAGGGTGTCAATAAATTTGAGGTGTGAAAAGGGGGTGCAAAAATTGTAGGTGTGAATTGGGTGGCAAAATATTTTCGGTTTGAAAAGGGTGTAGATAAATTTGAGGTGTGAAAAGGGGGTGCAAAACTTGTAGGTGTGAATTGGGTGGAAAAATGTTTTCGGTATGAAAAGGGTGTAAATAAATTTGAGGTGTCAAAAGCGGGTGTAAAAAATTGTAGGTGTGAATTGGGTGGAAAAATATTTTCGGTTTGAAAAGGGTGTAAAAATATTTTTGGTATGAAAAGGGTGTAAATAAATTTTCGGTGTGAAAAGGGTGTCAATAAATTTGAGGTGTGAAAAGGGGGTGCAAAAATTGTAGGTGTGAATTGGGTGGCAAAATATTTTCGGTTTGAAAAGGGTGTAAATAAATTTGAGGTGTGAAAAGGGGGTGCAAAAATTGTAGGTGTGAATTGGGTGGAAAAATATTTTCTGTATGAAAAAGGGTGTAAATAAATTTGAGGTGTCAAAAGCGGGTGTAAAAAATTGTAGGTTTGAATTGGGTGGAAAAATATTTTCGGTGTGAAAAGGGTGTAAAAATATTTTCGGTATGAAAAGGGTGTAAATAAATTTTCGGTGTGAATTGGGTGGCAAAATATTTTCGGTTTGAAAAGGGTGTAAATAAATTTGAGGTGTCAAAAGCGGGTGTAAGAAAATTGTAGGTGTGAATTGGGTGGAAAAATATTTTCGGTTTGAAAAGGGTGTAAATAAATTTGAGGTGTCAAAAGCGGGTGTAAAAAATTGTAGGTGTGAAATGGGTGGAAAAATATTTGAGGTGTGAAAAGGGTGTAAAAATATTTTCGGTATGAAAAGGGTGTAAATAAATTTTCGGTGTGAAAAGGGTGTCAATAAATTTTCGGTGTGAAAAGGGTGTCAATAAATTTGAGGTGTGAAAAGGGGGTGTAAAAATTGTAGGTGTGAATTGGGTGGCAAAATATTTTCGGTTTGAAAAGGGTGTAAATAAATTTGAGGTGTGAAAAGGGGGTGCAAAAATTGTAGGTGTGAATTGGGTGGAAAAATATTTTCGATTTGAAAAGGGTGTAAATAAATTTGAGGTGTCAAAAGCGGGTGTAAAAAATTGTAGGTGTGAATTGGGTGGAAAAATATTTGAGGTGTGAAAAGGGTGTAAAAATATTTTCGGTATGAAAAGGGTGTAAATAAATTTTCGGTGTGAAAAGGGTGTCAATAAATTTTCGGTGTGAAAAGGGTGTCAATAAATTTGAGGTGTGAAAAGGGGGTGCAAAAATTGTAGGTGTGAATTGGGTGGCAAAATATTTTCGGTTTGAAAAGGGTGTAAATAAATTTGAGGTGTGAAAAGCGGGTGTAAAAAATTGTAGGTGTGAATTGGGTGGAAAAATATTTTCGGTTTGAAAAGGGTGTAAATAAATTTGAAGTGTCAAAAGCGGGTGTAAAAAATTGTAGGTGTGAATTGGGTGGAAAAATATTTGAGGTGTGAAAAGGGTGTAAAAATATTTTTGGTATGAAAAGGGTGTGAATAAATTTTCGGTGTGAAAAGGGTGTCAATAAATTTGAGGTGTGAAAAGGGGGTGCAAAAATTGTAGGTGTGAATTGGGTGGCAAAATATTTTCGGTTTGAAAAGGGTGTAGATAAATTTGAGGTGTGAAAAGGGGGTGCAAAACTTGTAGGTGTGAATTGGGTGGAAAAATGTTTTCGGTATGAAAAGGGTGTAAATAAATTTGAGGTGTCAAAAGCGGGTGTAAAAAATTGTAGGTGTGAATTGGGTGGAAAAATATTTTCGGTTTGAAAAGGGTGTAAAAATATTTTCGGTATGAAAAGGGTGTAAATAAATTTTCGGTGTGAAAAGGGTGTCAATAAATTTGAGGTGTGAAAAGGGGGTGCAAAAATTGTAGGTGTGAATTGGGTGGCAAAATATTTTCGGTTTGAAAAGGGTGTAAATAAATTTGAGGTGTGAAAAGGGGGTGCAAAAATTGTAGGTGTGAATTGGGTGGAAAAATATTTTCTGTATGAAAAAGGGTGTAAATAAATTTGAGGTGTCAAAAGCGGGTGTAAAAAATTGTAGGTTTGAATTGGGTGGAAAAATATTTTCGGTGTGAAAAGGGTGTAAAAATATTTTCGGTATGAAAAGGGTGTAAATAAATTTTCGGTGTGAATTGGGTGGCAAAATATTTTCGGTTTGAAAAGGGTGTAAATAAATTTGAGGTGTCAAAAGCGGGTGTAAGAAAATTGTAGGTGTGAATTGGGTGGAAAAATATTTTCGGTTTGAAAAGGGTGTAAATAAATTTGAGGTGTCAAAAGCGGGTGTAAAAAATTGTAGGTGTGAAATGGGTGGAAAAATATTTGAGGTGTGAAAAGGGTGTAAAAATATTTTCGGTATGAAAAGGGTGTAAATAAATTTTCGGTGTGAAAAGGGTGTCAATAAATTTTCGGTGTGAAAAGGGTGTCAATAAATTTGAGGTGTGAAAAGGGGGTGTAAAAATTGTAGGTGTGAATTGGGTGGCAAAATATTTTCGGTTTGAAAAGGGTGTAAATAAATTTGAGGTGTGAAAAGGGGGTGCAAAAATTGTAGGTGTGAATTGGGTGGAAAAATATTTTCGATTTGAAAAGGGTGTAAATAAATTTGAGGTGTCAAAAGCGGGTGTAAAAAATTGTAGGTGTGAATTGGGTGGAAAAATATTTGAGGTGTGAAAAGGGTGTAAAAATATTTTCGGTATGAAAAGGGTGTAAATAAATTTTCGGTGTGAAAAGGGTGTCAATAAATTTTCGGTGTGAAAAGGGTGTCAATAAATTTGAGGTGTGAAAAGGGGGTGCAAAAATTGTAGGTGTGAATTGGGTGGCAAAATATTTTCGGTTTGAAAAGGGTGTAAATAAATTTGAGGTGTGAAAAGCGGGTGTAAAAAATTGTAGGTGTGAATTGGGTGGAAAAATATTTTCGGTTTGAAAAGGGTGTAAATAAATTTGAAGTGTCAAAAGCGGGTGTAAAAAATTGTAGGTGTGAATTGGGTGGAAAAATATTTGAGGTGTGAAAAGGGTGTAAAAATATTTTTGGTATGAAAAGGGTGTGAATAAATTTTCGGTGTGAAAAGGGTGTCAATAAATTTGAGGTGTGAAAAGGGGGTGCAAAAATTGTAGGTGTGAATTGGGTGGCAAAATATTTTCGGTTTGAAAAGGGTGTAGATAAATTTGAGGTGTGAAAAGGGGGTGCAAAACTTGTAGGTGTGAATTGGGTGGAAAAATGTTTTCGGTATGAAAAGGGTGTAAATAAATTTGAGGTGTCAAAAGCGGGTGTAAAAAATTGTAGGTGTGAATTGGGTGGAAAAATATTTTCGGTTTGAAAAGGGTGTAAAAATATTTTCGGTATGAAAAGGGTGTAAATAAATTTTCGGTGTGAAAAGGGTGTCAATAAATTTGAGGTGTGAAAAGGGGGTGCAAAAATTGTAGGTGTGAATTGGGTGGCAAAATATTTTCGGTTTGAAAAGGGTGTAAATAAATTTGAGGTGTGAAAAGGGGGTGCAAAAATTGTAGGTGTGAATTGGGTGGAAAAATATTTTCTGTATGAAAAAGGGTGTAAATAAATTTGAGGTGTCAAAAGCGGGTGTAAAAAATTGTAGGTTTGAATTGGGTGGAAAAATATTTTCGGTGTGAAAAGGGTGTAAAAATATTTTCGGTATGAAAAGGGTGTAAATAAATTTTCGGTGTGAATTGGGTGGCAAAATATTTTCGGTTTGAAAAGGGTGTAAATAAATTTGAGGTGTCAAAAGCGGGTGTAAGAAAATTGTAGGTGTGAATTGGGTGGAAAAATATTTTCGGTTTGAAAAGGGTGTAAATAAATTTGAGGTGTCAAAAGCGGGTGTAAAAAATTGTAGGTGTGAAATGGGTGGAAAAATATTTGAGGTGTGAAAAGGGTGTAAAAATATTTTCGGTATGAAAAGGGTGTAAATAAATTTTCGGTGTGAAAAGGGTGTCAATAAATTTTCGGTGTGAAAAGGGTGTCAATAAATTTGAGGTGTGAAAAGGGGGTGTAAAAATTGTAGGTGTGAATTGGGTGGCAAAATATTTTCGGTTTGAAAAGGGTGTAAATAAATTTGAGGTGTGAAAAGGGGGTGCAAAAATTGTAGGTGTGAATTGGGTGGAAAAATATTTTCGATTTGAAAAGGGTGTAAATAAATTTGAGGTGTCAAAAGCGGGTGTAAAAAATTGTAGGTGTGAATTGGGTGGAAAAATATTTGAGGTGTGAAAAGGGTGTAAAAATATTTTCGGTATGAAAAGGGTGTAAATAAATTTTCGGTGTGAAAAGGGTGTCAATAAATTTTCGGTGTGAAAAGGGTGTCAATAAATTTGAGGTGTGAAAAGGGGGTGCAAAAATTGTAGGTGTGAATTGGGTGGCAAAATATTTTCGGTTTGAAAAGGGTGTAAATAAATTTGAGGTGTGAAAAGCGGGTGTAAAAAATTGTAGGTGTGAATTGGGTGGAAAAATATTTTCGGTTTGAAAAGGGTGTAAATAAATTTGAAGTGTCAAAAGCGGGTGTAAAAAATTGTAGGTGTGAATTGGGTGGAAAAATATTTGAGGTGTGAAAAGGGTGTAAAAATATTTTTGGTATGAAAAGGGTGTGAATAAATTTTCGGTGTGAAAAGGGTGTCAATAAATTTGAGGTGTGAAAAGGGGGTGCAAAAATTGTAGGTGTGAATTGGGTGGCAAAATATTTTCGGTTTGAAAAGGGTGTAGATAAATTTGAGGTGTGAAAAGGGGGTGCAAAACTTGTAGGTGTGAATTGGGTGGAAAAATGTTTTCGGTATGAAAAGGGTGTAAATAAATTTGAGGTGTCAAAAGCGGGTGTAAAAAATTGTAGGTGTGAATTGGGTGGAAAAATATTTTCGGTTTGAAAAGGGTGTAAAAATATTTTTGGTATGAAAAGGGTGTAAATAAATTTTCGGTGTGAAAAGGGTGTCAATAAATTTGAGGTGTGAAAAGGGGGTGCAAAAATTGTAGGTGTGAATTGGGTGGCAAAATATTTTCGGTTTGAAAAGGGTGTAAATAAATTTGAGGTGTGAAAAGGGGGTGCAAAAATTGTAGGTGTGAATTGGGTGGAAAAATATTTTCTGTATGAAAAAGGGTGTAAATAAATTTGAGGTGTCAAAAGCGGGTGTAAAAAATTGTAGGTTTGAATTGGGTGGAAAAATATTTTCGGTGTGAAAAGGGTGTAAAAATATTTTCGGTATGAAAAGGGTGTAAATAAATTTTCGGTGTGAATTGGGTGGCAAAATATTTTCGGTTTGAAAAGGGTGTAAATAAATTTGAGGTGTCAAAAGCGGGTGTAAGAAAATTGTAGGTGTGAATTGGGTGGAAAAATATTTTCGGTTTGAAAAGGGTGTAAATAAATTTGAGGTGTCAAAAGCGGGTGTAAAAAATTGTAGGTGTGAAATGGGTGGAAAAATATTTGAGGTGTGAAAAGGGTGTAAAAATATTTTCGGTATGAAAAGGGTGTAAATAAATTTTCGGTGTGAAAAGGGTGTCAATAAATTTTCGGTGTGAAAAGGGTGTCAATAAATTTGAGGTGTGAAAAGGGGGTGTAAAAATTGTAGGTGTGAATTGGGTGGCAAAATATTTTCGGTTTGAAAAGGGTGTAAATAAATTTGAGGTGTGAAAAGGGGGTGCAAAAATTGTAGGTGTGAATTGGGTGGAAAAATATTTTCGATTTGAAAAGGGTGTAAATAAATTTGAGGTGTCAAAAGCGGGTGTAAAAAATTGTAGGTGTGAATTGGGTGGAAAAATATTTGAGGTGTGAAAAGGGTGTAAAAATATTTTCGGTATGAAAAGGGTGTAAATAAATTTTCGGTGTGAAAAGGGTGTCAATAAATTTTCGGTGTGAAAAGGGTGTCAATAAATTTGAGGTGTGAAAAGGGGGTGCAAAAATTGTAGGTGTGAATTGGGTGGCAAAATATTTTCGGTTTGAAAAGGGTGTAAATAAATTTGAGGTGTGAAAAGCGGGTGTAAAAAATTGTAGGTGTGAATTGGGTGGAAAAATATTTTCGGTTTGAAAAGGGTGTAAATAAATTTGAAGTGTCAAAAGCGGGTGTAAAAAATTGTAGGTGTGAATTGGGTGGAAAAATATTTGAGGTGTGAAAAGGGTGTAAAAATATTTTTGGTATGAAAAGGGTGTGAATAAATTTTCGGTGTGAAAAGGGTGTCAATAAATTTGAGGTGTGAAAAGGGGGTGCAAAAATTGTAGGTGTGAATTGGGTGGCAAAATATTTTCGGTTTGAAAAGGGTGTAGATAAATTTGAGGTGTGAAAAGGGGGTGCAAAACTTGTAGGTGTGAATTGGGTGGAAAAATGTTTTCGGTATGAAAAGGGTGTAAATAAATTTGAGGTGTCAAAAGCGGGTGTAAAAAATTGTAGGTGTGAATTGGGTGGAAAAATATTTTCGGTTTGAAAAGGGTGTAAAAATATTTTTGGTATGAAAAGGGTGTAAATAAATTTTCGGTGTGAAAAGGGTGTCAATAAATTTGAGGTGTGAAAAGGGGGTGCAAAAATTGTAGGTGTGAATTGGGTGGCAAAATATTTTCGGTTTGAAAAGGGTGTAAATAAATTTGAGGTGTGAAAAGGGGGTGCAAAAATTGTAGGTGTGAATTGGGTGGAAAAATATTTTCTGTATGAAAAAGGGTGTAAATAAATTTGAGGTGTCAAAAGCGGGTGTAAAAAATTGTAGGTTTGAATTGGGTGGAAAAATATTTTCGGTGTGAAAAGGGTGTAAAAATATTTTCGGTATGAAAAGGGTGTAAATAAATTTTCGGTGTGAATTGGGTGGCAAAATATTTTCGGTTTGAAAAGGGTGTAAATAAATTTGAGGTGTCAAAAGCGGGTGTAAGAAAATTGTAGGTGTGAATTGGGTGGAAAAATATTTTCGGTTTGAAAAGGGTGTAAATAAATTTGAGGTGTCAAAAGCGGGTGTAAAAAATTGTAGGTGTGAAATGGGTGGAAAAATATTTGAGGTGTGAAAAGGGTGTAAAAATATTTTCGGTATGAAAAGGGTGTAAATAAATTTTCGGTGTGAAAAGGGTGTCAATAAATTTTCGGTGTGAAAAGGGTGTCAATAAATTTGAGGTGTGAAAAGGGGGTGTAAAAATTGTAGGTGTGAATTGGGTGGCAAAATATTTTCGGTTTGAAAAGGGTGTAAATAAATTTGAGGTGTGAAAAGGGGGTGCAAAAATTGTAGGTGTGAATTGGGTGGAAAAATATTTTCGATTTGAAAAGGGTGTAAATAAATTTGAGGTGTCAAAAGCGGGTGTAAAAAATTGTAGGTGTGAATTGGGTGGAAAAATATTTGAGGTGTGAAAAGGGTGTAAAAATATTTTCGGTATGAAAAGGGTGTAAATAAATTTTCGGTGTGAAAAGGGTGTCAATAAATTTTCGGTGTGAAAAGGGTGTCAATAAATTTGAGGTGTGAAAAGGGGGTGCAAAAATTGTAGGTGTGAATTGGGTGGCAAAATATTTTCGGTTTGAAAAGGGTGTAAATAAATTTGAGGTGTGAAAAGCGGGTGTAAAAAATTGTAGGTGTGAATTGGGTGGAAAAATATTTTCGGTTTGAAAAGGGTGTAAATAAATTTGAAGTGTCAAAAGCGGGTGTAAAAAATTGTAGGTGTGAATTGGGTGGAAAAATATTTGAGGTGTGAAAAGGGTGTAAAAATATTTTTGGTATGAAAAGGGTGTGAATAAATTTTCGGTGTGAAAAGGGTGTCAATAAATTTGAGGTGTGAAAAGGGGGTGCAAAAATTGTAGGTGTGAATTGGGTGGCAAAATATTTTCGGTTTGAAAAGGGTGTAGATAAATTTGAGGTGTGAAAAGGGGGTGCAAAACTTGTAGGTGTGAATTGGGTGGAAAAATGTTTTCGGTATGAAAAGGGTGTAAATAAATTTGAGGTGTCAAAAGCGGGTGTAAAAAATTGTAGGTGTGAATTGGGTGGAAAAATATTTTCGGTTTGAAAAGGGTGTAAAAATATTTTTGGTATGAAAAGGGTGTAAATAAATTTTCGGTGTGAAAAGGGTGTCAATAAATTTGAGGTGTGAAAAGGGGGTGCAAAAATTGTAGGTGTGAATTGGGTGGCAAAATATTTTCGGTTTGAAAAGGGTGTAAATAAATTTGAGGTGTGAAAAGGGGGTGCAAAAATTGTAGGTGTGAATTGGGTGGAAAAATATTTTCTGTATGAAAAAGGGTGTAAATAAATTTGAGGTGTCAAAAGCGGGTGTAAAAAATTGTAGGTTTGAATTGGGTGGAAAAATATTTTCGGTGTGAAAAGGGTGTAAAAATATTTTCGGTATGAAAAGGGTGTAAATAAATTTTCGGTGTGAATTGGGTGGCAAAATATTTTCGGTTTGAAAAGGGTGTAAATAAATTTGAGGTGTCAAAAGCGGGTGTAAGAAAATTGTAGGTGTGAATTGGGTGGAAAAATATTTTCGGTTTGAAAAGGGTGTAAATAAATTTGAGGTGTCAAAAGCGGGTGTAAAAAATTGTAGGTGTGAAATGGGTGGAAAAATATTTGAGGTGTGAAAAGGGTGTAAAAATATTTTCGGTATGAAAAGGGTGTAAATAAATTTTCGGTGTGAAAAGGGTGTCAATAAATTTTCGGTGTGAAAAGGGTGTCAATAAATTTGAGGTGTGAAAAGGGGGTGTAAAAATTGTAGGTGTGAATTGGGTGGCAAAATATTTTCGGTTTGAAAAGGGTGTAAATAAATTTGAGGTGTGAAAAGGGGGTGCAAAAATTGTAGGTGTGAATTGGGTGGAAAAATATTTTCGATTTGAAAAGGGTGTAAATAAATTTGAGGTGTCAAAAGCGGGTGTAAAAAATTGTAGGTGTGAATTGGGTGGAAAAATATTTGAGGTGTGAAAAGGGTGTAAAAATATTTTCGGTATGAAAAGGGTGTAAATAAATTTTCGGTGTGAAAAGGGTGTCAATAAATTTTCGGTGTGAAAAGGGTGTCAATAAATTTGAGGTGTGAAAAGGGGGTGCAAAAATTGTAGGTGTGAATTGGGTGGCAAAATATTTTCGATTTGAAAAGGGTGTAAATAAATTTGAGGTGTGAAAAGCGGGTGTAAAAAATTGTAGGTGTGAATTGGGTGGAAAAATATTTTCGGTTTGAAAAGGGTGTAAATAAATTTGAAGTGTCAAAAGCGGGTGTAAAAAATTGTAGGTGTGAATTGGGTGGAAAAATATTTGAGGTGTGAAAAGGGTGTAAAAATATTTTTGGTATGAAAAGGGTGTGAATAAATTTTCGGTGTGAAAAGGGTGTCAATAAATTTGAGGTGTGAAAAGGGGGTGCAAAAATTGTAGGTGTGAATTGGGTGGCAAAATATTTTCGGTTTGAAAAGGGTGTAGATAAATTTGAGGTGTGAAAAGGGGGTGCAAAACTTGTAGGTGTGAATTGGGTGGAAAAATGTTTTCGGTATGAAAAGGGTGTAAATAAATTTGAGGTGTCAAAAGCGGGTGTAAAAAATTGTAGGTGTGAATTGGGTGGAAAAATATTTTCGGTTTGAAAAGGGTGTAAAAATATTTTTGGTATGAAAAGGGTGTAAATAAATTTTCGGTGTGAAAAGGGTGTCAATAAATTTGAGGTGTGAAAAGGGGGTGCAAAAATTGTAGGTGTGAATTGGGTGGCAAAATATTTTCGGTTTGAAAAGGGTGTAAATAAATTTGAGGTGTGAAAAGGGGGTGCAAAACTTGTAGGTGTGAATTGGGTGGAAAAATGTTTTCGGTATGAAAAGGGTGTAAATAAATTTGAGGTGTCAAAAGCGGGTGTAAAAAATTGTAGGTGTGAATTGGGTGGAAAAATATTTTCGGTTTGAAAAGGGTGTAAAAATATTTTTGGTATGAAAAGGGTGTAAATAAATTTTCGGTGTGAAAAGGGTGTCAATAAATTTGAGGTGTGAAAAGGGGGTGCAAAAATTGTAGGTGTGAATTGGGTGGCAAAATATTTTCGGTTTGAAAAGGGTGTAAATAAATTTGAGGTGTGAAAAGGGGGTGCAAAAATTGTAGGTGTGAATTGGGTGGAAAAATATTTTCTGTATGAAAAAGGGTGTAAATAAATTTGAGGTGTCAAAAGCGGGTGTAAAAAATTGTAGGTTTGAATTGGGTGGAAAAATATTTTCGGTGTGAAAAGGGTGTAAAAATATTTTCGGTATGAAAAGGGTGTAAATAAATTTTCGGTGTGAATTGGGTGGCAAAATATTTTCGGTTTGAAAAGGGTGTAAATAAATTTGAGGTGTCAAAAGCGGGTGTAAGAAAATTGTAGGTGTGAATTGGGTGGAAAAATATTTTCGGTTTGAAAAGGGTGTAAATAAATTTGAGGTGTCAAAAGCGGGTGTAAAAAATTGTAGGTGTGAAATGGGTGGAAAAATATTTGAGGTGTGAAAAGGGTGTAAAAATATTTTCGGTATGAAAAGGGTGTAAATAAATTTTCGGTGTGAAAAGGGTGTCAATAAATTTTCGGTGTGAAAAGGGTGTCAATAAATTTGAGGTGTGAAAAGGGGGTGTAAAAATTGTAGGTGTGAATTGGGTGGCAAAATATTTTCGGTTTGAAAAGGGTGTAAATAAATTTGAGGTGTGAAAAGGGGGTGCAAAAATTGTAGGTGTGAATTGGGTGGAAAAATATTTTCGATTTGAAAAGGGTGTAAATAAATTTGAGGTGTCAAAAGCGGGTGTAAAAAATTGTAGGTGTGAATTGGGTGGAAAAATATTTGAGGTGTGAAAAGGGTGTAAAAATATTTTCGGTATGAAAAGGGTGTAAATAAATTTTCGGTGTGAAAAGGGTGTCAATAAATTTTCGGTGTGAAAAGGGTGTCAATAAATTTGAGGTGTGAAAAGGGGGTGCAAAAATTGTAGGTGTGAATTGGGTGGCAAAATATTTTCGGTTTGAAAAGGGTGTAAATAAATTTGAGGTGTGAAAAGCGGGTGTAAAAAATTGTAGGTGTGAATTGGGTGGAAAAATATTTTCGGTTTGAAAAGGGTGTAAATAAATTTGAAGTGTCAAAAGCGGGTGTAAAAAATTGTAGGTGTGAATTGGGTGGAAAAATATTTGAGGTGTGAAAAGGGTGTAAAAATATTTTTGGTATGAAAAGGGTGTGAATAAATTTTCGGTGTGAAAAGGGTGTCAATAAATTTGAGGTGTGAAAAGGGGGTGCAAAAATTGTAGGTGTGAATTGGGTGGCAAAATATTTTCGGTTTGAAAAGGGTGTAGATAAATTTGAGGTGTGAAAAGGGGGTGCAAAACTTGTAGGTGTGAATTGGGTGGAAAAATGTTTTCGGTATGAAAAGGGTGTAAATAAATTTGAGGTGTCAAAAGCGGGTGTAAAAAATTGTAGGTGTGAATTGGGTGGAAAAATATTTTCGGTTTGAAAAGGGTGTAAAAATATTTTTGGTATGAAAAGGGTGTAAATAAATTTTCGGTGTGAAAAGGGTGTCAATAAATTTGAGGTGTGAAAAGGGGGTGCAAAAATTGTAGGTGTGAATTGGGTGGCAAAATATTTTCGGTTTGAAAAGGGTGTAAATAAATTTGAGGTGTGAAAAGGGGGTGCAAAACTTGTAGGTGTGAATTGGGTGGAAAAATGTTTTCGGTATGAAAAGGGTGTAAATAAATTTGAGGTGTCAAAAGCGGGTGTAAAAAATTGTAGGTGTGAATTGGGTGGAAAAATATTTTCGGTTTGAAAAGGGTGTAAAAATATTTTTGGTATGAAAAGGGTGTAAATAAATTTTCGGTGTGAAAAGGGTGTCAATAAATTTGAGGTGTGAAAAGGGGGTGCAAAAATTGTAGGTGTGAATTGGGTGGCAAAATATTTTCGGTTTGAAAAGGGTGTAAATAAATTTGAGGTGTGAAAAGGGGGTGCAAAAATTGTAGGTGTGAATTGGGTGGAAAAATATTTTCTGTATGAAAAAGGGTGTAAATAAATTTGAGGTGTCAAAAGCGGGTGTAAAAAATTGTAGGTTTGAATTGGGTGGAAAAATATTTTCGGTGTGAAAAGGGTGTAAAAATATTTTCGGTATGAAAAGGGTGTAAATAAATTTTCGGTGTGAATTGGGTGGCAAAATATTTTCGGTTTGAAAAGGGTGTAAATAAATTTGAGGTGTCAAAAGCGGGTGTAAGAAAATTGTAGGTGTGAATTGGGTGGAAAAATATTTTCGGTTTGAAAAGGGTGTAAATAAATTTGAGGTGTCAAAAGCGGGTGTAAAAAATTGTAGGTGTGAAATGGGTGGAAAAATATTTGAGGTGTGAAAAGGGTGTAAAAATATTTTCGGTATGAAAAGGGTGTAAATAAATTTTCGGTGTGAAAAGGGTGTCAATAAATTTTCGGTGTGAAAAGGGTGTCAATAAATTTGAGGTGTGAAAAGGGGGTGTAAAAATTGTAGGTGTGAATTGGGTGGCAAAATATTTTCGGTTTGAAAAGGGTGTAAATAAATTTGAGGTGTGAAAAGGGGGTGCAAAAATTGTAGGTGTGAATTGGGTGGAAAAATATTTTCGATTTGAAAAGGGTGTAAATAAATTTGAGGTGTCAAAAGCGGGTGTAAAAAATTGTAGGTGTGAATTGGGTGGAAAAATATTTGAGGTGTGAAAAGGGTGTAAAAATATTTTCGGTATGAAAAGGGTGTAAATAAATTTTCGGTGTGAAAAGGGTGTCAATAAATTTTCGGTGTGAAAAGGGTGTCAATAAATTTGAGGTGTGAAAAGGGGGTGCAAAAATTGTAGGTGTGAATTGGGTGGCAAAATATTTTCGGTTTGAAAAGGGTGTAAATAAATTTGAGGTGTGAAAAGCGGGTGTAAAAAATTGTAGGTGTGAATTGGGTGGAAAAATATTTTCGGTTTGAAAAGGGTGTAAATAAATTTGAAGTGTCAAAAGCGGGTGTAAAAAATTGTAGGTGTGAATTGGGTGGAAAAATATTTGAGGTGTGAAAAGGGTGTAAAAATATTTTTGGTATGAAAAGGGTGTGAATAAATTTTCGGTGTGAAAAGGGTGTCAATAAATTTGAGGTGTGAAAAGGGGGTGCAAAAATTGTAGGTGTGAATTGGGTGGCAAAATATTTTCGGTTTGAAAAGGGTGTAGATAAATTTGAGGTGTGAAAAGGGGGTGCAAAACTTGTAGGTGTGAATTGGGTGGAAAAATGTTTTCGGTATGAAAAGGGTGTAAATAAATTTGAGGTGTCAAAAGCGGGTGTAAAAAATTGTAGGTGTGAATTGGGTGGAAAAATATTTTCGGTTTGAAAAGGGTGTAAAAATATTTTTGGTATGAAAAGGGTGTAAATAAATTTTCGGTGTGAAAAGGGTGTCAATAAATTTGAGGTGTGAAAAGGGGGTGCAAAAATTGTAGGTGTGAATTGGGTGGCAAAATATTTTCGGTTTGAAAAGGGTGTAAATAAATTTGAGGTGTGAAAAGGGGGTGCAAAAATTGTAGGTGTGAATTGGGTGGAAAAATATTTTCTGTATGAAAAAGGGTGTAAATAAATTTGAGGTGTCAAAAGCGGGTGTAAAAAATTGTAGGTTTGAATTGGGTGGAAAAATATTTTCGGTGTGAAAAGGGTGTAAAAATATTTTCGGTATGAAAAGGGTGTAAATAAATTTTCGGTGTGAATTGGGTGGCAAAATATTTTCGGTTTGAAAAGGGTGTAAATAAATTTGAGGTGTCAAAAGCGGGTGTAAGAAAATTGTAGGTGTGAATTGGGTGGAAAAATATTTTCGGTTTGAAAAGGGTGTAAATAAATTTGAGGTGTCAAAAGCGGGTGTAAAAAATTGTAGGTGTGAAATGGGTGGAAAAATATTTGAGGTGTGAAAAGGGTGTAAAAATATTTTCGGTATGAAAAGGGTGTAAATAAATTTTCGGTGTGAAAAGGGTGTCAATAAATTTTCGGTGTGAAAAGGGTGTCAATAAATTTGAGGTGTGAAAAGGGGGTGTAAAAATTGTAGGTGTGAATTGGGTGGCAAAATATTTTCGGTTTGAAAAGGGTGTAAATAAATTTGAGGTGTGAAAAGGGGGTGCAAAAATTGTAGGTGTGAATTGGGTGGAAAAATATTTTCGATTTGAAAAGGGTGTAAATAAATTTGAGGTGTCAAAAGCGGGTGTAAAAAATTGTAGGTGTGAATTGGGTGGAAAAATATTTGAGGTGTGAAAAGGGTGTAAAAATATTTTCGGTATGAAAAGGGTGTAAATAAATTTTCGGTGTGAAAAGGGTGTCAATAAATTTTCGGTGTGAAAAGGGTGTCAATAAATTTGAGGTGTGAAAAGGGGGTGCAAAAATTGTAGGTGTGAATTGGGTGGCAAAATATTTTCGGTTTGAAAAGGGTGTAAATAAATTTGAGGTGTGAAAAGCGGGTGTAAAAAATTGTAGGTGTGAATTGGGTGGAAAAATATTTTCGGTTTGAAAAGGGTGTAAATAAATTTGAAGTGTCAAAAGCGGGTGTAAAAAATTGTAGGTGTGAATTGGGTGGAAAAATATTTGAGGTGTGAAAAGGGTGTAAAAATATTTTTGGTATGAAAAGGGTGTGAATAAATTTTCGGTGTGAAAAGGGTGTCAATAAATTTGAGGTGTGAAAAGGGGGTGCAAAAATTGTAGGTGTGAATTGGGTGGCAAAATATTTTCGGTTTGAAAAGGGTGTAGATAAATTTGAGGTGTGAAAAGGGGGTGCAAAACTTGTAGGTGTGAATTGGGTGGAAAAATGTTTTCGGTATGAAAAGGGTGTAAATAAATTTGAGGTGTCAAAAGCGGGTGTAAAAAATTGTAGGTGTGAATTGGGTGGAAAAATATTTTCGGTTTGAAAAGGGTGTAAAAATATTTTTGGTATGAAAAGGGTGTAAATAAATTTTCGGTGTGAAAAGGGTGTCAATAAATTTGAGGTGTGAAAAGGGGGTGCAAAAATTGTAGGTGTGAATTGGGTGGCAAAATATTTTCGGTTTGAAAAGGGTGTAAATAAATTTGAGGTGTGAAAAGGGGGTGCAAAAATTGTAGGTGTGAATTGGGTGGAAAAATATTTTCTGTATGAAAAAGGGTGTAAATAAATTTGAGGTGTCAAAAGCGGGTGTAAAAAATTGTAGGTTTGAATTGGGTGGAAAAATATTTTCGGTGTGAAAAGGGTGTAAAAATATTTTCGGTATGAAAAGGGTGTAAATAAATTTTCGGTGTGAATTGGGTGGCAAAATATTTTCGGTTTGAAAAGGGTGTAAATAAATTTGAGGTGTCAAAAGCGGGTGTAAGAAAATTGTAGGTGTGAATTGGGTGGAAAAATATTTTCGGTTTGAAAAGGGTGTAAATAAATTTGAGGTGTCAAAAGCGGGTGTAAAAAATTGTAGGTGTGAAATGGGTGGAAAAATATTTGAGGTGTGAAAAGGGTGTAAAAATATTTTCGGTATGAAAAGGGTGTAAATAAATTTTCGGTGTGAAAAGGGTGTCAATAAATTTTCGGTGTGAAAAGGGTGTCAATAAATTTGAGGTGTGAAAAGGGGGTGTAAAAATTGTAGGTGTGAATTGGGTGGCAAAATATTTTCGGTTTGAAAAGGGTGTAAATAAATTTGAGGTGTGAAAAGGGGGTGCAAAAATTGTAGGTGTGAATTGGGTGGAAAAATATTTTCGATTTGAAAAGGGTGTAAATAAATTTGAGGTGTCAAAAGCGGGTGTAAAAAATTGTAGGTGTGAATTGGGTGGAAAAATATTTGAGGTGTGAAAAGGGTGTAAAAATATTTTCGGTATGAAAAGGGTGTAAATAAATTTTCGGTGTGAAAAGGGTGTCAATAAATTTTCGGTGTGAAAAGGGTGTCAATAAATTTGAGGTGTGAAAAGGGGGTGCAAAAATTGTAGGTGTGAATTGGGTGGCAAAATATTTTCGGTTTGAAAAGGGTGTAAATAAATTTGAGGTGTGAAAAGCGGGTGTAAAAAATTGTAGGTGTGAATTGGGTGGAAAAATATTTTCGGTTTGAAAAGGGTGTAAATAAATTTGAAGTGTCAAAAGCGGGTGTAAAAAATTGTAGGTGTGAATTGGGTGGAAAAATATTTGAGGTGTGAAAAGGGTGTAAAAATATTTTTGGTATGAAAAGGGTGTGAATAAATTTTCGGTGTGAAAAGGGTGTCAATAAATTTGAGGTGTGAAAAGGGGGTGCAAAAATTGTAGGTGTGAATTGGGTGGCAAAATATTTTCGGTTTGAAAAGGGTGTAGATAAATTTGAGGTGTGAAAAGGGGGTGCAAAACTTGTAGGTGTGAATTGGGTGGAAAAATGTTTTCGGTATGAAAAGGGTGTAAATAAATTTGAGGTGTCAAAAGCGGGTGTAAAAAATTGTAGGTGTGAATTGGGTGGAAAAATATTTTCGGTTTGAAAAGGGTGTAAAAATATTTTTGGTATGAAAAGGGTGTAAATAAATTTTCGGTGTGAAAAGGGTGTCAATAAATTTGAGGTGTGAAAAGGGGGTGCAAAAATTGTAGGTGTGAATTGGGTGGCAAAATATTTTCGGTTTGAAAAGGGTGTAAATAAATTTGAGGTGTGAAAAGGGGGTGCAAAAATTGTAGGTGTGAATTGGGTGGAAAAATATTTTCTGTATGAAAAAGGGTGTAAATAAATTTGAGGTGTCAAAAGCGGGTGTAAAAAATTGTAGGTTTGAATTGGGTGGAAAAATATTTTCGGTGTGAAAAGGGTGTAAAAATATTTTCGGTATGAAAAGGGTGTAAATAAATTTTCGGTGTGAATTGGGTGGCAAAATATTTTCGGTTTGAAAAGGGTGTAAATAAATTTGAGGTGTCAAAAGCGGGTGTAAGAAAATTGTAGGTGTGAATTGGGTGGAAAAATATTTTCGGTTTGAAAAGGGTGTAAATAAATTTGAGGTGTCAAAAGCGGGTGTAAAAAATTGTAGGTGTGAAATGGGTGGAAAAATATTTGAGGTGTGAAAAGGGTGTAAAAATATTTTCGGTATGAAAAGGGTGTAAATAAATTTTCGGTGTGAAAAGGGTGTCAATAAATTTTCGGTGTGAAAAGGGTGTCAATAAATTTGAGGTGTGAAAAGGGGGTGTAAAAATTGTAGGTGTGAATTGGGTGGCAAAATATTTTCGGTTTGAAAAGGGTGTAAATAAATTTGAGGTGTGAAAAGGGGGTGCAAAAATTGTAGGTGTGAATTGGGTGGAAAAATATTTTCGATTTGAAAAGGGTGTAAATAAATTTGAGGTGTCAAAAGCGGGTGTAAAAAATTGTAGGTGTGAATTGGGTGGAAAAATATTTGAGGTGTGAAAAGGGTGTAAAAATATTTTCGGTATGAAAAGGGTGTAAATAAATTTTCGGTGTGAAAAGGGTGTCAATAAATTTTCGGTGTGAAAAGGGTGTCAATAAATTTGAGGTGTGAAAAGGGGGTGCAAAAATTGTAGGTGTGAATTGGGTGGCAAAATATTTTCGGTTTGAAAAGGGTGTAAATAAATTTGAGGTGTGAAAAGCGGGTGTAAAAAATTGTAGGTGTGAATTGGGTGGAAAAATATTTTCGGTTTGAAAAGGGTGTAAATAAATTTGAAGTGTCAAAAGCGGGTGTAAAAAATTGTAGGTGTGAATTGGGTGGAAAAATATTTGAGGTGTGAAAAGGGTGTAAAAATATTTTTGGTATGAAAAGGGTGTGAATAAATTTTCGGTGTGAAAAGGGTGTCAATAAATTTGAGGTGTGAAAAGGGGGTGCAAAAATTGTAGGTGTGAATTGGGTGGCAAAATATTTTCGGTTTGAAAAGGGTGTAGATAAATTTGAGGTGTGAAAAGGGGGTGCAAAACTTGTAGGTGTGAATTGGGTGGAAAAATGTTTTCGGTATGAAAAGGGTGTAAATAAATTTGAGGTGTCAAAAGCGGGTGTAAAAAATTGTAGGTGTGAATTGGGTGGAAAAATATTTTCGGTTTGAAAAGGGTGTAAAAATATTTTTGGTATGAAAAGGGTGTAAATAAATTTTCGGTGTGAAAAGGGTGTCAATAAATTTGAGGTGTGAAAAGGGGGTGCAAAAATTGTAGGTGTGAATTGGGTGGCAAAATATTTTCGGTTTGAAAAGGGTGTAAATAAATTTGAGGTGTGAAAAGGGGGTGCAAAAATTGTAGGTGTGAATTGGGTGGAAAAATATTTTCTGTATGAAAAAGGGTGTAAATAAATTTGAGGTGTCAAAAGCGGGTGTAAAAAATTGTAGGTTTGAATTGGGTGGAAAAATATTTTCGGTGTGAAAAGGGTGTAAAAATATTTTCGGTATGAAAAGGGTGTAAATAAATTTTCGGTGTGAATTGGGTGGCAAAATATTTTCGGTTTGAAAAGGGTGTAAATAAATTTGAGGTGTCAAAAGCGGGTGTAAGAAAATTGTAGGTGTGAATTGGGTGGAAAAATATTTTCGGTTTGAAAAGGGTGTAAATAAATTTGAGGTGTCAAAAGCGGGTGTAAAAAATTGTAGGTGTGAAATGGGTGGAAAAATATTTGAGGTGTGAAAAGGGTGTAAAAATATTTTCGGTATGAAAAGGGTGTAAATAAATTTTCGGTGTGAAAAGGGTGTCAATAAATTTTCGGTGTGAAAAGGGTGTCAATAAATTTGAGGTGTGAAAAGGGGGTGTAAAAATTGTAGGTGTGAATTGGGTGGCAAAATATTTTCGGTTTGAAAAGGGTGTAAATAAATTTGAGGTGTGAAAAGGGGGTGCAAAAATTGTAGGTGTGAATTGGGTGGAAAAATATTTTCGATTTGAAAAGGGTGTAAATAAATTTGAGGTGTCAAAAGCGGGTGTAAAAAATTGTAGGTGTGAATTGGGTGGAAAAATATTTGAGGTGTGAAAAGGGTGTAAAAATATTTTCGGTATGAAAAGGGTGTAAATAAATTTTCGGTGTGAAAAGGGTGTCAATAAATTTTCGGTGTGAAAAGGGTGTCAATAAATTTGAGGTGTGAAAAGGGGGTGCAAAAATTGTAGGTGTGAATTGGGTGGCAAAATATTTTCGGTTTGAAAAGGGTGTAAATAAATTTGAGGTGTGAAAAGCGGGTGTAAAAAATTGTAGGTGTGAATTGGGTGGAAAAATATTTTCGGTTTGAAAAGGGTGTAAATAAATTTGAAGTGTCAAAAGCGGGTGTAAAAAATTGTAGGTGTGAATTGGGTGGAAAAATATTTGAGGTGTGAAAAGGGTGTAAAAATATTTTTGGTATGAAAAGGGTGTGAATAAATTTTCGGTGTGAAAAGGGTGTCAATAAATTTGAGGTGTGAAAAGGGGGTGCAAAAATTGTAGGTGTGAATTGGGTGGCAAAATATTTTCGGTTTGAAAAGGGTGTAGATAAATTTGAGGTGTGAAAAGGGGGTGCAAAACTTGTAGGTGTGAATTGGGTGGAAAAATGTTTTCGGTATGAAAAGGGTGTAAATAAATTTGAGGTGTCAAAAGCGGGTGTAAAAAATTGTAGGTGTGAATTGGGTGGAAAAATATTTTCGGTTTGAAAAGGGTGTAAAAATATTTTTGGTATGAAAAGGGTGTAAATAAATTTTCGGTGTGAAAAGGGTGTCAATAAATTTGAGGTGTGAAAAGGGGGTGCAAAAATTGTAGGTGTGAATTGGGTGGCAAAATATTTTCGGTTTGAAAAGGGTGTAAATAAATTTGAGGTGTGAAAAGGGGGTGCAAAAATTGTAGGTGTGAATTGGGTGGAAAAATATTTTCTGTATGAAAAAGGGTGTAAATAAATTTGAGGTGTCAAAAGCGGGTGTAAAAAATTGTAGGTTTGAATTGGGTGGAAAAATATTTTCGGTGTGAAAAGGGTGTAAAAATATTTTCGGTATGAAAAGGGTGTAAATAAATTTTCGGTGTGA
This sequence comes from Vigna unguiculata, assembly GCF_037176805.1. Classification (NCBI taxonomy): domain Eukaryota; kingdom Viridiplantae; phylum Streptophyta; class Magnoliopsida; order Fabales; family Fabaceae; genus Vigna; species Vigna unguiculata. Next base: position 109,235 of record NW_028196700.1, on the reverse strand, counting down.
ATTGGGTGGCAAAATATTTTCGGTTTGAAAAGGGTGTAAATAAATTTGAGGTGTCAAAAGCGGGTGTAAGAAAATTGTAGGTGTGAATTGGGTGGAAAAATATTTTCGGTTTGAAAAGGGTGTAAATAAATTTGAGGTGTCAAAAGCGGGTGTAAAAAATTGTAGGTGTGAAATGGGTGGAAAAATATTTGAGGTGTGAAAAGGGTGTAAAAATATTTTCGGTATGAAAAGGGTGTAAATAAATTTTCGGTGTGAAAAGGGTGTCAATAAATTTTCGGTGTGAAAAGGGTGTCAATAAATTTGAGGTGTGAAAAGGGGGTGTAAAAATTGTAGGTGTGAATTGGGTGGCAAAATATTTTCGGTTTGAAAAGGGTGTAAATAAATTTGAGGTGTGAAAAGGGGGTGCAAAAATTGTAGGTGTGAATTGGGTGGAAAAATATTTTCGATTTGAAAAGGGTGTAAATAAATTTGAGGTGTCAAAAGCGGGTGTAAAAAATTGTAGGTGTGAATTGGGTGGAAAAATATTTGAGGTGTGAAAAGGGTGTAAAAATATTTTCGGTATGAAAAGGGTGTAAATAAATTTTCGGTGTGAAAAGGGTGTCAATAAATTTTCGGTGTGAAAAGGGTGTCAATAAATTTGAGGTGTGAAAAGGGGGTGCAAAAATTGTAGGTGTGAATTGGGTGGCAAAATATTTTCGGTTTGAAAAGGGTGTAAATAAATTTGAGTTGTGAAAAGCGGGTGTAAAAAATTGTAGGTGTGAATTGGGTGGAAAAATATTTTCGGTTTGAAAAGGGTGTAAATAAATTTGAAGTGTCAAAAGCGGGTGTAAAAAATTGTAGGTGTGAATTGGGTGGAAAAATATTTGAGGTGTGAAAAGGGTGTAAAAATATTTTTGGTATGAAAAGGGTGTGAATAAATTTTCGGTGCTAAAAGGGTGTCAATAAATTTGAGGTGTGAAAAGGGGGTGCAAAAATTGTAGGTGTGAATTGGGTGGCAAAATATTTTCGGTTTGAAAAGAGTGTAGATAAATTTGAGGTGTGAAAAGGGGGTGCAAAACTTGTAGGTGTGAATTGGGTGGAAAAATGTTTTCGGTATGAAAAGGGTGTAAATAAATTTGAGGTGTCAAAAGCGGGTGTAAAAAATTGTAGGTGTGAATTGGGTGGAAAAATATTTTCGGTTTGAAAAGGGTGTAAAAATATTTTTGGTATGAAAAGGGTGTAAATAAATTTTCGGTGTGAAAAGGGTGTCAATAAATTTGAGGTGTGAAAAGGGGATGCAAAAATTGTAGGTGTGAATTGGGTGGCAAAATATTTTCGGTTTGAAAAGGGTGTAAATAAATTTGAGGTGTGAAAAGGGGGTGCAAAAATTGTAGGTGTGAATTGGGTGGAAAAATATTTTCTGTATGAAAAAGGGTGTAAATAAATTTGAGGTGTCAAAAGCGGGTGTAAAAAATTGTAGGTTTGAATTGGGTGGAAAAATATTTTCGGTGTGAAAAGGGTGTAAAAATATTTTCGGTATGAAAAGGGTGTAAATAAATTTTCGGTGTGAATTGGGTGGAAAAATATTTTCGATTTGAAAAGGGTGTAAATAAATTTGAGGTGTCAAAAGCGGGTGTAAAAAATTGTAGGTGTGAATTGGGTGGAAAAATATTTGAGGTGTGAAAAGGGTGTAAAAATATTTTCGGTATGAAAAGGGTGTAAATAAATTTTCGGTGTGAAAAGGGTGTCAATAAATTTTCGGTGTGAAAAGGGTGTCAATAAATTTGAGGTGTGAAAAGGGGGTGCAAAAATTGTAGGTGTGAATTGGGTGGCAAAATATTTTCGGTTTGAAAAGGGTGTAAATAAATTTGAGGTGTGAAAAGCGGGTGTAAAAAATTGTAGGTGTGAATTGGGTGGAAAAATATTTTCGGTTTGAAAAGGGTGTAAATAAATTTGAAGTGTCAAAAGCGGGTGTAAAAAATTGTAGGTGTGAATTGGGTGGAAAAATATTTGAGGTGTGAAAAGGGTGTAAAAATATTTTTGGTATGAAAAGGGTGTGAATAAATTTTCGGTGTGAAAAGGGTGTCAATAAATTTGAGGTGTGAAAAGGGGGTGCAAAAATTGTAGGTGTGAATTGGGTGGCAAAATATTTTCGGTTTGAAAAGGGTGTAGATAAATTTGAGGTGTGAAAAGGGGGTGCAAAACTTGTAGGTGTGAATTGGGTGGAAAAATGTTTTCGGTATGAAAAGGGTGTAAATAAATTTGAGGTGTCAAAAGCGGGTGTAAAAAATTGTAGGTGTGAATTGGGTGGAAAAATATTTTCGGTTTGAAAAGGGTGTAAAAATATTTTTGGTATGAAAAGGGTGTAAATAAATTTTCGGTGTGAAAAGGGTGTCAATAAATTTGAGGTGTGAAAAGGGGGTGCAAAAATTGTAGGTGTGAATTGGGTGGCAAAATATTTTCGGTTTGAAAAGGGTGTAAATAAATTTGAGGTGTGAAAAGGGGGTGCAAAAATTGTAGGTGTGAATTGGGTGGAAAAATATTTTCTGTATGAAAAAGGGTGTAAATAAATTTGAGGTGTGAAAAGCGGGTGTAAAAAATTGTAGGTTTGAATTGGGTGGAAAAATATTTGAGGTGTGAAAAGGGTGTAAAAATATTTTCGGTATGAAAAGGGTGTAAATAAATTTTCGGTGTGAATTGGGTGGCAAAATATTTTCGGTTTGAAAAGGGTGTAAATAAATTTGAGGTGTCAAAAGCGGGTGTAAGAAAATTGTAGGTGTGAATTGGGTGGAAAAATATTTTCGGTTTGAAAAGGGTGTAAATAAATTTGAGGTGTCAAAAGCGGGTGTAAAAAATTGTAGGTGTGAAATGGGTGGAAAAATATTTGAGGTGTGAAAAGGGTGTAAAAATATTTTCGGTATGAAAAGGGTGTAAATAAATTTTCGGTGTGAAAAGGGTGTCAATAAATTTTCGGTGTGAAAAGGGTGTCAATAAATTTGAGGTGTGAAAAGGGGGTGTAAAAATTGTAGGTGTGAATTGGGTGGCAAAATATTTTCGGTTTGAAAAGGGTGTAAATAAATTTGAGGTGTGAAAAGGGGGTGCAAAAATTGTAGGTGTGAATTGGGTGGAAAAATATTTTCGATTTGAAAAGGGTGTAAATAAATTTGAGGTGTCAAAAGCGGGTGTAAAAAATTGTAGGTGTGAATTGGGTGGAAAAATATTTGAGGTGTGAAAAGGGTGTAAAAATATTTTCGGTATGAAAAGGGTGTAAATAAATTTTCGGTGTGAAAAGGGTGTCAATAAATTTTCGGTGTGAAAAGGGTGTCAATAAATTTGAGGTGTGAAAAGGGGGTGCAAAAATTGTAGGTGTGAATTGGGTGGCAAAATATTTTCGGTTTGAAAAGGGTGTAAATAAATTTGAGGTGTGAAAAGCGGGTGTAAAAAATTGTAGGTGTGAATTGGGTGGAAAAATATTTTCGGTTTGAAAAGGGTGTAAATAAATTTGAAGTGTCAAAAGCGGGTGTAAAAAATTGTAGGTGTGAATTGGGTGGAAAAATATTTGAGGTGTGAAAAGGGTGTAAAAATATTTTTGGTATGAAAAGGGTGTGAATAAATTTTCGGTGTGAAAAGGGTGTCAATAAATTTGAGGTGTGAAAAGGGGGTGCAAAAATTGTAGGTGTGAATTGGGTGGCAAAATATTTTCGGTTTGAAAAGGGTGTAGATAAATTTGAGGTGTGAAAAGGGGGTGCAAAACTTGTAGGTGTGAATTGGGTGGAAAAATGTTTTCGGTATGAAAAGGGTGTAAATAAATTTGAGGTGTCAAAAGCGGGTGTAAAAAATTGTAGGTGTGAATTGGGTGGAAAAATATTTTCGGTTTGAAAAGGGTGTAAAAATATTTTTGGTATGAAAAGGGTGTAAATAAATTTTCGGTGTGAAAAGGGTGTCAATAAATTTGAGGTGTGAAAAGGGGGTGCAAAAATTGTAGGTGTGAATTGGGTGGCAAAATATTTTCGGTTTGAAAAGGGTGTAAATAAATTTGAGGTGTGAAAAGGGGGTGCAAAAATTGTAGGTGTGAATTGGGTGGAAAAATATTTTCTGTATGAAAAAGGGTGTAAATAAATTTGAGGTGTCAAAAGCGGGTGTAAAAAATTGTAGGTTTGAATTGGGTGGAAAAATATTTTCGGTGTGAAAAGGGTGTAAAAATATTTTCGGTATGAAAAGGGTGTAAATAAATTTTCGGTGTGAATTGGGTGGCAAAATATTTTCGGTTTGAAAAGGGTGTAAATAAATTTGAGGTGTCAAAAGCGGGTGTAAGAAAATTGTAGGTGTGAATTGGGTGGAAAAATATTTTCGGTTTGAAAAGGGTGTAAATAAATTTGAGGTGTCAAAAGCGGGTGTAAAAAATTGTAGGTGTGAAATGGGTGGAAAAATATTTGAGGTGTGAAAAGGGTGTAAAAATATTTTCGGTATGAAAAGGGTGTAAATAAATTTTCGGTGTGAAAAGGGTGTCAATAAATTTTCGGTGTGAAAAGGGTGTCAATAAATTTGAGGTGTGAAAAGGGGGTGTAAAAATTGTAGGTGTGAATTGGGTGGCAAAATATTTTCGGTTTGAAAAGGGTGTAAATAAATTTGAGGTGTGAAAAGGGGGTGCAAAAATTGTAGGTGTGAATTGGGTGGAAAAATATTTTCGATTTGAAAAGGGTGTAAATAAATTTGAGGTGTCAAAAGCGGGTGTAAAAAATTGTAGGTGTGAATTGGGTGGAAAAATATTTGAGGTGTGAAAAGGGTGTAAAAATATTTTCGGTATGAAAAGGGTGTAAATAAATTTTCGGTGTGAAAAGGGTGTCAATAAATTTTCGGTGTGAAAAGGGTGTCAATAAATTTGAGGTGTGAAAAGGGGGTGCAAAAATTGTAGGTGTGAATTGGGTGGCAAAATATTTTCGGTTTGAAAAGGGTGTAAATAAATTTGAGGTGTGAAAAGCGGGTGTAAAAAATTGTAGGTGTGAATTGGGTGGAAAAATATTTTCGGTTTGAAAAGGGTGTAAATAAATTTGAAGTGTCAAAAGCGGGTGTAAAAAATTGTAGGTGTGAATTGGGTGGAAAAATATTTGAGGTGTGAAAAGGGTGTAAAAATATTTTTGGTATGAAAAGGGTGTGAATAAATTTTCGGTGTGAAAAGGGTGTCAATAAATTTGAGGTGTGAAAAGGGGGTGCAAAAATTGTAGGTGTGAATTGGGTGGCAAAATATTTTCGGTTTGAAAAGGGTGTAGATAAATTTGAGGTGTGAAAAGGGGGTGCAAAACTTGTAGGTGTGAATTGGGTGGAAAAATGTTTTCGGTATGAAAAGGGTGTAAATAAATTTGAGGTGTCAAAAGCGGGTGTAAAAAATTGTAGGTGTGAATTGGGTGGAAAAATATTTTCGGTTTGAAAAGGGTGTAAAAATATTTTTGGTATGAAAAGGGTGTAAATAAATTTTCGGTGTGAAAAGGGTGTCAATAAATTTGAGGTGTGAAAAGGGGGTGCAAAAATTGTAGGTGTGAATTGGGTGGCAAAATATTTTCGGTTTGAAAAGGGTGTAAATAAATTTGAGGTGTGAAAAGGGGGTGCAAAAATTGTAGGTGTGAATTGGGTGGAAAAATATTTTCTGTATGAAAAAGGGTGTAAATAAATTTGAGGTGTCAAAAGTGGGTGTAAAAAATTGTAGGTTTGAATTGGGTGGAAAAATATTTTCGGTGTGAAAAGGGTGTAAAAATATTTTCGGTATGAAAAGGGTGTAAATAAATTTTCGGTGTGAATTGGGTGGCAAAATATTTTCGGTTTGAAAAGGGTGTAAATAAATTTGAGGTGTCAAAAGCGGGTGTAAGAAAATTGTAGGTGTGAATTGGGTGGAAAAATATTTTCGGTTTGAAAAGGGTGTAAATAAATTTGAGGTGTCAAAAGCGGGTGTAAAAAATTGTAGGTGTGAAATGGGTGGAAAAATATTTGAGGTGTGAAAAGGGTGTAAAAATATTTTCGGTATGAAAAGGGTGTAAATAAATTTTCGGTGTGAAAAGGGTGTCAATAAATTTTCGGTGTGAAAAGGGTGTCAATAAATTTGAGGTGTGAAAAGGGGGTGTAAAAATTGTAGGTGTGAATTGGGTGGCAAAATATTTTCGGTTTGAAAAGGGTGTAAATAAATTTGAGGTGTGAAAAGGGGGTGCAAAAATTGTAGGTGTGAATTGGGTGGAAAAATATTTTCGATTTGAAAAGGGTGTAAATAAATTTGAGGTGTCAAAAGCGGGTGTAAAAAATTGTAGGTGTGAATTGGGTGGAAAAATATTTGAGGTGTGAAAAGGGTGTAAAAATATTTTCGGTATGAAAAGGGTGTAAATAAATTTTCGGTGTGAAAAGGGTGTCAATAAATTTTCGGTGTGAAAAGGGTGTCAATAAATTTGAGGTGTGAAAAGGGGGTGCAAAAATTGTAGGTGTGAATTGGGTGGCAAAATATTTTCGGTTTGAAAAGGGTGTAAATAAATTTGAGGTGTGAAAAGCGGGTGTAAAAAATTGTAGGTGTGAATTGGGTGGAAAAATATTTTCGGTTTGAAAAGGGTGTAAATAAATTTGAAGTGTCAAAAGCGGGTGTAAAAAATTGTAGGTGTGAATTGGGTGGAAAAATATTTGAGGTGTGAAAAGGGTGTAAAAATATTTTTGGTATGAAAAGGGTGTGAATAAATTTTCGGTGTGAAAAGGGTGTCAATAAATTTGAGGTGTGAAAAGGGGGTGCAAAAATTGTAGGTGTGAATTGGGTGGCAAAATATTTTCGGTTTGAAAAGGGTGTAGATAAATTTGAGGTGTGAAAAGGGGGTGCAAAACTTGTAGGTGTGAATTGGGTGGAAAAATATTTTCGGTTTGAAAAGGGTGTAAATAAATTTGAGGTGTCAAAAGCGGGTGTAAAAAATTGTAGGTGTGAATTGGGTGGAAAAATATTTTCGGTTTGAAAAGGGTGTAAAAATATTTTTGGTATGAAAAGGGTGTGAATAAATTTTCGGTGTGAAAAGGGTGTCAATAAATTTGAGGTGTGAAAAGGGGGTGCAAAAATTGTAGGTGTGAATTGGGTGGCAAAATATTTTCGGTTTGAAAAGGGTGTAAATAAATTTGAGGTGTGAAAAGGGGGTGCAAAACTTGTAGGTGTGAATTGGGTGGAAAAATGTTTTCGGTATGAAAAGGGTGTAAATAAATTTGAGGTGTCAAAAGCGGGTGTAAAAAATTGTAGGTGTGAATTGGGTGGAAAAATATTTTCGGTTTGAAAAGGGTGTAAAAATATTTTTGGTATGAAAAGGGTGTAAATAAATTTTCGGTGTGAAAAGGGTGTCAATAAATTTGAGGTGTGAAAAGGGGGTGCAAAAATTGTAGGTGTGAATTGGGTGGCAAAATATTTTCGGTTTGAAAAGGGTGTAAATAAATTTGAGGTGTGAAAAGGAGGTGCAAAAATTGTAGGTGTGAATTGGGTGGAAAAATATTTTCTGTATGAAAAAGGGTGTAAATAAATTTGAGGTGTCAAAAGCGGGTGTAAAAAATTGTAGGTTTGAATTGGGTGGAAAAATATTTTCGGTGTGAAAAGGGTGTAAAAATATTTTCGGTATGAAAAGGGTGTAAATAAATTTTCGGTGTGAATTGGGTGGCAAAATATTTTCGGTTTGAAAAGGGTGTAAATAAATTTGAGGTGTCAAAAGCGGGTGTAAGAAAATTGTAGGTGTGAATTGGGTGGAAAAATATTTTCGGTTTGAAAAGGGTGTAAATAAATTTGAGGTGTCAAAAGCGGGTGTAAAAAATTGTAGGTGTGAAATGGGTGGAAAAATATTTGAGGTGTGAAAAGGGTGTAAAAATATTTTCGGTATGAAAAGGGTGTAAATAAATTTTCGGTGTGAAAAGGGTGTCAATAAATTTTCGGTGTGAAAAGGGTGTCAATAAATTTGAGGTGTGAAAAGGGGGTGTAAAAATTGTAGGTGTGAATTGGGTGGCAAAATATTTTCGGTTTGAAAAGGGTGTAAATAAATTTGAGGTGTGAAAAGGGGGTGCAAAAATTGTAGGTGTGAATTGGGTGGAAAAATATTTTCGATTTGAAAAGGGTGTAAATAAATTTGAGGTGTCAAAAGCGGGTGTAAAAAATTGTAGGTGTGAATTGGGTGGAAAAATATTTGAGGTGTGAAAAGGGTGTAAAAATATTTTCGGTATGAAAAGGGTGTAAATAAATTTTCGGTGTGAAAAGGGTGTCAATAAATTTTCGGTGTGAAAAGGGTGTCAATAAATTTGAGGTGTGAAAAGGGGGTGCAAAAATTGTAGGTGTGAATTGGGTGGCAAAATATTTTCGGTTTGAAAAGGGTGTAAATAAATTTGAGGTGTGAAAAGCGGGTGTAAAAAATTGTAGGTGTGAATTGGGTGGAAAAATATTTTCGGTTTGAAAAGGGTGTAAATAAATTTGAGGTGTCAAAAGCGGGTGTAAAAAATTGTAGGTGTGAATTGGGTGGAAAAATATTTGAGGTGTGAAAAGGGTGTAAAAATATTTTTGGTATGAAAAGGGTGTGAATAAATTTTCGGTGTGAAAAGGGTGTCAATAAATTTGAGGTGTGAAAAGGGGGTGCAAAAATTGTAGGTGTGAATTGGGTGGCAAAATATTTTCGGTTTGAAAAGGGTGTAGATAAATTTGAGGTGTGAAAAGGGGGTGCAAAACTTGTAGGTGTGAATTGGGTGGAAAAATGTTTTCGGTATGAAAAGGGTGTAAATAAATTTGAGGTGTCAAAAGCGGGTGTAAAAAATTGTAGGTGTGAATTGGGTGGAAAAATATTTTCGGTTTGAAAAGGGTGTAAAAATATTTTTGGTATGAAAAGGGTGTAAATAAATTTTCGGTGTGAAAAGGGTGTCAATAAATTTGAGGTGTGAAAAGGGGGTGCAAAAATTGTAGGTGTGAATTGGGTGGCAAAATATTTTCGGTTTGAAAAGGGTGTAAATAAATTTGAGGTGTGAAAAGGGGGTGCAAAAATTGTAGGTGTGAATTGGGTGGAAAAATATTTTCTGTATGAAAAAGGGTGTAAATAAATTTGAGGTGTCAAAAGCGGGTGTAAAAAATTGTAGGTTTGAATTGGGTGGAAAAATATTTTCGGTGTGAAAAGGGTGTAAAAATATTTTCGGTATGAAAAGGGTGTAAATAAATTTTCGGTGTGAATTGGGTGGCAAAATATTTTCGGTTTGAAAAGGGTGTAAATAAATTTGAGGTGTCAAAAGCGGGTGTAAGAAAATTGTAGGTGTGAATTGGGTGGAAAAATATTTTCGGTTTGAAAAGGGTGTAAATAAATTTGAGGTGTCAAAAGCGGGTGTAAAAAATTGTAGGTGTGAAATGGGTGGAAAAATATTTGAGGTGTGAAAAGGGTGTAAAAATATTTTCGGTATGAAAAGGGTGTAAATAAATTTTCGGTGTGAAAAGGGTGTCAATAAATTTTCGGTGTGAAAAGGGTGTCAATAAATTTGAGGTGTGAAAAGGGGGTGTAAAAATTGTAGGTGTGAATTGGGTGGCAAAATATTTTCGGTTTGAAAAGGGTGTAAATAAATTTGAGGTGTGAAAAGGGGGTGCAAAAATTGTAGGTGTGAATTGGGTGGAAAAATATTTTCGATTTGAAAAGGGTGTAAATAAATTTGAGGTGTCAAAAGCGGGTGTAAAAAATTGTAGGTGTGAATTGGGTGGAAAAATATTTGAGGTGTGAAAAGGGTGTAAAAATATTTTCGGTATGAAAAGGGTGTAAATAAATTTTCGGTGTGAAAAGGGTGTCAATAAATTTTCGGTGTGAAAAGGGTGTCAATAAATTTGAGGTGTGAAAAGGGGGTGCAAAAATTGTAGGTGTGAATTGGGTGGCAAAATATTTTCGGTTTGAAAAGGGTGTAAATAAATTTGAGGTGTGAAAAGCGGGTGTAAAAAATTGTAGGTGTGAATTGGGTGGAAAAATATTTTCGGTTTGAAAAGGGTGTAAATAAATTTGAGGTGTCAAAAGCGGGTGTAAAAAATTGTAGGTGTGAATTGGGTGGAAAAATATTTGAGGTGTGAAAAGGGTGTAAAAATATTTTTGGTATGAAAAGGGTGTGAATAAATTTTCGGTGTGAAAAGGGTGTCAATAAATTTGAGGTGTGAAAAGGGGGTGCAAAAATTGTAGGTGTGAATTGGGTGGCAAAATATTTTCGGTTTGAAAAGGGTGTAGATAAATTTGAGGTGTGAAAAGGGGGTGCAAAACTTGTAGGTGTGAATTGGGTGGAAAAATGTTTTCGGTATGAAAAGGGTGTAAATAAATTTGAGGTGTCAAAAGCGGGTGTAAAAAATTGTAGGTGTGAATTGGGTGGAAAAATATTTTCGGTTTGAAAAGGGTGTAAAAATATTTTTGGTATGAAAAGGGTGTAAATAAATTTTCGGTGTGAAAAGGGTGTCAATAAATTTGAGGTGTGAAAAGGGGGTGCAAAAATTGTAGGTGTGAATTGGGTGGCAAAATATTTTCGGTTTGAAAAGGGTGTAAATAAATTTGAGGTGTGAAAAGGGGGTGCAAAAATTGTAGGTGTGAATTGGGTGGAAAAATATTTTCTGTATGAAAAAGGGTGTAAATAAATTTGAGGTGTCAAAAGCGGGTGTAAAAAATTGTAGGTTTGAATTGGGTGGAAAAATATTTTCGGTGTGAAAAGGGTGTAAAAATATTTTCGGTATGAAAAGGGTGTAAATAAATTTTCGGTGTGAATTGGGTGGCAAAATATTTTCGGTTTGAAAAGGGTGTAAATAAATTTGAGGTGTCAAAAGCGGGTGTAAGAAAATTGTAGGTGTGAATTGGGTGGAAAAATATTTTCGGTTTGAAAAGGGTGTAAATAAATTTGAGGTGTCAAAAGCGGGTGTAAAAAATTGTAGGTGTGAAATGGGTGGAAAAATATTTGAGGTGTGAAAAGGGTGTAAAAATATTTTCGGTATGAAAAGGGTGTAAATAAATTTTCGGTGTGAAAAGGGTGTCAATAAATTTTCGGTGTGAAAAGGGTGTCAATAAATTTGAGGTGTGAAAAGGGGGTGTAAAAATTGTAGGTGTGAATTGGGTGGCAAAATATTTTCGGTTTGAAAAGGGTGTAAATAAATTTGAGGTGTGAAAAAGGGGTGCAAAAATTGTAGGTGTGAATTGGGTGGAAAAATATTTTCGATTTGAAAAGGGTGTAAATAAATTTGAGGTGTCAAAAGCGGGTGTAAAAAATTGTAGGTGTGAATTGGGTGGAAAAATATTTGAGGTGTGAAAAGGGTGTAAAAATATTTTCGGTATGAAAAGGGTGTAAATAAATTTTCGGTGTGAAAAGGGTGTCAATAAATTTTCGGTGTGAAAAGGGTGTCAATAAATTTGAGGTGTGAAAAGGGGGTGCAAAAATTGTAGGTGTGAATTGGGTGGCAAAATATTTTCGGTTTGAAAAGGGTGTAAATAAATTTGAGGTGTGAAAAGCGGGTGTAAAAAATTGTAGGTGTGAATTGGGTGGAAAAATATTTTCGGTTTGAAAAGGGTGTAAATAAATTTGAAGTGTCAAAAGCGGGTGTAAAAAATTGTAGGTGTGAATTGGGTGGAAAAATATTTGAGGTGTGAAAAGGGTGTAAAAATATTTTTGGTATGAAAAGGGTGTGAATAAATTTTCGGTGTGAAAAGGGTGTCAATAAATTTGAGGTGTGAAAAGGGGGTGCAAAAATTGTAGGTGTGAATTGGGTGGCAAAATATTTTCGGTTTGAAAAGGGTGTAGATAAATTTGAGGTGTGAAAAGGGGGTGCAAAACTTGTAAGTGTGAATTGGGTGGAAAAATGTTTTCGGTATGAAAAGGGTGTAAATAAATTTGAGGTGTCAAAAGCGGGTGTAAAAAATTGTAGGTGTGAATTGGGTGGAAAAATATTTTCGGTTTGAAAAGGGTGTAAAAATATTTTTGGTATGAAAAGGGTGTAAATAAATTTTCGGTGTGAAAAGGGTGTCAATAAATTTGAGGTGTGAAAAGGGGGTGCAAAAATTGTAGGTGTGAATTGGGTGGCAAAATATTTTCGGTTTGAAAAGGGTGTAAATAAATTTGAGGTGTGAAAAGGGGGTGCAAAAATTGTAGGTGTGAATTGGGTGGAAAAATATTTTCTGTATGAAAAAGGGTGTAAATAAATTTGAGGTGTCAAAAGCGGGTGTAAAAAATTGTAGGTTTGAATTGGGTGGAAAAATATTTTCGGTGTGAAAAGGGTGTAAAAATATTTTCGGTATGAAAAGGGTGTAAATAAATTTTCGGTGTGAATTGGGTGGCAAAATATTTTCGGTTTGAAAAGGGTGTAAATAAATTTGAGGTGTCAAAAGCGGGTGTAAGAAAATTGTAGGTGTGAATTGGGTGGAAAAATATTTTCGGTTTGAAAAGGGTGTAAATAAATTTGAGGTGTCAAAAGCGGGTGTAAAAAATTGTAGGTGTGAAATGGGTGGAAAAATATTTGAGGTGTGAAAAGGGTGTAAAAATATTTTCGGTATGAAAAGGGTGTAAATAAATTTTCGGTGTGAAAAGGGTGTCAATAAATTTTCGGTGTGAAAAGGGTGTCAATAAATTTGAGGTGTGAAAAGGGGGTGTAAAAATTGTAGGTGTGAATTGGGTGGCAAAATATTTTCGGTTTGAAAAGGGTGTAAATAAATTTGAGGTGTGAAAAGGGGGTGCAAAAATTGTAGGTGTGAATTGGGTGGAAAAATATTTTCGATTTGAAAAGGGTGTAAATAAATTTGAGGTGTCAAAAGCGGGTGTAAAAAATTGTAGGTGTGAATTGGGTGGAAAAATATTTGAGGTGTGAAAAGGGTGTAAAAATATTTTCGGTATGAAAAGGGTGTAAATAAATTTTCGGTGTGAAAAGGGTGTCAATAAATTTTCGGTGTGAAAAGGGTGTCAATAAATTTGAGGTGTGAAAAGGGGGTGCAAAAATTGTAGGTGTGAATTGGGTGGCAAAATATTTTCGGTTTGAAAAGGGTGTAAATAAATTTGAGGTGTGAAAAGCGGGTGTAAAAAATTGTAGGTGTGAATTGGGTGGAAAAATATTTTCGGTTTGAAAAGGGTGTAAATAAATTTGAAGTGTCAAAAGCGGGTGTAAAAAATTGTAGGTGTGAATTGGGTGGAAAAATATTTGAGGTGTGAAAAGGGTGTAAAAATATTTTTGGTATGAAAAGGGTGTGAATAAATTTTCGGTGTGAAAAGGGTGTCAATAAATTTGAGGTGTGAAAAGGGGGTGCAAAAATTGTAGGTGTGAATTGGGTGGCAAAATATTTTCGGTTTGAAAAGGGTGTAGATAAATTTGAGGTGTGAAAAGGGGGTGCAAAACTTGTAGGTGTGAATTGGGTGGAAAAATGTTTTCGGTATGAAAAGGGTGTAAATAAATTTGAGGTGTCAAAAGCGGGTGTAAAAAATTGTAGGTGTGAATTGGGTGGAAAAATATTTTCGGTTTGAAAAGGGTGTAAAAATATTTTTGGTATGAAAAGGGTGTAAATAAATTTTCGGTGTGAAAAGGGTGTCAATAAATTTGAGGTGTGAAGAGGGGGTGCAAAAATTGTAGGTGTGAATTGGGTGGCAAAATATTTTCGGTTTGAAAAGGGTGTAAATAAATTTGAGGTGTGAAAAGGGGGTGCAAAAATTGTAGGTGTGAATTGGGTGGAAAAATATTTTCGATTTGAAAAGGGTGTAAATAAATTTGAGGTGTCAAAAGCGGGTGTAAAAAATTGTAGGTTTGAATTGGGTGGAAAAATATTTTCGGTGTGAAAAGGGTGTAAAAATATTTTCGGTATGAAAAGGGTGTAAATAAATTTTCGGTGTGAAAAGGGTGTCAATAAATTTTCGGTGTGAAAAGGGTGTCAATAAATTTGAGGTGTGAAAAGGGGGTGCAAAAATTGTAGGTGTGAATTGGGTGGCAAAATATTTTCGGTTTGAAAAGGGTGTAAATAAATTTGAGGTGTGAAAAGCGGGTGTAAAAAATTGTAGGTGTGAATTGGGTGGAAAAATATTTTCGGTTTGAAAAGGGTGTAAATAAATTTTCGGTGTGAAAAGGGTGTCAATAAATTTTCGGTGTGAAAAGGGTGTCAATAAATTTGAGGTGTGAAAAGGGGGTGTAAAAATTGTAGGTGTGAATTGGGTGGCAAAATATTTTCGGTTTGAAAAGGGTGTAAATAAATTTGAGGTGTGAAAAGGGGGTGCAAAAATTGTAGGTGTGAATTGGGTGGCAAAATATTTTCGGTTTGAAAAGGGTGTAAATAAATTTGAGGTGTGAAAAGGGGGTGCAAAAATTGTAGGTGTGAATTGGGTGGAAAAATATTTTCTGTATGAAAAAGGGTGTAAATAAATTTGAGGTGTCAAAAGCGGGTGTAAAAAATTGTAGGTTTGAATTGGGTGGAAAAATATTTTCGGTGTGAAAAGGGTGTAAAAATATTTTCGGTATGAAAAGGGTGTAAATAAATTTTCGGTGTGAATTGGGTGGCAAAATATTTTCGGTTTGAAAAGGGTGTAAATAAATTTGAGGTGTCAAAAGCGGGTGTAAGAAAATTGTAGGTGTGAATTGGGTGGAAAAATATTTTCGGTTTGAAAAGGGTGTAAATAAATTTGAGGTGTCAAAAGCGGGTGTAAAAAATTGTAGGTGTGAAATGGGTGGAAAAATATTTGAGGTGTGAAAAGGGTGTAAAAATATTTTCGGTATGAAAAGGGTGTAAATAAATTTTCGGTGTGAAAAGGGTGTCAATAAATTTTCGGTGTGAAAAGGGTGTCAATAAATTTGAGGTGTGAAAAGGGGGTGTAAAAATTGTAGGTGTGAATTGGGTGGCAAAATATTTTCGGTTTGAAAAGGGTGTAAATAAATTTGAGGTGTGAAAAGGGGGTGCAAAAATTGTAGGTGTGAATTGGGTGGAAAAATATTTTCGATTTGAAAAGGGTGTAAATAAATTTGAGGTGTCAAAAGCGGGTGTAAAAAATTGTAGGTGTGAATTGGGTGGAAAAATATTTGAGGTGTGAAAAGGGTGTAAAAATATTTTCGGTATGAAAAGGGTGTAAATAAATTTTCGGTGTGAAAAGGGTGTCAATAAATTTTCGGTGTGAAAAGGGTGTCAATAAATTTGAGGTGTGAAAAGGGGGTGCAAAAATTGTAGGTGTGAATTGGGTGGCAAAATATTTTCGGTTTGAAAAGGGTGTAAATAAATTTGAGGTGTGAAAAGCGGGTGTAAAAAATTGTAGGTGTGAATTGGGTGGAAAAATATTTTCGGTTTGAAAAGGGTGTAAATAAATTTGAAGTGTCAAAAGCGGGTGTAAAAAATTGTAGGTGTGAATTGGGTGGAAAAATATTTGAGGTGTGAAAAGGGTGTAAAAATATTTTTGGTATGAAAAGGGTGTGAATAAATTTTCGGTGTGAAAAGGGTGTCAATAAATTTGAGGTGTGAAAAGGGGGTGCAAAAATTGTAGGTGTGAATTGGGTGGCAAAATATTTTCGGTTTGAAAAGGGTGTACATAAATTTGAGGTGTGAAAAGGGGGCGCAAAACTTGTAGGTGTGAATTGGGTGGAAAAATGTTTTCGGTATGAAAAGGGTGTAAATAAATTTGAGGTGTCAAAAGCGGGTGTAAAAAATTGTAGGTGTGAATTGGGTGGAAAAATATTTTCGGTTTGAAAAGGGTGTAAAAATATTTTTGGTATGAAAAGGGTGTAAATAAATTTTCGGTGTGAAAAGGGTGTCAATAAATTTGAGGTGTGAAAAGGGGGTGCAAAAATTGTAGGTGTGAATTGGGTGGCAAAATATTTTCGGTTTGAAAAGGGTGTAAATAAATTTGAGGTGTGAAAAGGGGGTGCAAAAATTGTAGGTGTGAATTGGGTGGAAAAATATTTTCTGTATGAAAAAGGGTGTAAATAAATTTGAGGTGTCAAAAGCGGGTGTAAAAAATTGTAGGTTTGAATTGGGTGGAAAAATATTTTCGGTGTGAAAAGGGTGTAAAAATATTTTCGGTATGAAAAGGGTGTAAATAAATTTTCGGTGTGAATTGGGTGGCAAAATATTTTCGGTTTGAAAAGGGTGTAAATAAATTTGAGGTGTCAAAAGCGGGTGTAAGAAAATTGTAGGTGTGAATTGGGTGGAAAAATATTTTCGGTTTGAAAAGGGTGTAAATAAATTTGAGGTGTCAAAAGCGGGTGTAAAAAATTGTAGGTGTGAAATGGGTGGAAAAATATTTGAGGTGTGAAAAGGGTGTAAAAATATTTTCGGTATGAAAAGGGTGTAAATAAATTTTCGGTGTGAAAAGGGTGTCAATAAATTTTCGGTGTGAAAAGGGTGTCAATAAATTTGAGGTGTGAAAAGGGGGTGTAAAAATTGTAGGTGTGAATTGGGTGGCAAAATATTTTCGGTTTGAAAAGGGTGTAAATAAATTTGAGGTGTGAAAAGGGGGTGCAAAAATTGTAGGTGTGAATTGGGTGGAAAAATATTTTCGATTTGAAAAGGGTGTAAATAAATTTGAGGTGTCAAAAGCGGGTGTAAAAAATTGTAGGTGTGAATTGGGTGGAAAAATATTTGAGGTGTGAAAAGGGTGTAAAAATATTTTCGGTATGAAAAGGGTGTAAATAAATTTTCGGTGTGAAAAGGGTGTCAATAAATTTTCGGTGTGAAAAGGGTGTCAATAAATTTGAGGTGTGAAAAGGGGGTGCAAAAATTGTAGGTGTGAATTGGGTGGCAAAATATTTTCGGTTTGAAAAGGGTGTAAATAAATTTGAGGTGTGAAAAGCGGGTGTAAAAAATTGTAGGTGTGAATTGGGTGGAAAAATATTTTCGGTTTGAAAAGGGTGTAAATAAATTTGAAGTGTCAAAAGCGGGTGTAAAAAATTGTAGGTGTGAATTGGGTGGAAAAATATTTGAGGTGTGAAAAGGGTGTAAAAATATTTTTGGTATGAAAAGGGTGTGAATAAATTTTCGGTGTGAAAAGGGTGTCAATAAATTTGAGGTGTGAAAAGGGGGTGCAAAAATTGTAGGTGTGAATTGGGTGGCAAAATATTTTCGGTTTGAAAAGGGTGTAGATAAATTTGAGGTGTGAAAAGGGGGTGCAAAACTTGTAGGTGTGAATTGGGTGGAAAAATGTTTTCGGTATGAAAAGGGTGTAAATAAATTTGAGGTGTCAAAAGCGGGTGTAAAAAATTGTAGGTGTGAATTGGGTGGAAAAATATTTTCGGTTTGAAAAGGGTGTAAAAATATTTTTGGTATGAAAAGGGTGTAAATAAATTTTCGGTGTGAAAAGGGTGTCAATAAATTTGAGGTGTGAAAAGGGGGTGCAAAAATTGTAGGTGTGAATTGGGTGGCAAAATATTTTCGGTTTGAAAAGGGTGTAAATAAATTTGAGGTGTGAAAAGGGGGTGCAAAAATTGTAGGTGTGAATTGGGTGGAAAAATATTTTCTGTATGAAAAAGGGTGTAAATAAATTTGAGGTGTCAAAAGCGGGTGTAAAAAATTGTAGGTTTGAATTGGGTGGAAAAATATTTTCGGTGTGAAAAGGGTGTAAAAATATTTTCGGTATGAAAAGGGTGTAAATAAATTTTCGGTGTGAATTGGGTGGCAAAATATTTTCGGTTTGAAAAGGGTGTAAATAAATTTGAGGTGTCAAAAGCGGGTGTAAGAAAATTGTAGGTGTGAATTGGGTGGAAAAATATTTTCGGTTTGAAAAGGGTGTAAATAAATTTGAGGTGTCAAAAGCGGGTGTAAAAAATTGTAGGTGTGAAATGGGTGGAAAAATATTTGAGGTGTGAAAAGGGTGTAAAAATATTTTCGGTATGAAAAGGGTGTAAATAAATTTTCGGTGTGAAAAGGGTGTCAATAAATTTTCGGTGTGAAAAGGGTGTCAATAAATTTGAGGTGTGAAAAGGGGGTGTAAAAATTGTAGGTGTGAATTGGGTGGCAAAATATTTTCGGTTTGAAAAGGGTGTAAATAAATTTGAGGTGTGAAAAGGGGGTGCAAAAATTGTAGGTGTGAATTGGGTGGAAAAATATTTTCGATTTGAAAAGGGTGTAAATAAATTTGAGGTGTCAAAAGCGGGTGTAAAAAATTGTAGGTGTGAATTGGGTGGAAAAATATTTGAGGTGTGAAAAGGGTGTAAAAATATTTTCGGTATGAAAAGGGTGTAAATAAATTTTCGGTGTGAAAAGGGTGTCAATAAATTTTCGGTGTGAAAAGGGTGTCAATAAATTTGAGGTGTGAAAAGGGGGTGCAAAAATTGTAGGTGTGAATTGGGTGGCAAAATATTTTCGGTTTGAAAAGGGTGTAAATAAATTTGAGGTGTGAAAAGCGGGTGTAAAAAATTGTAGGTGTGAATTGGGTGGAAAAATATTTTCGGTTTGAAAAGGGTGTAAATAAATTTGAAGTGTCAAAAGCGGGTGTAAAAAATTGTAGGTGTGAATTGGGTGGAAAAATATTTGAGGTGTGAAAAGGGTGTAAAAATATTTTTGGTATGAAAAGGGTGTGAATAAATTTTCGGTGTGAAAAGGGTGTCAATAAATTTGAGGTGTGAAAAGGGGGTGCAAAAATTGTAGGTGTGAATTGGGTGGCAAAATATTTTCGGTTTGAAAAGGGTGTAGATAAATTTGAGGTGTGAAAAGGGGGTGCAAAACTTGTAGGTGTGAATTGGGTGGAAAAATGTTTTCGGTATGAAAAGGGTGTAAATAAATTTGAGGTGTCAAAAGCGGGTGTAAAAAATTGTAGGTGTGAATTGGGTGGAAAAATATTTTCGGTTTGAAAAGGGTGTAAAAATATTTTTGGTATGAAAAGGGTGTAAATAAATTTTCGGTGTGAAAAGGGTGTCAATAAATTTGAGGTGTGAAAAGGGGGTGCAAAAATTGTAGGTGTGAATTGGGTGGCAAAATATTTTCGGTTTGAAAAGGGTGTAAATAAATTTGAGGTGTGAAAAGGGGGTGCAAAAATTGTAGGTGTGAATTGGGTGGAAAAATATTTTCTGTATGAAAAAGGGTGTAAATAAATTTGAGGTGTCAAAAGCGGGTGTAAAAAATTGTAGGTTTGAATTGGGTGGAAAAATATTTTCGGTGTGAAAAGGGTGTAAAAATATTTTCGGTATGAAAAGGGTGTAAATAAATTTTCGGTGTGAATTGGGTGGCAAAATATTTTCGGTTTGAAAAGGGTGTAAATAAATTTGAGGTGTCAAAAGCGGGTGTAAGAAAATTGTAGGTGTGAATTGGGTGGAAAAATATTTTCGGTTTGAAAAGGGTGTAAATAAATTTGAGGTGTCAAAAGCGGGTGTAAAAAATTGTAGGTGTGAAATGGGTGGAAAAATATTTGAGGTGTGAAAAGGGTGTAAAAATATTTTCGGTATGAAAAGGGTGTAAATAAATTTTCGGTGTGAAAAGGGTGTCAATAAATTTTCGGTGTGAAAAGGGTGTCAATAAATTTGAGGTGTGAAAAGGGGGTGTAAAAATTGTAGGTGTGAATTGGGTGGCAAAATATTTTCGGTTTGAAAAGGGTGTAAATAAATTTGAGGTGTGAAAAGGGGGTGCAAAAATTGTAGGTGTGAATTGGGTGGAAAAATATTTTCGATTTGAAAAGGGTGTAAATAAATTTGAGGTGTCAAAAGCGGGTGTAAAAAATTGTAGGTGTGAATTGGGTGGAAAAATATTTGAGGTGTGAAAAGGGTGTAAAAATATTTTCGGTATGAAAAGGGTGTAAATAAATTTTCGGTGTGAAAAGGGTGTCAATAAATTTTCGGTGTGAAAAGGGTGTCAATAAATTTGAGGTGTGAAAAGGGGGTGCAAAAATTGTAGGTGTGAATTGGGTGGCAAAATATTTTCGGTTTGAAAAGGGTGTAAATAAATTTGAGGTGTGAAAAGCGGGTGTAAAAAATTGTAGGTGTGAATTGGGTGGAAAAATATTTTCGGTTTGAAAAGGGTGTAAATAAATTTGAAGTGTCAAAAGCGGGTGTAAAAAATTGTAGGTGTGAATTGGGTGGAAAAATATTTGAGGTGTGAAAAGGGTGTAAAAATATTTTTGGTATGAAAAGGGTGTGAATAAATTTTCGGTGTGAAAAGGGTGTCAATAAATTTGAGGTGTGAAAAGGGGGTGCAAAAATTGTAGGTGTGAATTGGGTGGCAAAATATTTTCGGTTTGAAAAGGGTGTAGATAAATTTGAGGTGTGAAAAGGGGGTGCAAAACTTGTAGGTGTGAATTGGGTGGAAAAATGTTTTCGGTATGAAAAGGGTGTAAATAAATTTGAGGTGTCAAAAGCGGGTGTAAAAAATTGTAGGTGTGAATTGGGTGGAAAAATATTTTCGGTTTGAAAAGGGTGTAAAAATATTTTTGGTATGAAAAGGGTGTAAATAAATTTTCGGTGTGAAAAGGGTGTCAATAAATTTGAGGTGTGAAAAGGGGGTGCAAAAATTGTAGGTGTGAATTGGGTGGCAAAATATTTTCGGTTTGAAAAGGGTGTAAATAAATTTGAGGTGTGAAAAGGGGGTGCAAAAATTGTAGGTGTGAATTGGGTGGAAAAATATTTTCTGTATGAAAAAGGGTGTAAATAAATTTGAGGTGTCAAAAGCGGGTGTAAAAAATTGTAGGTTTGAATTGGGTGGAAAAATATTTTCGGTGTGAAAAGGGTGTAAAAATATTTTCGGTATGAAAAGGGTGTAAATAAATTTTCGGTGTGAATTGGGTGGCAAAATATTTTCGGTTTGAAAAGGGTGTAAATAAATTTGAGGTGTCAAAAGCGGGTGTAAGAAAATTGTAGGTGTGAATTGGGTGGAAAAATATTTTCGGTTTGAAAAGGGTGTAAATAAATTTGAGGTGTCAAAAGCGGGTGTAAAAAATTGTAGGTGTGAAATGGGTGGAAAAATATTTGAGGTGTGAAAAGGGTGTAAAAATATTTTCGGTATGAAAAGGGTGTAAATAAATTTTCGGTGTGAAAAGGGTGTCAATAAATTTTCGGTGTGAAAAGGGTGTCAATAAATTTGAGGTGTGAAAAGGGGGTGTAAAAATTGTAGGTGTGAATTGGGTGGCAAAATATTTTCGGTTTGAAAAGGGTGTAAATAAATTTGAGGTGTGAAAAGGGGGTGCAAAAATTGTAGGTGTGAATTGGGTGGAAAAATATTTTCGATTTGAAAAGGGTGTAAATAAATTTGAGGTGTCAAAAGCGGGTGTAAAAAATTGTAGGTGTGAATTGGGTGGAAAAATATTTGAGGTGTGAAAAGGGTGTAAAAATATTTTCGGTATGAAAAGGGTGTAAATAAATTTTCGGTGTGAAAAGGGTGTCAATAAATTTTCGGTGTGAAAAGGGTGTCAATAAATTTGAGGTGTGAAAAGGGGGTGCAAAAATTGTAGGTGTGAATTGGGTGGCAAAATATTTTCGGTTTGAAAAGGGTGTAAATAAATTTGAGGTGTGAAAAGCGGGTGTAAAAAATTGTAGGTGTGAATTGGGTGGAAAAATATTTTCGGTTTGAAAAGGGTGTAAATAAATTTGAAGTGTCAAAAGCGGGTGTAAAAAATTGTAGGTGTGAATTGGGTGGAAAAATATTTGAGGTGTGAAAAGGGTGTAAAAATATTTTTGGTATGAAAAGGGTGTGAATAAATTTTCGGTGTGAAAAGGGTGTCAATAAATTTGAGGTGTGAAAAGGGGGTGCAAAAATTGTAGGTGTGAATTGGGTGGCAAAATATTTTCGGTTTGAAAAGGGTGTAGATAAATTTGAGGTGTGAAAAGGGGGTGCAAAACTTGTAGGTGTGAATTGGGTGGAAAAATGTTTTCGGTATGAAAAGGGTGTAAATAAATTTGAGGTGTCAAAAGCGGGTGTAAAAAATTGTAGGTGTGAATTGGGTGGAAAAATATTTTCGGTTTGAAAAGGGTGTAAAAATATTTTTGGTATGAAAAGGGTGTAAATAAATTTTCGGTGTGAAAAGGGTGTCAATAAATTTGAGGTGTGAAAAGGGGGTGCAAAAATTGTAGGTGTGAATTGGGTGGCAAAATATTTTCGGTTTGAAAAGGGTGTAAATAAATTTGAGGTGTGAAAAGGGGGTGCAAAAATTGTAGGTGTGAATTGGGTGGAAAAATATTTTCTGTATGAAAAAGGGTGTAAATAAATTTGAGGTGTCAAAAGCGGGTGTAAAAAATTGTAGGTTTGAATTGGGTGGAAAAATATTTTCGGTGTGAAAAGGGTGTAAAAATATTTTCGGTATGAAAAGGGTGTAAATAAATTTTCGGTGTGAATTGGGTGGCAAAATATTTTCGGTTTGAAAAGGGTGTAAATAAATTTGAGGTGTCAAAAGCGGGTGTAAGAAAATTGTAGGTGTGAATTGGGTGGAAAAATATTTTCGGTTTGAAAAGGGTGTAAATAAATTTGAGGTGTCAAAAGCGGGTGTAAAAAATTGTAGGTGTGAAATGGGTGGAAAAATATTTGAGGTGTGAAAAGGGTGTAAAAATATTTTCGGTATGAAAAGGGTGTAAATAAATTTTCGGTGTGAAAAGGGTGTCAATAAATTTTCGGTGTGAAAAGGGTGTCAATAAATTTGAGGTGTGAAAAGGGGGTGTAAAAATTGTAGGTGTGAATTGGGTGGCAAAATATTTTCGGTTTGAAAAGGGTGTAAATAAATTTGAGGTGTGAAAAGGGGGTGCAAAAATTGTAGGTGTGAATTGGGTGGAAAAATATTTTCGATTTGAAAAGGGTGTAAATAAATTTGAGGTGTCAAAAGCGGGTGTAAAAAATTGTAGGTGTGAATTGGGTGGAAAAATATTTGAGGTGTGAAAAGGGTGTAAAAATATTTTCGGTATGAAAAGGGTGTAAATAAATTTTCGGTGTGAAAAGGGTGTCAATAAATTTTCGGTGTGAAAAGGGTGTCAATAAATTTGAGGTGTGAAAAGGGGGTGCAAAAATTGTAGGTGTGAATTGGGTGGCAAAATATTTTCGGTTTGAAAAGGGTGTAAATAAATTTGAGGTGTGAAAAGCGGGTGTAAAAAATTGTAGGTGTGAATTGGGTGGAAAAATATTTTCGGTTTGAAAAGGGTGTAAATAAATTTGAAGTGTCAAAAGCGGGTGTAAAAAATTGTAGGTGTGAATTGGGTGGAAAAATATTTGAGGTGTGAAAAGGGTGTAAAAATATTTTTGGTATGAAAAGGGTGTGAATAAATTTTCGGTGTGAAAAGGGTGTCAATAAATTTGAGGTGTGAAAAGGGGGTGCAAAAATTGTAGGTGTGAATTGGGTGGCAAAATATTTTCGGTTTGAAAAGGGTGTAGATAAATTTGAGGTGTGAAAAGGGGGTGCAAAACTTGTAGGTGTGAATTGGGTGGAAAAATGTTTTCGGTATGAAAAGGGTGTAAATAAATTTGAGGTGTCAAAAGCGGGTGTAAAAAATTGTAGGTGTGAATTGGGTGGAAAAATATTTTCGGTTTGAAAAGGGTGTAAAAATATTTTTGGTATGAAAAGGGTGTAAATAAATTTTCGGTGTGAAAAGGGTGTCAATAAATTTGAGGTGTGAAAAGGGGGTGCAAAAATTGTAGGTGTGAATTGGGTGGCAAAATATTTTCGGTTTGAAAAGGGTGTAAATAAATTTGAGGTGTGAAAAGGGGGTGCAAAAATTGTAGGTGTGAATTGGGTGGAAAAATATTTTCTGTATGAAAAAGGGTGTAAATAAATTTGAGGTGTCAAAAGCGGGTGTAAAAAATTGTAGGTTTGAATTGGGTGGAAAAATATTTTCGGTGTGAAAAGGGTGTAAAAATATTTTCGGTATGAAAAGGGTGTAAATAAATTTTCGGTGTGAATTGGGTGGCAAAATATTTTCGGTTTGAAAAGGGTGTAAATAAATTTGAGGTGTCAAAAGCGGGTGTAAGAAAATTGTAGGTGTGAATTGGGTGGAAAAATATTTTCGGTTTGAAAAGGGTGTAAATAAATTTGAGGTGTCAAAAGCGGGTGTAAAAAATTGTAGGTGTGAAATGGGTGGAAAAATATTTGAGGTGTGAAAAGGGTGTAAAAATATTTTCGGTATGAAAAGGGTGTAAATAAATTTTCGGTGTGAAAAGGGTGTCAATAAATTTTCGGTGTGAAAAGGGTGTCAATAAATTTGAGGTGTGAAAAGGGGGTGTAAAAATTGTAGGTGTGAATTGGGTGGCAAAATATTTTCGGTTTGAAAAGGGTGTAAATAAATTTGAGGTGTGAAAAGGGGGTGCAAAAATTGTAGGTGTGAATTGGGTGGAAAAATATTTTCGATTTGAAAAGGGTGTAAATAAATTTGAGGTGTCAAAAGCGGGTGTAAAAAATTGTAGGTGTGAATTGGGTGGAAAAATATTTGAGGTGTGAAAAGGGTGTAAAAATATTTTCGGTATGAAAAGGGTGTAAATAAATTTTCGGTGTGAAAAGGGTGTCAATAAATTTTCGGTGTGAAAAGGGTGTCAATAAATTTGAGGTGTGAAAAGGGGGTGCAAAAATTGTAGGTGTGAATTGGGTGGCAAAATATTTTCGGTTTGAAAAGGGTGTAAATAAATTTGAGGTGTGAAAAGCGGGTGTAAAAAATTGTAGGTGTGAATTGGGTGGAAAAATATTTTCGGTTTGAAAAGGGTGTAAATAAATTTGAAGTGTCAAAAGCGGGTGTAAAAAATTGTAGGTGTGAATTGGGTGGAAAAATATTTGAGGTGTGAAAAGGGTGTAAAAATATTTTTGGTATGAAAAGGGTGTGAATAAATTTTCGGTGTGAAAAGGGTGTCAATAAATTTGAGGTGTGAAAAGGGGGTGCAAAAATTGTAGGTGTGAATTGGGTGGCAAAATATTTTCGGTTTGAAAAGGGTGTAGATAAATTTGAGGTGTGAAAAGGGGGTGCAAAACTTGTAGGTCTGAATTGGGTGGAAAAATGTTTTCGGTATGAAAAGGGTGTAAATAAATTTGAGGTGTCAAAAGCGGGTGTAAAAAATTGTAGGTGTGAATTGGGTGGAAAAATATTTTCGGTTTGAAAAGGGTGTAAAAATATTTTTGGTATGAAAAGGGTGTAAATAAATTTTCGGTGTGAAAAGGGTGTCAATAAATTTGAGGTGTGAAAAGGGGGTGCAAAAATTGTAGGTGTGAATTGGGTGGCAAAATATTTTCGGTTTGAAAAGGGTGTAAATAAATTTGAGGTGTGAAAAGGGGGTGCAAAAATTGTAGGTGTGAATTGGGTGGAAAAATATTTTCTGTATGAAAAAGGGTGTAAATAAATTTGAGGTGTCAAAAGCGGGTGTAAAAAATTGTAGGTTTGAATTGGGTGGAAAAATATTTTCGGTGTGAAAAGGGTGTAAAAATATTTTCGGTATGAAAAGGGTGTAAATAAATTTTCGGTGTGAATTGGGTGGCAAAATATTTTCGGTTTGAAAAGGGTGTAAATAAATTTGAGGTGTCAAAAGCGGGTGTAAGAAAATTGTAGGTGTGAATTGGGTGGAAAAATATTTTCGGTTTGAAAAGGGTGTAAATAAATTTGAGGTGTCAAAAGCGGGTGTAAAAAATTGTAGGTGTGAAATGGGTGGAAAAATATTTGAGGTGTGAAAAGGGTGTAAAAATATTTTCGGTATGAAAAGGGTGTAAATAAATTTTCGGTGTGAAAAGGGTGTCAATAAATTTTCGGTGTGAAAAGGGTGTCAATAAATTTGAGGTGTGAAAAGGGGGTGTAAAAATTGTAGGTGTGAATTGGGTGGCAAAATATTTTCGGTTTGAAAAGGGTGTAAATAAATTTGAGGTGTGAAAAGGGGGTGCAAAAATTGTAGGTGTGAATTGGGTGGAAAAATATTTTCGATTTGAAAAGGGTGTAAATAAATTTGAGGTGTCAAAAGCGGGTGTAAAAAATTGTAGGTGTGAATTGGGTGGAAAAATATTTGAGGTGTGAAAAGGGTGTAAAAATATTTTCGGTATGAAAAGGGTGTAAATAAATTTTCGGTGTGAAAAGGGTGTCAATAAATTTTCGGTGTGAAAAGGGTGTCAATAAATTTGAGGTGTGAAAAGGGGGTGCAAAAATTGTAGGTGTGAATTGGGTGGCAAAATATTTTCGGTTTGAAAAGGGTGTAAATAAATTTGAGGTGTGAAAAGCGGGTGTAAAAAATTGTAGGTGTGAATTGGGTGGAAAAATATTTTCGGTTTGAAAAGGGTGTAAATAAATTTGAAGTGTCAAAAGCGGGTGTAAAAAATTGTAGGTGTGAATTGGGTGGAAAAATATTTGAGGTGTGAAAAGGGTGTAAAAATATTTTTGGTATGAAAAGGGTGTGAATAAATTTTCGGTGTGAAAAGGGTGTCAATAAATTTGAGGTGTGAAAAGGGGGTGCAAAAATTGTAGGTGTGAATTGGGTGGCAAAATATTTTCGGTTTGAAAAGGGTGTAGATAAATTTGAGGTGTGAAAAGGGGGTGCAAAACTTGTAGGTGTGAATTGGGTGGAAAAATGTTTTCGGTATGAAAAGGGTGTAAATAAATTTGAGGTGTCAAAAGCGGGTGTAAAAAATTGTAGGTGTGAATTGGGTGGAAAAATATTTTCGGTTTGAAAAGGGTGTAAAAATATTTTTGGTATGAAAAGGGTGTAAATAAATTTTCGGTGTGAAAAGGGTGTCAATAAATTTGAGGTGTGAAAAGGGGGTGCAAAAATTGTAGGTGTGAATTGGGTGGCAAAATATTTTCGGTTTGAAAAGGGTGTAAATAAATTTGAGGTGTGAAAAGGGGGTGCAAAAATTGTAGGTGTGAATTGGGTGGAAAAATATTTTCTGTATGAAAAAGGGTGTAAATAAATTTGAGGTGTCAAAAGCGGGTGTAAAAAATTGTAGGTTTGAATTGGGTGGAAAAATATTTTCGGTGTGAAAAGGGTGTAAAAATATTTTCGGTATGAAAAGGGTGTAAATAAATTTTCGGTGTGAATTGGGTGGCAAAATATTTTCGGTTTGAAAAGGGTGTAAATAAATTTGAGGTGTCAAAAGCGGGTGTAAGAAAATTGTAGGTGTGAATTGGGTGGAAAAATATTTTCGGTTTGAAAAGGGTGTAAATAAATTTGAGGTGTCAAAAGCGGGTGTAAAAAATTGTAGGTGTGAAATGGGTGGAAAAATATTTGAGGTGTGAAAAGGGTGTAAAAATATTTTCGGTATGAAAAGGGTGTAAATAAATTTTCGGTGTGAAAAGGGTGTCAATAAATTTTCGGTGTGAAAAGGGTGTCAATAAATTTGAGGTGTGAAAAGGGGGTGTAAAAATTGTAGGTGTGAATTGGGTGGCAAAATATTTTCGGTTTGAAAAGGGTGTAAATAAATTTGAGGTGTGAAAAGGGGGTGCAAAAATTGTAGGTGTGAATTGGGTGGAAAAATATTTTCGATTTGAAAAGGGTGTAAATAAATTTGAGGTGTCAAAAGCGGGTGTAAAAAATTGTAGGTGTGAATTGGGTGGAAAAATATTTGAGGTGTGAAAAGGGTGTAAAAATATTTTCGGTATGAAAAGGGTGTAAATAAATTTTCGGTGTGAAAAGGGTGTCAATAAATTTTCGGTGTGAAAAGGGTGTCAATAAATTTGAGGTGTGAAAAGGGGGTGCAAAAATTGTAGGTGTGAATTGGGTGGCAAAATATTTTCGGTTTGAAAAGGGTGTAAATAAATTTGAGGTGTGAAAAGCGGGTGTAAAAAATTGTAGGTGTGAATTGGGTGGAAAAATATTTTCGGTTTGAAAAGGGTGTAAATAAATTTGAAGTGTCAAAAGCGGGTGTAAAAAATTGTAGGTGTGAATTGGGTGGAAAAATATTTGAGGTGTGAAAAGGGTGTAAAAATATTTTTGGTATGAAAAGGGTGTGAATAAATTTTCGGTGTGAAAAGGGTGTCAATAAATTTGAGGTGTGAAAAGGGGGTGCAAAAATTGTAGGTGTGAATTGGGTGGCAAAATATTTTCGGTTTGAAAAGGGTGTAGATAAATTTGAGGTGTGAAAAGGGGGTGCAAAACTTGTAGGTGTGAATTGGGTGGAAAAATGTTTTCGGTATGAAAAGGGTGTAAATAAATTTGAGGTGTCAAAAGCGGGTGTAAAAAATTGTAGGTGTGAATTGGGTGGAAAAATATTTTCGGTTTGAAAAGGGTGTAAAAATATTTTTGGTATGAAAAGGGTGTAAATAAATTTTCGGTGTGAAAAGGGTGTCAATAAATTTGAGGTGTGAAAAGGGGGTGCAAAAATTGTAGGTGTGAATTGGGTGGCAAAATATTTTCGGTTTGAAAAGGGTGTAAATAAATTTGAGGTGTGAAAAGGGGGTGCAAAAATTGTAGGTGTGAATTGGGTGGAAAAATATTTTCTGTATGAAAAAGGGTGTAAATAAATTTGAGGTGTCAAAAGCGGGTGTAAAAAATTGTAGGTTTGAATTGGGTGGAAAAATATTTTCGGTGTGAAAAGGGTGTAAAAATATTTTCGGTATGAAAAGGGTGTAAATAAATTTTCGGTGTGAATTGGGTGGCAAAATATTTTCGGTTTGAAAAGGGTGTAAATAAATTTGAGGTGTCAAAAGCGGGTGTAAGAAAATTGTAGGTGTGAATTGGGTGGAAAAATATTTTCGGTTTGAAAAGGGTGTAAATAAATTTGAGGTGTCAAAAGCGGGTGTAAAAAATTGTAGGTGTGAAATGGGTGGAAAAATATTTGAGGTGTGAAAAGGGTGTAAAAATATTTTCGGTATGAAAAGGGTGTAAATAAATTTTCGGTGTGAAAAGGGTGTCAATAAATTTTCGGTGTGAAAAGGGTGTCAATAAATTTGAGGTGTGAAAAGGGGGTGTAAAAATTGTAGGTGTGAATTGGGTGGCAAAATATTTTCGGTTTGAAAAGGGTGTAAATAAATTTGAGGTGTGAAAAGGGGGTGCAAAAATTGTAGGTGTGAATTGGGTGGAAAAATATTTTCGATTTGAAAAGGGTGTAAATAAATTTGAGGTGTCAAAAGCGGGTGTAAAAAATTGTAGGTGTGAATTGGGTGGAAAAATATTTGAGGTGTGAAAAGGGTGTAAAAATATTTTCGGTATGAAAAGGGTGTAAATAAATTTTCGGTGTGAAAAGGGTGTCAATAAATTTTCGGTGTGAAAAGGGGGTGCAAAAATTGTAGGTGTGAATTGGGTGTCAAAATATTTTCGGTTTGAAAAGGGTGTAGATAAATTTGAGGTGTGAAAAGGGGGTGCAAAAATTATAGGTGTGAATTGGGTGGAAAAATGTTTTCGGTATGAAAAGGGTGTAAATAAATTTGAGGTGTCAAAAGCGATTGTAAAAAATTGTAGGTGTGAATTGGGTGGAAAAATATTTGAGGTTTGAAAAGGGTGTAAAAATATTTTTGGTATGAAAAGGGTGTAAATAAATTTTCGGTGTGAAAAGGGTGTCAATAAATTTGTGGTGTGAAAAGGGGGTGCAAAAATTGTAGGTGTGAATTGGGTGGCAAAATATTTGAGGTTTGAAAAGGGTGTAAAAATATTTTTGGTATGAAAAGGGTGTAAATAAATTTTCGGTGTGAAAAGGGTGTCAATAAATTTGAGGTGTGAAAAGGGGGTGCAAAAATTGTAGGTGTGAATTGGGTGGCAAAATATTTTCGGTTTGAAAAGGGTGTAGATAAATTTGAGGTGTGAAAAGGGGGTGCAAAACTTGTAGGTGTGAATTGGGTGGAAAAATGTTTTCGGTATGAAAAGGGTGTAAATAAATTTGAGGTGTCAAAAGCGGGTGTAAAAAATTGTAGGTGTGAATTGGGTGGAAAAATATTTTTGGTTTGAAAAGGGTGTAAAAATATTTTTGGTATGAAAAGGGTGTAAATAAATTTTCGGTGTGAAAAGGGTGTCAATAAATTTGAGGTGTGAAAAGGGGGTGCAAAAATTGTAGGTGTGAATTGGGTGGCAAAATATTTTCGGTTTGAAAAGGGTGTAAATAAATTTGAGGTGTGAAAAGGGGGTGCAAAAATTGTAGGTGTGAATTGGGTGGAAAAATATTTTCTGTATGAAAAGGGTGTAAATAAATTTGAGGTCTCAAAAGCGGGTGTAAAAAATTGTAGGTTTGAATTGGGTGGAAAAATATTTTCGGTGTGAAAAGGGTGTAAAAATATTTTCGGTATGAAAAGGGTGTAAATAAATTTTCGGTGTGAATTGGGTGGCAAAATATTTTCGGTTTGAAAAGGGTGTAAATAAATTTGAGGTGTCAAAAGCGGGTGTAAGAAAATTGTAGGTGTGAATTGGGTGGAAAAATATTTTCGGTTTGAAAAGGGTGTAAATAAATTTGAGGTGTCAAAAGCGGGTGTAAAAAATTGTAGGTGTGAATTGGGTGGAAAAATATTTGAGGTGTGAAAAGGGTGTAAAAATATTTTCGGTATGAAAAGGGTGTAAATAAATTTTCGGTGTGAAAAGGGTGTCAATAAATTTGAGGTGTGAAAAGGGTGTCAATAAATTTGAGGTGTGAAAAGGGGGTGTAAAAATTGTAGGTGTGAATTGGGTGGCAAAATATTTTCGGTTTGAAAAGGGTGTAAATAAATTTGAGGTGTGAAAAGGGGGTGCAAAAATTGTAGGTGTGAATTGGGTGGAAAAATATTTTCGATTTGAAAAGGGTGTAAATAAATTTGAGGTGTCAAAAGCGGGTGTAAAAAATTGTAGGTGTGAATTGGGTGGAAAAATATTTGAGGTGTGAAAAGGGTGTAAAAATATTTTCGGTATGAAAAGGGTGTAAATAAATTTTCGGTGTGAAAAGGGTGTCAATAAATTTGAGGTGTGAAAAGGGTGTCAATAAATTTGTGGTGTGAAAAGGGGGTGTAAAAATTGTAGGTGTGAATTGGGTGGCAAAATATTTTCGGTTTGAAAAGGGTGTAAATAAATTTGAGGTGTGAAAAGGGGGTGCAAAACTTGTAGGTGTGAATTGGGTGGAAAAATGTTTTCGGTATGAAAAGGGTGTAAATAAATTTGAGGTGTCAAAAGCGGGTGTAAAAAATTGTAGGTGTGAATTGGGTGGAAAAATATTTTCGGTTTGAAAAGGGTGTAAAAATATTTTTGGTATGAAAAGGGTGTAAATAAATTTTCGGTGTGAAAAGGGTGTCAATAAATTTGAGGTGTGAAAAGGGGGTGCAAAAATTGTAGGTGTGAATTGGGTGGCAAAATATTTTCGGTTTGAAAAGGGTGTAAATAAATTTGAGGTGTGAAAAGGGGGTGCAAAAATTGTAGGTGTGAATTGGGTGGAAAAATATTTTCTGTATGAAAAAGGGTGTAAATAAATTTGAGGTGTCAAAAGCGGGTGTAAAAAATTGTAGGTTTGAATTGGGTGGAAAAATATTTTATGTGTGAAAAGGGTGTAAAAATATTTTCGGTATGAAAAGGGTGTAAATAAATTTTCGGTGTGAATTGGGTGGCAAAATATTTTCGGTTTGAAAAGGGTGTAAATAAATTTGAGGTGTCAAAAGCGGGTGTAAGAAAATTGTAGGTGTGAATTGGGTGGAAAAATATTTTCGGTTTGAAAAGGGTGTAAATAAATTTGAGGTGTCAAAAGCGGGTGTAAAAAATTGTAGGTGTGAATTGGGTGGAAAAATATTTGAGGTGTGAAAAGGGTGTAAAAATATTTTCGGTATGAAAAGGGTGTAAATAAATTTTCGGTGTGAAAAGGGTGTCAATAAATTTTCGGTGTGAAAAGGGTGTCAATAAATTTGAGGTGTGAAAAGGGGGTGTAAAAATTGTAGGTGTGAATTGGGTGGCAAAATATTTTCGGTTTGAAAAGGGTGTAAATAAATTTGAGGTGTGAAAAGGGGGTGCAAAAATTGTAGGTGTGAATTGGGTGGAAAAATATTTTCGATTTGAAAAGGGTGTAAATAAATTTGAGGTGTCAAAAGCGGGTGTAAAAAATTGTAGGTGTGAATTGGGTGGAAAAATATTTGAGGTGTGAAAAGGGTGTAAAAATATTTTCGGTATGAAAAGGGTGTAAATAAATTTTCGGTGTGAAAAGGGTGTCAATAAATTTTCGGTGTGAAAAGGGTGTCAATAAATTTGAGGTGTGAAAAGGGGGTGCAAAAATTGTAGGTGTGAATTGGGTGGCAAAATATTTTCGGTTTGAAAAGGGTGTAAATAAATTTGAGGTGTGAAAAGCGGGTGTAAAAAATTGTAGGTGTGAATTGGGTGGAAAAATATTTTCGGTTTGAAAAGGGTGTAAATAAATTTGAAGTGTCAAAAGCGGGTGTAAAAAATTGTAGGTGTGAATTGGGTGGAAAAATATTTGAGGTGTGAAAAGGGTGTAAAAATATTTTTGGTATGAAAAGGGTGTAAATAAATTTTCGGTGTGAAAAGGGTGTCAATAAATTTGAGGTGTGAAAAGGGGGTGCAAAAATTGTAGGTGTGAATTGGGTGGCAAAATATTTTCGGTTTGAAAAGGGTGTAGATAAATTTGAGGTGTGAAAAGGGGGTGCAAAACTTGTAGGTGTGAATTGGGTGGAAAAATGTTTTCGGTATGAAAAGGGTGTAAATAAATTTGAGGTGTCAAAAGCGGGTGTAAAAAATTGTAGGTGTGAATTGGGTGGAAAAATATTTTCGGTTTGAAAAGGGTGTAAAAATATTTTTGGTATGAAAAGGGTGTAAATAAATTTTCGGTGTGAAAAGGGTGTCAATAAATTTGAGGTGTGAAAAGGGGGTGCAAAAATTGTAGGTGTGAATTGGGTGGCAAAATATTTTCGGTTTGAAAAGGGTGTAAATAAATTTGAGGTGTGAAAAGGGGGTGCAAAAATTGTAGGTGTGAATTGGGTGGAAAAATATTTTCTGTATGAAAAAGGGTGTAAATAAATTTGAGGTGTCAAAAGCGGGTGTAAAAAATTGTAGGTTTGAATTGGGTGGAAAAATATTTTCGGTGTGAAAAGGGTGTAAAAATATTTTCGGTATGAAAAGGGTGTAAATAAATTTTCGGTGTGAATTGGGTGGCAAAATATTTTCGGTTTGAAAAGGGTGTAAATAAATTTGAGGTGTGAAAAGCGGGTGTAAGAAAATTGTAGGTGTGAATTGGGTGGAAAAATATTTTCGGTTTGAAAAGGGTGTAAATAAATTTGAGGTGTCAAAAGCGGGTGTAAAAAATTGTAGGTGTGAATTGGGTGGAAAAATATTTGAGGTGTGAAAAGGGTGTAAAAATATTTTCGGTATGAAAAGGGTGTAAATAAATTTTCGGTGTGAAAAGGGTGTCAATAAATTTGAGGTGTGAAAAGGGTGTCAATAAATTTGAGGTGTGAAAAGGGGGTGTAAAAATTGTAGGTGTGAATTGGGTGGCAAAATATTTTCGGTTTGAAAAGGGTGTAAATAAATTTGAGGTGTGAAAAGGGGGTGCAAAAATTGTAGGTGTGAATTGGGTGGAAAAATATTTTCGATTTGAAAAGGGTGTAAATAAATTTGAGGTGTCAAAAGCGGGTGTAAAAAATTGTAGGTGTGAATTGGGTGGAAAAATATTTGAGGTGTGAAAAGGGTGTAAAAATATTTTCGGTATGAAAAGGGTGTAAATAAATTTTCGGTGTGAAAAGGGTGTCAATAAATTTTCGGTGTGAAAAGGGTGTCAATAAATTTGAGGTGTGAAAAGGGGGTGCAAAAATTGTAGGTGTGAATTGGGTGGCAAAATATTTTCGGTTTGAAAAGGGTGTAAATAAATTTGAGGTGTGAAAAGCGGGTGTAAAAAATTGTAGGTGTGAATTGGGTGGAAAAATATTTTCGGTTTGAAAAGGGTGTAAATAAATTTGAGGTGTCAAAAGCGGGTGTAAAAAATTGTAGGTGTGAATTGGGTGGAAAAATATTTGAGGTGTGAAAAGGGTGTAAAAATATTTTTGGTATGAAAAGGGTGTAAATAAATTTTCGGTGTGAAAAGGGTGTCAATAAATTTGAGGTGTGAAAAGGGGGTGCAAAAATTGTAGGTGTGAATTGGGTGTCAAAATATTTTCGGTTTGAAAAGGGTGTAGATAAATTTAAGGTGTGAAAAGGGGGTGCAAAAATTGTAGGTGTGAATTAGGTGGAAAAATGTTTTCGGTATGAAAAGGGTGTAAATAAATTTGAGGTGTCAAAAGCGATTGTAAAAAATTGTAGGTGTGAATTGGGTGGAAAAATATTTGTGGTTTGAAAAGGGTGTAAAAATATTTTTGGTATGAAAAGGGTGTAAATAAATTTTCGGTGTGAAAAGGGTGTCAATAAATTTGTGGTGTGAAAAGGGGGTGCAAAAATTGTAGGTGTGAATTGGGTGGCAAAATATTTGAGGTTTGAAAAGGGTGTAAAAATATTTTTGGTATGAAAAGGGTGTAAATAAATTTTCGGTGTGAAAAGGGTGTCAATAAATTTGAGGTGTGAAAAGGGGGTGCAAAAATTGTAGGTGTGAATTGGGTGGCAAAATATTTTCGGTTTGAAAAGGGTGTAGATAAATTTGAGGTGTGAAAAGGGGGTGCAAAAATTGTAGGTGTGAATTGGGTGGAAAAATGTTTTCGGTATGAAAAGGGTGTAAATAAATTTGAGGTGTCAAAAGCGATTGTAAAAAATTGTAGGTGTGAATTGGGTGGAAAAATATTTGAGGTTTGAAAAGGGTGTAAAAATATTTTTGGTATGAAAAGGGTGTAAATAAATTTTCGGTGTGAAAAGGGTGTCAATAAATTTGAGGTGTGAAAAGGGGGTGCAAAAATTGTAGGTGTGAATTGGGTGGCAAAATATTTTCGGTTTGAAAAGGGTGTAGATAAATTTGAGGTGTGAAAAGGGGGTGCAAAACTTGTAGGTGTGAATTGGGTGGAAAAATGTTTTCGGTATGAAAAGGGTGTAAATAAATTTGAGGTGTCAAAAGCGGGTGTAAAAAATTGTAGGTGTGAATTGGGTGGAAAAATATTTTTGGTTTGAAAAGGGTGTAAAAATATTTTTGGTATGAAAAGGGTGTAAATAAATTTTCGGTGTGAAAAGGGTGTCAATAAATTTGAGGTGTGAAAAGGGGGTGCAAAAATTGTAGGTGTGAATTGGGTGGCAAAATATTTTCGGTTTGAAAAGGGTGTAAATAAATTTGAGGTGTGAAAAGGGGGTGCAAAAATTGTAGGTGTGAATTGGGTGGAAAAATATTTTCTGTATGAAAAGGGTGTAAATAAATTTGAGGTGTCAAAAGCGGGTGTAAAAAATTGTAGGTTTGAATTGGGTGGAAAAATATTTTCGGTGTGAAAAGGGTGTAAAAATATTTTCGGTATGAAAAGGGTGTAAATAAATTTTCGGTGTGAATTGGGTGGCAAAATATTTTCGGTTTGAAAAGGGTGTAAATAAATTTGAGGTGTCAAAAGCGGGTGTAAGAAAATTGTAGGTGTGAATTGGGTGGAAAAATATTTTCGGTTTGAAAAGGGTGTAAATAAATTTGAGGTGTCAAAAGCGGGTGTAAAAAATTGTAGGTGTGAATTGGGTGGAAAAATATTTGAGGTGTGAAAAGGGTGTAAAAATATTTTCGGTATGAAAAGGGTGTAAATAAATTTTCGGTGTGAAAAGGGTGTCAATAAATTTTCGGTGTGAAAAGGGTGTCAATAAATTTGAGGTGTGAAAAGGGGGTGCAAAAATTTTCGGTGTGAATTGGGTGGCAAAATATTTTCGGTTTGAAAAGGGTGTAAATAAATTTGAGGTGTGAAAAGGGGGTGCAAAAATTGTAGGTGTGAATTGGGTGGAAAAATATTTTCGATTTGAAAAGGGTGTAAATAAATTTGAGGTGTCAAAAGCGGGTGTAAAAAATTGTAGGTGTGAATTGGGTGGAAAAATATTTGAGGTGTGAAAAGGGTGTAAAAATATTTTTGGTATGAAAAGGGTGTAAATATATTTTCGGTGTGAAAAGGGTGTCAATAAATTTGAGGTGTGAAAAGGGGGTGCAAAAATTGTAGGTGTGAATTGGGTGTCAAAATATTTTCGGTTTGAAAAGGGTGTAGATAAATTTGAGGTGTGAAAAGGGGGTGCAAAAATTGTAGGTGTGAATTGGGTGGAAAAATGTTTTCGGTATGAAAAGGGTGTAAATAAATTTGAGGTGTCAAAAGCGATTGTAAAAAATTGTAGGTGTGAATTGGGTGGAAAAATATTTGAGGTTTGAAAAGGGTGTAAAAATATTTTTGGTATGAAAAGGGTGTAAATAAATTTTCGGTGTGAAAAGGGTGTCAATAAATTTGTGGTGTGAAAAGGGGGTGCAAAAATTGTAGGTGTGAATTGGGTGGCAAAATATTTTTGGTTTGAAAAGGGTGTAAATAAATTTGAGGTGTGAAAAGGGGGTGCAAAAATTGTAGGTGTGAATTGGGTGGAAAAATATTTTCTGTATGAAAAGGGTGTAAATAAATTTGAGGTGTCAAAAGCGGGTGTAAAAAATTGTAGGTTTGAATTGGGTGGAAAAATATTTTCGGTGTGAAAAGGGTGTAAAAATATTTTCGGTATGAAAAGGGTGTAAATAAATTTTCGGTGTGAATTGGGTGGCAAAATATTTTCGGTTTGAAAAGGGTGTAAATAAATTTGAGGTGTCAAAAGCGGGTGTAAGAAAATTGTAGGTGTGAATTGGGTGGAAAAATATTTTCGGTTTGAAAAGGGTGTAAATAAATTTGAGGTGTCAAAAGCGGGTGTAAAAAATTGTAGGTGTGAATTGGGTGGAAAAATATTTGAGGTGTGAAAAGGGTGTAAAAATATTTTCGGTATGAAAAGGGTGTAAATAAATTTTCGGTGTGAAAAGGGTGTCAATAAATTTTCGGTGTGAAAAGGGTGTCAATAAATTTGAGGTGTGAAAAGGGGGTGCAAAAATTTTCGGTGTGAATTGGGTGGCAAAATATTTTCGGTTTGAAAAGGGTGTAAATAAATTTGAGGTGTGAAAAGGGGGTGCAAAAATTGTAGGTGTGAATTGGGTGGAAAAATATTTTCGATTTGAAAAGGGTGTAAATAAATTTGAGGTGTCAAAAGCGGGTGTAAAAAATTGTAGGTGTGAATTGGGTGGAAAAATATTTGAGGTGTGAAAAGGGTGTAAAAATATTTTTGGTATGAAAAGGGTGTAAATATATTTTCGGTGTGAAAAGGGTGTCAATAAATTTGAGGTGTGAAAAGGGGGTGCAAAAATTGTAGGTGTGAATTGGGTGTCAAAATATTTTCGGTTTGAAAAGGGTGTAGATAAATTTGAGGTGTGAAAAGGGGGTGCAAAAATTGTAGGTGTGAATTGGGTGGAAAAATGTTTTCGGTATGAAAAGGGTGTAAATAAATTTGAGGTGTCAAAAGCGATTGTAAAAAATTGTAGGTGTGAATTGGGTGGAAAAATATTTGAGGTTTGAAAAGGGTGTAAAAATATTTTTGGTATGAAAAGGGTGTAAATAAATTTTCGGTGTGAAAAGGGTGTCAATAAATTTGTGGTGTGAAAAGGGGGTGCAAAAATTGTAGGTGTGAATTGGGTGGCAAAATATTTTCGGTTTGAAAAGGGTGTAAATAAATTTGAGGTGTGAAAAGGGGGTGCAAAAATTGTAGGTGTGAATTGGGTGGAAAAATATTTTCGATTTGAAAAGGGTGTAAATAAATTTGAGGTGTCAAAAGCGGGTGTAAAAAATTGTAGGTGTGAATTGGGTGGAAAAATATTTGAGGTGTGAAAAGGGTGTAAAAATATTTTCGGTATGAAAAGGGTGTAAATAAATTTTCGGTGTGAAAAGGGTGTCAATAAATTTGAGGTGTGAAAAGGGTGTCAATAAATTTGAGGTGTGAAAAGGGGGTGTAAAAATTGTAGGTGTGAATTGGGTGGCAAAATATTTTCGGTTTGAAAAGGGTGTAAATAAATTTGAGGTGTGAAAAGGGGGTGCAAAAATTGTAGGTGTGAATTGGGTGGAAAAATATTTTCGATTTGAAAAGGGTGTAAATAAATTTGAGGTGTCAAAAGCGGGTGTAAAAAATTGTAGGTGTGAATTGGGTGGAAAAATATTTGAGGTGTGAAAAGGGTGTAAAAATATTTTCGGTATGAAAAGGGTGTAAATAAATTTTCGGTGTGAAAAGGGTGTCAATAAATTTTC
Source organism: Vigna unguiculata (assembly GCF_037176805.1). NCBI lineage: Eukaryota > Viridiplantae > Streptophyta > Magnoliopsida > Fabales > Fabaceae > Vigna > Vigna unguiculata. Next base: position 71,290 of record NW_028196700.1, on the reverse strand, counting down.
GGTGTGAAAAGGGTGTCAATAAATTTGAGGTGTGAAAAGGGGGTGCAAAATTGTAGGTGTGAATTGGGTGGCAAAATATTTTCGGTTTGAAAAGGGTGTAAATAAATTTGAGGTGTGAAAAGGGGGTGCAAAAATTGTAGGTGTGAATTGGGTGGCAAAATATTTTCGGTTTGAAAAGGGTGTAGATAAATTTGAGGTGTGAAAAGGGGGTGCAAAACTTGTAGGTGTGAATTGGGTGGAAAAATGTTTTCGGTATGAAAAGGGTGTAAATAAATTTGAGGTGTCAAAAGCGATTGTAAAAAATTGTAGGTGTGAATTGGGTGCAAAAATATTTGAGGTTTGAAAAGGGTGTAAAAATATTTTTGGTATGAAAAGGGTGTAAATAAATTTTCGGTGTGAAAAGGGTGTCAATAAATTTGTGGTGTGAAAAGGGGGTGCAAAAATTGTAGGTGTGAATTGGGTGGCAAAATATTTGAGGTTTGAAAAGGGTGTAAAAATATTTTTGGTATGAAAAGGGTGTAAATAAATTTTCGGTGTGAAAAGGGTGTCAATAAATTTGAGGTGTGAAAAGGGGGTGCAAAAATTGTAGGTGTGAATTGGGTGGCAAAATATTTTCGGTTTGAAAAGGGTGTAGATAAATTTGAGGTGTGAAAAGGGGGTGCAAAACTTGTAGGTGTGAATTGGGTGGAAAAATGTTTTCGGTATGAAAAGGGTGTAAATAAATTTGAGGTGTCAAAAGCGGGTGTAAAAAATTGTAGGTGTGAATTGGGTGGAAAAATATTTTTGGTTTGAAAAGGGTGTAAAAATATTTTTGGTATGAAAAGGGTGTAAATAAATTTTCGGTGTGAAAAGGGTGTCAATAAATTTGAGGTGTGAAAAGGGGGTGCAAAAATTGTAGGTGTGAATTGGGTGGCAAAATATTTTCGGTTTGAAAAGGGTGTAAATAAATTTGAGGTGTGAAAAGGGGGTGCAAAAATTGTAGGTGTGAATTGGGTGGAAAAATATTTTCTGTATGAAAAGGGTGTAAATAAATTTGAGGTGTCAAAAGCGGGTGTAAAAAATTGTAGGTTTGAATTGGGTGGAAAAATATTTTCGGTGTGAAAAGGGTGTAAAAATATTTTCGGTATGAAAAGGGTGTAAATAAATTTTCGGTGTGAATTGGGTGGCAAAATATTTTCGGTTTGAAAAGGGTGTAAATAAATTTGAGGTGTCAAAAGCGGGTGTAAGAAAATTGTAGGTGTGAATTGGGTGGAAAAATATTTTCGGTTTGAAAAGGGTGTAAATAAATTTGAGGTGTCAAAAGCGGGTGTAAAAAATTGTAGGTGTGAATTGGGTGGAAAAATATTTGAGGTGTGAAAAGGGTGTAAAAATATTTTCGGTATGAAAAGGGTGTAAATAAATTTTCGGTGTGAAAAGGGTGTCAATAAATTTTCGGTGTGAAAAGGGTGTCAATAAATTTGAGGTGTGAAAAGGGGGTGCAAAAATTGTAGGTGTGAATTGGGTGGCAAAATATTTTCGGTTTGAAAAGGGTGTAAATAAATTTGAGGTGTGAAAAGGGGGTGCAAAAATTGTAGGTGTGAATTGGGTGGAAAAATATTTTCGATTTGAAAAGGGTGTAAATAAATTTGAGGTGTCAAAAGCGGGTGTAAAAAATTGTAGGTGTGAATTGGGTGGAAAAATATTTGAGGTGTGAAAAGGGTGTAAAAATATTTTCGGTATGAAAAGGGTGTAAATAAATTTTCGGTGTGAAAAGGGTGTCAATAAATTTGAGGTGTGAAAAGGGTGTCAATAAATTTGAGGTGTGAAAAGGGGGTGTAAAAATTGTAGGTGTGAATTGGGTGGCAAAATATTTTCGGTTTGAAAAGGGTGTAAATAAATTTGAGGTGTGAAAAGGGGGTGCAAAAATTGTAGGTGTGAATTGGGTGGAAAAATATTTTCGATTTGAAAAGGGTGTAAATAAATTTGAGGTGTCAAAAGCGGGTGTAAAAAATTGTAGGTGTGAATTGGGTGGAAAAATATTTGAGGTGTGAAAAGGGTGTAAAAATATTTTCGGTATGAAAAGGGTGTAAATAAATTTTCGGTGTGAAAAGGGTGTCAATAAATTTTCGGTGTGAAAAGGGTGTCAATAAATTTGAGGTGTGAAAAGGGGGTGCAAAAATTGTAGGTGTGAATTGGGTGGCAAAATATTTTCGGTTTGAAAAGGGTGTAAATAAATTTGAGGTGTGAAAAGCGGGTGTAAAAAATTGTAGGTGTGAATTGGGTGGAAAAATATTTTCGGTTTGAAAAGGGTGTAAATAAATTTGAAGTGTCAAAAGCGGGTGTAAAAAATTGTAGGTGTGAATTGGGTGGAAAAATATTTGAGGTGTGAAAAGGGTGTAAAAATATTTTTGGTATGAAAAGGGTGTAAATAAATTTTCGGTGTGAAAAGGGTGTCAATAAATTTGAGGTGTGAAAAGGGGGTGCAAAAATTGTAGGTGTGAATTGGGTGGCAAAATATTTTCGGTTTGAAAAGGGTGTAGATAAATTTGAGGTGTGAAAAGGGGGTGCAAAACTTGTAGGTGTGAATTGGGTGGAAAAATGTTTTCGGTATGAAAAGGGTGTAAATAAATTTGAGGTGTCAAAAGCGGGTGTAAAAAATTGTAGGTGTGAATTGGGTGGAAAAATATTTTCGGTTTGAAAAGGGTGTAAAAATATTTTTGGTATGAAAAGGGTGTAAATAAATTTTCGGTGTGAAAAGGGTGTCAATAAATTTGAGGTGTGAAAAGGGGGTGCAAAAATTGTAGGTGTGAATTGGGTGGCAAAATATTTTCGGTTTGAAAAGGGTGTAAATAAATTTGAGGTGTGAAAAGGGGGTGCAAAAATTGTAGGTGTGAATTGGGTGGAAAAATATTTTCTGTATGAAAAAGGGTGTAAATAAATTTGAGGTGTCAAAAGCGGGTGTAAAAAATTGTAGGTTTGAATTGGGTGGAAAAATATTTTCGGTGTGAAAAGGGTGTAAAAATATTTTCGGTATGAAAAGGGTGTAAATAAATTTTCGGTGTGAATTGGGTGGCAAAATATTTTCGGTTTGAAAAGGGTGTAAATAAATTTGAGGTGTCAAAAGCGGGTGTAATAAAATTGTAGGTGTGAATTGGGTGGAAAAATATTTTCGATTTGAAAAGGGTGTAAATAAATTTGAGGTGTCAAAAGCGGGTGTAAAAAATTGTAGGTGTGAATTGGGTGGAAAAATATTTGAGGTGTGAAAAGGGTGTAAAAATATTTTCGGTATGAAAAGGGTGTAAATAAATTTTCGGTGTGAAAAGGGTGTCAATAAATTTTCGGTGTGAAAAGGGTGTCAATAAATTTGGGGTGTGAAAAGGGGGTGCAAAAATTGTAGGTGTGAATTGGGTGGCAAAATATTTTCGGTTTGAAAAGGGTGTAAATAAATTTGAGGTGTGAAAAGCGGGTGTAAAAAATTGTAGGTGTGAATTGGGTGGAAAAATATTTTCGGTTTGAAAAGGGTGTAAATAAATTTGAAGTGTCAAAAGCGGGTGTAAAAAATTGTAGGTGTGAATTGGGTGGAAAAATATTTGAGGTGTGAAAAGGGTGTAAAAATATTTTTGGTATGAAAAGGGTGTAAATAAATTTTCGGTGTGAAAAGGGTGTCAATAAATTTGAGGTGTGAAAAGGGGGTGCAAAAATTGTAGGTGTGAATTGGGTGGCAAAATATTTTCGGTTTGAAAAGGGTGTAGATAAATTTGAGGTGTGAAAAGGGGGTGCAAAACTTGTAGGTGTGAATTGGGTGGAAAAATGTTTTCGGTATGAAAAGGGTGTAAATAAATTTGAGGTGTCAAAAGCGGGTGTAAAAAATTGTAGGTGTGAATTGGGTGGAAAAATATTTTCGGTTTGAAAAGGGTGTAAAAATATTTTTGGTATGAAAAGGGTGTAAATAAATTTTCGGTGTGAAAAGGGTGTCAATAAATTTGAGGTGTGAAAAGGGGGTGCAAAAATTGTAGGTGTGAATTGGGTGGCAAAATATTTTCGGTTTGAAAAGGGTGTAAATAAATTTGAGGTGTGAAAAGGGGGTGCAAAAATTGTAGGTGTGAATTGGGTGGAAAAATATTTTCTGTATGAAAAAGGGTGTAAATAAATTTGAGGTGTCAAAAGCGGGTGTAAAAAATTGTAGGTTTGAATTGGGTGGAAAAATATTTTCGGTGTGAAAAGGGTGTAAAAATATTTTCGGTATGAAAAGGGTGTAAATAAATTTTCGGTGTGAATTGGGTGGCAAAATATTTTCGGTTTGAAAAGGGTGTAAATAAATTTGAGGTGTCAAAAGCGGGTGTAAGAAAATTGTAGGTGTGAATTGGGTGGAAAAATATTTTCGGTTTGGAAAGGGTGTCAATAAATTTGAGGTGTCAAAAGCGGGTGTAAAAAATTGTAGGTGTGAATTGGGTGGAAAAATATTTGAGGTGTGAAAAGGGTGTAAAAATATTTTCGGTATGAAAAGGGTGTAAATAAATTTTCGGTGTGAAAAGGGTGTCAATAAATTTGAGGTGTGAAAAGGGTGTCAATAAATTTGAGGTGTGAAAAGGGGGTGTAAAAATTGTAGGTGTGAATTGGGTGGCAAAATATTTTCGGTTTGAAAAGGGTGTAAATAAATTTGAGGTGTGAAAAGGGGGTGCAAAAATTGTAGGTGTGAATTGGGTGGAAAAATATTTTCGATTTGAAAAGGGTGTAAATAAATTTGAGGTGTCAAAAGCGGGTGTAAAAAATTGTAGGTGTGAATTGGGTGGAAAAATATTTGAGGTGTGAAAAGGGTGTAAAAATATTTTCGGTATGAAAAGGGTGTAAATAAATTTTCGGTGTGAAAAGGGTGTCAATAAATTTGAGGTGTGAAAAGGGGGTGCAAAAATTGTAGGTGTGAATTGGGTGTCAAAATATTTTCGGTTTGAAAAGGGTGTAGATAAATTTGAGGTGTGAAAAGGGGGTGCAAAAATTGTAGGTGTGAATTGGGTGGAAAAATGTTTTCGGTATGAAAAGGGTGTAAATAAATTTGAGGTGTCAAAAGCGGGTGTAAAAAATTGTAGGTGTGAATTGGGTGGAAAAATATTTTCGGTTTGAAAAGGGTGTAAAAATATTTTTGGTATGAAAAGGGTGTAAATAAATTTTCGGTGTGAAAAGGGTGTCAATAAATTTGAGGTGTGAAAAGGGGGTGCAAAAATTGTAGGTGTGAATTGGGTGGCAAAATATTTTCGGTTTGAAAAGGGTGTAAATAAATTTGAGGTGTGAAAAGGGGGTGCAAAAATTGTAGGTGTGAATTGGGTGGAAAAATATTTTCTGTATGAAAAAGGGTGTAAATAAATTTGAGGTGTCAAAAGCGGGTGTAAAAAATTGTAGGTTTGAATTGGGTGGAAAAATATTTTCGGTGTGAAAAGGGTGTAAAAATATTTTCGGTATGAAAAGGGTGTAAATAAATTTTCGGTGTGAATTGGGTGGCAAAATATTTTCGGTTTGAAAAGGGTGTAAATAAATTTGAGGTGTCAAAAGCGGGTGTAAGAAAATTGTAGGTGTGAATTGGGTGGAAAAATATTTTCGGTTTGGAAAGGGTGTCAATAAATTTGAGGTGTCAAAAGCGGGTGTAAAAAATTGTAGGTGTGAATTGGGTGGAAAAATATTTGAGGTGTGAAAAGGGTGTAAAAATATTTTCGGTATGAAAAGGGTGTAAATAAATTTTCGGTGTGAAAAGGGTGTCAATAAATTTGAGGTGTGAAAAGGGTGTCAATAAATTTGAGGTGTGAAAAGGGGGTGTAAAAATTGTAGGTGTGAATTGGGTGGCAAAATATTTTCGGTTTGAAAAGGGTGTAAATAAATTTGAGGTGTGAAAAGGGGGTGCAAAAATTGTAGGTGTGAATTGGGTGGAAAAATATTTTCGATTTGAAAAGGGTGTAAATAAATTTGAGGTGTCAAAAGCGGGTGTAAAAAATTGTAGGTGTGAATTGGGTGGAAAAATATTTGAGGTGTGAAAAGGGTGTAAAAATATTTTTGGTATGAAAAGGGTGTAAATAAATTTTCGGTGTGAAAAGGGTGTCAATAAATTTGAGGTGTGAAAAGGGGGTGCAAAAATTGTAGGTGTGAATTGGGTGTCAAAATATTTTCGGTTTGAAAAGGGTGTAGATAAATTTGAGGTGTGAAAAGGGGGTGCAAAAATTGTAGGTGTGAATTGGGTGGAAAAATGTTTTCGGTATGAAAAGGGTGTAAATAAATTTGAGGTGTCAAAAGCGATTGTAAAAAATTGTAGGTGTGAATTGGGTGGAAAAATATTTGAGGTTTGAAAAGGGTGTAAAAATATTTTTGGTATGAAAAGGGTGTAAATAAATTTTCGGTGTGAAAAGGGTGTCAATAAATTTGTGGTGTGAAAAGGGGGTGCAAAAATTGTAGGTGTGAATTGGGTGGCAAAATATTTGAGGTTTGAAAAGGGTGTAAAAATATTTTTGGTATGAAAAGGGTGTAAATAAATTTTCGGTGTGAAAAGGGTGTCAATAAATTTGAGGTGTGAAAAGGGGGTGCAAAAATTGTAGGTGTGAATTGGGTGGCAAAATATTTTCGGTTTGAAAAGGGTGTAGATAAATTTGAGGTGTGAAAAGGGGGTGCAAAACTTGTAGGTGTGAATTGGGTGGAAAAATGTTTTCGGTATGAAAAGGGTGTAAATAAATTTGAGGTGTCAAAAGCGGGTGTAAAAAATTGTAGGTGTGAATTGGGTGGAAAAATATTTTTGGTTTGAAAAGGGTGTAAAAATATTTTTGGTATGAAAAGGGTGTAAATAAATTTTCGGTGTGAAAAGGGTGTCAATAAATTTGAGGTGTGAAAAGGGGGTGCAAAAATTGTAGGTGTGAATTGGGTGGCAAAATATTTTCGGTTTGAAAAGGGTGTAAATAAATTTGAGGTGTGAAAAGGGGGTGCAAAAATTGTAGGTGTGAATTGGGTGGAAAAATATTTTCTGTATGAAAAGGGTGTAAATAAATTTGAGGTGTCAAAAGCGGGTGTAAAAAATTGTAGGTTTGAATTGGGTGGAAAAATATTTTCGGTGTGAAAAGGGTGTAAAAATATTTTCGGTATGAAAAGGGTGTAAATAAATTTTCGGTGTGAATTGGGTGGCAAAATATTTTCGGTTTGAAAAGGGTGTAAATAAATTTGAGGTGTCAAAAGCGGGTGTAAGAAAATTGTAGGTGTGAATTGGGTGGAAAAATATTTTCGGTTTGAAAAGGGTGTAAATAAATTTGAGGTGTCAAAAGCGGGTGTAAAAAATTGTAGGTGTGAATTGGGTGGAAAAATATTTGAGGTGTGAAAAGGGTGTAAAAATATTTTCGGTATGAAAAGGGTGTAAATAAATTTTCGGTGTGAAAAGGGTGTCAATAAATTTGAGGTGTGAAAAGGGTGTCAATAAATTTGAGGTGTGAAAAGGGGGTGTAAAAATTGTAGGTGTGAATTGGGTGGCAAAATATTTTCGGTTTGAAAAGGGTGTAAATAAATTTGAGGTGTGAAAAGGGGGTGCAAAAATTGTAGGTGTGAATTGGGTGGAAAAATATTTTCGATTTGAAAAGGGTGTAAATAAATTTGAGGTGTCAAAAGCGGGTGTAAAAAATTGTAGGTGTGAATTGGGTGGAAAAATATTTGAGGTGTGAAAAGGGTGTAAAAATATTTTCGGTATGAAAAGGGTGTAAATAAATTTTCGGTGTGAAAAGGGTGTCAATAAATTTTCGGTGTGAAAAGGGTGTCAATAAATTTGAGGTGTGAAAAGGGGGTGCAAAAATTGTAGGTGTGAATTGGGTGGCAAAATATTTTCGGTTTGAAAAGGGTGTAAATAAATTTGAGGTGTGAAAAGCGGGTGTAAAAAATTGTAGGTGTGAATTGGGTGGAAAAATATTTTCGATTTGAAAAGGGTGTAAATAAATTTGAAGTGTCAAAAGCGGGTGTAAAAAATTGTAGGTGTGAATTGGGTGGAAAAATATTTGAGGTGTGAAAAGGGTGTAAAAATATTTTTGGTATGAAAAGGGTGTAAATAAATTTTCGGTGTGAAAAGGGTGTCAATAAATTTGAGGTGTGAAAAGGGGGTGCAAAAATTGTAGGTGTGAATTGGGTGGCAAAATATTTTCGGTTTGAAAAGGGTGTAGATAAATTTGAGGTGTGAAAAGGGGGTGCAAAACTTGTAGGTGTGAATTGGGTGGAAAAATGTTTTCGGTATGAAAAGGGTGTAAATAAATTTGAGGTGTCAAAAGCGGGTGTAAAAAATTGTAGGTGTGAATTGGGTGGAAAAATATTTTCGGTTTGAAAAGGGTGTAAAAATATTTTTGGTATGAAAAGGGTGTAAATAAATTTTCGGTGTGAAAAGGGTGTCAATAAATTTGAGGTGTGAAAAGGGGGTGCAAAAATTGTAGGTGTGAATTGGGTGGCAAAATATTTTCGGTTTGAAAAGGGTGTAAATAAATTTGAGGTGTGAAAAGGGGGTGCAAAAATTGTAGGTGTGAATTGGGTGGAAAAATATTTTCTGTATGAAAAAGGGTGTAAATAAATTTGAGGTGTCAAAAGCGGGTGTAAAAAATTGTAGGTTTGAATTGGGTGGAAAAATATTTTCGGTGTGAAAAGGGTGTAAAAATATTTTCGGTATGAAAAGGGTGTAAATAAATTTTCGGTGTGAATTGGGTGGCAAAATATTTTCGGTTTGAAAAGGGTGTAAATAAATTTGAGGTGTCAAAAGCGGGTGTAAGAAAATTGTAGGTGTGAATTGGGTGGAAAAATATTTTCGGTTTGAAAAGGGTGTAAATAAATTTGAGGTGTCAAAAGCGGGTGTAAAAAATTGTAGGTGTGAATTGGGTGGAAAAATATTTGAGGTGTGAAAAGGGTGTAAAAATATTTTCGGTATGAAAAGGGTGTAAATAAATTTTCGGTGTGAAAAGGGTGTCAATAAATTTTCGGTGTGAAAAGGGTGTCAATAAATTTGAGGTGTGAAAAGGGGGTGCAAAAATTGTAGGTGTGAATTGGGTGGCAAAATATTTTCGGTTTGAAAAGGGTGTAAATAAATTTGAGGTGTGAAAAGGGGGTGCAAAAATTGTAGGTGTGAATTGGGTGGAAAAATATTTTCGATTTGAAAAGGGTGTAAATAAATTTGAGGTGTCAAAAGCGGGTGTAAAAAATTGTAGGTGTGAATTGGGTGGAAAAATATTTGAGGTGTGAAAAGGGTGTAAAAATATTTTCGGTATGAAAAGGGTGTAAATAAATTTTCGGTGTGAAAAGGGTGTCAATAAATTTGAGGTGTGAAAAGGGTGTCAATAAATTTGAGGTGTGAAAAGGGGGTGTAAAAATTGTAGGTGTGAATTGGGTGGCAAAATATTTTCGGTTTGAAAAGGGTGTAAATAAATTTGAGGTGTGAAAAGGGGGTGCAAAAATTGTAGGTGTGGATTGGGTGGAAAAATATTTTCGATTTGAAAAGGGTGTAAATAAATTTGAGGTGTCAAAAGCGGGTGTAAAAAATTGTAGGTGTGAATTGGGTGGAAAAATATTTGAGGTGTGAAAAGGGTGTAAAAATATTTTCGGTATGAAAAGGGTGTAAATAAATTTTCGGTGTGAAAAGGGTGTCAATAAATTTTCGGTGTGAAAAGGGTGTCAATAAATTTGAGGTGTGAAAAGGGGGTGCAAAAATTGTAGGTGTGAATTGGGTGGCAAAATATTTTCGGTTTGAAAAGGGTGTAAATAAATTTGAGGTGTGAAAAGCGGGTGTAAAAAATTGTAGGTGTGAATTGGGTGGAAAAATATTTTCGGTTTGAAAAGGGTGTAAATAAATTTGAAGTGTCAAAAGCGGGTGTAAAAAATTGTAGGTGTGAATTGGGTGGAAAAATATTTGAGGTGTGAAAAGGGTGTAAAAATATTTTTGGTATGAAAAGGGTGTAAATAAATTTTCGGTGTGAAAAGGGTGTCAATAAATTTGAGGTGTGAAAAGGGGGTGCAAAAATTGTAGGTGTGAATTGGGTGGCAAAATATTTTCGGTTTGAAAAGGGTGTAGATAAATTTGAGGTGTGAAAAGGGGGTGCAAAACTTGTAGGTGTGAATTGGGTGGAAAAATGTTTTCGGTATGAAAAGGGTGTAAATAAATTTGAGGTGTCAAAAGCGGGTGTAAAAAATTGTAGGTGTGAATTGGGTGGAAAAATATTTTCGGTTTGAAAAGGGTGTAAAAATATTTTTGGTATGAAAAGGGTGTAAATAAATTTTCGGTGTGAAAAGGGTGTCAATAAATTTGAGGTGTGAAAAGGGGGTGCAAAAATTGTAGGTGTGAATTGGGTGGCAAAATATTTTCGGTTTGAAAAGGGTGTAAATAAATTTGAGGTGTGAAAAGGGGGTGCAAAAATTGTAGGTGTGAATTGGGTGGAAAAATATTTTCTGTATGAAAAAGGGTGTAAATAAATTTGAGGTGTCAAAAGCGGGTGTAAAAAATTGTAGGTTTGAATTGGGTGGAAAAATATTTTCGGTGTGAAAAGGGTGTAAAAATATTTTCGGTATGAAAAGGGTGTAAATAAATTTTCGGTGTGAATTGGGTGGCAAAATATTTTCGGTTTGAAAAGGGTGTAAATAAATTTGAGGTGTCAAAAGCGGGTGTAAGAAAATTGTAGGTGTGAATTGGGTGGAAAAATATTTTCGGTTTGAAAAGGGTGTAAATAAATTTGAGGTGTCAAAAGCGGGTGTAAAAAATTGTAGGTGTGAATTGGGTGGAAAAATATTTGAGGTGTGAAAAGGGTGTAAAAATATTTTCGGTATGAAAAGGGTGTAAATAAATTTTCGGTGTGAAAAGGGTGTCAATAAATTTGAGGTGTGAAAAGGGTGTCAATAAATTTGAGGTGTGAAAAGGGGGTGTAAAAATTGTAGGTGTGAATTGGGTGGCAAAATATTTTCGGTTTGAAAAGGGTGTAAATAAATTTGAGGTGTGAAAAGGGGGTGCAAAAATTGTAGGTGTGAATTGGGTGGAAAAATATTTTCGATTTGAAAAGGGTGTAAATAAATTTGAGGTGTCAAAAGCGGGTGTAAAAAATTGTAGGTGTGAATTGGGTGGAAAAATATTTGAGGTGTGAAAAGGGTGTAAAAATATTTTTGGTATGAAAAGGGTGTAAATAAATTTTCGGTGTGAAAAGGGTGTCAATAAATTTGAGGTGTGAAAAGGGGGTGCAAAAATTGTAGGTGTGAATTGGGTGTCAAAATATTTTCGGTTTGAAAAGGGTGTAGATAAATTTGAGGTGTGAAAAGGGGGTGCAAAAATTGTAGGTGTGAATTGGGTGGAAAAATGTTTTCGGTATGAAAAGGGTGTAAATAAATTTGAGGTGTCAAAAGCGATTGTAAAAAATTGTAGGTGTGAATTGGGTGGAAAAATATTTGAGGTTTGAAAAGGGTGTAAAAATATTTTTGGTATGAAAAGGGTGTAAATAAATTTTCGGTGTGAAAAGGGTGTCAATAAATTTGTGGTGTGAAAAGGGGGTGCAAAAATTGTAGGTGTGAATTGGGTGGCAAAATATTTGAGGTTTGAAAAGGGTGTAAAAATATTTTTGGTATGAAAAGGGTGTAAATAAATTTTCGGTGTGAAAAGGGTGTCAATAAATTTGAGGTGTGAAAAGGGGGTGCAAAAATTGTAGGTGTGAATTGGGTGGCAAAATATTTTCGGTTTGACAAGGGTGTAGATAAATTTGAGGTGTGAAAAGGGGGTGCAAAACTTGTAGGTGTGAATTGGGTGGAAAAATGTTTTCGGTATGAAAAGGGTGTAAATAAATTTGAGGTGTCAAAAGCGGGTGTAAAAAATTGTAGGTGTGAATTGGGTGGAAAAATATTTTTGGTTTGAAAAGGGTGTAAAAATATTTTTGGTATGAAAAGGGTGTAAATAAATTTTCGGTGTGAAAAGGGTGTCAATAAATTTGAGGTGTGAAAAGGGGGTGCAAAAATTGTAGGTGTGAATTGGGTGGCAAAATATTTTCGGTTTGAAAAGGGTGTAAATAAATTTGAGGTGTGAAAAGGGGGTGCAAAAATTGTAGGTGTGAATTGGGTGGCAAAATATTTTCGGTTTGAAAAGGGTGTAAATAAATTTGAGGTGTGAAAAGGGGGTGCAAAAATTGTAGGTGTGAATTGGGTGGAAAAATATTTTCTGTATGAAAAAGGGTGTAAATAAATTTGAGGTGTCAAAAGCGGGTGTAAAAAATTGTAGGTTTGAATTGGGTGGAAAAATATTTTCGGTGTGAAAAGGGTGTAAAAATATTTTCGGTATGAAAAGGGTGTAAATAAATTTTCGGTGTGAATTGGGTGGCAAAATATTTTCGGTTTGAAAAGGGTGTAAATAAATTTGAGGTGTCAAAAGCGGGTGTAAGAAAATTGTAGGTGTGAATTGGGTGGAAAAATATTTTCGGTTTGAAAAGGGTGTAAATAAATTTGAGGTGTCAAAAGCGGGTGTAAAAAATTGTAGGTGTGAATTGGGTGGAAAAATATTTGAGGTGTGAAAAGGGTGTAAAAATATTTTCGGTATGAAAAGGGTGTAAATAAATTTTCGGTGTGAAAAGGGTGTCAATAAATTTGAGGTGTGAAAAGGGTGTCAATAAATTTGAGGTGTGAAAAGGGTGTCAATAAATTTGAGGTGTGAAAAGGGGGTGTAAAAATTGTAGGTGTGAATTGGGTGGCAAAATATTTTCGGTTTGAAAAGGGTGTAAATAAATTTGAGGTGTGAAAAGGGGGTGCAAAAATTGTAGGTGTGAATTGGGTGGAAAAATATTTTCGATTTGAAAAGGGTGTAAATAAATTTGAGGTGTCAAAAGCGGGTGTAAAAAATTGTAGGTGTGAATTGGGTGGAAAAATATTTGAGGTGTGAAAAGGGTGTAAAAATATTTTTGGTATGAAAAGGGTGTAAATAAATTTTCGGTGTGAAAAGGGTGTCAATAAATTTGAGGTGTGAAAGGGGGTGCAAAAATTGTAGGTGTGAATTGGGTGTCAAAATATTTTCGGTTTGAAAAGGGTGTAGATAAATTTGAGGTGTGAAAAGGGGGTGCAAAAATTGTAGGTGTGAATTGGGTGGAAAAATGTTTTCGGTATGAAAAGGGTGTAAATAAATTTGAGGTGTCAAAAGCGATTGTAAAAAATTGTAGGTGTGAATTGGGTGGAAAAATATTTGAGGTTTGAAAAGGGTGTAAAAATATTTTTGGTATGAAAAGGGTGTAAATAAATTTTCGGTTTGAAAAGGGTGTAAATAAATTTGAAGTGTCAAAAGCGGGTGTAAAAAATTGTAGGTGTGAATTGGGTGGAAAAATATTTGAGGTGTGAAAAGGGTGTAAAAATATTTTCGGTATGAAAAGGGTGTAAATAAATTTTCGGTGTGAAAAGGGTGTCAATAAATTTGAGGTGTGAAAAGGGGGTGCAAAAATTGTAGGTGTGAATTGGGTGGCAAAATATTTTCGGTTTGAAAAGGGTGTAGATAAATTTGAGGTGTGAAAAGGGGGTGCAAAACTTGTAGGTGTGAATTGGGTGGAAAAATGTTTTCGGTATGAAAAGGGTGTAAATAAATTTGAGGTGTCAAAAGCGGGTGTAAAAAATTGTAGGTGTGAATTGGGTGGAAAAATATTTTCGGTTTGAAAAGGGTGTAAAAATATTTTTGGTATGAAAAGGGTGTAAATAAATTTTCGGTGTGAAAAGGGTGTCAATAAATTTGAGGTGTGAAAAGGGGGTGCAAAAATTGTAGGTGTGAATTGGGTGGCAAAATATTTTCGGTTTGAAAAGGGTGTAAATAAATTTGAGGTGTGAAAAGGGGGTGCAAAAATTGTAGGTGTGAATTGGGTGGAAAAATATTTTCTGTATGAAAAAGGGTGTAAATAAATTTGAGGTGTCAAAAGCGGGTGTAAAAAATTGTAGGTTTGAATTGGGTGGAAAAATATTTTCGGTGTGAAAAGGGTGTAAAAATATTTTCGGTATGAAAAGGGTGTAAATAAATTTTCGGTGTGAATTGGGTGGCAAAATATTTTCGGTTTGAAAAGGGTGTAAATAAATTTGAGGTGTCAAAAGCGGGTGTAAGAAAATTGTAGGTGTGAATTGGGTGGAAAAATATTTTCGGTTTGAAAAGGGTGTAAATAAATTTGAGGTGTCAAAAGCGGGTGTAAAAAATTGTAGGTGTGAATTGGGTGGAAAAATATTTGAGGTGTGAAAAGGGTGTAAAAATATTTTCGGTATGAAAAGGGTGTAAATAAATTTTCGGTGTGAAAAGGGTGTCAATAAATTTTCGATGTGAAAAGGGTGTCAATAAATTTGAGGTGTGAAAAGGGGGTGTAAAAATTGTAGGTGTGAATTGGGTGGCAAAATATTTTCGGTTTGAAAAGGGTGTAAATAAATTTGAGGTGTGAAAAGGGGGTGTAAAAAATTGTAGGTGTGAATTGGGTGGAAAAATATTTTCGGTTTGAAAAGGGTGTAAATAAATTTGAGGTGTCAAAAGCGGGTGTAAAAAATTGTAGGTGTGAATTGGGTGGAAAAATATTTGAGGTGTGAAAAGGGTGTAAAAATATTTTCGGTATGAAAAGGGTGTAAATAAATTTTCGGTGTGAAAAGGGTGTCAATAAATTTTCGGTGTGAAAAGGGTGTCAATAAATTTGAGGTGTGAAAAGGGGGTGCAAAAATTGTAGGTGTGAATTGGGTGGCAAAATATTTTCGGTTTGAAAAGGGTGTAAATAAATTTGAGGTGTGAAAAGCGGGTGTAAAAAATTGTAGGTGTGAATTGGGTGGAAAAATATTTTCGGTTTGAAAAGGGTGTAAATAAATTTGAAGTGTCAAAAGCGGGTGTAAAAAATTGTAGGTGTGAATTGGGTGGAAAAATATTTGAGGTGTGAAAAGGGTGTAAAAATATTTTTGGTATGAAAAGGGTGTAAATAAATTTTCGGTGTGAAAAGGGTGTCAATAAATTTGAGGTGTGAAAAGGGGGTGCAAAAATTGTAGGTGTGAATTGGGTGGCAAAATATTTTCGGTTTGAAAAGGGTGTAGATAAATTTGAGGTGTGAAAAGGGGGTGCAAAACTTGTAGGTGTGAATTGGGTGGAAAAATGTTTTCGGTATGAAAAGGGTGTAAATAAATTTGAGGTGTCAAAAGCGGGTGTAAAAAATTGTAGGTGTGAATTGGGTGGAAAAATATTTTCGGTTTGAAAAGGGTGTAAAAATATTTTTGGTATGAAAAGGGTGTAAATAAATTTTCGGTGTGAAAAGGGTGTCAATAAATTTGAGGTGTGAAAAGGGGGTGCAAAAATTGTAGGTGTGAATTGGGTGGCAAAATATTTTCGGTTTGAAAAGGGTGTAAATAAATTTGAGGTGTGAAAAGGGGGTGCAAAAATTGTAGGTGTGAATTGGGTGGAAAAATATTTTCTGTATGAAAAAGGGTGTAAATAAATTTGAGGTGTCAAAAGCGGGTGTAAAAAATTGTAGGTTTGAATTGGGTGGAAAAATATTTTCGGTGTGAAAAGGGTGTAAAAATATTTTCGGTATGAAAAGGGTGTAAATAAATTTTCGGTGTGAATTGGGTGGCAAAATATTTTCGGTTTGAAAAGGGTGTAAATAAATTTGAGGTGTCAAAAGCGGGTGTAAGAAAATTGTAGGTGTGAATTGGGTGGAAAAATATTTTCGGTTTGAAAAGGGTGTAAATAAATTTGAGGTGTCAAAAGCGGGTGTAAAAAATTGTAGGTGTGAATTGGGTGGAAAAATATTTGAGGTGTGAAAAGCGTGTAAAAATATTTTCGGTATGAAAAGGGTGTAAATAAATTTTCGGTGTGAAAAGGGTGTCAATAAATTTTCGGTGTGAAAAGGGTGTCAATAAATTTGAGGTGTGAAAAGGGGGTGTAAAAATTGTAGGTGTGAATTGGGTGGCAAAATATTTTCGGTTTGAAAAGGGTGTAAATAAATTTGAGGTGTGAAAAGGGGGTGTAAAAAATTGTAGGTGTGAATTGGGTGGAAAAATATTTTCGGTTTGAAAAGGGTGTAAATAAATTTGAGGTGTCAAAAGCGGGTGTAAAAAATTGTAGGTGTGAATTGGGTGGAAAAATATTTGAGGTGTGAAAAGGGTGTAAAAATATTTTCGGTATGAAAAGGGTGTAAATAAATTTTCGGTGTGAAAAGGGTGTCAATAAATTTTCGGTGTGAAAAGGGTGTCAATAAATTTGAGGTGTGAAAAGGGGGTGCAAAAATTGTAGGTGTGAATTGGGTGGCAAAATATTTTCGGTTTGAAAAGGGTGTAAATAAATTTGAGGTGTGAAAAGCGGGTGTAAAAAATTGTAGGTGTGAATTGGGTGGAAAAATATTTTCGGTTTGAAAAGGGTGTAAATAAATTTGAAGTGTCAAAAGCGGGTGTAAAAAATTGTAGGTGTGAATTGGGTGGAAAAATATTTGAGGTGTGAAAAGGGTGTAAAAATATTTTTGGTATGAAAAGGGTGTAAATAAATTTTCGGTGTGAAAAGGGTGTCAATAAATTTGAGGTGTGAAAAGGGGGTGCAAAAATTGTAGGTGTGAATTGGGTGGCAAAATATTTTCGGTTTGAAAAGGGTGTAGATAAATTTGAGGTGTGAAAAGGGGGTGCAAAACTTGTAGGTGTGAATTGGGTGGAAAAATGTTTTCGGTATGAAAAGGGTGTAAATAAATTTGAGGTGTCAAAAGCGGGTGTAAAAAATTGTAGGTGTGAATTGGGTGGAAAAATATTTTCGGTTTGAAAAGGGTGTAAAAATATTTTTGGTATGAAAAGGGTGTAAATAAATTTTCGGTGTGAAAAGGGTGTCAAAATAAATTTGAGGTGTGAAAAGGGGGTGCAAAAATTGTAGGTGTGAATTGGGTGGCAAAATATTTTCGGTTTGAAAAGGGTGTAAATAAATTTGAGGTGTGAAAAGGGGGTGCAAAAATTGTAGGTGTGAATTGGGTGGAAAAATATTTTCTGTATGAAAAAGGGTGTAAATAAATTTGAGGTGTCAAAAGCGGGTGTAAAAAATTGTAGGTTTGAATTGGGTGGAAAAATATTTTCGGTGTGAAAAGGGTGTAAAAATATTTTCGGTATGAAAAGGGTGTAAATAAATTTTCGGTGTGAATTGGGTGGCAAAATATTTTCGGTTTGAAAAGGGTGTAAATAAATTTGAGGTGTCAAAAGCGGGTGTAAGAAAATTGTAGGTGTGAATTGGGTGGAAAAATATTTTCGGTTTGAAAAGGGTGTAAATAAATTTGAGGTGTCAAAAGCGGGTGTAAAAAATTGTAGGTGTGAATTGGGTGGAAAAATATTTGAGGTGTGAAAAGGGTGTAAAAATATTTTCGGTATGAAAAGGGTGTAAATAAATTTTCGGTGTGAAAAGGGTGTCAATAAATTTTCGGTGTGGAAAGGGTGTCAATAAATTTGAGGTGTGAAAAGGGGGTGCAAAAATTGTAGGTGTGAATTGGGTGGCAAAATATTTTCGGTTTGAAAAGGGTGTAAATAAATTTGAGGTGTGAAAAGCGGGTGTAAAAAATTGTAGGTGTGAATTGGGTGGAAAAATATTTTCTGTATGAAAAAGGGTGTAAATAAATTTGAGGTGTCAAAAGCGGGTGTAAAAAATTGTAGGTTTGAATTGGGTGGAAAAATATTTTCGGTGTGAAAAGGGTGTAAAAATATTTTCGGTATGAAAAGGGTGTAAATAAATTTGAGGTGTCAAAAGCGGGTGTAAAAAATTGTAGGTGTGAATTGGGTGGAAAAATATTTTCGGTTTGAAAAGGGTGTAAAAATATTTTTGGTATGAAAAGGGTGTAAATAAATTTTCGGTGTGAAAAGGGTGTCAATAAATTTGAGGTGTGAAAAGGGGGTGCAAAAATTGTAGGTGTGAATTGGGTGGCAAAATATTTTCGGTTTGAAAAGGGTGTAAATAAATTTGAGGTGTGAAAAGGGGGTGCAAAAATTGTAGGTGTGAATTGGGTGGAAAAATATTTTCTGTATGAAAAAGGGTGTAAATAAATTTGAGGTGTCAAAAGCGGGTGTAAAAAATTGTAGGTTTGAATTGGGTGGAAAAATATTTTCGGTGTGAAAAGGGTGTAAAAATATTTTCGGTATGAAAAGGGTGTAAATAAATTTTCGGTGTGAATTGGGTGGCAAAATATTTTCGGTTTGAAAAGGGTGTAAATAAATTTGAGGTGTCAAAAGCGGGTGTAAGAAAATTGTAGGTGTGAATTGGGTGGAAAAATATTTTCGGTTTGAAAAGGGTGTAAATAAATTTGAGGTGTCAAAAGCGGGTGTAAAAAATTGTAGGTGTGAATTGGGTGGAAAAATATTTGAGGTGTGAAAAGCGTGTAAAAATATTTTCGGTATGAAAAGGGTGTAAATAAATTTTCGGTGTGAAAAGGGTGTCAATAAATTTTCGGTGTGAAAAGGGTGTCAATAAATTTGAGGTGTGAAAAGGGGGTGTAAAAATTGTAGGTGTGAATTGGGTGGCAAAATATTTTCGGTTTGAAAAGGGTGTAAATAAATTTGAGGTGTGAAAAGGGGGTGTAAAAAATTGTAGGTGTGAATTGGGTGGAAAAATATTTTCGGTTTGAAAAGGGTGTAAATAAATTTGAGGTGTCAAAAGCGGGTGTAAAAAATTGTAGGTGTGAATTGGGTGGAAAAATATTTGAGGTGTGAAAAGGGTGTAAAAATATTTTCGGTATGAAAAGGGTGTAAATAAATTTTCGGTGTGAAAAGGGTGTCAATAAATTTTCGGTGTGAAAAGGGTGTCAATAAATTTGAGGTGTGAAAAGGGGGTGCAAAAATTGTAGGTGTGAATTGGGTGGCAAAATATTTTCGGTTTGAAAAGGGTGTAAATAAATTTGAGGTGTGAAAAGCGGGTGTAAAAAATTGTAGGTGTGAATTGGGTGGAAAAATATTTTCGGTTTGAAAAGGGTGTAAATAAATTTGAAGTGTCAAAAGCGGGTGTAAAAAATTGTAGGTGTGAATTGGGTGGAAAAATATTTGAGGTGTGAAAAGGGTGTAAAAATATTTTTGGTATGAAAAGGGTGTAAATAAATTTTCGGTGTGAAAAGGGTGTCAATAAATTTGAGGTGTGAAAAGGGGGTGCAAAAATTGTAGGTGTGAATTGGGTGGCAAAATATTTTCGGTTTGAAAAGGGTGTAGATAAATTTGAGGTGTGAAAAGGGGGTGCAAAACTTGTAGGTGTGAATTGGGTGGAAAAATGTTTTCGGTATGAAAAGGGTGTAAATAAATTTGAGGTGTCAAAAGCGGGTGTAAAAAATTGTAGGTGTGAATTGGGTGGAAAAATATTTTCGGTTTGAAAAGGGTGTAAAAATATTTTTGGTATGAAAAGGGTGTAAATAAATTTTCGGTGTGAAAAGGGTGTCAAAATAAATTTGAGGTGTGAAAAGGGGGTGCAAAAATTGTAGGTGTGAATTGGGTGGCAAAATATTTTCGGTTTGAAAAGGGTGTAAATAAATTTGAGGTGTGAAAAGGGGGTGCAAAAATTGTAGGTGTGAATTGGGTGGAAAAATATTTTCTGTATGAAAAAGGGTGTAAATAAATTTGAGGTGTCAAAAGCGGGTGTAAAAAATTGTAGGTTTGAATTGGGTGGAAAAATATTTTCGGTGTGAAAAGGGTGTAAAAATATTTTCGGTATGAAAAGGGTGTAAATAAATTTTCGGTGTGAATTGGGTGGCAAAATATTTTCGGTTTGAAAAGGGTGTAAATAAATTTGAGGTGTCAAAAGCGGGTGTAAGAAAATTGTAGGTGTGAATTGGGTGGAAAAATATTTTCGGTTTGAAAAGGGTGTAAATAAATTTGAGGTGTCAAAAGCGGGTGTAAAAAATTGTAGGTGTGAATTGGGTGGAAAAATATTTGAGGTGTGAAAAGGGTGTAAAAATATTTTCGGTATGAAAAGGGTGTAAATAAATTTTCGGTGTGAAAAGGGTGTCAATAAATTTTCGGTGTGGAAAGGGTGTCAATAAATTTGAGGTGTGAAAAGGGGGTGTAAAAATTGTAGGTGTGAATTGGGTGGCAAAATATTTTCGGTTTGAAAAGGGTGTAAATAAATTTGAGGTGTGAAAAGGGGGTGCAAAAATTGTAGGTGTGAATTGGGTGGAAAAATATTTTCGATTTGAAAAGGGTGTAAATAAATTTGAGGTGTCAAAAGCGGGTGTAAAAAATTGTAGGTGTGAATTGGGTGGAAAAATATTTGAGGTGTGAAAAGGGTGTAAAAATATTTTCGGTATGAAAAGGGTGTAAATAAATTTTCGGTGTGAAAAGGGTGTCAATAAATTTTCGGTGTGAAAAGGGTGTCAATAAATTTGAGGTGTGAAAAGGGGGTGAAAAAATTGTAGGTGTGAATTGGGTGGCAAAATATTTTCGGTTTGAAAAGGGTGTAAATAAATTTGAGGTGTGAAAAGCGGGTGTAAAAAATTGTAGGTGTGAATTGGGTGGAAAAATATTTTCGGTTTGAAAAGGGTGTAAATAAATTTGAAGTGTCAAAAGCGGGTGTAAAAAATTGTAGGTGTGAATTGGGTGGAAAAATATTTGAGGTGTGAAAAGGGTGTAAAAATATTTTTGGTATGAAAAGGGTGTAAATAAATTTTCGGTGTGAAAAGGGTGTCAATAAATTTGAGGTGTGAAAAGGGGGTGCAAAAATTGTAGGTGTGAATTGGGTGGCAAAATATTTTCGGTTTGAAAAGGGTGTAGATAAATTTGAGGTGTGAAAAGGGGGTGCAAAACTTGTAGGTGTGAATTGGGTGGAAAAATGTTTTCGGTATGAAAAGGGTGTAAATAAATTTGAGGTGTCAAAAGCGGGTGTAAAAAATTGTAGGTGTGAATTGGGTGGAAAAATATTTTCGGTTTGAAAAGGGTGTAAAAATATTTTTGGTATGAAAAGGGTGTAAATAAATTTTCGGTGTGAAAAGGGTGTCAATAAATTTGAGGTGTGAAAAGGGGGTGCAAAAATTGTAGGTGTGAATTGGGTGGCAAAATATTTTCGGTTTGAAAAGGGTGTAAATAAATTTGAGGTGTGAAAAGGGGGTGCAAAAATTGTAGGTGTGAATTGGGTGGAAAAATATTTTCTGTATGAAAAAGGGTGTAAATAAATTTGAGGTGTCAAAAGCGGGTGTAAAAAATTGTAGGTTTGAATTGGGTGGAAAAATATTTTCGGTGTGAAAAGGGTGTAAAAATATTTTCGGTATGAAAAGGGTGTAAATAAATTTTCGGTGTGAATTGGGTGGCAAAATATTTTCGGTTTGAAAAGGGTGTAAATAAATTTGAGGTGTCAAAAGCGGGTGTAAGAAAATTGTAGGTGTGAATTGGGTGGAAAAATATTTTCGGTTTGAAAAGGGTGTAAATAAATTTGAGGTGTCAAAAGCGGGTGTAAAAAATTGTAGGTGTGAATTGGGTGGAAAAATATTTGAGGTGTGAAAAGGGTGTAAAAATATTTTCGGTATGAAAAGGGTGTAAATAAATTTTCGGTGTGAAAAGGGTGTCAATAAATTTTCGGTGTGAAAAGGGTGTCAATAAATTTGAGGTGTGAAAAGGGGGTGTAAAAATTGTAGGTGTGAATTGGGTGGCAAAATATTTTCGGTTTGAAAAGGGTGTAAATAAATTTGAGGTGTGAAAAGGGGGTGCAAAAATTGTAGGTGTGAATTGGGTGGAAAAATATTTTCGATTTGAAAAGGGTGTAAATAAATTTGAGGTGTCAAAAGCGGGTGTAAAAAATTGTAGGTGTGAATTGGGTGGAAAAATATTTGAGGTGTGAAAAGGGTGTAAAAATATTTTCGGTATGAAAAGGGTGTAAATAAATTTTCGGTGTGAAAAGGGTGTCAATAAATTTTCGGTGTGAAAAGGGTGTCAATAAATTTGAGGTGTGAAAAGGGGGTGCAAAAATTGTAGGTGTGAATTGGGTGGCAAAATATTTTCGGTTTGAAAAGGGTGTAAATAAATTTGAGGTGTGAAAAGCGGGTGTAAAAAATTGTAGGTGTGAATTGGGTGGAAAAATATTTTCGGTTTGAAAAGGGTGTAAATAAATTTGAAGTGTCAAAAGCGGGTGTAAAAAATTGTAGGTGTGAATTGGGTGGAAAAATATTTGAGGTGTGAAAAGGGTGTAAAAATATTTTTGGTATGAAAAGGGTGTAAATAAATTTTCGGTGTGAAAAGGGTGTCAATAAATTTGAGGTGTGAAAAGGGGGTGCAAAAATTGTAGGTGTGAATTGGGTGGCAAAATATTTTCGGTTTGAAAAGGGTGTAGATAAATTTGAGGTGTGAAAAGGGGGTGCAAAACTTGTAGGTGTGAATTGGGTGGAAAAATGTTTTCGGTATGAAAAGGGTGTAAATAAATTTGAGGTGTCAAAAGCGGGTGTAAAAAATTGTAGGTGTGAATTGGGTGGAAAAATATTTTCGGTTTGAAAAGGGTGTAAAAATATTTTTGGTATGAAAAGGGTGTAAATAAATTTTCGGTGTGAAAAGGGTGTCAATAAATTTGAGGTGTGAAAAGGGGGTGCAAAAATTGTAGGTGTGAATTGGGTGGCAAAATATTTTCGGTTTGAAAAGGGTGTAAATAAATTTGAGGTGTGAAAAGGGGGTGCAAAAATTGTAGGTGTGAATTGGGTGGAAAAATATTTTCTGTATGAAAAAGGGTGTAAATAAATTTGAGGTGTCAAAAGCGGGTGTAAAAAATTGTAGGTTTGAATTGGGTGGAAAAATATTTTCGGTGTGAAAAGGGTGTAAAAATATTTTCGGTATGAAAAGGGTGTAAATAAATTTTCGGTGTGAATTGGGTGACAAAATATTTTCGGTTTGAAAAGGGTGTAAATAAATTTGAGGTGTCAAAAGCGGGTGTAAGAAAATTGTAGGTGTGAATTGGGTGGAAAAATATTTTCGGTTTGAAAAGGGTGTAAATAAATTTGAGGTGTCAAAAGCGGGTGTAAAAAATTGTAGGTGTGAATTGGGTGGAAAAATATTTGAGGTGTGAAAAGGGTGTAAAAATATTTTCGGTATGAAAAGGGTGTAAATAAATTTTCGGTGTGAAAAGGGTGTCAATAAATTTTCGGTGTGAAAAGGGTGTCAATAAATTTGAGGTGTGAAAAGGGGGTGTAAAAATTGTAGGTGTGAATTGGGTGGCAAAATATTTTCGGTTTGAAAAGGGTGTAAATAAATTTGAGGTGTGAAAAGGGGGTGCAAAAATTGTAGGTGTGAATTGGGTGGAAAAATATTTTCGATTTGAAAAGGGTGTAAATAAATTTGAGGTGTCAAAAGCGGGTGTAAAAAATTGTAGGTGTGAATTGGGTGGAAAAATATTTGAGGTGTGAAAAGGGTGTAAAAATATTTTCGGTATGAAAAGGGTGTAAATAAATTTTCGGTGTGAAAAGGGTGTCAATAAATTTTCGGTGTGAAAAGGGTGTCAATAAATTTGAGGTGTGAAAAGGGGGTGCAAAAATTGTAGGTGTGAATTGGGTGGCAAAATATTTTCGGTTTGAAAAGGGTGTAAATAAATTTGAGGTGTGAAAAGCGGGTGTAAAAAATTGTAGGTGTGAATTGGGTGGAAAAATATTTTCGGTTTGAAAAGGGTGTAAATAAATTTGAAGTGTCAAAAGCGGATGTAAAAAATTGTAGGTGTGAATTGGGTGGAAAAATATTTGAGGTTTGAAAAGGGTGTAAAAATATTTTTGGTATGAAAAGGGTGTAAATAAATTTTCGGTGTGAAAAGGGTGTCAATAAATTTGAGGTGTGAAAAGGGGGTGCAAAAATTGTAGGTGTGAATTGGGTGGCAAAATATTTTCGGTTTGAAAAGGGTGTAGATAAATTTGAGGTGTGAAAAGGGGGTGCAAAACTTGTAGGTGTGAATTGGGTGGAAAAATGTTTTCGGTATGAAAAGGGTGTAAATAAATTTGAGGTGTCAAAAGCGGGTGTAAAAAATTGTAGGTGTGAATTGGGTGGAAAAATATTTTCGGTTTGAAAAGGGTGTAAAAATATTTTTGGTATGAAAAGGGTGTAAATAAATTTTCGGTGTGAAAAGGGTGTCAATAAATTTGAGGTGTGAAAAGGGGGTGCAAAAATTGTAGGTGTGAATTGGGTGGCAAAATATTTTCGGTTTGAAAAGGGTGTAAATAAATTTGAGGTGTGAAAAGGGGGTGCAAAAATTGTAGGTGTGAATTGGGTGGAAAAATATTTTCTGTATTAAAAAGGGTGTAAATAAATTTGAGGTGTCAAAAGCGGGTGTAAAAAATTGTAGGTTTGAATTGGGTGGAAAAATATTTTCGGTGTGAAAAGGGTGTAAAAATATTTTCGGTATGAAAAGGGTGTAAATAAATTTTCGGTGTGAATTGGGTGGCAAAATATTTTCGGTTTGAAAAGGGTGTAAATAAATTTGAGGTGTCAAAAGCGGGTGTAAGAAAATTGTAGGTGTGAATTGGGTGGAAAAATATTTTCGGTTTGAAAAGGGTGTAAATAAATTTGAGGTGTCAAAAGCGGGTGTAAAAAATTGTAGGTGTGAATTGGGTGGAAAAATATTTGAGGTGTGAAAAGGGTGTAAAAATATTTTCGGTATGAAAAGGGTGTAAATAAATTTTCGGTGTGAAAAGGGTGTCAATAAATTTTCGGTGTGAAAAGGGTGTCAATAAATTTGAGGTGTGAAAAGGGGGTGTAAAAATTGTAGGTGTGAATTGGGTGGCAAAATATTTTCGGTTTGAAAAGGGTGTAAATAAATTTGAGGTGTGAAAAGGGGGTGCAAAAATTGTAGGTGTGAATTGGGTGGAAAAATATTTTCGATTTGAAAAGGGTGTAAATAAATTTGAGGTGTCAAAAGCGGGTGTAAAAAATTGTAGGTGTGAATTGGGTGGAAAAATATTTGAGGTGTGAAAAGGGTGTAAAAATATTTTTGGTATGAAAAGGGTGTAAATAAATTTTCGGTGTGAAAAGGGTGTCAATAAATTTGAGGTGTGAAAAGGGGGTGCAAAAATTGTAGGTGTGAATTGGGTGGCAAAATATTTTCGGTTTGAAAAGGGTGTAAATAAATTTGAGGTGTGAAAAGGGGGTGCAAAAATTGTAGGTGTGAATTGGGTGGAAAAATATTTTCTGTATTAAAAAGGGTGTAAATAAATTTGAGGTGTCAAAAGCGGGTGTAAAAAATTGTAGGTTTGAATTGGGTGGAAAAATATTTTCGGTGTGAAAAGGGTGTAAAAATATTTTCGGTATGAAAAGGGTGTAAATAAATTTTCGGTGTGAATTGGGTGGCAAAATATTTTCGGTTTGAAAAGGGTGTAAATAAATTTGAGGTGTCAAAAGCGGGTGTAAGAAAATTGTAGGTGTGAATTGGGTGGAAAAATATTTTCGGTTTGAAAAGGGTGTAAATAAATTTGAGGTGTCAAAAGCGGGTGTAAAAAATTGTAGGTGTGAATTGGGTGGAAAAATATTTGAGGTGTGAAAAGGGTGTAAAAATATTTTCGGTATGAAAAGGGTGTAAATAAATTTTCGGTGTGAAAAGGGTGTCAATAAATTTTCGGTGTGAAAAGGGTGTCAATAAATTTGAGGTGTGAAAAGGGGGTGTAAAAATTGTAGGTGTGAATTGGGTGGCAAAATATTTTCGGTTTGAAAAGGGTGTAAATAAATTTGAGGTGTGAAAAGGGGGTGCAAAAATTGTAGGTGTGAATTGGGTGGAAAAATATTTTCGATTTGAAAAGGGTGTAAATAAATTTGAGGTGTCAAAAGCGGGTGTAAAAAATTGTAGGTGTGAATTGGGTGGAAAAATATTTGAGGTGTGAAAAGGGTGTAAAAATATTTTTGGTATGAAAAGGGTGTAAATAAATTTTCGGTGTGAAAAGGGTGTCAATAAATTTGAGGTGTGAAAAGGGGGTGCAAAAATTGTAGGTGTGAATTGGGTGTCAAAATATTTTCGGTTTGAAAAGGGTGTAGATAAATTTGAGGTGTGAAAAGGGGGTGCAAAAATTGTAGGTGTGAATTGGGTGGAAAAATGTTTTCGGTATGAAAAGGGTGTAAATAAATTTGAGGTGTCAAAAGCGATTGTAAAAAATTGTAGGTGTGAATTGGGTGGAAAAATATTTGAGGTTTGAAAAGGGTGTAAAAATATTTTTGGTATGAAAAGGGTGTAAATAAATTTTCGGTGTGAAAAGGGTGTCAATAAATTTGTGGTGTGAAAAGGGGGTGCAAAAATTGTAGGTGTGAATTGGGTGGCAAAATATTTGAGGTTTGAAAAGGGTGTAAAAATATTTTTGGTATGAAAAGGGTGTAAATAAATTTTCTGTGTGAAAAGGGTGTCAATAAATTTGAGGTGTGAAAAGGGGGTGCAAAAATTGTAGGTGTGAATTGGGTGGCAAAATATTTTCGGTTTGAAAAGGGTGTAGATAAATTTGAGGTGTGAAAAGGGGGTGCAAAACTTGTAGGTGTGAATTGGGTGGAAAAATGTTTTCGGTATGAAAAGGGTGTAAATAAATTTGAGGTGTCAAAAGCGGGTGTAAAAAATTGTAGGTGTGAATTGGGTGGAAAAATATTTTTGGTTTGAAAAGGGTGTAAAAATATTTTTGGTATGAAAAGGGTGTAAATAAATTTTCGGTGTGAAAAGGGTGTCAATAAATTTGAGGTGTGAAAAGGGGGTGCAAAAATTGTAGGTGTGAATTGGGTGGCAAAATATTTTCGGTTTGAAAAGGGTGTAAATAAATTTGAGGTGTGAAAAGGGGGTGCAAAAATTGTAGGTGTGAATTGGGTGGAAAAATATTTTCTGTATGAAAAGGGTGTAAATAAATTTGAGGTGTCAAAAGCGGGTGTAAAAAATTGTAGGTTTGAATTGGGTGGAAAAATATTTTCGGTGTGAAAAGGGTGTAAAAATATTTTCGGTATGAAAAGGGTGTAAATAAATTTTCGGTGTGAATTGGGTGGCAAAATATTTTCGGTTTGAAAAGGGTGTAAATAAATTTGAGGTGTCAAAAGCGGGTGTAAGAAAATTGTAGGTGTGAATTGGGTGGAAAAATATTTTCGGTTTGAAAAGGGTGTAAATAAATTTGAGGTGTCAAAAGCGGGTGTAAAAAATTGTAGGTGTGAATTGGGTGGAAAAATATTTTCGGTGTGAAAAGGGTGTAAAAATATTTTCGGTATGAAAAGGGTGTAAATAAATTTTCGGTGTGAAAAGGGTGTCAATAAATTTGAGGTGTGAAAACGGTGTCAATAAATTTGAGGTGTGAAAAGGGGGTGTAAAAATTGTAGGTGTGAATTGGGTGGCAAAATATTTTCGGTTTGAAAAGGGTGTAAATAAATTTGAGGTGTGAAAAGGGGGTGCAAAAATTGTAGGTGTGAATTGGGTGGAAAAATATTTTCGATTTGAAAAGGGTGTAGATAAATTTGAGGTGTGAAAAGGGGGTGCAAAACTTGTAGGTGTGAATTGGGTGGAAAAATGTTTTCGGTATGAAAAGGGTGTAAATAAATTTGAGGTGTGAATTGGGTGGCAAAATATTTTCGGTTTGAAAAGGGTGTAAATAAATTTGAGGTGTCAAAAGCGGGTGTAAGAAAATTGTAGGTGTGAATTGGGTGGAAAAATATTTTCGGTTTGAAAAGGGTGTAAATAAATTTGAGGTGTCAAAAGCGGGTGTAAAAAATTGTAGGTGTGAATTGGGTGGAAAAATATTTTCGGTGTGAAAAGGGTGTAAAAATATTTTCGGTATGAAAAGGGTGTAAATAAATTTTCGGTGTGAAAAGGGTGTCAATAAATTTTCGGTGTGAAAAGGGTGTCAATAAATTTGAGGTGTGAAAAGGGGGTGTAAAAATTGTAGGTGTGAATTGGGTGGCAAAATATTTTCGGTTTGAAAAGGGTGTAAATAAATTTGAGGTGTGAAAAGGGGGTGCAAAAATTGTAGGTGTGAATTGGGTGGAAAAATATTTTCGATTTGAAAAGGGTGTAAATAAATTTGAGGTGTCAAAAGCGGGTGTAAAAAATTGTAGGTGTGAATTGGGTGGAAAAATATTTGAGGTGTGAAAAGGGTGTAAAAATATTTTCGGTATGAAAAGGGTGTAAATAAATTTTCGGTGTGAAAAGGGTGTCAATAAATTTTCGGTGTGAAAAGGGTGTCAATAAATTTGAGGTGTGAAAAGGGGGTGCAAAAATTGTAGGTGTGAATTGGGTGGCAAAATATTTTCGGTTTGAAAAGGGTGTAAATAAATTTGAGGTGTGAAAAGCGGGTGTAAAAAATTGTAGGTGTGAATTGGGTGGAAAAATATTTTCGGTTTGAAAAGGGTGTAAATAAATTTGAAGTGTCAAAAGCGGATGTAAAAAATTGTAGGTGTGAATTGGGTGGAAAAATATTTGAGGTTTGAAAAGGGTGTAAAAATATTTTTGGTATGAAAAGGGTGTAAATAAATTTTCGGTGTGAAAAGGGTGTCAATAAATTTGAGGTGTGAAAAGGGGGTGCAAAAATTGTAGGTGTGAATTGGGTGGCAAAATATTTTCGGTTTGAAAAGGGTGTAGATAAATTTGAGGTGTGAAAAGGGGGTGCAAAACTTGTAGGTGTGAATTGGGTGGAAAAATGTTTTCGGTATGAAAAGGGTGTAAATAAATTTGAGGTGTCAAAAGCGGGTGTAAAAAATTGTAGGTGTGAATTGGGTGGAAAAATATTTTCGGTTTGAAAAGGGTGTAAAAATATTTTTGGTATGAAAAGGGTGTAAATAAATTTTCGGTGTGAAAAGGGTGTCAATAAATTTGAGGTGTGAAAAGGGGGTGCAAAAATTGTAGGTGTGAATTGGGTGGCAAAATATTTTCGGTTTGAAAAGGGTGTAAATAAATTTGAGGTGTGAAAAGGGGGTGCAAAAATTGTAGGTGTGAATTGGGTGGAAAAATATTTTCTGTATTAAAAAGGGTGTAAATAAATTTGAGGTGTCAAAAGCGGGTGTAAAAAATTGTAGGTTTGAATTGGGTGGAAAAATATTTTCGGTGTGAAAAGGGTGTAAAAATATTTTCGGTATGAAAAGGGTGTAAATAAATTTTCGGTGTGAATTGGGTGGCAAAATATTTTCGGTTTGAAAAGGGTGTAAATAAATTTGAGGTGTCAAAAGCGGGTGTAAGAAAATTGTAGGTGTGAATTGGGTGGAAAAATATTTTCGGTTTGAAAAGGGTGTAAATAAATTTGAGGTGTCAAAAGCGGGTGTAAAAAATTGTAGGTGTGAATTGGGTGGAAAAATATTTGAGGTGTGAAAAGGGTGTAAAAATATTTTCGGTATGAAAAGGGTGTAAATAAATTTTCGGTGTGAAAAGGGTGTCAATAAATTTGAGGTGTGAAAAGGGTGTCAATAAATTTGAGGTGTGAAAAGGGGGTATGAAAAGGGTGTAAATAAATTTTCGGTGTGAAAAGGGTGTCAATAAATTTGAGGTGTGAAAAGGGGGTGCAAAAATTGTAGGTGTGAATTGGGTAGCAAAATATTTTCGGTTTGAAAAGGGTGTAAATAAATTTGAGGTGTGAAAAGGGGGTGCAAAAATTGTAGGTGTGAATTGGGTGGAAAAATATTTTCTGTATTAAAAAGGGTGTAAATAAATTTGAGGTGTCAAAAGCGGGTGTAAAAAATTGTAGGTTTGAATTGGGTGGAAAAATATTTTCGGTGTGAAAAGGGTGTAAAAATATTTTCGGTATGAAAAGGGTGTAAATAAATTTTCGGTGTGAATTGGGTGGCAAAATATTTTCGGTTTGAAAAGGGTGTAAATAAATTTGAGGTGTCAAAAGCGGGTGTAAGAAAATTGTAGGTGTGAATTGGGTGGAAAAATATTTTCGGTTTGAAAAGGGTGTAAATAAATTTGAGGTGTCAAAAGCGGGTGTAAAAAATTGTAGGTGTGAATTGGGTGGAAAAATATTTGAGGTGTGAAAAGGGTGTAAAAATATTTTCGGTATGAAAAGGGTGTAAATAAATTTTCGGTGTGAAAAGGGTGTCAATAAATTTGAGGTGTGAAAAGGGTGTCAATAAATTTGAGGTGTGAAAAGGGGGTGTAAAAATTGTAGGTGTGAATTGGGTGGCAAAATATTTTCGGTTTGAAAAGGGTGTAAATAAATTTGAGGTGTGAAAAGGGGGTGCAAAAATTGTAGGTGTGAATTGGGTGGAAAAATATTTTCGATTTGAAAAGGGTGTAAATAAATTTGAGGTGTCAAAAGCGGGTGTAAAAAATTGTAGGTGTGAATTGGGTGGAAAAATATTTGAGGTGTGAAAAGGGTGTAAAAATATTTTTGGTATGAAAAGGGTGTAAATAAATTTTCGGTGTGAAAAGGGTGTCAATAAATTTGAGGTGTGAAAAGGGGGTGCAAAAATTGTAGGTGTGAATTGGGTGTCAAAATATTTTCGGTTTGAAAAGGGTGTAGATAAATTTGAGGTGTGAAAAGGGGGTGCAAAAATTGTAGGTGTGAATTGGGTGGAAAAATGTTTTCGGTATGAAAAGGGTGTAAATAAATTTGAGGTGTCAAAAGCGATTGTAAAAAATTGTAGGTGTGAATTGGGTGGAAAAATATTTGAGGTTTGAAAAGGGTGTAAAAATATTTTTGGTATGAAAAGGGTGTAAATAAATTTTCGGTGTGAAAAGGGTGTCAATAAATTTGTGGTGTGAAAAGGGGGTGCAAAAATTGTAGGTGTGAATTGGGTGGCAAAATATTTGAGGTTTGAAAAGGGTGTAAAAATATTTTTGGTATGAAAAGGGTGTAAATAAATTTTCTGTGTGAAAAGGGTGTCAATAAATTTGAGGTGTGAAAAGGGGGTGCAAAAATTGTAGGTGTGAATTGGGTGGCAAAATATTTTCGGTTTGAAAAGGGTGTAGATAAATTTGAGGTGTGAAAAGGGGGTGCAAAACTTGTAGGTGTGAATTGGGTGGAAAAATGTTTTCGGTATGAAAAGGGTGTAAATAAATTTGAGGTGTCAAAAGCGGGTGTAAAAAATTGTAGGTGTGAATTGGGTGGAAAAATATTTTTGGTTTGAAAAGGGTGTAAAAATATTTTTGGTATGAAAAGGGTGTAAATAAATTTTCGGTGTGAAAAGGGTGTCAATAAATTTGAGGTGTGAAAAGGGGGTGCAAAAATTGTAGGTGTGAATTGGGTGGCAAAATATTTTCGGTTTGAAAAGGGTGTAAATAAATTTGAGGTGTGAAAAGGGGGTGCAAAAATTGTAGGTGTGAATTGGGTGGAAAAATATTTTCTGTATGAAAAGGGTGTAAATAAATTTGAGGTGTCAAAAGCGGGTGTAAAAAATTGTAGGTTTGAATTGGGTGGAAAAATATTTTCGGTGTGAAAAGGGTGTAAAAATATTTTCGGTATGAAAAGGGTGTAAATAAATTTTCGGTGTGAATTGGGTGGCAAAATATTTTCGGTTTGAAAAGGGTGTAAATAAATTTGAGGTGTCAAAAGCGGGTGTAAGAAAATTGTAGGTGTGAATTGGGTGGAAAAATATTTTCGGTTTGAAAAGGGTGTAAATAAATTTGAGGTGTCAAAAGCGGGTGTAAAAAATTGTAGGTGTGAATTGGGTGGAAAAATATTTTCGGTGTGAAAAGGGTGTAAAAATATTTTCGGTATGAAAAGGGTGTAAATAAATTTTCGGTGTGAAAAGGGTGTCAATAAATTTGAGGTGTGAAAACGGTGTCAATAAATTTGAGGTGTGAAAAGGGGGTGTAAAAATTGTAGGTGTGAATTGGGTGGCAAAATATTTTCGGTTTGAAAAGGGTGTAAATAAATTTGAGGTGTGAAAAGGGGGTGCAAAAATTGTAGGTGTGAATTGGGTGGAAAAATATTTTCGATTTGAAAAGGGTGTAGATAAATTTGAGGTGTGAAAAGGGGGTGCAAAACTTGTAGGTGTGAATTGGGTGGAAAAATGTTTTCGGTATGAAAAGGGTGTAAATAAATTTGAGGTGTCAAAAGCGGGTGTAAAAAATTGTAGGTGTGAATTGGGTGGCAAAATATTTTCGGTTTGAAAAGGGTGTAAATAAATTTGAGGTGTCAAAAGCGGGTGTAAGAAAATTGTAGGTGTGAATTGGGTGGAAAAATATTTTCGGTTTGAAAAGGGTGTAAATAAATTTGAGGTGTCAAAAGCGGGTGTAAAAAATTGTAGGTGTGAATTGGGTGGAAAAATATTTGAGGTGTGAAAAGGGTGTAAAAATATTTTCGGTATGAAAAGGGTGTAAATAAATTTTCGGTGTGAAAAGGGTGTCAATAAATTTTTCGGTGTGAAAAGGGTGTCAATAAATTTGAGGTGTGAAAAGGGGGTGCAAAAATTGTAGGTGTGAATTGGGTGGCAAAATATTTTCGGTTTGAAAAGGGTGTAAATAAATTTGAGGTGTGAAAAGCGGGTGTAAAAAATTGTAGGTGTGAATTGGGTGGAAAAATATTTTCGGTTTGAAAAGGGTGTAAATAAATTTGAAGTGTCAAAAGCGGGTGTAAAAAATTGTAGGTGTGAATTGGGTGGAAAAATATTTGAGGTGTGAAAAGGGTGTAAAAATATTTTTGGTATGAAAAGGGTGTAAATAAATTTTCGGTGTGAAAAGGGTGTCAATAAATTTGAGGTGTGAAAAGGGGGTGCAAAAATTGTAGGTGTGAATTGGGTGGCAAAATATTTTCGGTTTGAAAAGGGTGTAAATAAATTTGAGGTGTGAAAAGGGGGTGCAAAACTTGTAGGTGTGAATTGGGTGGAAAAATGTTTTCGGTATGAAAAGGGTGTAAATAAATTTGAGGTGTCAAAAGCGGGTGTAAAAAATTGTAGGTGTGAATTGGGTGGAAAAATATTTTCGGTTTGAAAAGGGTGTAAAAATATTTTTGGTATGAAAAGGGTGTAAATAAATTTTCGGTGTGAAAAGGGTGTCAATAAATTTGAGGTGTGAAAAGGGGGTGCAAAAATTGTAGGTGTGAATTGGGTGGCAAAATATTTTCGGTTTGAAAAGGGTGTAAATAAATTTGAGGTGTGAAAAGGGGGTGCAAAAATTGTAGGTGTGAATTGGGTGGAAAAATATTTTCTGTATGAAAATGGGTGTAAATAAATTTGAGGTGTCAAAAGCGGGTGTAAAAAATTGTAGGTTTGAATTGGGTGGAAAAATATTTTCGGTGTGAAAAGGGTGTAAAAATATTTTCGGTATGAAAAGGGTGTAAATAAATTTTCGGTGTGAATTGGGTGGCAAAATATTTTCGGTTTGAAAAGGGTGTAAATAAATTTGAGGTGTCAAAAGCGGGTGTAAGAAAATTGTAGGTGTGAATTGGGTGGAAAAATATTTTCGGTTTGAAAAGGGTGTAAATAAATTTGAGGTGTCAAAAGCGGGTGTAAAAAATTGTAGGTGTGAATTGGGTGGAAAAATATTTGAGGTGTGAAAAGGGTGTAAAAATATTTTCGGTATGAAAAGGGTGTAAATAAATTTTCGGTGTGAAAAGGGTGTCAATAAATTTTCGGTGTGAAAAGGGTGTCAATAAATTTGAGGTGTGAAAAGGGGGTGTAAAAATTGTAGGTGTGAATTGGGTGGCAAAATATTTTCGGTTTGAAAAGGGTGTAAATAAATTTGAGGTGTGAAAAGGGGGTGCAAAAATTGTAGGTGTGAATTGGGTGGAAAAATATTTTCGATTTGAAAAGGGTGTAAATAAATTTGAGGTGTCAAAAGCGGGTGTAAAAAATTGTAGGTGTGAATTGGGTGGAAAAATATTTGAGGTGTGAAAAGGGTGTAAAAATATTTTCGGTATGAAAAGGGTGTAAATAAATTTTCGGTGTGAAAAGGGTGTCAATAAATTTTCGGTGTGAAAAGGGTGTCAATAAATTTGAGGTCTGAAAAGGGGGTGCAAAAATTGTAGGTGTGAATTGGGTGGCAAAATATTTTCGGTTTGAAAAGGGTGTAAATAAATTTGAGGTGTGAAAAGCGGGTGTAAAAAATTGTAGGTGTGAATTGGGTGGAAAAATATTTTCGGTTTGAAAAGGGTGTAAATAAATTTGAAGTGTCAAAAGCGGGTGTAAAAAATTGTAGGTGTGAATTGGGTGGAAAAATATTTGAGGTGTGAAAAGGGTGTAAAAATATTTTTGGTATGAAAAGGGTGTAAATAAATTTTCGGTGTGAAAAGGGTGTCAATAAATTTGAGGTGTGAAAAGGGGGTGCAAAAATTGTAGGTGTGAATTGGGTGGCAAAATATTTTCGGTTTGAAAAGGGTGTAGATAAATTTGAGGTGTGAAAAGGGGGTGCAAAACTTGTAGGTGTGAATTGGGTGGAAAAATGTTTTCGGTATGAAAAGGGTGTAAATAAATTTGAGGTGTCAAAAGCGGGTGTAAAAAATTGTAGGTGTGAATTGGGTGGAAAAATATTTTCGGTTTGAAAAGGGTGTAAAAATATTTTTGGTATGAAAAGGGTGTAAATAAATTTTCGGTGTGAAAAGGGTGTCAATAAATTTGAGGTGTGAAAAGGGGGTGCAAAAATTGTAGGTGTGAATTGGGTGGCAAAATATTTTCGGTTTGAAAAGGGTGTAAATAAATTTGAGGTGTGAAAAGGGGGTGCAAAAATTGTAGGTGTGAATTGGGTGGAAAAATATTTTCTGTATGAAAAAGGGTGTAAATAAATTTGAGGTGTCAAAAGCGGGTGTAAAAAATTGTAGGTTTGAATTGGGTGGAAAAATATTTTCGGTGTGAAAAGGGTGTAAAAATATTTTCGGTATGAAAAGGGTGTAAATAAATTTTCGGTGTGAATTGGGTGGCAAAATATTTTCGGTTTGAAAAGGGTGTAAATAAATTTGAGGTGTCAAAAGCGGGTGTAAGAAAATTGTAGGTGTGAATTGGGTGGAAAAATATTTTCGGTTTGAAAAGGGTGTAAATAAATTTGAGGTGTCAAAAGCGGGTGTAAAAAATTGTAGGTGTGAATTGGGTGGAAAAATATTTGAGGTGTGAAAAGGGTGTAAAAATATTTTCGGTATGAAAAGGGTGTAAATAAATTTTCGGTGTGAAAAGGGTGTCAATAAATTTTCGGTGTGAAAAGGGTGTCAATAAATTTGAGGTGTGAAAAGGGGGTGTAAAAATTGTAGGTGTGAATTGGGTGGCAAAATATTTTCGGTTTGAAAAGGGAGTAAATAAATTTGAGGTATGAAAAGGGGGTGCAAAAATTGTAGGTGTGAATTGGGTGGAAAAATATTTTCGATTTGAAAAGGGTGTAAATAAATTTGAGGTGTCAAAAGCGGGTGTAAAAAATTGTAGGTGTGAATTGGGTGGAAAAATATTTGAGGTGTGAAAAGGGTGTAAAAATATTTTCGGTATGAAAAGGGTGTAAATAAATTTTCGGTGTGAAAAGGGTGTCAATAAATTTTCGGTGTGAAAAGGGTGTCAATAAATTTGAGGTGTGAAAAGCGGGTGTAAAAAATTGTAGGTGTGAATTGGGTGGCAAAATATTTTCGGTTTGAAAAGGGTGTAAATAAATTTGAGGTGTGAAAAGCGGGTGTAAAAAATTGTAGGTGTGAATTGGGTGGAAAAATATTTTCGGTTTGAAAAGGGTGTAAATAAATTTGAAGTGTCAAAAGCGGGTGTAAAAAATTGTAGGTGTGAATTGGGTGGAAAAATATTTGAGGTTTGAAAAGGGTGTAAAAATATTTTTGGTATGAAAAGGGTGTAAATAAATTTTCGGTGTGAAAAGGGTGTCAATAAATTTGAGGTGTGAAAAGGGGGTGCAAAAATTGTAGGTGTGAATTGGGTGGCAAAATATTTTCGGTTTGAAAAGGGTGTAGATAAATTTGAGGTGTGAAAAGGGGGTGCAAAACTTGTAGGTGTGAATTGGGTGGAAAAATGTTTTCGGTATGAAAAGGGTGTAAATAAATTTGAGGTGTCAAAAGCGGGTGTAAAAAATTGTAGGTGTGAATTGGGTGGAAAAATATTTTCGGTTTGAAAAGGGTGTAAAAATATTTTTGGTATGAAAAGGGTGTAAATAAATTTTCGGTGTGAAAAGGGTGTCAATAAATTTGAGGTGTGAAAAGGGGGTGCAAAAATTGTAGGTGTGAATTGGGTGGCAAAATATTTTCGGTTTGAAAAGGGTGTAAATAAATTTGAGGTGTGAAAAGGGGGTGCAAAAATTGTAGGTGTGAATTGGGTGGAAAAATATTTTCTGTATGAAAAAGGGTGTAAATAAATTTGAGGTGTCAAAAGCGGGTGTAAAAAATTGTAGGTTTGAATTGGGTGGAAAAATATTTTCGGTGTGAAAAGGGTGTAAAAATATTTTCGGTATGAAAAGGGTGTAAATAAATTTTCGGTGTGAATTGGGTGGCAAAATATTTTCGGTTTGAAAAGGGTGTAAATAAATTTGAGGTGTCAAAAGCGGGTGTAAGAAAATTGTAGGTGTGAATTGGGTGGAAAAATATTTTCGGTTTGAAAAGGGTGTAAATAAATTTGAGGTGTCAAAAGCGGGTGTAAAAAATTGTAGGTGTGAATTGGGTGGAAAAATATTTGAGGTGTGAAAAGGGTGTAAAAATATTTTCGGTATGAAAAGGGTGTAAATAAATTTTCGGTGTGAAAAGGGTGTCAATAAATTTTCGGTGTGAAAAGGGTGTCAATAAATTTGAGGTGTGAAAAGGGGGTGTAAAAATTGTAGGTGTGAATTGGGTGGCAAAATATTTTCGGTTTGAAAAGGGTGTAAATAAATTTGAGGTGTGAAAAGGGGGTGCAAAAATTGTAGGTGTGAATTGGGTGGAAAAATATTTTCGATTTGAAAAGGGTGTAAATAAATTTGAGGTGTCAAAAGCGGGTGTAAAAAATTGTAGGTGTGAATTGGGTGGAAAAATATTTGAGGTGTGAAAAGGGTGTAAAAATATTTTCGGTATGAAAAGGGTGTAAATAAATTTTCGGTGTGAAAAGGGTGTCAATAAATTTTCGGTGTGAAAAGGGTGTCAATAAATTTGAGGTCTGAAAAGGGGGTGCAAAAATTGTAGGTGTGAATTGGGTGGCAAAATATTTTCGGTTTGAAAAGGGTGTAAATAAATTTGAGGTGTGAAAAGCGGGTGTAAAAAATTGTAGGTGTGAATTGGGTGGAAAAATATTTTCGGTTTGAAAAGGGTGTAAATAAATTTGAAGTGTCAAAAGCGGGTGTAAAAAATTGTAGGTGTGAATTGGGTGGAAAAATATTTGAGGTGTGAAAAGGGTGTAAAAATATTTTTGGTATGAAAAGGGTGTAAATAAATTTTCGGTGTGAAAAGGGTGTCAATAAATTTGAGGTGTGAAAAGGGGGTGCAAAAATTGTAGGTGTGAATTGGGTGGCAAAATATTTTCGGTTTGAAAAGGGTGTAGATAAATTTGAGGTGTGAAAAGGGGGTGCAAAACTTGTAGGTGTGAATTGGGTGGAAAAATGTTTTCGGTATGAAAAGGGTGTAAATAAATTTGAGGTGTCAAAAGCGGGTGTAAAAAATTGTAGGTGTGAATTGGGTGGAAAAATATTTTCGGTTTGAAAAGGGTGTAAAAATATTTTTGGTATGAAAAGGGTGTAAATAAATTTTCGGTGTGAAAAGGGTGTCAATAAATTTGAGGTGTGAAAAGGGGGTGCAAAAATTGTAGGTGTGAATTGGGTGGCAAAATATTTTCGGTTTGAAAAGGGTGTAAATAAATTTGAGGCGTGAAAAGGGGGTGCAAAAATTGTAGGTGTGAATTGGGTGGAAAAATATTTTCTGTATGAAAAAGGGTGTAAATAAATTTGAGGTGTCAAAAGCGGGTGTAAAAAATTGTAGGTTTGAATTGGGTGGAAAAATATTTTCGGTGTGAAAAGGGTGTAAAAATATTTTCGGTATGAAAAGGGTGTAAATAAATTTTCGGTGTGAATTGGGTGGCAAAATATTTTCGGTTTGAAAAGGGTGTAAATAAATTTGAGGTGTCAAAAGCGGGTGTAAGAAAATTGTAGGTGTGAATTGGGTGGAAAAATATTTTCGGTTTGAAAAGGGTGTAAATAAATTTGAGGTGTCAAAAGCGGGTGTAAAAAATTGTAGGTGTGAATTGGGTGGAAAAATATTTGAGGTGTGAAAAGGGTGTAAAAATATTTTCGGTATGAAAAGGGTGTAAATAAATTTTCGGTGTGAAAAGGGTGTCAATAAATTTTCGGTGTGAAAAGGGTGTCAATAAATTTGAGGTGTGAAAAGGGGGTGTAAAAATTGTAGGTGTGAATTGGGTGGCAAAATATTTTCGGTTTGAAAAGGGTGTAAATAAATTTGAGGTGTGAAAAGGGGGTGCAAAAATTGTAGGTGTGAATTGGGTGGCAAAATATTTTCGGTTTGAAAAGGGTGTAAATAAATTTGAGGTGTCAAAAGCGGGTGTAAAAAATTGTAGGTGTGAATTGGGTGGAAAAATATTTGAGGTGTGAAAAGGGTGTAAAAATATTTTCGGTATGAAAAGGGTGTAAATAAATTTTCGGTGTGAAAAGGGTGTCAATAAATTTTCGGTGTGAAAAGGGTGTCAATAAATTTGAGGTGTGAAAAGGGGGTGCAAAAATTGTAGGTGTGAATTGGGTGGCAAAATATTTTCGGTTTGAAAAGGGTGTAAATAAATTTGAGGTGTGAAAAGCGGGTGTAAAAAATTGTAGGTGTGAATTGGGTGGAAAAATATTTTCGGTTTGAAAAGGGTGTAAATAAATTTGAAGTGTCAAAAGCGGGTGTAAAAAATTGTAGGTGTGAATTGGGTGGAAAAATATTTGAGGTGTGAAAAGGGTGTAAAAATATTTTTGGTATGAAAAGGGTGTAAATAAATTTTCGGTGTGAAAAGGGTGTCAATAAATTTGAGGTGTGAAAAGGGGGTGCAAAAATTGTAGGTGTGAATTGGGTGGCAAAATATTTTCGGTTTGAAAAGGGTGTAGATAAATTTGAGGTGTGAAAAGGGGGTGCAAAACTTGTAGGTGTGAATTGGGTGGAAAAATGTTTTCGGTATGAAAAGGGTGTAAATAAATTTGAGGTGTCAAAAGCGGGTGTAAAAAATTGTAGGTGTGAATTGGGTGGAAAAATATTTTCGGTTTGAAAAGGGTGTAAAAATATTTTTGGTATGAAAAGGGTGTAAATAAATTTTCGGTGTGAAAAGGGTGTCAATAAATTTGAGGTGTGAAAAGGGGGTGCAAAAATTGTAGGTGTGAATTGGGTGGCAAAATATTTTCGGTTTGAAAAGGGTGTAAATAAATTTGAGGTGTGAAAAGGGGGTGCAAAAATTGTAGGTGTGAATTGGGTGGAAAAATATTTTCTGTATGAAAAAGGGTGTAAATAAATTTGAGGTGTCAAAAGCGGGTGTAAAAAATTGTAGGTTTGAATTGGGTGGAAAAATATTTTCGGTGTGAAAAGGGTGTAAAAATATTTTCGGTATGAAAAGGGTGTAAATAAATTTTCGGTGTGAATTGGGTGGCAAAATATTTTCGGTTTGAAAAGGGTGTAAATAAATTTGAGGTGTCAAAAGCGGGTGTAAGAAAATTGTAGGTGTGAATTGGGTGGAAAAATATTTTCGGTTTGAAAAGGGTGTAAATAAATTTGAGGTGTCAAAAGCGGGTGTAAAAAATTGTAGGTGTGAATTGGGTGGAAAAATATTTGAGGTGTGAAAAGGGTGTAAAAATATTTTCGGTATGAAAAGGGTGTAAATAAATTTTCGGTGTGAAAAGGGTGTCAATAAATTTTCGGTGTGAAAAGGGTGTCAATAAATTTGAGGTGTGAAAAGGGGGTGTAAAAATTGTAGGTGTGAATTGGGTGGCAAAATATTTTCGGTTTGAAAAGGGTGTAAATAAATTTGAGGTGTGAAAAGGGGGTGCAAAAATTGTAGGTGTGAATTGGGTGGAAAAATATTTTCGATTTGAAAAGGGTGTAAATAAATTTGAGGTGTCAAAAGCGGGTGTAAAAAATTGTAGGTGTGAATTGGGTGGAAAAATATTTGAGGTGTGAAAAGGGTGTAAAAATATTTTCGGTATGAAAAGGGTGTAAATAAATTTTCGGTGTGAAAAGGGTGTCAATAAATTTTCGGTGTGAAAAGGGTGTCAATAAATTTGAGGTGTGAAAAGGGGGTGCAAAAATTGTAGGTGTGAATTGGGTGGCAAAATATTTTCGGTTTGAAAAGGGTGTAAATAAATTTGAGGTGTGAAAAGCGGGTGTAAAAAATTGTAGGTGTGAATTGGGTGGAAAAATATTTTCGGTTTGAAAAGGGTGTAAATAAATTTGAAGTGTCAAAAGCGGGTGTAAAAAATTGTAGGTGTGAATTGGGTGGAAAAATATTTGAGGTGTGAAAAGGGTGTAAAAATATTTTTGGTATGAAAAGGGTGTAAATAAATTTTCGGTGTGAAAAGGGTGTCAATAAATTTGAGGTGTGAAAAGGGGGTGCAAAAATTGTAGGTGTGAATTGGGTGGCAAAATATTTTCGGTTTGAAAAGGGTGTAGATAAATTTGAGGTGTGAAAAGGGGGTGCAAAACTTGTAGGTGTGAATTGGGTGGAAAAATGTTTTCGGTATGAAAAGGGTGTAAATAAATTTGAGGTGTCAAAAGCGGGTGTAAAAAATTGTAGGTGTGAATTGGGTGGAAAAATATTTTCGGTTTGAAAAGGGTGTAAAAATATTTTTGGTATGAAAAGGGTGTAAATAAATTTTCGGTGTGAAAAGGGTGTCAATAAATTTGAGGTGTGAAAAGGGGGTGCAAAAATTGTAGGTGTGAATTGGGTGGCAAAATATTTTCGGTTTGAAAAGGGTGTAAATAAATTTGAGGTGTGAAAAGGGGGTGCAAAAATTGTAGGTGTGAATTGGGTGGAAAAATATTTTCTGTATGAAAAAGGGTGTAAATAAATTTGAGGTGTCAAAAGCGGGTGTAAAAAATTGTAGGTGTGAATTGGGTGGAAAAATATTTTCGGTTTGAAAAGGGTGTAAAAATATTTTTGGTATGAAAAGGGTGTAAATAAATTTTCGGTGTGAAAAGGGTGTCAATAAATTTGAGGTGTGAAAAGGGGGTGCAAAAATTGTAGGTGTGAATTGGGTGGCAAAATATTTTCGGTTTGAAAAGGGTGTAAATAAATTTGAGGTGTGAAAAGGGGGTGCAAAAATTGTAGGTGTGAATTGGGTGGAAAAATATTTTCTGTATGAAAAAGGGTGTAAATAAATTTGAGGTGTCAAAAGCGGGTGTAAAAAATTGTAGGTTTGAATTGGGTGGAAAAATATTTTCGGTGTGAAAAGGGTGTAAAAATATTTTCGGTATGAAAAGGGTGTAAATAAATTTTCGGTGTGAATTGGGTGGCAAAATATTTTCGGTTTGAAAAGGGTGTAAATAAATTTGAGGTGTCAAGAGCGGGTGTAAGAAAATTGTAGGTGTGAATTGGGTGGAAAAATATTTTCGGTTTGAAAAGGGTGTAAATAAATTTGAGGTGTCAAAAGCGGGTGTAAAAAATTGTAGGTGTGAAATGGGTGGAAAAATATTTGAGGTGTGAAAAGGGTGTAAAAATATTTTCGGTATGAAAAGGGTGTAAATAAATTTTCGGTGTGAAAAGGGTGTCAATAAATTTTCGGTGTGAAAAGGGTGTCAATAAATTTGAGGTGTGAAAAGGGGGTGTAAAAATTGTAGGTGTGAATTGGGTGGCAAAATATTTTCTGTTTGAAAAGGGTGTAAATAAATTTGAGGTGTGAAAAGGGGGTGCAAAAATTGTAGGTGTGAATTGGGTGGAAAAATATTTTCGATTTGAAAAGGGTGTAAATAAATTTGAGGTGTCAAAAGCGGGTGTAAAAAATTGTAGGTGTGAATTGGGTGGAAAAATATTTGAGGTGTGAAAAGGGTGTAAAAATATTTTCGGTATGAAAAGGGTGTAAATAAATTTTCGGTGTGAAAAGGGTGTCAATAAATTTTCGGTGTGAAAAGGGTGTCAATAAATTTGAGGTGTGAAAAGGGGGTGCAAAAATTGTAGGTGTGAATTGGGTGGCAAAATATTTTCGGTTTGAAAAGGGTGTAAATAAATTTGAGGTGTGAAAAGCGGGTGTAAAAAATTGTAGGTGTGAATTGGGTGGAAAAATATTTTCGGTTTGAAAAGGGTGTAAATAAATTTGAAGTGTCAAAAGCGGGTGTAAAAAATTGTAGGTGTGAATTGGGTGGAAAAATATTTGAGGTGTGAAAAGGGTGTAAAAATATTTTTGGTATGAAAAGGGTGTAAATAAATTTTCGGTGTGAAAAGGGTGTCAATAAATTTGAGGTGTGAAAAGGGGGTGCAAAAATTGTAGGTGTGAATTGGGTGGCAAAATATTTTCGGTTTGAAAAGGGTGTAGATAAATTTGAGGTGTGAAAAGGGGGTGCAAAACTTGTAGGTGTGAATTGGGTGGAAAAATGTTTTCGGTATGAAAAGGGTGTAAATAAATTTGAGGTGTCAAAAGCGGGTGTAAAAAATTGTAGGTGTGAATTGGGTGGAAAAATATTTTCGGTTTGAAAAGGGTGTAAAAATATTTTTGGTATGAAAAAGGTGTAAATAAATTTTCGGTGTGAAAAGGGTGTCAATAAATTTGAGGTGTGAAAAGGGGGTGCAAAAATTG
Source organism: Vigna unguiculata (assembly GCF_037176805.1). NCBI lineage: Eukaryota > Viridiplantae > Streptophyta > Magnoliopsida > Fabales > Fabaceae > Vigna > Vigna unguiculata. The sequence continues at coordinate 28,839 of NW_028196700.1, read as the reverse complement.
TAGGTGTGAATTGGGTGGCAAAATATTTTCGGTTTGAAAAGGGTGTAAATAAATTTGAGGTGTGAAAAGGGGGTGCAAAAATTGTAGGTGTGAATTGGGTGGAAAAATATTTTCTGTATGAAAAAGGGTGTAAATAAATTTGAGGTGTCAAAAGCGGGTGTAAAAAATTGTAGGTTTGAATTGGGTGGAAAAATATTTTCGGTGTGAAAAGGGTGTAAAAATATTTTCGGTATGAAAAGGGTGTAAATAAATTTTCGGTGTGAATTGGGTGGCAAAATATTTTCGGTTTGAAAAGGGTGTAAATAAATTTGAGGTGTCAAAAGCGGGTGTAAGAAAATTGTAGGTGTGAATTGGGTGGAAAAATATTTTCGGTTTGAAAAGGGTGTAAATAAATTTGAGGTGTCAAAAGCGGGTGTAAAAAATTGTAGGTGTGAATTGGGTGGAAAAATATTTGAGGTGTGAAAAGGGTGTAAAAATATTTTCGGTATGAAAAGGGTGTAAATAAATTTTCGGTGTGAAAAGGGTGTCAATAAATTTTCGGTGTGAAAAGGGTGTCAATAAATTTGAGGTGTGAAAAGGGGGTGTAAAAATTGTAGGTGTGAATTGGGTGGCAAAATATTTTCGGTTTGAAAAGGGTGTAAATAAATTTGAGGTGTGAAAAGGGGGTGCAAAAATTGTAGGTGTGAATTGGGTGGAAAAATATTTTCGATTTGAAAAGGGTGTAAATAAATTTGAGGTGTCAAAAGCGGGTGTAAAAAATTGTAGGTGTGAATTGGGTGGAAAAATATTTGAGGTGTGAAAAGGGTGTAAAAATATTTTCGGTATGAAAAGGGTGTAAATAAATTTTCGGTGTGAAAAGGGTGTCAATAAATTTTCGGTGTGAAAAGGGTGTCAATAAATTTGAGGTCTGAAAAGGGGGTGCAAAAATTGTAGGTGTGAATTGGGTGGCAAAATATTTTCGGTTTGAAAAGGGTGTAAATAAATTTGAGGTGTCAAAAGCGGGTGTAAGAAAATTGTAGGTGTGAATTGGGTGGAAAAATATTTTCGGTTTGAAAAGGGTGTAAATAAATTTGAGGTGTCAAAAGCGGGTGTAAAAAATTGTAGGTGTGAATTGGGTGGAAAAATATTTGAGGTGTGAAAAGGGTGTAAAAATATTTTTGGTATGAAAAGGGTGTAAATAAATTTTCGGTGTGAAAAGGGTGTCAATAAATTTGAGGTGTGAAAAGGGGGTGCAAAAATTGTAGGTGTGAATTGGGTGGCAAAATATTTTCGGTTTGAAAAGGGTGTAGATAAATTTGAGGTGTGAAAAGGGGGTGCAAAACTTGTAGGTGTGAATTGGGTGGAAAAATGTTTTCGGTATGAAAAGGGTGTAAATAAATTTGAGGTGTCAAAAGCGGGTGTAAAAAATTGTAGGTGTGAATTGGGTGGAAAAATATTTTCGGTTTGAAAAGGGTGTAAAAATATTTTTGGTATGAAAAGGGTGTAAATAAATTTTCGGTGTGAAAAGGGTGTCAATAAATTTGAGGTGTGAAAAGGGGGTGCAAAAATTGTAGGTGTGAATTGGGTGGCAAAATATTTTCGGTTTGAAAAGGGTGTAAATAAATTTGAGGTGTGAAAAGGGGGTGCAAAAATTGTAGGTGTGAATTGGGTGGAAAAATATTTTCTGTATGAAAAAGGGTGTAAATAAATTTGAGGTGTCAAAAGCGGGTGTAAAAAATTGTAGGTTTGAATTGGGTGGAAAAATATTTTCGGTGTGAAAAGGGTGTAAAAATATTTTCGGTATGAAAAGGGTGTAAATAAATTTTCGGTGTGAATTGGGTGGCAAAATATTTTCGGTTTGAAAAGGGTGTAAATAAATTTGAGGTGTCAAAAGCGGGTGTAAGAAAATTGTAGGTGTGAATTGGGTGGAAAAATATTTTCGGTTTGAAAAGGGTGTAAATAAATTTGAGGTGTCAAAAGCGGGTGTAAAAAATTGTAGGTGTGAATTGGGTGGAAAAATATTTGAGGTGTGAAAAGGGTGTAAAAATATTTTCGGTATGAAAAGGGTGTAAATAAATTTTCGGTGTGAAAAGGGTGTCAATAAATTTTCGGTGTGAAAAGGGTGTCAATAAATTTGAGGTGTGAAAAGGGGGTGTAAAAATTGTAGGTGTGAATTGGGTGGCAAAATATTTTCTGTTTGAAAAGGGTGTAAATAAATTTGAGGTGTGAAAAGGGGGTGCAAAAATTGTAGGTGTGAATTGGGTGGAAAAATATTTTCGATTTGAAAAGGGTGTAAATAAATTTGAGGTGTCAAAAGCGGGTGTAAAAAATTGTAGGTGTGAATTGGGTGGAAAAATATTTGAGGTGTGAAAAGGGTGTAAAAATATTTTCGGTATGAAAAGGGTGTAAATAAATTTTCGGTGTGAAAAGGGTGTCAATAAATTTTCGGTGTGAAAAGGGTGTCAATAAATTTGAGGTCTGAAAAGGGGGTGCAAAAATTGTAGGTGTGAATTGGGTGGCAAAATATTTTCGGTTTGAAAAGGGTGTAAATAAATTTGAGGTGTGAAAAGCGGGTGTAAAAAATTGTAGGTGTGAATTGGGTGGAAAAATATTTTCGGTTTGAAAAGGGTGTAAATAAATTTGAAGTGTCAAAAGCGGGTGTAAAAAATTGTAGGTGTGAATTGGGTGGAAAAATATTTGAGGTGTGAAAAGGGTGTAAAAATATTTTTGGTATGAAAAGGGTGTAAATAAATTTTCGGTGTGAAAAGGGTGTCAATAAATTTGAGGTGTGAAAAGGGGGTGCAAAAATTGTAGGTGTGAATTGGGTGGCAAAATATTTTCGGTTTGAAAAGGGTGTAGATAAATTTGAGGTGTGAAAAGGGGGTGCAAAACTTGTAGGTGTGAATTGGGTGGAAAAATGTTTTCGGTATGAAAAGGGTGTAAATAAATTTGAGGTGTCAAAAGCGGGTGTAAAAAATTGTAGGTGTGAATTGGGTGGAAAAATATTTTCGGTTTGAAAAGGGTGTAAAAATATTTTTGGTATGAAAAGGGTGTAAATAAATTTTCGGTGTGAAAAGGGTGTCAATAAATTTGAGGTGTGAAAAGGGGGTGCAAAAATTGTAGGTGTGAATTGGGTGGCAAAATATTTTCGGTTTGAAAAGGGTGTAAATAAATTTGAGGTGTGAAAAGGGGGTGCAAAAATTGTAGGTGTGAATTGGGTGGAAAAATATTTTCTGTATGAAAAAGGGTGTAAATAAATTTGAGGTGTCAAAAGCGGGTGTAAAAAATTGTAGGTTTGAATTGGGTGGAAAAATATTTTCGGTGTGAAAAGGGTGTAAAAATATTTTCGGTATGAAAAGGGTGTAAATAAATTTTCGGTGTGAATTGGGTGGCAAAATATTTTCGGTTTGAAAAGGGTGTAAATAAATTTGAGGTGTCAAAAGCGGGTGTAAGAAAATTGTAGGTGTGAATTGGGTGGAAAAATATTTTCGGTTTGAAAAGGGTGTAAATAAATTTGAGGTGTCAAAAGCGGGTGTAAAAAATTGTAGGTGTGAATTGGGTGGAAAAATATTTGAGGTGTGAAAAGGGTGTAAAAATATTTTCGGTATGAAAAGGGTGTAAATAAATTTTCGGTGTGAAAAGGGTGTCAATAAATTTTCGGTGTGAAAAGGGTGTCAATAAATTTGAGGTGTGAAAAGGGGGTGTAAAAATTGTAGGTGTGAATTGGGTGGCAAAATATTTTCTGTTTGAAAAGGGTGTAAATAAATTTGAGGTGTGAAAAGGGGGTGCAAAAATTGTAGGTGTGAATTGGGTGGAAAAATATTTTCGATTTGAAAAGGGTGTAAATAAATTTGAGGTGTCAAAAGCGGGTGTAAAAAATTGTAGGTGTGAATTGGGTGGAAAAATATTTGAGGTGTGAAAAGGGTGTAAAAATATTTTCGGTATGAAAAGGGTGTAAATAAATTTTCGGTGTGAAAAGGGTGTCAATAAATTTTCGGTGTGAAAAGGGTGTCAATAAATTTGAGGTGTGAAAAGGGGGTGCAAAAATTGTAGGTGTGAATTGGGTGGCAAAATATTTTCGGTTTGAAAAGGGTGTAAATAAATTTGAGGTGTGAAAAGCGGGTGTAAAAAATTGTAGGTGTGAATTGGGTGGAAAAATATTTTCGGTTTGAAAAGGGTGTAAATAAATTTGAAGTGTCAAAAGCGGGTGTAAAAAATTGTAGGTGTGAATTGGGTGGAAAAATATTTGAGGTGTGAAAAGGGTGTAAAAATATTTTTGGTATGAAAAGGGTGTAAATAAATTTTCGGTGTGAAAAGGGTGTCAATAAATTTGAGGTGTGAAAAGGGGGTGCAAAAATTGTAGGTGTGAATTGGGTGGCAAAATGTTTTCGGTTTGAAAAGGGTGTAGATAAATTTGAGGTGTGAAAAGGGGGTGCAAAACTTGTAGGTGTGAATTGGGTGGAAAAATGTTTTCGGTATGAAAAGGGTGTAAATAAATTTGAGGTGTCAAAAGCGGGTGTAAAAAATTGTAGGTGTGAATTGGGTGGAAAAATATTTTCGGTTTGAAAAGGGTGTAAAAATATTTTTGGTATGAAAAGGGTGTAAATAAATTTTCGGTGTGAAAAGGGTGTCAATAAATTTGAGGTGTGAAAAGGGGGTGCAAAAATTGTAGGTGTGAATTGGGTGGCAAAATATTTTCGGTTTGAAAAGGGTGTAAATAAATTTGAGGTGTGAAAAGGGGGTGCAAAAATTGTAGGTGTGAATTGGGTGGAAAAATATTTTCTGTATGAAAAAGGGTGTAAATAAATTTGAGGTGTCAAAAGCGGGTGTAAAAAATTGTAGGTTTGAATTGGGTGGAAAAATATTTTCGGTGTGAAAAGGGTGTAAAAATATTTTCGGTATGAAAAGGGTGTAAATAAATTTTCGGTGTGAATTGGGTGGCAAAATATTTTCGGTTTGAAAAGGGTGTAAATAAATTTGAGGTGTCAAAAGCGGGTGTAAGAAAATTGTAGGTGTGAATTGGGTGGAAAAATATTTTCGGTTTGAAAAGGGTGTAAATAAATTTGAGGTGTCAAAAGCGGGTGTAAAAAATTGTAGGTGTGAATTGGGTGGAAAAATATTTGAGGTGTGAAAAGGGTGTAAAAATATTTTCGGTATGAAAAGGGTGTAAATAAATTTTCGGTGTGAAAAGGGTGTCAATAAATTTGAGGTGTGAAAAGGGTGTCCATAAATTTGAGGTGTGAAAAGGGGGTGTAAAAATTGTAGGTGTGAATTGGGTGGCAAAATATTTTCGGTTTGAAAAGGGTGTAAATAAATTTGAGGTGTGAAAAGGGGGTGCAAAAATTGTAGGTGTGAATTGGGTGGAAAAATATTTTCGATTTGAAAAGGGTGTAAATAAATTTGAGGTGTCAAAAGCGGGTGTAAAAAATTGTAGGTGTGAATTGGGTGGAAAAATATTTGAGGTGTGAAAAGGGTGTAAAAATATTTTTGGTATGAAAAGGGTGTAAATAAATTTTCGGTGTGAAAAGGGTGTCAATAAATTTGAGGTGTGAAAAGGGGGTGCAAAAATTGTAGGTGTGAATTGGGTGTCAAAATATTTTCGGTTTGAAAAGGGTGTAGATAAATTTGAGGTGTGAAAAGGGGGTGCAAAAATTGTAGGTGTGAATTGGGTGGAAAAATGTTTTCGGTATGAAAAGGGTGTAAATAAATTTGAAGTGTCAAAAGCGGGTGTAAAAAATTGTAGGTGTGAATTGGGTGGAAAAATATTTGAGGTGTGAAAAGGGTGTAAAAATATTTTTGGTATGAAAAGGGTGTAAATAAATTTTCGGTGTGAAAAGGGTGTCAATAAATTTGAGGTGTGAAAAGGGGGTGCAAAAATTGTAGGTGTGAATTGGGTGGCAAAATATTTTCGGTTTGAAAAGGGTGTAGATAAATTTGAGGTGTGAAAAGGGGGTGCAAAACTTGTAGGTGTGAATTGGGTGGAAAAATGTTTTCGGTATGAAAAGGGTGTAAATAAATTTGAGGTGTCAAAAGCGGGTGTAAAAAATTGTAGGTGTGAATTGGGTGGAAAAATATTTTCGGTTTGAAAAGGGTGTAAAAATATTTTTGGTATGAAAAGGGTGTAAATAAATTTTCGGTGTGAAAAGGGTGTCAATAAATTTGAGGTGTGAAAAGGGGGTGCAAAAATTGTAGGTGTGAATTGGGTGGCAAAATATTTTCGGTTTGAAAAGGGTGTAAATAAATTTGAGGTGTGAAAAGGGGGTGCAAAAATTGTAGGTGTGAATTGGGTGGAAAAATATTTTCTGTATGAAAAAGGGTGTAAATAAATTTGAGGTGTCAAAAGCGGGTGTAAAAAATTGTAGGTTTGAATTGGGTGGAAAAATATTTTCGGTGTGAAAAGGGTGTAAAAATATTTTCGGTATGAAAAGGGTGTAAATAAATTTTCGGTGTGAATTGGGTGGAAAAATATTTTCGGTTTGAAAAGGGTGTAAATAAATTTGAGGTGTCAAAAGCGGGTGTAAAAAATTGTAGGTGTGAATTGGGTGGAAAAATATTTGAGGTGTGAAAAGGGTGTAAAAATATTTTCGGTATGAAAAGGGTGTAAATAAATTTTCGGTGTGAAAAGGGTGTCAATAAATTTGAGGTGTGAAAAGGGTGTCAATAAATTTGAGGTGTGAAAAGGGGGTGCAAAAATTGTAGGTGTGAATTGGGTGGCAAAATATTTTCGGTTTGAAAAGGGTGTAAATAAATTTGAGGTGTGAAAAGGGGGTGCAAAAATTGTAGGTGTGAATTGGGTGGAAAAATATTTTCGATTTGAAAAGGGTGTAAATAAATTTGAGGTGTCAAAAGCGGGTGTAAAAAATTGTAGGTGTGAATTGGGTGGAAAAATATTTGAGGTGTGAAAAGGGTGTAAAAATATTTTTGGTATGAAAAGGGTGTAAATAAATTTTCGGTGTGAAAAGGGTGTCAATAAATTTGAGGTGTGAAAAGGGGGTGCAAAAATTGTAGGTGTGAATTGGGTGTCAAAATATTTTCGGTTTGAAAAGGGTGTAGATAAATTTGAGGTGTGAAAAGGGGGTGCAAAAATTGTAGGTGTGAATTGGGTGGAAAAATGTTTTCGGTATGAAAAGGGTGTAAATAAATTTGAGGTGTCAAAAGCGATTGTAAAAAATTGTAGGTGTGAATTGGGTGGAAAAATATTTGAGGTTTGAAAAGGGTGTAAAAATATTTTTGGTATGAAAAGGGTGTAAATAAATTTTCGGTGTGAAAAGGGTGTCAATAAATTTGTGGTGTGAAAAGGGGGTGCAAAAATTGTAGGTGTGAATTGGGTGGCAAAATATTTGAGGTTTGAAAAGGGTGTAAAAATATTTTTGGTATGAAAAGGGTGTAAATAAATTTTCGGTGTGAAAAGGGTGTCAATAAATTTGAGGTGTGAAAAGGGGGTGCAAAAATTGTAGGTGTGAATTGGGTGGCAAAATATTTTCGGTTTGAAAAGGGTGTAGATAAATTTGAGGTGTGAAAAGGGGGTGCAAAACTTGTAGGTGTGAATTGGGTGGAAAAATGTTTTCGGTATGAAAAGGGTGTAAATAAATTTGAGGTGTCAAAAGCGGGTGTAAAAAATTGTAGGTGTGAATTGGGTGGAAAAATATTTTCGGTTTGAAAAGGGTGTAAAAATATTTTTGGTATGAAAAGGGTGTAAATAAATTTTCGGTGTGAAAAGGGTGTCAATAAATTTGAGGTGTGAAAAGGGGGTGCAAAAATTGTAGGTGTGAATTGGGTGGAAAAATATTTTCTGTATGAAAAAGGGTGTAAATAAATTTGAGGTGTCAAAAGCGGGTGTAAAAAATTGTAGGTTTGAATTGGGTGGAAAAATATTTTCGGTGTGAAAAGGGTGTAAAAATATTTTCGGTATGAAAAGGGTGTAAATAAATTTTCGGTGTGAATTGGGTGGCAAAATATTTTCGGTTTGAAAAGGGTGTAAATAAATTTGAGGTGTCAAAAGCGGGTGTAAGAAAATTGTAGGTGTGAATTAGGTGGAAAAATATTTTCGGTTTGAAAAGGGTGTAAATAAATTTGAGGTGTCAAAAGCGGGTGTAAAAAATTGTAGGTGTGAATTGGGTGGAAAAATATTTGAGGTGTGAAAAGGGTGTAAAAATATTTTCGGTATGAAAAGGGTGTAAATAAATTTTCGGTGTGAAAAGGGTGTCAATAAATTTTCGGTGTGAAAAGGGTGTCAATAAATTTGAGGTGTGAAAAGGGGGTGCAAAAATTGTAGGTGTGAATTGGGTGGCAAAATATTTTCGGTTTGAAAAGGGTGTAAATAAATTTGAGGTGTGAAAAGGGGGTGTAAAAATTGTAGGTGTGAATTGGGTGGCAAAATATTTTCGGTTTGAAAAGGGTGTAAATAAATTTGAGGTGTGAAAAGGGGGTGCAAAAATTGTAGGTGTGAATTGGGTGGAAAAATATTTTTGATTTGAAAAGGGTGTAAATAAATTTGAGGTGTCAAAAGCGGGTGTAAAAAATTGTAGGTGTGAATTGGGTGGAAAAATATTTGAGGTGTGAAAAGGGTGTAAAAATATTTTCGGTATGAAAAGGGTGTAAATAAATTTTCGGTGTGAAAAGGGTGTCAATAAATTTTCGGTGTGAAAAGGGTGTCAATAAATTTGAGGTGTGAAAAGGGGGTGCAAAAATTGTAGGTGTGAATTGGGTGGCAAAATATTTTCGGTTTGAAAAGGGTGTAAATAAATTTGAGGTGTGAAAAGCGGGTGTAAAAAATTGTAGGTGTGAATTGGGTGGAAAAATATTTTCGGTTTGAAAAGGGTGTAAATAAATTTGAAGTGTCAAAAGCGGGTGTAAAAAATTGTAGGTGTGAATTGGGTGGAAAAATATTTGAGGTGTGAAAAGGGTGTAAAAATATTTTTGGTATGAAAAGGGTGTAAATAAATTTTCGGTGTGAAAAGGGTGTCAATAAATTTGAGGTGTGAAAAGGGGGTGCAAAAATTGTAGGTGTGAATTGGGTGGCAAAATATTTTCGGTTTGAAAAGGGTGTAGATAAATTTGAGGTGTGAAAAGGGGGTGCAAAACTTGTAGGTGTGAATTGGGTGGAAAAATGTTTTCGGTATGAAAAGGGTGTAAATAAATTTGAGGTGTCAAAAGCGGGTGTAAAAAATTGTAGGTGTGAATTGGGTGGAAAAATATTTTCGGTTTGAAAAGGGTGTAAAAATATTTTTGGTATGAAAAGGGTGTAAATAAATTTTCGGTGTGAAAAGGGTGTCAATAAATTTGAGGTGTGAAAAGGGGGTGCAAAAATTGTAGGTGTGAATTGGGTGGCAAAATATTTTCGGTTTGAAAAGGGTGTAAATAAATTTGAGGTGTGAAAAGGGGGTGCAAAAATTGTAGGTGTGAATTGGGTGGAAAAATATTTTCTGTATGAAAAAGGGTGTAAATAAATTTGAGGTGTCAAAAGCGGGTGTAAAAAATTGTAGGTTTGAATTGGGTGGAAAAATATTTTCGGTGTGAAAAGGGTGTAAAAATATTTTCGGTATGAAAAGGGTGTAAATAAATTTTCGGTGTGAATTGGGTGGCAAAATATTTTCGGTTTGAAAAGGGTGTAAATAAATTTGAGGTGTCAAAAGCGGGTGTAAGAAAATTGTAGGTGTGAATTGGGTGGAAAAATATTTTCGGTTTGAAAAGGGTGTAAATAAATTTGAGGTGTCAAAAGCGGGTGTAAAAAATTGTAGGTGTGAATTGGGTGGAAAAATATTTGAGGTGTGAAAAGGGTGTAAAAATATTTTCGGTATGAAAAGGGTGTAAATAAATTTTCGGTGTGAAAAGGGTGTCAATAAATTTTCGGTGTGAAAAGGGTGTCAATAAATTTGAGGTGTGAAAAGGGGGTGTAAAAATTGTAGGTGTGAATTGGGTGGCAAAATATTTTCGGTTTGAAAAGGGTGTAAATAAATTTGAGGTGTGAAAAGGGGGTGCAAAAATTGTAGGTGTGAATTGGGTGGAAAAATATTTTCGATTTGAAAAGGGTGTAAATAAATTTGAGGTGTCAAAAGCGGGTGTAAAAAATTGTAGGTGTGAATTGGGTGGAAAAATATTTGAGGTGTGAAAAGGGTGTAAAAATATTTTCGGTATGAAAAGGGTGTAAATAAATTTTCGGTGTGAAAAGGGTGTCAATAAATTTTCGGTGTGAAAAGGGTGTCAATAAATTTGAGGTGTGAAAAGGGGGTGCAAAAATTGTAGGTGTGAATTGGGTGGCAAAATATTTTCGGTTTGAAAAGGGTGTCAATAAATTTGAGGTGTGAAAAGGGGGTGCAAAAATTGTAGGTGTGAATTGGGTGGAAAAATATTTTCTGTATGAAAAGGGTGTAAATAAATTTGAGGTGTCAAAAGCGGGTGTAAAAAATTGTAGGTTTGAATTGGGTGGAAAAATATTTTCGGTGTGAAAAGGGTGTAAAAATATTTTCGGTATGAAAAGGGTGTAAATAAATTTTCGGTGTGAATTGGGTGGCAAAATATTTTCGGTTTGAAAAGGGTGTAAATAAATTTGAGGTGTCAAAAGCGGGTGTAAGAAAATTGTAGGTGTGAATTGGGTGGAAAAATATTTTCGGTTTGAAAAGGGTGTAAATAAATTTGAGGTGTCAAAAGCGGGTGTAAAAAATTGTAGGTGTGAATTGGGTGGAAAAATATTTTCGGTGTGAAAAGGGTGTAAAAATATTTTCGGTATGAAAAGGGTGTAAATAAATTTTCGGTGTGAAAAGGGTGTCAATAAATTTGAGGTGTGAAAACGGTGTCAATAAATTTGAGGTGTGAAAAGGGGGTGTAAAAATTGTAGGTGTGAATTGGGTGGCAAAATATTTTCGGTTTGAAAAGGGTGTAAATAAATTTGAGGTGTGAAAAGGGGGTGCAAAAATTGTAGGTGTGAATTGGGTGGAAAAATATTTTCGATTTGAAAAGGGTGTAGATAAATTTGAGGTGTGAAAAGGGGGTGCAAAACTTGTAGGTGTGAATTGGGTGGAAAAATGTTTTCGGTATGAAAAGGGTGTAAATAAATTTGAGGTGTCAAAAGCGGGTGTAAAAAATTGTAGGTGTGAATTGGGTGGCAAAATATTTTCGGTTTGAAAAGGGTGTAAATAAATTTGAGGTGTCAAAAGCGGGTGTAAGAAAATTGTAGGTGTGAATTGGGTGGAAAAATATTTTCGGTTTGAAAAGGGTGTAAATAAATTTGAGGTGTCAAAAGCGGGTGTAAAAAATTGTAGGTGTGAATTGGGTGGAAAAATATTTGAGGTGTGAAAAGGGTGTAAAAATATTTTCGGTATGAAAAGGGTGTAAATAAATTTTCGGTGTGAAAAGGGTGTCAATAAATTTGAGGTGTGAAAACGGTGTCAATAAATTTGAGGTGTGAAAAGGGGGTGCAAAAATTGTAGGTGTGAATTGGGTGGCAAAATATTTTCGGTTTGAAAAGGGTGTAAATAAATTTGAGGTGTGAAAAGCGGGTGTAAAAAATTGTAGGTGTGAATTGGGTGGAAAAATATTTTCGGTTTGAAAAGGGTGTAAATAAATTTGAAGTGTCAAAAGCGGGTGTAAAAAATTGTAGGTGTGAATTGGGTGGAAAAATATTTGAGGTGTTAAAAGGGTGTAAAAATATTTTTGGTATGAAAAGGGTGTAAATAAATTTTCGGTGTGAAAAGGGTGTCAATAAATTTGAGGTGTGAAAAGGGGGTGCAAAAATTGTAGGTGTGAATTGGGTGGCAAAATATTTTCGGTTTGAAAAGGGTGTAGATAAATTTGAGGTGTGAAAAGGGGGTGCAAAACTTGTAGGTGTGAATTGGGTGGAAAAATGTTTTCGGTATGAAAAGGGTGTAAATAAATTTGAGGTGTCAAAAGCGGGTGTAAAAAATTGTAGGTGTGAATTGGGTGGAAAAATATTTTCGGTTTGAAAAGGGTGTAAAAATATTTTTGGTATGAAAAGGGTGTAAATAAATTTTCGGTGTGAAAAGGGTGTCAATAAATTTGAGGTGTGAAAAGGGGGTGCAAAAATTGTAGGTGTGAATTGGGTGGCAAAATATTTTCGGTTTGAAAAGGGTGTAAATAAATTTGAGGTGTGAAAAGGGGGTGCAAAAATTGTAGGTGTGAATTGGGTGGAAAAATATTTTCTGTATGAAAAAGGGTGTAAATAAATTTGAGGTGTCAAAAGCGGGTGTAAAAAATTGTAGGTTTGAATTGGGTGGAAAAATATTTTCGGTGTGAAAAGGGTGTAAAAATATTTTCGGTATGAAAAGGGTGTAAATAAATTTTCGGTGTGAATTGGGTGGCAAAATATTTTCGGTTTGAAAAGGGTGTAAATAAATTTGAGGTGTCAAAAGCGGGTGTAAGAAAATTGTAGGTGTGAATTGGGTGGAAAAATATTTTCGGTTTGAAAAGGGTGTAAATAAATTTGAGGTGTCAAAAGCGGGTGTAAAAAATTGTAGGTGTGAATTGGGTGGAAAAATATTTGAGGTGTGAAAAGGGTGTAAAAATATTTTCGGTATGAAAAGGGTGTAAATAAATTTTCGGTGTGAAAAGGGTGTCAATAAATTTGAGGTGTGAAAAGGGTGTCAATAAATTTGAGGTGTGAAAAGGGGGTGTAAAAATTGTAGGTGTGAATTGGGTGGCAAAATATTTTCGGTTTGAAAAGGGTGTAAATAAATTTGAGGTGTGAAAAGGGGGTGCAAAAATTGTAGGTGTGAATTGGGTGGAAAAATATTTTCGATTTGAAAAGGGTGTAAATAAATTTGAGGTGTCAAAAGCGGGTGTAAAAAATTGTAGGTGTGAATTGGGTGGAAAAATATTTGAGGTGTGAAAAGGGTGTAAAAATATTTTCGGTATGAATTTTCGGTTTGAAAAGGGTGTAGATAAATTTGAGGTGTGAAAAGGGGGTGCAAAACTTGTAGGTGTGAATTGGGTGGAAAAATGTTTTCGGTATGAAAAGGGTGTAAATAAATTTGAGGTGTCAAAAGCGGGTGTAAAAAATTGTAGGTGTGAATTGGGTGGAAAAATATTTTCGGTTTGAAAAGGGTGTAAAAATATTTTTGGTATGAAAAGGGTGTAAATAAATTTTCGGTGTGAAAAGGGTGTCAATAAATTTGAGGTGTGAAAAGGGGGTGCAAAAATTGTAGGTGTGAATTGGGTGGCAAAATATTTTCGGTTTGAAAAGGGTGTAAATAAATTTGAGGTGTGAAAAGGGGGTGCAAAAATTGTAGGTGTGAATTGGGTGGAAAAATATTTTCTGTATGAAAAAGGGTGTAAATAAATTTGAGGTGTCAAAAGCGGGTGTAAAAAATTGTAGGTGTGAATTGGGTGGAAAAATATTTTCGGTTTGAAAAGGGTGTAAAAATATTTTTGGTATGAAAAGGGTGTAAATAAATTTTCGGTGTGAAAAGGGTGTCAATAAATTTGAGGTGTGAAAAGGGGGTGCAAAAATTGTAGGTGTGAATTGGGTGGCAAAATATTTTCGGTTTGAAAAGGGTGTAAATAAATTTGAGGTGTGAAAAGGGGGTGCAAAAATTGTAGGTGTGAATTGGGTGGAAAAATATTTTCTGTATGAAAAAGGGTGTAAATAAATTTGAGGTGTCAAAAGCGGGTGTAAAAAATTGTAGGTTTGAATTGGGTGGAAAAATATTTTCGGTGTGAAAAGGGTGTAAAAATATTTTCGGTATGAAAAGGGTGTAAATAAATTTTCGGTGTGAATTGGGTGGCAAAATATTTTCGGTTTGAAAAGGGTGTAAATAAATTTGAGGTGTCAAAAGCGGGTGTAAGAAAATTGTAGGTGTGAATTGGGTGGAAAAATATTTTCGGTTTGAAAAGGGTGTAAATAAATTTGAGGTGTCAAAAGCGGGTGTAAAAAATTGTAGGTGTGAATTGGGTGGAAAAATATTTGAGGTGTGAAAAGGGTGTAAAAATATTTTCGGTATGAAAAGGGTGTAAATAAATTTTCGGTGTGAAAAGGGTGTCAATAAATTTGAGGTGTGAAAACGGTGTCAATAAATTTGAGGTGTGAAAAGGGGGTGCAAAAATTGTAGGTGTGAATTGGGTGGCAAAATATTTTCGGTTTGAAAAGGGTGTAAATAAATTTGAGGTGTCAAAAGCGGGTGTAAAAAATTGTAGGTGTGAATTGGGTGGAAAAATATTTGAGGTGTGAAAAGGGTGTAAAAATATTTTCGGTATGAAAAGGGTGTAAATAAATTTTCGGTGTGAAAAGGGTGTCAATAAATTTGAGGTGTGAAAACGGTGTCAATAAATTTGAGGTGTGAAAAGGGGGTGCAAAAATTGTAGGTGTGAATTGGGTGGCAAAATATTTTCGGTTTGAAAAGGGTGTAAATAAATTTGAGGTGTGAAAAGCGGGTGTAAAAAATTGTAGGTGTGAATTGGGTGGAAAAATATTTTCGGTTTGAAAAGGGTGTAAATAAATTTGAAGTGTCAAAAGCGGGTGTAAAAAATTGTAGGTGTGAATTGGGTGGAAAAATATTTGAGGTGTTAAAAGGGTGTAAAAATATTTTTGGTATGAAAAGGGTGTAAATAAATTTTCGGTGTGAAAAGGGTGTCAATAAATTTGAGGTGTGAAAAGGGGGTGCAAAAATTGTAGGTGTGAATTGGGTGGCAAAATATTTTCGGTTTGAAAAGGGTGTAGATAAATTTGAGGTGTGAAAAGGGGGTGCAAAACTTGTAGGTGTGAATTGGGTGGAAAAATGTTTTCGGTATGAAAAGGGTGTAAATAAATTTGAGGTGTCAAAAGCGGGTGTAAAAAATTGTAGGTGTGAATTGGGTGGAAAAATATTTTCGGTTTGAAAAGGGTGTAAAAATATTTTTGGTATGAAAAGGGTGTAAATAAATTTTCGGTGTGAAAAGGGTGTCAATAAATTTGAGGTGTGAAAAGGGGGTGCAAAAATTGTAGGTGTGAATTGGGTGGCAAAATATTTTCGGTTTGAAAAGGGTGTAAATAAATTTGAGGTGTGAAAAGGGGGTGCAAAAATTGTAGGTGTGAATTGGGTGGAAAAATATTTTCTGTATGAAAAAGGGTGTAAATAAATTTGAGGTGTCAAAAGCGGGTGTAAAAAATTGTAGGTTTGAATTGGGTGGAAAAATATTTTCGGTGTGAAAAGGGTGTAAAAATATTTTCGGTATGAAAAGGGTGTAAATAAATTTTCGGTGTGAATTGGGTGGCAAAATATTTTCGGTTTGAAAAGGGTGTAAATAAATTTGAGGTGTCAAAAGCGGGTGTAAGAAAATTGTAGGTGTGAATTGGGTGGAAAAATATTTTCGGTTTGAAAAGGGTGTAAATAAATTTGAGGTGTCAAAAGCGGGTGTAAAAAATTGTAGGTGTGAATTGGGTGGAAAAATATTTGAGGTGTGAAAAGGGTGTAAAAATATTTTCGGTATGAAAAGGGTGTAAATAAATTTTCGGTGTGAAAAGGGTGTCAATAAATTTGAGGTGTGAAAAGGGTGTCAATAAATTTGAGGTGTGAAAAGGGGGTGTAAAAATTGTAGGTGTGAATTGGGTGGCAAAATATTTTCGGTTTGAAAAGGGTGTAAATAAATTTGAGGTGTGAAAAGGGGGTGCAAAAATTGTAGGTGTGAATTGGGTGGAAAAATATTTTCGATTTGAAAAGGGTGTAAATAAATTTGAGGTGTCAAAAGCGGGTGTAAAAAATTGTAGGTGTGAATTGGGTGGAAAAATATTTGAGGTGTGAAAAGGGTGTAAAAATATTTTCGGTATGAATTTTCGGTTTGAAAAGGGTGTAGATAAATTTGAGGTGTGAAAAGCGGGTGCAAAACTTGTAGGTGTGAATTGGGTGGAAAAATGTTTTCGGTATGAAAAGGGTGTAAATAAATTTGAGGTGTCAAAAGCGGGTGTAAAAAATTGTAGGTGTGAATTGGGTGGAAAAATATTTTCGGTTTGAAAAGGGTGTAAAAATATTTTTGGTATGAAAAGGGTGTAAATAAATTTTCGGTGTGAAAAGGGTGTCAATAAATTTGAGGTGTGAAAAGGGGGTGCAAAAATTGTAGGTGTGAATTGGGTGGCAAAATATTTTCGGTTTGAAAAGGGTGTAAATAAATTTGAGGTGTGAAAAGGGGGTGCAAAAATTGTAGGTGTGAATTGGGTGGAAAAATATTTTCTGTATGAAAAAGGGTGTAAATAAATTTGAGGTGTCAAAAGCGGGTGTAAAAAATTGTAGGTGTGAATTGGGTGGAAAAATATTTTCGGTTTGAAAAGGGTGTAAAAATATTTTTGGTATGAAAAGGGTGTAAATAAATTTTCGGTGTGAAAAGGGTGTCAATAAATTTGAGGTGTGAAAAGGGGGTGCAAAAATTGTAGGTGTGAATTGGGTGGCAAAATATTTTCGGTTTGAAAAGGGTGTAAATAAATTTGAGGTGTGAAAAGGGGGTGCAAAAATTGTAGGTGTGAATTGGGTGGAAAAATATTTTCTGTATGAAAAAGGGTGTAAATAAATTTGAGGTGTCAAAAGCGGGTGTAAAAAATTGTAGGTTTGAATTGGGTGGAAAAATATTTTCGGTGTGAAAAGGGTGTAAAAATATTTTCGGTATGAAAAGGGTGTAAATAAATTTTCGGTGTGAATTGGGTGGCAAAATATTTTCGGTTTGAAAAGGGTGTAAATAAATTTGAGGTGTCAAAAGCGGGTGTAAGAAAATTGTAGGTGTGAATTGGGTGGAAAAATATTTTCGGTTTGAAAAGGGTGTAAATAAATTTGAGGTGTCAAAAGCGGGTGTAAAAAATTGTAGGTGTGAATTGGGTGGAAAAATATTTGAGGTGTGAAAAGGGTGTAAAAATATTTTCGGTATGAAAAGGGTGTAAATAAATTTTCGGTGTGAAAAGGGTGTCAATAAATTTGAGGTGTGAAAAGGGTGTCAATAAATTTGAGGTGTGAAAAGGGGGTGTAAAAATTGTAGGTGTGAATTGGGTGGCAAAATATTTTCGGTTTGAAAAGGGTGTAAATAAATTTGAGGTGTGAAAAGGGGGTGCAAAAATTGTAGGTGTGAATTGGGTGGAAAAATATTTTCGATTTGAAAAGGGTGTAAATAAATTTGAGGTGTCAAAAGCGGGTGTAAAAAATTGTAGGTGTGAATTGGGTGGAAAAATATTTGAGGTGTGAAAAGGGTGTAAAAATATTTTCGGTATGAATTTTCGGTTTGAAAAGGGTGTAGATAAATTTGAGGTGTGAAAAGCGGGTGCAAAACTTGTAGGTGTGAATTGGGTGGAAAAATGTTTTCGGTATGAAAAGGGTGTAAATAAATTTGAGGTGTCAAAAGCGGGTGTAAAAAATTGTAGGTGTGAATTGGGTGGAAAAATATTTTCGGTTTGAAAAGGGTGTAAAAATATTTTTGGTATGAAAAGGGTGTAAATAAATTTTCGGTGTGAAAAGGGTGTCAATAAATTTGAGGTGTGAAAAGGGGGTGCAAAAATTGTAGGTGTGAATTGGGTGGCAAAATATTTTCGGTTTGAAAAGGGTGTAAATAAATTTGAGGTGTGAAAAGGGGGTGCAAAAATTGTAGGTGTGAATTGGGTGGAAAAATATTTTCTGTATGAAAAAGGGTGTAAATAAATTTGAGGTGTCAAAAGCGGGTGTAAAAAATTGTAGGTGTGAATTGGGTGGAAAAATATTTTCGGTTTGAAAAGGGTGTAAAAATATTTTTGGTATGAAAAGGGTGTAAATAAATTTTCGGTGTGAAAAGGGTGTCAATAAATTTGAGGTGTGAAAAGGGGGTGCAAAAATTGTAGGTGTGAATTGGGTGGCAAAATATTTTCGGTTTGAAAAGGGTGTAAATAAATTTGAGGTGTGAAAAGGGGGTGCAAAAATTGTAGGTGTGAATTGGGTGGAAAAATATTTTCTGTATGAAAAAGGGTGTAAATAAATTTGAGGTGTCAAAAGCGGGTGTAAAAAATTGTAGGTTTGAATTGGGTGGAAAAATATTTTCGGTGTGAAAAGGGTGTAAAAATATTTTCGGTATGAAAAGGGTGTAAATAAATTTTCGGTGTGAATTGGGTGGCAAAATATTTTCGGTTTGAAAAGGGTGTAAATAAATTTGAGGTGTCAAAAGCGGGTGTAAGAAAATTGTAGGTGTGAATTGGGTGGAAAAATATTTTCGGTTTGAAAAGGGTGTAAATAAATTTGAGGTGTCAAAAGCGGGTGTAAAAAATTGTAGGTGTGAATTGGGTGGAAAAATATTTGAGGTGTGAAAAGGGTGTAAAAATATTTTCGGTATGAAAAGGGTGTAAATAAATTTTCGGTGTGAAAAGGGTGTCAATAAATTTTCGGTGTGAAAAGGGTGTCAATAAATTTGAGGTGTGAAAAGGGGGTGTAAAAATTGTAGGTGTGAATTGGGTGGCAAAATATTTTCGGTTTGAAAAGGGTGTAAATAAATTTGAGGTGTGAAAAGGGGGTGCAAAAATTGTAGGTGTGAATTGGGTGGAAAAATATTTTCGATTTGAAAAGGGTGTAAATAAATTTGAGGTGTCAAAAGCGGGTGTAAAAAATTGTAGGTGTGAATTGGGTGGAAAAATATTTGAGGTGTGAAAAGGGTGTAAAAATATTTTCGGTATGAATTTTCGGTTTGAAAAGGGTGTAGATAAATTTGAGGTGTGAAAAGGGGGTGCAAAACTTGTAGGTGTGAATTGGGTGGAAAAATGTTTTCGGTATGAAAAGGGTGTAAATAAATTTGAGGTGTCAAAAGCGGGTGTAAAAAATTGTAGGTGTGAATTGGGTGGAAAAATATTTTCGGTTTGAAAAGGGTGTAAAAATATTTTTGGTATGAAAAGGGTGTAAATAAATTTTCGGTGTGAAAAGGGTGTCAATAAATTTGAGGTGTGAAAAGGGGGTGCAAAAATTGTAGGTGTGAATTGGGTGGCAAAATATTTTCGGTTTGAAAAGGGTGTAAATAAATTTGAGGTGTGAAAAGGGGGTGCAAAAATTGTAGGTGTGAATTGGGTGGAAAAATATTTTCTGTATGAAAAAGGGTGTAAATAAATTTGAGGTGTCAAAAGCGGGTGTAAAAAATTGTAGGTTTGAATTGGGTGGAAAAATATTTTCGGTGTGAAAAGGGTGTAAAAATATTTTCGGTATGAAAAGGGTGTAAATAAATTTTCGGTGTGAATTGGGTGGCAAAATATTTTCGGTTTGAAAAGGGTGTAAATAAATTTGAGGTGTCAAAAGCGGGTGTAAGAAAATTGTAGGTGTGAATTGGGTGGAAAAATATTTTCGGTTTGAAAAGGGTGTAAATAAATTTGAGGTGTCAAAAGCGGGTGTAAAAAATTGTAGGTGTGAATTGGGTGGAAAAATATTTGAGGTGTGAAAAGGGTGTAAAAATATTTTCGGTATGAAAAGGGTGTAAATAAATTTTCGGTGTGAAAAGGGTGTCAATAAATTTTCGGTGTGAAAAGGGTGTCAATAAATTTGAGGTGTGAAAAGGGGGTGTAAAAATTGTAGGTGTGAATTGGGTGGCAAAATATTTTCGGTTTGAAAAGGGTGTAAATAAATTTGAGGTGTGAAAAGGGGGTGCAAAAATTGTAGGTGTGAATTGGGTGGAAAAATATTTTCGATTTGAAAAGGGTGTAAATAAATTTGAGGTGTCAAAAGCGGGTGTACAAAATTGTAGGTGTCAATTGGGTGGAAAAATATTTGAGGTGTGAAAAGGGTGTAAAAATATTTTCGGTATGAATTTTCGGTTTGAAAAGGGTGTAGATAAATTTGAGGTGTGAAAAGGGGGTGCAAAACTTGTAGGTGTGAATTGGGTGGAAAAATGTTTTCGGTATGAAAAGGGTGTAAATAAATTTGAGGTGTCAAAAGCGGGTGTAAAAAATTGTAGGTGTGAATTGGGTGGAAAAATATTTTCGGTTTGAAAAGGGTGTAAAAATATTTTTGGTATGAAAAGGGTGTAAATAAATTTTCGGTGTGAAAAGGGTGTCAATAAATTTGAGGTGTGAAAAGGGGGTGCAAAAATTGTAGGTGTGAATTGGGTGGCAAAATATTTTCGGTTTGAAAAGGGTGTAAATAAATTTGAGGTGTGAAAAGGGGGTGCAAAAATTGTAGGTGTGAATTGGGTGGAAAAATATTTTCTGTATGAAAAAGGGTGTAAATAAATTTGAGGTGTCAAAAGCGGGTGTAAAAAATTGTAGGTTTGAATTGGGTGGAAAAATATTTTCGGTGTGAAAAGGGTGTAAAAATATTTTCGGTATGAAAAGGGTGTAAATAAATTTTCGGTGTGAATTGGGTGGCAAAATATTTTCGGTTTGAAAAGGGTGTAAATAAATTTGAGGTGTCAAAAGCGGGTGTAAGAAAATTGTAGGTGTGAATTGGGTGGAAAAATATTTTCGGTTTGAAAAGGGTGTAAATAAATTTGAGGTGTCAAAAGCGGGTGTAAAAAATTGTAGGTGTGAATTGGGTGGAAAAATATTTGAGGTGTGAAAAGGGTGTAAAAATATTTTCGGTATGAAAAGGGTGTAAATAAATTTTCGGTGTGAAAAGGGTGTCAATAAATTTTCGGTGTGAAAAGGGTGTCAATAAATTTGAGGTGTGAAAAGGGGGTGTAAAAATTGTAGGTGTGAATTGGGTGGCAAAATATTTTCGGTTTGAAAAGGGTGTAAATAAATTTGAGGTGTGAAAAGGGGGTGCAAAAATTGTAGGTGTGAATTGGGTGGAAAAATATTTTCGATTTGAAAAGGGTGTAAATAAATTTGAGGTGTCAAAAGCGGGTGTAAAAAATTGTAGGTGTGAATTGGGTGGAAAAATATTTGAGGTGTGAAAAGGGTGTAAAAATATTTTCGGTATGAAAAGGGTGTAAATAAATTTTCGGTGTGAAAAGGGTGTCAATAAATTTTCGGTGTGAAAAGGGTGTCAATAAATTTGAGGTCTGAAAAGGGGGTGCAAAAATTGTAGGTGTGAATTGGGTGGCAAAATATTTTCGGTTTGAAAAGGGTGTAAATAAATTTGAGGTGTGAAAAGCGGGTGTAAAAAATTGTAGGTGTGAATTGGGTGGAAAAATATTTTCGGTTTGAAAAGGGTGTAAATAAATTTGAAGTGTCAAAAGCGGGTGTAAAAAATTGTAGGTGTGAATTGGGTGGAAAAATATTTGAGGTGTGAAAAGGGTGTAAAAATATTTTTGGTATGAAAAGGGTGTAAATAAATTTTCGGTGTGAAAAGGGTGTCAATAAATTTGAGGTGTGAAAAGGGGGTGCAAAAATTGTAGGTGTGAATTGGGTGGCAAAATATTTTCGGTTTGAAAAGGGTGTAGATAAATTTGAGGTGTGAAAAGGGGGTGCAAAACTTGTAGGTGTGAATTGGGTGGAAAAATGTTTTCGGTATGAAAAGGGTGTAAATAAATTTGAGGTGTCAAAAGCGGGTGTAAAAAATTGTAGGTGTGAATTGGGTAGAAAAATATTTTCGGTTTGAAAAGGGTGTAAAAATATTTTTGGTATGAAAAGGGTGTAAATAAATTTTCGGTGTGAAAAGGGTGTCAATAAATTTGAGGTGTGAAAAGGGGGTGCAAAAATTGTAGGTGTGAATTGGGTGGCAAAATATTTTCGGTTTGAAAAGGGTGTAAATAAATTTGAGGTGTGAAAAGGGGGTGCAAAAATTGTAGGTGTGAATTGGGTGGAAAAATATTTTCTGTATGAAAAAGGGTGTAAATAAATTTGAGGTGTCAAAAGCGGGTGTAAAAAATTGTAGGTTTGAATTGGGTGGAAAAATATTTTCGGTGTGAAAAGGGTGTAAAAATATTTTCGGTATGAAAAGGGTGTAAATAAATTTTCGGTGTGAATTGGGTGGCAAAATATTTTCGGTTTGAAAAGGGTGTAAATAAATTTGAGGTGTCAAAAGCGGGTGTAAGAAAATTGTAGGTGTGAATTGGGTGGAAAAATATTTTCGGTTTGAAAAGGGTGTAAATAAATTTGAGGTGTCAAAAGCGGGTGTAAAAAATTGTAGGTGTGAATTGGGTGGAAAAATATTTGAGGTGTGAAAAGGGTGTAAAAATATTTTCGGTATGAAAAGGGTGTAAATAAATTTTCGGTGTGAAAAGGGTGTCAATAAATTTTCGGTGTGAAAAGGGTGTCAATAAATTTGAGGTGTGAAAAGGGGGTGCAAAAATTGTAGGTGTGAATTGGGTGGCAAAATATTTTCGGTTTGAAAAGGGTGTAAATAAATTTGAGGTGTGAAAAGGGGGTGCAAAAATTGTAGGTGTGAATTGGGTGGCAAAATATTTTCGGTTTGAAAAGGGTGTAAATAAATTTGAGGTGTGAAAAGGGGGTGCAAAAATTGTAGGTGTGAATTGGGTGGAAAAATATTTTCTGTATGAAAAAGGGTGTAAATAAATTTGAGGTGTCAAAAGCGGGTGTAAAAAATTGTAGGTTTGAATTGGGTGGAAAAATATTTTCGGTGTGAAAAGGGTGTAAAAATATTTTCGGTACGAAAAGGGTGTAAATAAATTTTCGGTGTGAATTGGGTGGCAAAATATTTTCGGTTTGAAAAGGGTGTAAATAAATTTGAGGTGTCAAAAGCGGGTGTAAGAAAATTGTAGGTGTGAATTGGGTGGAAAAATATTTTCGGTTTGAAAAGGGTGTAAATAAATTTGAGGTGTCAAAAGCGGGTGTAAAAAATTGTAGGTGTGAATTGGGTGGAAAAATATTTGAGGTGTGAAAAGGGTGTAAAAATATTTTCGGTATGAAAAGGGTGTAAATAAATTTTCGGTGTGAAAAGGGTGTCAATAAATTTGAGGTGTGAAAAGGGTGTCAATAAATTTGAGGTGTGAAAAGGGGGTGTAAAAATTGTAGGTGTGAATTGGGTGGCAAAATATTTTCGGTTTGAAAAGGGTGTAAATAAATTTGAGGTGTGAAAAGGGGGTGCAAAAATTGTAGGTGTGAATTGGGTGGAAAAATATTTTCGATTTGAAAAGGGTGTAAATAAATTTGAGGTGTCAAAAGCGGGTGTAAAAAATTGTAGGTGTGAATTGGGTGGAAAAATATTTGAGGTGTGAAAAGGGTGTAAAAATATTTTTGGTATGAAAAGGGTGTAAATAAATTTTCGGTGTGAAAAGGGTGTCAATAAATTTGAGGTGTGAAAGGGGGTGCAAAAATTGTAGGTGTGAATTGGGTGTCAAAATATTTTCGGTTTGAAAAGGGTGTAGATAAATTTGAGGTGTGAAAAGGGGGTGCAAAAATTGTAGGTGTGAATTGGGTGGAAAAATGTTTTCGGTATGAAAAGGGTGTAAATAAATTTGAGGTGTCAAAAGCGATTGTAAAAAATTGTAGGTGTGAATTGGGTGGAAAAATATTTGAGGTTTGAAAAGGGTGTAAAAATATTTTTGGTATGAAAAGGGTGTAAATAAATTTTCGGTGTGAAAAGGGTGTCAATAAATTTGTGGTGTGAAAAGGGGGTGCAAAAATTGTAGGTGTGAATTGGGTGGCAAAATATTTGAGGTTTGAAAAGGGTGTAAAAATATTTTTGGTATGAAAAGGGTGTAAATAAATTTTCGGTGTGAAAAGGGTGTCAATAAATTTGAGGTGTGAAAAGGGGGTGCAAAAATTGTAGGTGTGAATTGGGTGGCAAAATATTTTCGGTTTGAAAAGGGTGTAGATAAATTTGAGGTGTGAAAAGGGGGTGCAAAACTTGTAGGTGTGAATTGGGTGGAAAAATGTTTTCGGTATGAAAAGGGTGTAAATAAATTTGAGGTGTCAAAAGCGGGTGTAAAAAATTGTAGGTGTGAATTGGGTGGAAAAATATTTTTGGTTTGAAAAGGGTGTAAAAATATTTTTGGTATGAAAAGGGTGTAAATAAATTTTCGGTGTGAAAAGGGTGTCAATAAATTTGAGGTGTGAAAAGGGGGTGCAAAAATTGTAGGTGTGAATTGGGTGGCAAAATATTTTCGGTTTGAAAAGGGTGTAAATAAATTTGAGGTGTGAAAAGGGGGTGCAAAAATTGTAGGTGTGAATTGGGTGGAAAAATATTTTCTGTATGAAAAGGGTGTAAATAAATTTGAGGTGTCAAAAGCGGGTGTAAAAAATTGTAGGTTTGAATTGGGTGGAAAAATATTTTCGGTGTGAAAAGGGTGTAAAAATATTTTCGGTATGAAAAGGGTGTAAATAAATTTTCGGTGTGAATTGGGTGGCAAAATATTTTCGGTTTGAAAAGGGTGTAAATAAATTTGAGGTGTCAAAAGCGGGTGTAAGAAAATTGTAGGTGTGAATTGGGTGGAAAAATATTTTCGGTTTGAAAAGGGTGTAAATAAATTTGAGGTGTCAAAAGCGGGTGTAAAAAATTGTAGGTGTGAATTGGGTGGAAAAATATTTTCGGTGTGAAAAGGGTGTAAAAATATTTTCGGTATGAAAAGGGTGTAAATAAATTTTCGGTGTGAAAAGGGTGTCAATAAATTTGAGGTGTGAAAACGGTGTCAATAAATTTGAGGTGTGAAAAGGGGGTGTAAAAATTGTAGGTGTGAATTGGGTGGCAAAATATTTTCGGTTTGAAAAGGGTGTAAATAAATTTGAGGTGTGAAAAGGGGGTGCAAAAATTGTAGGTGTGAATTGGGTGGAAAAATATTTTCGATTTGAAAAGGGTGTAGATAAATTTGAGGTGTGAAAAGGGGGTGCAAAACTTGTAGGTGTGAATTGGGTGGAAAAATGTTTTCGGTATGAAAAGGGTGTAAATAAATTTGAGGTGTCAAAAGCGGGTGTAAAAAATTGTAGGTGTGAATTGGGTGGCAAAATATTTTCGGTTTGAAAAGGGTGTAAATAAATTTGAGGTGTCAAAAGCGGGTGTAAGAAAATTGTAGGTGTGAATTGGGTGGAAAAATATTTTCGGTTTGAAAAGGGTGTAAATAAATTTGAGGTGTCAAAAGCGGGTGTAAAAAATTGTAGGTGTGAATTGGGTGGAAAAATATTTGAGGTGTGAAAAGGGTGTAAAAATATTTTCGGTATGAAAAGGGTGTAAATAAATTTTCGGTGTGAAAAGGGTGTCAATAAATTTGAGGTGTGAAATCGGTGTCAATAAATTTGAGGTGTGAAAAGGGGGTGCAAAAATTGTAGGTGTGAATTGGGTGGCAAAATATTTTCGGTTTGAAAAGGGTGTAAATAAATTTGAGGTGTGAAAAGCGGGTGTAAAAAATTGTAGGTGTGAATTGGGTGGAAAAATATTTTCGGTTTGAAAAGGGTGTAAATAAATTTGAAGTGTCAAAAGCGGGTGTAAAAAATTGTAGGTGTGAATTGGGTGGAAAAATATTTGAGGTGTGAAAAGGGTGTAAAAATATTTTTGGTATGAAAAGGGTGTAAATAAATTTTCGGTGTGAAAAGGGTGTCAATAAATTTGAGGTGTGAAAAGGGGGTGCAAAAATTGTAGGTGTGAATTGGGTGGCAAAATATTTTCGGTTTGAAAAGGGTGTAGATAAATTTGAGGTGTGAAAAGGGGGTGCAAAACTTGTAGGTGTGAATTGGGTGGAAAAATGTTTTCGGTATGAAAAGGGTGTAAATAAATTTGAGGTGTCAAAAGCGGGTGTAAAAAATTGTAGGTGTGAATTGGGTGGAAAAATATTTTCGGTTTGAAAAGGGTGTAAAAATATTTTTGGTATGAAAAGGGTGTAAATAAATTTTCGGTGTGAAAAGGGTGTCAATAAATTTGAGGTGTGAAAAGGGGGTGCAAAAATTGTAGGTGTGAATTGGGTGGCAAAATATTTTCGGTTTGAAAAGGGTGTAAATAAATTTGAGGTGTGAAAAGGGGGTGCAAAAATTGAAGGTGTGAATTGGGTGGAAAAATATTTTCTGTATGAAAAAGGGTGTAAATAAATTTGAGGTGTCAAAAGCGGGTGTAAAAAATTGTAGGTTTGAATTGGGTGGAAAAATATTTTCGGTGTGAAAAGGGTGTAAAAATATTTTCGGTATGAAAAGGGTGTAAATAAATTTTCGGTGTGAATTGGGTGGCAAAATATTTTCGGTTTGAAAAGGGTGTAAATAAATTTGAGGTGTCAAAAGCGGGTGTAAGAAAATTGTAGGTGTGAATTGGGTGGAAAAATATTTTCGGTTTGAAAAGGGTGTAAATAAATTTGAGGTGTCAAAAGCGGGTGTAAAAAATTGTAGGTGTGAATTGGGTGGAAAAATATTTGAGGTGTGAAAAGGGTGTAAAAATATTTTCGGTATGAAAAGGGTGTAAATAAATTTTCGGTGTGAAAAGGGTGTCAATAAATTTTCGGTGTGAAAAGGGTGTCAATAAATTTGAGGTGTGAAAAGGGGGTGTAAAAATTGTAGGTGTGAATTGGGTGGCAAAATATTTTCGGTTTGAAAAGGGTGTAAATAAATTTGAGGTGTGAAAAGGGGGTGCAAAAATTGTAGGTGTGAATTGGGTGGAAAAATATTTTCGATTTGAAAAGGGTGTAAATAAATTTGAGGTGTCAAAAGCGGGTGTAAAAAATTGTAGGTGTGAATTGGGTGGAAAAATATTTGAGGTGTGAAAAGGGTGTAAAAATATTTTCGGTATGAAAAGGGTGTAAATAAATTTTCGGTGTGAAAAGGGTGTAAATAAATTTTCGGTGTGAAAAGGGTGTCAATAAATTTTCGGTGTGAAAAGGGTGTCAATAAATTTGAGGTGTGAAAAGGGGGTGCAAAAATTGTAGGTGTGAATTGGGTGGCAAAATATTTTCGGTTTGAAAAGGGTGTAAATAAATTTGAGGTGTGAAAAGCGGGTGTAAAAAAATTGTAGGTGTGAATTGGGTGGAAAAATATTTTCGGTTTGAAAAGGGTGTAAATAAATTTGAAGTGTCAAAAGCGGGTGTAAAAAATTGTAGGTGTGAATTGGGTGGAAAAATATTTGAGGTGTGAAAAGGGTGTAAAAATATTTTGGTATGAAAAGGGTGTAAATAAATTTTCGGTGTGAAAAGGGTGTCAATAAATTTGAGGTGTGAAAAGGGGGTGCAAAAATTGTAGGTGTGAATTGGGTGGCAAAATATTTTCGGTTTGAAAAGGGTGTAGATAAATTTGAGGTGTGAAAAGGGGGTGCAAAACTTGTAGGTGTGAATTGGGTGGAAAAATGTTTTCGGTATGAAAAGGGTGTAAATAAATTTGAGGTGTCAAAAGCGGGTGTAAAAAATTGTAGGTGTGAATTGGGTGGAAAAATATTTTCGGTTTGAAAAGGGTGTAAAAATATTTTTGGTATGAAAAGGGTGTAAATAAATTTTCGGTGTGAAAAGGGTGTGCAAAAATTGTAGGTGTGAATTGGGTGGCAAAATATTTTCGGTTTGAAAAGGGTGTAAATAAATTTGAGGTGTGAAAAGGGGTGCAAAAATTGTAGGTGTGAATTGGGTGGAAAAATATTTTCTGTATGAAAAAGGGTGTAAATAAATTTGAGGTGTCAAAACCGGGTGTAAAAAATTGTAGGTTTGAATTGGGTGGAAAAATATTTTCGGTGTGAAAAGGGTGTAAAAATATTTTCGGTATGAAAAGGGTGTAAATAAATTTTCGGTGTGAATTGGGTGGCAAAATATTTTCGGTTTGAAAAGGGTGTAAATAAATTTGAGGTGTCAAAAGCGGGTGTAAGAAAATTGTAGGTGTGAATTGGGTGGAAAAATATTTTCGGTTTGAAAAGGGTGTAAATAAATTTGAGGTGTCAAAAGCGGGTGTAAAAAATTGTAGGTGTGAAATGGGTGGAAAAATATTTGAGGTGTGAAAAGGGTGTAAAAATATTTTCGGTATGAAAAGGGTGTAAATAAATTTTCGGTGTGAAAAGGGTGTCAATAAATTTTCGGTGTGAAAAGGGTGTCAATAAATTTGAGGTGTGAAAAGGGGGTGTAAAAATTGTAGGTGTGAATTGGGTGGCAAAATATTTTCTGTTTGAAAAGGGTGTAAATAAATTTGAGGTGTGAAAAGGGGGTGCAAAAATTGTAGGTGTGAATTGGGTGGAAAAATATTTTCGATTTGAAAAGGGTGTAAATAAATTTGAGGTGTCAAAAGCGGGTGTAAAAAATTGTAGGTGTGAATTGGGTGGAAAAATATTTGAGGTGTGAAAAGGGTGTAAAAATATTTTCGGTATGAAAAGGGTGTAAATAAATTTTCGGTGTGAAAAGGGTGTCAATAAATTTTCGGTGTGAAAAGGGTGTCAATAAATTTGAGGTGTGAAAAGGTGGTGCAAAAATTGTAGGTGTGAATTGGGTGGCAAAATATTTTCGGTTTGAAAAGGGTGTAAATAAATTTGAGGTGTGAAAAGCGGGTGTAAAAAATTGTAGGTGTGAATTGGGTGGAAAAATATTTTCGGTTTGAAAAGGGTGTAAATAAATTTGAAGTGTCAAAAGCGGGTGTAAAAAATTGTAGGTGTGAATTGGGTGGAAAAATATTTGAGGTGTGAAAAGGGTGTAAAAATATTTTTGGTATGAAAAGGGTGTAAATAAATTTTCGGTGTGAAAAGGGTGTCAATAAATTTGAGGTGTGAAAAGGGGGTGCAAAAATTGTAGGTGTGAATTGGGTGGCAAAATATTTTCGGTTTGAAAAGGGTGTAGATAAATTTGAGGTGTGAAAAGGGGGTGCAAAACTTGTAGGTGTGAATTGGGTGGAAAAATGTTTTCGGTATGAAAAAGGGTGTAAATAAATTTGAGGTGTCAAAAGCGGGTGTAAAAAATTGTAGGTGTGAATTGGGTGGAAAAATATTTTCGGTTTGAAAAGGGTGTAAAAATATTTTTGGTATGAAAAGGGTGTAAATAAATTTTCGGTGTGAAAAGGGTGTCAATAAATTTGAGGTGTGAAAAGGGGGTGCAAAAATTGTAGGTGTGAATTGGGTGGCAAAATATTTTCGGTATGAAAAGGGTGTAAATAAATTTGAGGTGTGAAAAGGGGGT